>NC_091708.1:15007500-15632500 GCF_041296265.1 Equus caballus
TAAAGATTGAAACTGGATGCTGGACAAGCGAAGCTGGGCTGGACGGTGGCGGTGGCCACGAGCAGCTGCTGTGTAAACATGTCCTTTTTGCCGCAGCCCGTGGAGCCGCCTCCCGCGTGTTCCGAGGTGGACAATCAGGGACAGGCTGGACCGGGAGGAGCCCGGGCCCAGGGCGGCAAGGGACGGCCGGGCAGGGAGGTTCTCAACAGTCCTCCCCGAGAAGGGGAGAATGGAGGCGGTTCCTCTGACCGCCAGGACCGTCGGACACAGACTTAGTCCCCAGCAGAGTTGAGTCGGTGGAAGTGGCGCCCACTGGAAGCGGGTGCAGCTTCAGCCCACGCCTGGGCTGTCCGCGGAGCGGAGGGCGGGAAGGCCCTTGGCATCGCCAACACAAGAAGCTGAACCATGGAGCAGTATGGCCCCGTAACACCAGCTCTTCTCTACACTTGGCTTTTTGGGAATGTGGTACATATTCTAGTAGAGGGATGCCATGGTTTCTCACTCTCCGGGAAAAGAAAGGAAGAATCGTGTAGTTTTGACTGAAAAAGCCTTCAGGCAGAAGCGAGGGGCTGCCCCAAGCACTTCAAGAGCTTGTAGGAGCCTGAGGAAGAAGGTTATTGCCCGTTTGGTGTACGTGAAATCTGGCATGGGGCCTGGTGCTCTCTGCAGCGCCCTGTGGGCTCGCCAGGGGCGGTTCATTAGCCACGGATCAGGAATGCTGGATGCAGCCTTCCTAGGGAGGCTCCGACACAGGGTGTTTAATCAGAAGTTTGGGAGTGCCTGGGGGATAGCCATCAAGTGACGCTACATGTGATGGAGCCATCATCCCCGGGGGCTGGCCTCTCCCACCGCAGGCTCAGCCTCCAGCAGAACAATCTTAGTAAACCACAGCGCTTACCTTTGCCAGCATCCTTAAAAACCTCTGCAGGTCCCTGCCAAGACAGAGGACAGACCAGAGACCTCAGCAGTGTTTGGCTGTGGGACCAGACAGCAAAGTTTGAGTGTCGGTCTCTCCTGGCTCTAGCTGTGGGACCTTCTGCAAGTTACTCAGCCTTCTTTTCCCTCGAGTTTATTGAGACATACTTGACACACGGCACTGTGTAAGTTTAAGATGTAGAGCATAATGATTTGACATACATGTATTGTGAAATGATGGCCACAATAAGTAGTTAACATCCATCATCTCACACAGATTTCAAGAAAGAAAAAAGGAAAAAAGGGGTTTTTTTCCTTGTAATGGAACTCTCAGGATTTACTCTAACAACGTTAATCTACATCATAAAGCAGTGTTAACTTATAGTCGTCATGTTATACATTATATCCTTAGTACTTATAATTGGAAGTTTGTACTTTTTGACCACTTTCATTCAGTTGCCCCCCCACCGACCCCTGCCTCTGATAGCCACAAATCTGATCTCCTTTTCTGAGTTTGTTTTTCTGTTTTTTAAGATTTCACATATAAGTGAGATAATACAGCAAAACAAATGTTTCTCTCTGTCTAATTTATTTTACTTAACATAATGCCCTCAAGCTCCATCCATGCTGTGGCAAATGGCAGGATTTTCTTCTTTCTCGTGGCTGAATAATATTCCATTATGTGTGTGTATATATGGATACAATGTAATATATGTATATATTACAACTTCTGTATCCATTCACCTATTGATGGACACTTAGGTTGTTTCCACGTCCTGGCTGTTGTAAATAATGCTGCTATGAACATGGGGGTGCACATATCTCTTTGAGGTATTGTTTTCATTTCCTTCAGATATATACCCAGAAGTGGAAATGCTGGATCCTAGTTCTATTTTTAATTTTCTGAGGAACCTCCATACTGTTTCTATAGTGGCTGTACCAATTTACAATCCCACCAACAGTGCACAAGGGTTCCTTTTTCTCTACATCCTCGCCAGCATTTGTTGTCTCTTCTCTTTTTGGTGATGGCCATTCTAACAGGTATAAGGTGATATCTCATTTAAATTGATTTGCATTTCCCTGATGATTAGTGATTTTGAGCACCTTTTCGTATGCCTATTGGCCATTCATATACTTTCCTTGAGAAAAAAGTCTATTTAGGTCCTTTGCTCATTTTCTTATTAATTATTTGGTTTTTTGCTATCTAGTTATAGGAATCCTTTATATATTTTTGGATATTAACCCCTTATCAGATATATGATTTGAAAATATTTTTTCCGATTCCATAGGTTGTCTTTTTATTTTGTTGATCATATCTTTTGCTGTGCAGAAACTTTTTAGTTTGACATAGTGTCACTTGCTTTTTATTTTGCTACTTGTGCAGTGGGTGTCATATCCAAAAAATCATTGCCAAGACCCACCTCAAGGAGCTTTTTTCCTATGTTTTCTTCTAGGATTTTTATGGTGTCTGGTCTTACATTTAAGTCTGAAATCCATTTTGAGTTAATTTTTGTGAGTGGTGTAAGATAGGGGTCTAGTTTCATTCTTTTACATGTAAATATCCAATTTTCCCAGCACTTTATTGAGTTTATTGAAGATAGGCTCTATTCTTGGCTCCTTTGTCAAATATTAACTGACCATATATTCATGGGTTTATTTCTGGGCTCTCAATCCTGTTCCATTGGGCTATATGTCTGTTTATAGGCCAGTACCATACCGTTTGATTACTATAGCTTTATAATATAGCTTGAAACTAAGAAGTGTGATGCCTCCCACTTTGTTCTTCTTTCTCAGGATTGCTTTGGCTATTTGGGGGCTTTTGTGGTTCCATATAATTTTAAGATTATTTGTAGTACCTCTGTGAAAAACTTTAAAAAGCCATTGGAATCTTGACAGGGATTGCGTTGCATTTATAGATGGCTTTAGAGAGTATGGGCATCTTAACAATATTAATTCTTGCAGTCTGTGAGCATGGGATACCTTTCCATTTATTTGTTTCTTCTTCAATTTCTTTCATCAGTCTTATAGTTTTCAGTGGAGATTTTTCACGTCTATGGTCAAATTTATTTCTAACTATTTTATTGTTTTTGATGCTATTGTAAATGGGATAATTTTTTTTTTCCAGATAATTTGTTGTTAGTGTATGGAAACACTATTGATTTTTGTTAATTTTGTATCCTGCAACTTTATTGAATTTGTTGATTAGATCTAACCGTTTTTTTGTGGCATCTTTAGGATTTTCTATATATAAAATCACATCATCCGCAAATAGAGACAATTTTACTTCTTCCTTTCCAATTCTGATGCCTTTTATTTCCTTTTCTTGCCTGATTGGTCTGGCTAGAAGTTCCAGTACTATGTTAATAGAAGTGGTGAGAGGAAGCAACCTTGTCTTGTTCCTGATCTTAGAGGAAAAGTTTTCAACCTTTCACCACTGAGTATGATGTTAGCTATGGGCTTATCATATATGGCCTTTATTATGTTGAGATACGTTCCTTCCATACCTAATTTGTGAAGGGTTTTTATCATGAACGGATGTTTAATTTTGTCATATGGCTTTTCTGAGTTTTTTGAGATGATCATATGATTTTTTTTCTTTTATTCTATTAATGTGATACATCACATTGATAAATTTGCATATGTTGAACCATGGTTGCATCCCAGGGATAAACTCCACTTGATCATGGGGAATGATCCTTTTAAGGTGCTGCTAAATTTGGTTTGCTAGTATCTTAATGAGAATTTTTGCATCTATATTCATCAGGCATATTGGCCTGTAGTTTTCTTGTAGCGTCCTTTTCTGGCTTTAATGTCAGGATAATGCTGGCCTCGTGAAGTGAGTTTGAGAGTGTTACCTCTTCTTCAAATTTTTGGAAGAGTTTGAGAATGGCATTAATTCTTTTTTAAACATTTGGTAAAATTTATCAGTGAGGCCGTCTGGTCCTGGGCTTTTCTTCATTTTTTATTACTGATTCAATCTCCTTACTCGTTATTGGTCTGTTCAGATTTTCTGTTTCTTCTTGATTCAGTCTTGGTTGGCTGTGTGTGTGTCTAAGAATTTTCCATTTCTTGTAGGTTGTCCAGTTTGTTGGCATATAGTTGTTCACAGTAGCCTCTTATGGCCCTTTGTATTTTTGTAGTATCAGTTGTAATGTCTTTTTCATTTATAATTTTGTTGATTTAGATCCTCTTTTTTCCCCTAGTTAGTCTAGCTAATGGTTTATCAATTTTGTTTTTAAAGAATCAACTCTTAGTTTTGTTAATCTTTTCTGTTGTTTTCCTGTTCTCTATTTTATTTATTTCTGCTCTAATCTTTACTATTTCCTTCCTTCTGCTAACTTTGGGCTCGGTTTGTTCTTAAGGCATACAGTTAGGTTGTTTGATATCTTGCTTCTTAATGTAGGCTTTTTTGCTATGAACTTCCCTCTTAGAATTGCTTTTGCTGCATCCCACGTCTTGGTATGCTGTGTTTCCACTTTCATTTGTCTCAAAATATTTTTTTTATTTCTCCTTTAATTTCTTCTTTGATCCACTGGTTGTTCAGGAGAGTGTTGTTTAGTTTCCATGTATTCATGAATCTTACAGTTTTCCTTCTGTTACTGATTTCTAGTTTCATACCATTATGGTCAGAGAAGATACTTGGTATGATTTCAGTTTTCTTGAATTTGCTAAGACTTGTTTGTGGCCTAATATATGGTCTATCCTAGAAATGTTCCATATGCACTTGAGAAGAATGTGTCTTCTGCTGTTTTCAGATGGAATGTTCTGTATGTGTCTGTTAGGTCCATTTGGTCTATAGTGTTGTTCAAATCCACTGTTTCCTTATTGATTCTGTCTGGATGATCTATCCATTGTTGAGTGTAGGGTATGGCCATCTTGGTGACATCACCTCTACTCAGCCTTTATCTCAGACTCAGACTCATAACGTTTGCCTCACAGATTTATTTTCAGGTTTAATCATAGGGAAAGTGCCTGGTGTGCAACAGACCCTAAATAAATGTCGGCTCCTTTCACAGTGTGGCTCAGCCGTCCATCCTCCTTCTCTCACCAGATAGACAGTGCTTCACACAAATCTCATTAGTGACTTTCCTGCACAAATACCCACACCTCTGCTCATGCCAATTCTGCCTAGAATGCCCTTCCCTGCCTGGTAAGCTCCTACTCATCCTTTAAAACCCAGCACAAACATCAGCCTTGTAAAAGCCTTACCAAACCACCACAAATTATCAGTCGCCACATGTGTCTCATGCTATGTAGCTCCTCACTCTCACATAGTGCTTCTCACATGGCATTTATTTGTTTACACATTGGCCTGTCCCACCTTGAGGGCAGGGACTCGTCTTATTCCTCGTTCAGGAACTCGTCTTATTCCTCGTTCAGGAAATGTTTGATGGAAAAAGAATTCAACATACTACCACTCAAATTATGAATGGGACCTTGACTGGTCTCCCAAGAGTTCAGCAAATACATTCCTAAAGCTTCTAAGAACCTTAAGGAAATTCAGTTTTCTTAGTACTATGATCTTAAAGCCTCTTCCCTCCTCTGACCCTGCCAGCTACCAGCTCAGGAAGCACCTGTCCCACCTTCTGCATATGAAGCAGCTTGGAGCCGGAGATATGGACAGATGGAACCAAGAGTGCATGGTATTGCTCCTCCAGGTCTGGAGGAAGGAACTGCAAGTAAAACCCCCAAAGATTATCCCAGTAAGCAGGACCACCAAGAGTCCATCCAAGGGCATCTCGGGCACAAAGTCCACCAGGCACTCAGTGCTCAAGCAAATCTATGGTAACTATCCTTCTGGGCACTTTGTAGTTTACAGTTAGCACCCCCAGAGAGTGTCACGTCATAATCTGGAATGGGATTTAATTACATTGGGCAAACATCCATTCAGGTAGGAACTTTATTATACCTCCAGGCACCAAGAGAATCCTCAGCACCACATTTAGTGCCTCCCTCCCAGCCATTCTGGGTCAGAATTGGTTTCATAAGACATTCTGGCATCACAACAAAGAGCTTCTCTGCTGGGCTCCATGACTGAAAGCCTCACCGTCTCTCCAGGCCATTGCTTGGGTCTTCCCCTTACATTGTCCTCTTGGAGGAACCCAGGCACAGACCAACCTTGCCTGCCTCACTTGGACGTTTCCTATGCTACGACAGTGCAGGGTTGTCCATCTGTGGGACTGCCCCAGACCGAGCACCGCAGTAAACACGCGTTTAGCAGATGAACTGCTCCACCTCTGGAAGAGCCCACCCAGAGAAAGGCAGCAGGCAACAAGTCTGGCTGGCTCCCGACAGAAGAAAGTTGAGCTGAGGCACCGTTAGAAACAATCTGTGAACAGGCAGGAAACTCTCAGGAGTTGACCTGGGTCTACATGGTATTTCCATACCATGCCTAATTTATCTTGGCAGACACCTGAAGCCTCAAGCCTTCACCTCAACAAAGAATTCAGAACCTGGTCAGGCCACAGCTCTCAGGGTCAGAGATACATGATTATTGTTGGTTGATTGCAGGTTGTTCTCAAGAAGGGAAAGTACATCATCCCACAAGATCTTCAAAAGCTCATTCTGTGCTGCGTCTCAACTCAGGTAAGGCAAACCACTGCACTGGCAAAAAAAACGTTAGAACAGAGATGGCCAGGGGTTCCCAAAGGTCATTTTGATTTCCACTAGGCATGGGTTTCATCCCCGTTTCATGGAGTTGTTACTGCAGTCAACATCTGTCTCTATAAGGGGCAAGTTATTTTCCAAATAAAAGCTAACATTACCTCCAGTAGAAACTTGTTCACATAAAGGAAGGGGGAAATGAAAATGCTATCGTTCTTCAAAGTAATACCTTGGGAATTCTTGTTTCATTTTGGTTTCACATTAGGATCCTCCAGTTCCTTCCCAAAGATGACAAAAAGTCCTTTACCACAAATTCTGGCTTTTGCCTTTTAGGACCTACTCCATAAAGATGTGTAATATTTAATAGCATGTTCAGCTCAGGCTCAGCTGTGCACATTTTCACTCATCCAAGAGCAGCTCAGGGAACTTTCTTTTCAGCCACAAGACAGGAG
Source organism: Equus caballus (assembly GCF_041296265.1). NCBI lineage: Eukaryota > Metazoa > Chordata > Mammalia > Perissodactyla > Equidae > Equus > Equus caballus. The sequence continues at coordinate 15,014,472 of NC_091708.1, forward strand.
TGCTTTACTCAGAGCCCCTTCATTCACACCAGCATTAAATTTGGGTGATAAGTTCAGTGCTGTCAGCAGTTAATGCCAGGTCCAGGGTTGCTCGTGGGTGGCTATGGCAACACGCTCCCTCACCCTCCCTGATCCACAGTCATCCTGCAGGAACAGAGTGCAGCTGGGAAGGTGAACAATGACTGTCAGCACGAACTTTAACATTCATTTACTTTTTGATGGGGGGAAAACCTGGAGGTGGTGGGACGGGGTAATTACTGCCAAATCTTTGATAAGAGTTGGGCACTTCATGTAACACAGCCAAGCTGACCAGGGAGTCGTGGGTGGGGTGGTTAGAAACTTTCAAAAACATCAAGGCCCATAGTTCTATGTTAAAAAAAAAAAATTCTCATTATACTTGAGTGAATTGAAGATGTTTCAAAAACACAACTGTCATATATAACTATCAGAGTAGTACTTAAATAATTAAATAAATTAGATAATCAGAGCATTTTTCACTTAGTCCTGGATTTTTCTCGAGACAATCAGAAATCTTTAAAAGTGAGGGTGTTCAGCAGCATAAAATGAGAACAGAATAAACAAATTCAAAGAAATGCTTAATGGTTTCTTATGATTTCACATGAACAGCTTGTTTGCCTGACACAAATAATTCTGATTGGTTTGAAAATGGACAAGGACTGAAGAGAATCATTTCCTAAGCCTAAACTTGGGGGAACACAATGTTTTATTAGGCCCATCCACCCACATTCACCATGAGTAAGTGAAGGTGGCTAATGGTCAGACAGAGCTGCTAGCTAGTTAGCTGCCTGTATGTTTTATACGGAAAACATGAAATGAGCACGTGGACATAGATACAAGTTTCTGCAATGTGGAATCACAGGTGTCCAAATGAACCAAAAAGGAGAAGTCATTAATTTTGGTCTTCACCTTGCAGATACGTCAGTTCATTTTTTGCTTTGAGAATTCCATGGGGTAAGGATCTTCTCATTTGCTCACTGTTCTGTTTAGCTTTAGGAAGTCTGGCACATGGAAGGCGCTCAAATATTTGATGAGAGCTTCTTGCTCCCAGCCTCCACCTCGGGGGAGACTTCAGTAGTGCCTTTACCTCTTACGAGAGGAGCAAAAATGTACAAGACGATCTTTCAAAGAATTTGATGTATGTAAATAGTCATCTTGAGTGAAAAAAATCCATTCCAATGAATGGAATAACCATGGCTTAAGTGATTGCTAGTAACAGTACCCCCTGGTATGAACACAGGATATTCCTGCCCACCTACAGAAGGATATGCAGGCAACTCAACACTTGATACAGTACAGGCAGCAAAAAACACGCCAGAGTTCCAAACAGTAGTTCACCTTAAAATAACTTTATTGAAGTAACAGTAATAAAACCTGGAGAAAAAAGTAAGACAAGTGTTTGTAAGTTTTTAAGCAACTCACCTTTCATGTTGTGTCTTTGCTCCACAGTCTGGAGCAACACATGGCAGTATGGCCTCAGCAAGGTCTCAACCATTCGGGCCCCAGTGTCCTCATTTGTGAAATGAGAGGGCTGAGTGCACCACTAATGTCTCCCAACTGTGGCATTCTATAAGTTTGTAATTTCAAAGTCATGAAAAGGCCTAAAAAATCCATGTCAAGTTTAATATGCCCATCAGTCTATCATCTGCATAGTTTGCAAAGGAACCTATTTTCTAGAAAGGACTATATGGCCAAGTGTGTGGCACATGGAAAGTTAAGAGATAGGTACGTGTGTATGTAGGTTTGCGCTGTGTTATGTCAGAGAGAGACACCATACCAGTTATTCCAGGCAGACTGAAGACCCAGGTCTCACTTCCAGCTCCTCAAGCAGCCCCCCCGCCCCCAAGTCAAGGTTCTTCCTTGAAGAGATGTCATGTATCTCTGAGATGATGGAAAATGCAAGGCTGATACGTCATCCAGTTGCTACAATAAACTGCCCATCACTTTATTTAGCCCCACAGATAGTCCAAACCTAAACCCTTTTTTCTCACCACCAATGAACTCTTCCCTTCAGCCAACATCGTGAACATCAATCTGGTATTTGCTTTTAATAACCTGAATATCAATCTGGTATTTGTTTTTAACAGTGAGCAACTTGCAGTACATACACCTCTCTGAGAACAGTGGAAGATCAAAGAATTTTTCTTACAACCTGCAATCAGCTATTCAATCAAAAAACAAAACAAAAGCTTCGACCGCCTGCGGAGGAAGACTGTGTCCAGGGGCGCTGGAATAGCTAGTGCAGAGTGCTAATTCTCCGCTCATTATCTCCGACATCTTGGGAAAACGTTAATACCCATGCCTGCAGCCTTACTGGCCTGAAAACGTGTTAACAACTGAAAGAGAATGTCAGAATATTTTCTTTCTGCTCTCACACAGCACTGTTTTGTAAATTCTCTTAGCCTGAGCTCAAGGACCAGGGGAAACTATGCCTGTGCAAAACTGCCCAGCTGTCTGCCTTCACCTCAGTCACGACGGCTGGAAAGAAGAATTTATAATTAACGGTAAAGTCTAAGTAACACTAAGAACATAGGTGCTAAAGAGGCTGCTGGGTTGGGATTTCGGCCAGCCAGCTGCTGCTGGCCTGGTGTTTTGGTTCCAGTGAAGAACTGGAATCAGATGAGGAGGAGCCTGTCCTACAGTAGCTGCCTTGTTTCACTACTTTTCTGGAATCTAATGCAACAAACTTCCTTAGAGATACCGCATCCTGTTATTCCAACATTATTAGTTTTAAATTTTAGACCAGAATCATAATCCAGCCTTTGCTTTTAGAAACTGCAAGACCATAAGAGGTATACTGTTGATTCCTTACATTTACAGTTCCCATGTTGGCCTCTGAAGGCCACAGGTTGCTGCCTCGTCCTCTCAGAATGGTGTTCTCGTCGCTGAGCACCAGCAGCAGTATTGGGCACTAAGGAATCAGTCGGGCAGGTTTACAGACCAGACCATTCATGCACAAGGTTCCAGTCCAGGCCTTAACGTTCCACTTATATTTTCTGTCTGACCTGCAGAGGTGAGCAATCTTGTCAAAATGCCATCCCCCTATTGGCAGGAGAAACTGTGCTACCTGTAAACATTCTAGCTCTCTAAGAATGCCTGGTTTAAATTAAAATCCAGTGGTTGTCGGCTTCTTCACACTTTTAAGGGCAAAGCTGTAGGAAAGAATGCAGACAGGAGGCATAAAGAGTTACACATCAGGCTCACAAATATTCCTAGGACTGCTTCTATTTTCTTCAGATTACTGCCACCCTGTCCTGACAGAAATAGGAAACAGCAATAAAGTGTTAACTTAATTATCTTGATTGTTAGTTTGCTAATTATTTCATAATTATGAAAATATCATATAAATCACTATATATAGTTGGCAATTTTTAAAGAACTATAACGGCTCCTTAGTAGAACTCATTTGACAGCAGAGTTACCTAGATCAGACAAGCGCTGTTAGGTAAAGGAAAGTCCCAAACAAGCGCGGACTGTCTGCAGCTCCTGCCCCTGCCCGGAGGCTGGAACACCTCCGTGAACAACAGAGCTCCAGCCGCAGTGAGAAGCTGAATGTCATGATGGAGAAGGGAACAGCTCCCAAACAAAACAAAAGAAAAAACTGGTTTCTGCTGCTGTCTGCACGACCTGGAGCTGAGAACAAAGAATGAGGTTTGCCGAGATGGGATCACAACGCGTCAGCTAATTTCTTAGTAAATAACAGAAGATACCATATCATCAATCTGTATTTTGTAAATATTCAGTTACTATGAAATACAAAATACTCTACCACCTGTAACCAGGCACCACATGCGAGGCCAGGAAGCCAGGCTGCGTTATTTTCCTACCTTAGTGCAAAGGAAGGTTCACAAACAACTTCTTTAAAAGTTGAGCTTTAATGACAAACATTTAGTACATCAGTCTCTCTTCAAAATTAGATAGATGTGGATAAACAACTTCCGACAGGAGGCGCCACGGTGCTACTTCAATACACCGCGCTCAAGGCGCTGGGCCCCTGGGGGTGCCCGGTGACGCACACGCTGAAGCAATAGTGTAAGTCTGAGAGCCACTGCTCCTGAATGCCCCCGCTCTTCAGCGTCTGCAGAGAAAACAACAGCAATGTGACAACTGCACCCGAACCGCTGTGCTCCTCACCGTATTCTTCACACCCAAACGAACAGTATCCTCATCTGTAAGTCACCACAGGAAATCTTACTGGAAAAGGGGACCTATTAACTGGGCATTACCACAGGCAGCGAAAATTCCTAGTTACGACCTCAAGTACAAGTACTACCGGTTTCTCGTTTGGTCTGTGCCCTCCCATACATGCTAGAGACTAATGAAATTTCACCATCAACAATCCTACACTCCAGACTCCCCCCCCCTTGGCATTCTAGTCTCTCGCTCTCTGCACTCAAATCAACTGAGAACACTTCCACAGAGCCGCCTGCCAAGTCCTGTCATTCTCTTCCTTATGGAGGTGAGCTGATTCTCTAACCTCAGAATAATCCAAATTCTTGACTTTTCTTCCCTTCTACTATTTCTGAATTATTATTATATATACCAATTAATAAACCCCCCCAATCAAATACCTATACAAAAAACCCTCTAACTCTCCCAAACCAAAAACACCAAAAGGAATCCTAGATAACAGAGCTGCCTCCACAACACAGAGAACCAAGCTCCAGACAAAGCTGAAGCTGTGACTTCCTTCTTCCAACTTCTTCTTACTCTCCGGTGAACTAAGTGACTAGAGATTGGCCTAAAATTTATTACTGCCAAATAATTTCCCTAATGACAGCTAGCATTTGGTGAGCACTTAATAAATGTTAGCTATACTAAAAACATTATTTGGATTATCTCATTTAACGGTCACCAAAACCCAAGGAAATTTCTATTATTTCCATTTCTACAGCTAGGAAAGGCAGCTTAAGTAGGTTTTTAAAAAACCTTGCCAAACTATCACAGTTAATCAAGTCTGTACCAGAAGCCAGGCAGGAATAACTCTGATGCCTGTACCTTTCCCAACGAGCTGCCTGCCACCTTAATTCAGTTTCAGTATTTTAAGGCTTTTCTTAGATTCTTAGATCAAAGACATTGCCCTGGCTAAGTGACAGGTACTAGACTGCAGGGGAAGTCCTGGGAAGTCACCATACTGAGCTTAATTCCAGGAATCAGGAAATGCACAGAAAGCCTGGCTCCCCGAGAGCACCCCCATGCCTTATCCATGAATCCTCTCTAGTACTGACAGTACAGAGCCTCGTCCATGCTTCTTACCATGATATTCTTGATGACCTGCTGCACCAGGACGGCGTTGGCCAACATGTGAGTCCTGAGGGGTGCGTGCTGAAGCAGCAGGCGAAGCAGCTGGCCCACAACAGGGAGCTCCTCAGGCCCAGCTCTGTTCACCCGCAGGCTGTGCAGCATCAACCTGAGGACTCGAGGCAGGAGAGCCAGGACGGAGACACAGACCCCCCAGAGCTTGTCCCTAGAATAAGAGAGACAGAAATGCATCAGTGAGCCAACACACACAGGGGGAAAAGTGCCCTTTCCACACTTCCCAAAACTGAAAATGTCCTTTTAAGAAACACGGTGTTCTGATTAAAACCCCATAACCCAAAAATAAGATAAAAATAAGAACCGGGTTTCATCAGAGCTAAATAAGCAAATTCAGTGAAGAATTAGCTGCTCCTCGCTATTTAAAGGGTTCCAGGAAGCCTAGCAACCAGCACTGTCCCAGGCTTAACATTCAAGACATTCTTGAAGCCCTAGTGATCATGTATAACAGAGAACTAGCCAGAGAACAGAATGAACACGCATCCTGTTACCTAGCACTGAACCTTATTCAACTGTCTTACATAACACCAAAAAGGAAAAGAGTATCCCACTAGGAAAAAGGGAAGAAAAGAACCTCATAAAGGTCTAAAGTAGCTTCACCTAGGACCTGAATTCTGAGCCTCTTTAATGTTTTAGAACAGGGCAGATTTACAGAGAAGATGGACTCAAAGGAACCAAAAAGGATTCAGAAAGTAGCAAGTAAGGGGACTACTGCTACACTACTAGTCACAGAAGGCCAGAGACAATAAAGCCAAATTTCACTCAACATCATTCTCTTGGTGTCTTTATAGAGCAGGAACAAAACTGCTTTATGACAGAGGTGAGGCGACTGGTAGCTACACTAACCACATTCTAGAACAGTGTTAATAGAGCAATATCTGTTTAGAGGAAGAGGCCACTGGCTGCTAATGGCTCTGACCTTAGTCTGTCACAGTTTCTGTACCAGGACTGTGTAATCCTGCCAGGCCCCCAATCTTTCTAAGAGAACCTGACTACTTCCAGATGTAGAAGGAGCGGCCCGTTCACCGTCTGACCAGCCTCCTCAACTTCACATACAGCAATTGCATCAAAGGTGGACACTGAATCCATTCTAAGCCAACTAGATCCTCTTCTTTGAAGAGACTTTATTCAGCCTGTTGACTCACGCAAAGCCAGGCTAGGATAGCCATGTGCAAGGAAAAAAGAGAAAGCCAAGACCGTAGACATTGCTAATAAGGAGGCAAAGGCTCACAGATAGCCTATACAATCCAGAAGAAAAACAAAAAAATACAGAAAGCTACTTTGCTTCCTGCTGGGTTTCAAACTCCTACTGCTACAATACCTAGCCCTTGGGTTTTATAAGCTACTCCTGTAAAGGTGCAATATATTCATTTTCTACTTTAACTTGACTGGATTTCAAATAATTGCTGATCAACACTGTGCTAAAAGGACTTATGGATTCTACATCACACCAAATAGAAGTCCAGTGAATAGATGAGTAAAGTTCAGGATTCCACCTTCACACACCACAATTAAAGAAAGCTGTCAAGCCAAAGAGAAATACAAGAGACCTGGGTACCACAAGTGATGGGAGAAAGAGCATATGAACAGCCATTCTTAGGGTTTTCTAAGAGTTGTCACGTACAAGAATAATTTTGTTCATTCTATAAAGTGTTCAAAGGACATAACTGGGACCAACGAAGCTGAGGTTTCAGTTCGAGATAAAGCAGTGGTTCTAAAGCACGCTACAGAAACTGAAGGAAGTTCAACATCTTGCATACAATTGTCAGTTCAGCTAACTCTGTAAACTTCTGATATATTCCGATCAGATAATACCAACCTCGCCTTCTACTCCAAACACAGAGAAATACAGATAAAATAATTTTTAAAAAGATACAGAGCCAAGGTCAAAAGCCAGAGTGGGTGAAACCTCTAGGTGCCAGAAACAGACAGAACTCATATAAAGATTCCCAACACGCGTAGAGAACTGGATGTAGGATTTTAGGACTGGGTTTTCATGAGCTAACAGTGTTAGAAGCTGAGGCTTCAGGCCCCAGGTGTGGGAGAGAGGAAGCTAGAACTGGGCTCCCTGCATAGAGCTGGAAGCCAGGAAAATGCAAATGTGACCTCGCTGTCCCATAGCGAGGTCTACACAGAACTCTCATAAAAGATGCACTCAAGAGTACAGGTACACAGCCCAAAACACGAGTCTCTTCAACCCCGTGAATGACAATCTCCTGAGTTCCACCTGCTCCCCAAAATAAGGGAGAACTCCTACACCAGAGAAAAAAGGAACGTGCAGAACAAACTGACAGGAGCTTTAAAGCAACACCATAAATCGAGAACAAGGAAGAATGACAAAGAGCCAAATAAAAACGCAAAATAGATCAAAGAAAACAAAATAACTGATAAAAACTTAATAGAAGGGTTAAATAAGAGAATTAGTAAAGTGGAAGATGTTAAAAGATAGAGGACAGAATGAGAAGCTCCCTGTTTAAAAAGTTTTTATTATTGTTTTTTAATTATTATTTTTTTTTGAGGAAGATTAGCCCTGAGCTAACATCTGCTGCCAATCCTCCTCTTTTTGCTGAAGAAGACTGGCCCTGAGTAGCATCCATACCCATCTTCCTCTACTTTATATGTGGGATGCCTGCCACAGCATGGCTTGACAAGCAGTGCACAGGTATGCACTTGGGATCTGAACCGGCGATCCCTGGGCTGCCGAAGTGGAACGTGTGAACTTAACCGCTGGGCCACTGGGCCAGCCCCTAAAAAGAGTTTTTAAAAGGAGAGAATAGAAACGATGGTGGAGGTAATAGAAATAATAACAGTACTTCCCAGACCTGAAGAAAGACAGTGAGTCTTTAGGGTAAAGGAGCACACTAGTCTCAAGCAGGACAAATAACAACAAACCTACACTAACACATCCCAACCTAAAACACAACAAAGATAAAGAAACAGTAGAACCTTAGAAAAGAATAGATTACTACCTACAAACCAAGAGGGCTCAAACAGTAGATTTTTCATTACTGACAATGAGTCCAGAAGACAAGAGGAGAGTTCAAAGTACAGTGGCCACAGTTTTAAAGACTCAAATTGGTCAAGCCCGATTTTTTGGCCAGCACTTGTGAAATCAGAGCTTCCCAGTCAATCAACTGGCACTCTCATTATTTGTAATCTTACAGACACCTTCTCCAGGGGGTAGGAATAGCCCCAAAGGGAAATTTAAGCATCTAAGACTCTGGCTGCCAACACTTCATTGTGACTAAGTAATGTCATTCTGAGAGATGCATAGGATCCTGGTAATATCAACCTTTCCACTACCCAGTATAAAACACTTTTAAAACCAGACATTTTAGGGGGGCCAGCCCCGTAGCAGAGTGGTTAACTTCGTGCGCTCCGCTTCAGTGGCCCAAAGTTTCGCCGGTTCAAATCCTGGGCGGGGACATGGCACCACTCATCAAGCCACGCTGAGGTGGCATCCCACATGCCACAACTAGAAGGACCCACAACCAAAAATACACAACTATGTACCGGGGAGCTTTGGGGAGAAAAAGGAAAAATAAAATCTTTTAAAAAAAACTAGACATTTTAAACAGGCAAAAACTATTACACACATTGAATTTTGTCCAGTCCAGCCACATAAAGTCAAGGCAGGAGGTTCCACTATAAGAAACTACAAGAGATCTTTGAAACTTCTCATCAAAGTGTTTAATAAAAGGGCTATATTTCAAGTGACAGGAAATGACCAACAGCAATATACACATTTCACAAATGGGAATGCTTATTATAAAATTTTTAGAACCCTGAGAAGTTCCTTGCTATTTATAAAGCCTTTTCTTGATCTATCAGACCCAAAGTTCGATGATGTAAAAGAAAAATGCCATCAAATCTGTTTATATGTAAATTTTATAGCATTTTTACAGTGAAATCTACAAAATTTTAGATATATACACACACACAAACACACATAGCAGAAAAAATCCAAATGTCTGTTGACAGTAAAATGGATATGTTATGGTACCTTCATATAACAGAACACTATAGAGCAAGGGCCCTGTACCACAGCCAGTGCAGCTCACAGCCTGTATTTGTAAATAAAGTTTTATTGGAGCACAGCCACACCCATTCATTTACATGTTATCTGTTGCTGCTTTCACACCACCAGAGCAGTGCTCAGTAGCTCTGACAAGAGACTTTATGGCCCAAAATACCTAAAATATTTACTATCCGACTCTTTAGAGAAAGAAGTTTGCTGACCCCCCACCCCAGTATAAAGAAACAAAAATGAATGTAACATATTTTTGAATCAACATGAACGACTCTCACAGTCATGAGAATCAAATCACAAAAAATGCATATGATTCCTTTTATATAAAATTCTTAAAATATGCAAAAGCAAAAATGATACTGTTTACAAGTACACATAAAATTTTTTAATAAAAAGGCAAGGAAGCAATTAACTTCCTTCCAGTGATCTCTGGGGGATATAGAAGAGAAACGTAACTACGGATGGTCAAGGAGAGTGTGTGTGCTGACAATGTTCTATTTATTTCTGAAACTGGAGGTTGATTAAATGGATGTTCAGTTTATACTTACTCTTTAAACTACATAAATGTTTTATACAATCATATGTATGATATATTTTTACGACAGTAAAAGTTCAAAAAAGACTAGAAAGGCAAACATCAAAATCTTTACAGGTGATTGAATGATTTTTATTTTTTTATATTTACTCATCTGTTAGATTTTTCAAAAACCTTCTGCAATGAATTGTAACAGGCATATCAATAAGAACATAAGCATGAGAATATTTTTTAAAATTAAAGTAAAATCTTCCAAAGTATCTAGAAGCTTTAGTCTGAGTATTATATAGGAGCAGAAACACTGACTAATTAAAAACACTAGCATCTTAGAAAAATTTCCTTAAATCCAAGAATATAAAAATTTCACTCTGCTAGTTCTAATGAAGCCGAAAACAAAACACAAAGGCTTGTACTAATAAGCCCATCCTTCTAAAGGCAGAACTTTTTCTTGCTAGACCTACAGCCATGTTAATAAGGAAAGCTCTTGAGAAACTTTATAACGCCATCTAACTTTTCAAATTTGTAGCTTTAAGGAAAAAACAAAAACTAAGAATTCTCACAACACAAAGGGGATTCATGAAAGAACAAAGAAAAAGCCAACTAGATTTATACAAACTGTGAAAGAGAATTTAAGATGTTGCCAAAATCTAATTCTCTTTCATGCTCTTATTTTTTAAAATTTATTGATTGATAATTGACTGGGGGAGAGGGGAGTGGAACAGGTAGGGGAAAAAATTATAGCTGAAGAACACAAAAACTATTACCTCTTTCTTAGATGTTCTGCTTCTCCTTTCTCTAAAGTGAGCAGAAAATAAAGAAGACTGTAGCAACAAGAAGCCAGAAAGGGCAGCAGAGTCTCGCTCAGTACACACGTATGATCCAGGAGCTTACAGATAACACCCAAGACACAGCCAGCTGTGCTATCAGGAATTACAGTCAGCCCAACCTAGGTAGAGAAAAATGAGATTAATGACCTCTTCACAGCACACCCTCTCCCCACGATAAAACCAAACCCCATTACCTGGAGACTATCTAATACATGCCACCTGCCACATCTTAAGATCCTGTTTTCCTTTGAGAATTTAATTCCTACATTAAATGACTTTGAAAAGATGCAAGCTCAAGAAGTACTATTAACCCAATCCATTGCCTCCCCTTCAAGACCAAGTCTTCTAAAATTTTCTAGATGTTACAATTTCTACTGGTCAGAAATACCATTATTTAAAAGTATTCTTTCGTGCATCCAAAGAAAATCTTGATAAAAAAAAAAATCACACATATCATATGATATTTAGATAATTCAGACTAGAAAACTCTAATATCTGGCACCTCCCCCATCCCTGGTAATTAAACGTACAAATCAGAGTTCATTTTACAATTAGCCTTCCCCTGCCCTTTGATTAGCTGGTCATTCAGACATGACTAAAGAAAATGCCTGTACTGGAGTCAGTAAGATATTACTATACTTGACACTTGACTGCTTCACTGCCCCCAAACCCAGATAAGGACATCATGGCATGCTAATTCATCTGGACTATACAATATAAACTGTCTTTAAGGTGGCCTCTAACCTGTAACTGTATGTAAGCATGGTTTAAATCTCCTGGAAACTACTGCTGAGTAATCCTAAAAAAAACCTGCAGGCAGTGAGGTCTTAACCTTTCCATCAGCCTGTCTGAAAATAGTGGCCAAGACAGACTGGCCTGTTGCTATTTTACTAGAATAATGAATGTAGTCAAAGGAGGGCACAGATTTCTGGAGTGCAGGTTAAAAAAAAGTGGGGATCTTTGGAGACACACGGGCTAAGGATTGGAAGTTTGAGAGCAGGGAGAAAAGAGCACTGGGAATTCAAAGCAGTACTCTTCCAACTTAAGGAAAATAATATTTTAAGAAAAGAGGGAATAGATACGCCTGAAAAATTATCCAAACAGGTGAAAGTCCCTGGAAGATAAAGTTTGTGATCCCTTCCTTGCACTTAATAAATTATTATAATAAAAGCCAGAGGTCAAAGTGGAAACACTGGAAGAAGTTAAAAGCAAAAACCCAGGCATACCTAGTGTGAATTTAATACCGAGGGAACAAGAGACTGGCCAGAAGACAAGTCAGGCTCATGGCTGAGCTCCCTGCTTCCAGTGACTAGGCCTTGAGCCTGCCAGGTGACATCCCAGCTTTAGACCCCAAAGCTCTAGGTGAAAATTAGACCCCAGTCTGGATGCTGGATTCACAATACACTGACACCAGACACATGTTAATTAAAGCATTACAAGACAGAAGGATCTGAGGTAGAATTTCAAGGTCCTTCATTGCACAGATGTAGAAAGTAAGGTCCTGGGAAAAGAGATTTTCCCAAGGGCACAGAATTAATTAGTTAGCAGCCAGGAAAAACACCAAGATTTCTCAGTTCTTGCCACAGCATCATGCTGTGAAAGGCCATGGAATGTATTAAGCTTAGACTTCTGAAGACTCACTCACTCCTTGGCTATGGCAAACCCAATCTTTACCAATGAATCTCTTTTTTTGTGTAACAGAAAAAAAATTTAAGTATATTTACCAAATGCTTACTGATGGCACTTTGCAGGATGTCAAAGCTCTGGCTTCGGGCAGGAATAACCAATAAACTGTGACAAACTGTCTGTCAGAAAAGGAGAAAACCAGTAACCAAATGGGGACATTTTAGGTCAGAAACAAGTTCAACAGATTTTTTTTTAAACCTACCTGCTCTACATGTTAATAGGTTTCCAACAAAAAATGACTGTGAAGATGCAAATGTCAAAGGTCAAAACAATCAAGCCTCAGATATGGGTTAGTTTTCCAAATAATTCATTCATTAAACATCTACTGAGCACTGAGCTAGTCCTGTTAGGTGCCACGCCCAGGAATGAAATAATGAGAAACTCTTCCTTCTCACAGCCCTCCAGTAGCTTACAACCTGCCAAGGCAGAGACTCTATTCCTATGAAGTGAGTGCTACGATAGAAAGATCTGAGCCATGTGAACAAGGGGCTGACACCCATTTGGTGGAAAAACATATAGAAAAATACTTATGATCCAGAAAATACCAATATTCTCCCTGTTCAAATTAATTTTAACACTGCCTCATTTCCCCAAAGGTAAAAGAAAGAGAACAGTTTAGAGGAAAAGAAGAAAAATATGAAGTGGGAAGCAAATCCCCAATAGTTTTAATTTTCTAAGTTCTCAAGTAAAGAAGAGGGAAGGACAGCATCAAGTCCTTCAGAGACATTAGAACACAATTCCAGAAGCTGATGGAGTATCGTGCCAAAAATGAAATATGCATAAAAGTCACAGGGAGAGACAAAAATAAGACTGGTAGAAAGAACAGTATCACTCAGGAAGAGGTCAAGCTAAAATCAAGAGAACTGTCAATCAACCCTCAAAAATCAACAGCTCTATGCATTATTTCTCTGTAAAACCTCTTGTAGACTGCTATCACCCAGAGTTTTCATATGGCAATTTTTCTTATCTTTTAAACCTGTAAGTAACAATGTAAATATATTTCCAATGCCATCTTCCAATGGCATTGCAATGCCAATGCTTCAAAATGAGCAGTGTGTATTTTCATTAATAAGAGGTAAATATGTCTGAAAAGGCCCATTCAATAATAACCACTTAATCCTTCCTGTTTTTTTTTTTTTTGCTGAGGAACATTCAGTCTGAGCTAACATCTGTTGCCAATCTTCTTCTTTTTGTATTTGGGTCGCCGCCACAACATGGCCACCAATGAACGGTGTAGGTCCCTGCAGGTCCCTGCCCAAGAAGTGAACTCAGGCCCCTGAAATGGAGCAAGCCCAAACTTAACCACTAGGCCACAGGACCAGCCCCCTTAATCCCTTCCCTTTTGCCTCCACTTCCCTTCCTGGACAATTCAGTTGTAAAGCCATTAGGTGGAGCCGAACTACGTAAACGTCAGCACTGAAGTGGGTGAGAGCTGCAGTGGCCCAGAGCAGGCTATCTGTGAATAAATAGAGGCAGACTGTCCCGAGAGTTGGAGTTCAAAAGGGGTGAGGAAGATGCCTGTGTGGGTGAGGGATGGCACCAAAAGGAGATAGATCATGGACAGAGGAACTGATCAAGTAAATATATTAAATATAATGGAAGCCAGGTTTCTCACTATCAGAAAAAGCAAGAAGAGGAAAAGGAGACAACTAGAAAGAACCCTGTGGTGTTAAATTCCTGATTTCTGTCCAGGGAGAGAGTCTGGGAGCAGCAATATCCAATAGCAACGACCACATCTCGACTCCAGAAGTCGGTTTCTAAAAGACCATTCTCCACTTAAAGGAAAACTGGGCTTTTTAAAGAAATACCTTATTATAGGGCTGGGACAGGGAAAACACAATGTGAATCTAGAACACTTTGTGCTACAAAAAATAAGGAAGTATTAAAAGAAAAATGAGGACACGTCAAAAGGACAAAGAAGCCACCTTTAAGGGAGTGTCAATGTCAAATATGAGAGCATCAAAATAAGGATAGTAATGGGGCCGGTCTGGTGGTGCAGTGGTTAAGTTCGCACGTTCCGCTTGGCAGCCCGGGGTTTGCCGGTTTGGATCCTGCGTGCGGACGTGGCACTGCTTGGCACGCCATGCTGTGGTAGGCGTCCCACATATAAAGTAGAGGAAGATGGGCATGGATATTAGCTCAGGGCCAGTCTTCCTCAGTAAAAAGAGGAGGATTGGCAGCAGTTAGCTCAGGGCTTATCTTCCTTCAAAAAAATAAAATAAAATAAAAATCTTTAAGAAAAAAAAAGGATAGTAAGGAATTGTAACCCACTGACTATAACAGGAAATCATACTAACACAAGTAAATAAATGAAAAACAAAGACTAAAAAAGGAATGGGATATTTACATTGTTTCCAAGTATCTCCTCATAAAATATCAATTACAAAAGGGAAACTGTAAACAGTGGAACAGGTGGGCAGACACCACTTAATCAAGTGATCAAAGTGAATTTCTAGGGGCTGGCCCCCCTGTGGCCGAGTGGTTAAGTTCCCACGCTCTGCTGCAGGCGGCCCAGTGTTTCGTTGGGTCGAATCCTGGGCACAGGCATGCCACTGCTCATCAAACCACGCTGAGGCAGCGTCCCACATGCCACAACTAGAAGGACCCACAATGAAGAATATACAACTATGTATTGGGGGACTTCGGGGAGAAAAAGGAAAAAAAGTAAAATAAAATCTTTAAAAAAAAAAAAAGTGAATTTCTAGTGGGACAAATCAAAACCATGCACTACCTGACAGGATGCAATCAGAAACCACAGCATCACTTGAGACATTCCCGTCAAATTTGTATAACCTGAATCTACCCATGAGGAAACATAAATCAAAACCAAATTGAGGAAAATTTAACGAAATAACTGTCCTGCGTTCTTCAAAAGTGTCAGGGTCAACGAAAGATAAGGAAAGACTGAGCAACTATTCCAGATCAAAGGAGACTAAAGAGACATTACAACTAAATGCAATGAATGATTTCAGATGGATCTTTTTGCTGTAGAGGATGTTACCGAACAACTATTAGATGACAGCAATATACTAATGTTAATTTCCTGATTTTGATGACTATGTTGTGTTTATGTAATGGAATGATCTTGTTTTTAAGACATATACACTAAAGTATGGGCTATGGGCATTATGTCAAATAGTCTAGGAAAACAAAAGTTCTTTGTACTGTAGTTGGAATTTTTCTCTAAGTTTCAAATTGTTTCAAGATAAAGGTAACCAAGTATCAATATAAATACATATATGTGTACATACACAAACATACACATATGCAGGCAGTCCTCACTTCTGCACATTACTATGTTAACAGAAACTTGCACATATCAGAACCCTGACCCCGCACTGCAAAGTTCCAGAAGAGGCATGGTAATTTGGTCCCATGGGGAAATTAAGGGGTTTTTTTTTTTCAAATAAAAAAATAAAGACTTATTTTTCTTAAGGTTTTGTACATTTAATTTCTAGGTTGAAGTATTTTCCACCTAATTTTATCAGACTATATACAGAAATGTCATGCACCTAATACTTTTTATAAAGTCATTATTCATAAAGCCATCTTCAATATCTCTCAGTAATGTTTTATAGTTGTCAGTGTCTTCAGAGGCCCTCAACAATTCTCTGGTGAAATTCTCCTTTAACCTGTATTCATGGTGTGTGTGTGTGTGGGTGTGTGTGTGTATGTGTGTAGAGTTCAGAGTCTGCACTGAGAGCTGTGTGTCCACTGAAGCCCCAACCCACTTCCCAGTCAGGAATTTTACCTAATCATTGTTTCTTTAGCACCATGAGCCACAGAGGTTACTGGCTTAGCTTTTAAGCCTCTCTGCTTCTGCAGCTTAAGAATTGGGGAAGTGCTGGGTGGGGAGGGGAATCAGACCTCTCTGAGCTCTCCAATTTTCTCAATTCAGCCCTGCAAAAAGATGGTCAGAAGGTTGGCAGGATTCTCTGTCCTCCGATAGAAGCCATTTGACAAAGCCAAATTCTTATCCTCTTGCCTGAGAGAGACCAGTCTCCTCAGGTACACTGCTGAATAAAGGCTGTGCAGGTACAAGGTGAAATTCCATGAGGCCAAAGAACAAGCAGAAGCTGTGAGCAAAACAATTCCCAAAGCTCCAAGAGAGCAGAGAGATGTCTGAGTTCTAACTAGCCAGGACAGAGAGTCTTCACAGAGCACTCAGGTCACTGAGATGATATTCAGAAAGAGAACACATTAATAATAAGGCTAAATTAAGGGCAGCGGTTGGCAAATTTTTTCTGTGAAGGACTAAATATTTAGACTTTGCAAGCCACATACAGATTCTGTCACATATTCTTTTGTTTTGTTTTAACAACTGTTAAAAAACTGTAAACACTACTCTTAGCTCAAGCGTGGTACAAAAAACAGGGCCAACCTGGACTTGGCCTACAGGCTGTAGGTCGCTGACCCTTGACTTAGCCAAGGCTACTTGGTCTAATAAACCACCCAACAAAACTTAAAAACAAGACCGAAAAGGATAAAGCTGATACTCAGTAACTTGACTGCCTGCCAGAACAACGCAAAACACTCTTTAAAGGAAGACAACAAAATCTACCACATAAAATTTCTGTTGTCCAATATCCACTCAAAAACTACTAGACATGGCAAGAAGCATGAAAACGTGCCACATAACCAGGAGAAAAATCAATCAACATAAATGACAGAGATGAGAGAATTAGCAGACAAGAACTTTAAAACAACCATTATAAATATGTCCAAGTAGTTAAAGAAAAGTGACTGTAAGTAGACACATAGAAGATAAACAAAAAAAAGTTCTTGAGATAAAAAATACAATATCTAAAATTTAAAATTCATTGGCTAGTCTTTGTTCAAAGATGACATGACCATCTATGTAGAATATCTGAAACAACCGACAAAAAAACACCTGGAACTAATGAGCAATTATACCAAGGTTGCAGGATACAATGATAATATACAAAAGCCAATCACTTTCCTATATATCACCAATGAACAAATGAAATTTGAAATTAAAAACACAATACTATTTTCATTAGCATTACATTACCTTACCAAAAAAGAAATACTTAGGCATACATCTAACAAAATATGTATAAGACCTATATGAAGAAAACTACAAAACTCTGATGAATGAAACTGAAGAACTAAAGAAATGGAGGATGTTCCACGTTCACGGACAGGAAGACTTAACGTTGTCAAGATGTCAGTTCTTCACAACTTGATCTATGGATTCAATGCAAAACCAGCCAAAATCCCAGCAAGTCACTTTGCAGATAACCACAAACTGATTCTAACAGAGGGAGGGAAAAGACCCCGAATAGCCAACACAATCTTGAAGAACAAAGTCAGAGGACTGACACTACCCTACTTAAAAAATTACTATAAAGCAACAATAATCAAAACAATGTGGTATTGGTGAATAGACCAATAGATCAATGGAACAGAACAGAAAGCTCAGAAAGAGACCCCCCCCCCCAGTCAACTGATCTTTGACAATGACGCAAAGATCATCTTCTCAATGAATGGTGCTGTAACAATTAGACATCCATATGCAAAAAAAATGAATCTTGACACAAAAATTACAGCCCTCACAAAAATTAACTCAAAATGGATCTCAACAGACCTAAACGTAAAATGCAAAACTTTAAAACTCTTACAGATAATAATATAAGGAACCTAGACGACCTTGAGTATGATGATGACTTTACAGGTATAACACCAAAGGCATAACGCATAAAAGAAATAATTGGTGAGACAGGTTTCATTAAAATTAAAAACTTCTGCTCTGCAAAAGATAATGGCAAGAGTATAAAAAGACAAGCCACTGACTGGGAGAAAAATCTTTGCAAAAGACATCTGATAAAGGACTGTTAAAACTCAATAATAAGAAAACGACCCAATTTAAAAAATGGGCCAAAGACCCTAACAGACACTTCATCAAATAAGACATATGGCAAATAAGCATATAAAAAGATGCTCCACATATATGTTACCAGGGAGATGCAAAATAAAACAATAGTAAGATACCACTACACACCTATTAGAATGGCCAAAATCTAGAACACTGACAACACCAAATGCTGGCAAAGACAGAGAACAACAGAAACTCTCATTCACTGCTGGTGGTAATGCAAAATGGTACAGCCACTTTACAAGACAGTTTGGGGATTTCTCACAAAATTAAACATACTCTTACCATATGATCCAGCAATCACTCTCCTTGTTATTTACCCAAAGGAGTTGAAAACTTATGTCCACACAAAAACCTAGACATGGATGTTGGTAGCAGCTTTATTCAATAACTGCCAAAACTTGGAAGCAACCAAGATGTCCTTCAGTAGGTGAATGGATAAAAAAACTGGTACATGCAGACAATGGAATATTATTTAGTGCTAAAAAGAAATGAGCTATGAAGCCATGAAAATATATGCAGGAACCATAACACCAATAGTGAACCGCAATGTAAACTATAGACTTTGGGTGATTATATCATGTAGATTCGTTCATTGTAACAAATGTACCACTCTAATAGGGGGAGGTTGATAATGGAGGAGGCTATGCATGTGTAGAGGGAGCAATTACATAGTATCCTGCAGAAAAGATCAGTGAACTTGAATATGCAGCATACTTTCTAAAACAGAAAAAAGGTAAAAAAAAAAAAAAAAAAATCCAAAAAACAAAAGACAGTTTCAAAGGCCTGCAAGACAACATCAAGTCGTCTAACACACATGTAGTTGGAGTCCCAAAGAAGGAGACCAAAATATTTTTTGAAGGAACAATGGCTGACATTTTTCCCCAAATAAACTACAAACCTAATAAAACACTTAGCAAATATCAAGCTAAGAAAAACACCAAGGCATGAACATAAACTGCTGAAAAGAAGTGACAAAAGGAAAATCTTAAAAACATGTAGAAAAAAAGGATATAGAGAAAAAGAGACACATTATCTAGAGAAAAGCAAATGACTTCACATCATTACACATTACCTTACGGTAGGAAGTGCTACAGTATCATTTGAAGGTAGGCTGTGTTAAAGAGCAAACACTTAAAAACATAAAACAAAGAGGTACAGCTAATATGCCAAAGTGGAGATAAAATGGAATGCTAAAAATAGTCAAACTATGAAAAAACTGAATCAATCACGGTATCTTACAACAATGGAATAATAGTACAAAGCTATGAAAAAGAATGCTTGCACATTAACATAGACGTCTTAGAGTACACTGAGTAAAAAGCAAATTACTGAAAAAGATTTTTTCACTTTTAAAAAGCTCAATACCATGTAAAACTAGACAATATGCTTTGGAGTTACATGCTAATATGGTAAAACTACAAAGAAGCAAGAGTATGATAAACAAAACTCAATATAAGTGTTACTCTAAAGGGAAAGGGGAAAGGCAGATAGAGGTTTCAAAACTAATGAAAAATGGTCTCTTTCTTAAACTGGATGTCCTATTATTATTCTTCAGAGCTTACCCATGTTAAAAAACATTCTTTTACAACCATTCAATATTTTATAAATGACAATGAACATTAACCCTAAGACCTTTCATTGGCCCTGGAATAGAAACCTCCACTGGGGAAGGTATCGCTGTCCTGTTAACTACTGTTGCCACTGATCGTGCAACTCTCCCTTTAGTGCTGAGAAGGAATGATCACAGAGGGTCTAAGTGTAAACAGCAAGGTCCAGGTTAGTGTAGAGAGTATGCTATTTCTAGAAGAGGGGCAAAACAAAAAAATACATGTAGTCATTTGTGAAGCCACAGAAGATATCTGAAAGATTATGTTTAGAAACGGGGGAAGGAAAACGGGTGGCTGAGAGAATCGGACCGGAGAAGATTTTTTTACTATTACCCTTCTGTTCTTCTGAATTGTACTTGTGAATAATCCCTAATCCAAAAAAAGTCTGATTTTTAAAAAATCACTTCAGCCTAGGAGGATAAAATGGTAACAAAACAACTAAGGGAACAGGACTAAGCAATCCCATCCTACTCACTAATAACGTGCTCAAATGAAATAATTAGAAAAATTAATTTTTACACTAAGGATGTCAAAAACTGTATGTTTCAAATACTTTCACACAAAACGGCGAACTTAAAAATAGCAAAGTTTATCCAAAGTAAATTGAAATCTTTGCTTATGAACCTCAAAGACAAAAAATGGACTCTCAGATTTTTCCTAATTTACGTCAGTTTTTCAAAGACAGCAGCTTTGAAGTTTATTACATGTCCTCGCCAAATATTCACTTCAGAAATATAGCTGATCACATTTTCATGATAACTGTATTTTGGCTTTACACAAATGATGTGCTTATGAAAACTTAAAATTACCAGATAAAGGTTATGTGAGTTGTCCAAATTATCAAACTAGACACTGGCAAATCTGTGCCTGGAACCTGGGGCCCACCAATCCCCATACAATACTTTCTCCAATACATCATGATAGTTTAAACACATTAGAAATGGTCTGTCCTCTAAAACAGCTACTCTCACTACTGTTGGCAAACACAAACCCCTCAATCTAGTGTTTAAGGCCTTAACCTCAGTCTACCTTTCTTAGCTCTCTTCATTGACTATGGAATAAAAAGTACTATGGAATAAGGTAAAATTCTAGATATTAAATGATTAGGTTGGTTACCCAACACGTTATTTTTTTTCACTTATTAAAATCCAGTAATTTTGGAGAACCTACATATAAATACAGTACCAGGCACTAGGGTAACAGAGAAAAGATAAATGTCCTTGGCATGACCTAAGCATTGGGATCAGAGTCAAACAAAGCCATGAGAGAAAACTGTTAAATATCGACAAAGGCCACAGCCCCCCTAAGAGATAGGAAGAACATGAAGAATATTCAGAACAGAATCAAAGAAGTGAACAGATCAGTTGAATAAAATTAAGTGGTATAGCAACAAAACAGAAGTTTAACTTAAATCTAGAAACTACCCTGTTGAGAACACTGACAAAGAGGTTAAAAAAAAAATAGACTTTAGCCTAGCAAATAGGAGTTATGAGGAAAGAACAGAGTCAGGGTCCTGGCCAGAGGCCTTCTGAATCATTAAACAAAAATTAGCCAGTAGAGAACATATAACCTAAGAATTTGCAAGAAAGGTTCAAACCAAAATTACGTGGAATGACACAACTGCATTCTTACTGGGCAAGCACCTTTCAATGCAAGGAAACAAACTGAAGAAATAAATAACAGAAATAGAGTAATATACACCAGAACTGGGCAGAGTAAGTTAGGCGGTGATAAATTCACAACAGCTGAGTTAACTCATCTGCATTATCCTGAATTGTGGTCAAGGGGCCAAACCTTTGTAGCCAAATCAACCAGTCATTGGATGAGGGCTGCCCCTAGGAAGGAGCCTGATGGATGAGTACTGTCTGCCAACAAGCTCCCCAACAGATGGAAACTTAGTTCTCATTCCTGAGGGAGAGAATTTGAAAGATGGTGCTGTACGAAGACACTGAATTCACCTTTTCCTGCGAACACAACAAACCTACAGCTACCTGTGGGACAACTTCCTCTGAGAGAGACCTGGAAACTGGATGAAAAGAACCCCTGCAACAAGGACAACACAGACAGGGGTGGAAAGGCAGAAATACAGCTCTGCTGAGGAAAAAACCAGACCCCAGCATCAGTGCTTCACAGCCGGGTGATCTCAAAAGACTGGAGCTTTTCCCAAAAGAGTGGGAGATCTGAGCTCCAGAGTGGGCATCTCAGTCCTTGGAATCAGCACAACTGAGGTGAGATCCCATAAAACCTGGCTGTGCTAACTTTGCAAACCAACTGGGAATGTGCCCAGGAAGCTACGTAACTTCAGAGAAAGAAAAGCCTGCTCTCCTGCTCTTAGAGGGCCCATACACAGATTCACCCAAATCAGAAACCAGCACAAAAACACCAGACAGAGAAGGGCATTCATTGTTCACGGGTAAAAAGGACTTACTCACTAAGTCAGAGTGCATCTTGGAGAGGCAGGAGGTGGAGCTAGACCCACACCCCCTAGGAGCTGAGATACTGGTGGATGCCATTATTGTGACCTAGTTAAGTCGTGCTGACAGACAGTGGCGACCTCCCATTGGATTCATTCCTCTAGCTTGTTAGCACAAGGGTCTGCCCTGCCCACTAGAGCACCTAAGGCAATCTAGCAAGTGCAGCCAGGGCAGGCAAGCTGCCCCAACGACTGGCCCCACCCAGCAGCACGCCAACTTGTCAGCCTGTGGGGGGCTGGGGGAAGCATGTGGGACCTCTGCAGCAAGGCGAGTGGGTCTACATAGGTTGGGTGTGTGGGCCCCAAGGTGGCAGGGCATGTGGGCCCACAGCAGACTTGTGCCACAGGCCATTGCAAACACAGCGGATCCGCCCCAGCTTCCGAAGCCTGAAACAACTGTGCCTGAGGCAGCTGTATACCACAGGGCAGCATAGCTAGACCTGGTCAGAGGTCTGCTCCACTCAAAAGAAAGCCACAACAGCCTTGCTGCAGTAATTGTGAGCCCCTGAGCCCAGCAACCAGCCACACTGCAGATCTGACTCACTTAAGAGCAAAACAGGAGCAGCTGTTTGCTATTAGACCCTGCAGCCAGCCATGCCAGGACTTGCCCTTCTCAATAAAGTGACCTGCGACCAGAGCAGCTGTTGCACCTTACACCCAGCCGGTCCAGGGGCCAGCCTAGCTTATCCATGCAAATGCAACAACAGCAACCACACCACAAGAGAAAGGCACACACAGCCCTCATGGGACACTCCTGGAACATTAGGCATAGGTGACAAGATGGGAGCATGCTGCTGGGCCCAATAAGGCATCTCTTATGTAAGGCTACACATCCAAGACCAGGAACGATAGCTGATCTATCTAATATACAGAGATAAGCACAGAGAAGGAGGCAAAATGAGGAGACAAAGGAATACGTTCCAAATAAGGGAACAAGACAAGTCCTCAGAAAAAGAACTAAATGAAAGAGATAAACAATCTACCTGATAAACAGTAAAAACTACTAGTCATAAGGATGCTCAATGATCTTAGGAGAAGAACAGATGAACACAATGAGAATTTTAACGAAGACTTGGAAAATATAAAAAAGAACCAATCAGAACTGAAGTATAATGGAAATGAAAAATTCACTAGAGGGAATCAACAGTACAGTATATGACACAGAACAGATCAGCAATCTGGATGAAAGAGTAGAGGAAATCACTCAAGCTAAACAGAAAAAAGAAAAAAGGATTAAAAGGAAAGAGGACAGTCTAAGGGACCTCTGGGACAACAGTAAGTGTACTAAATCTGTATTATAGGTGTCCCAGAAGGAGATGAGAGACAAAGGGGCAGAGAACTTATTTGAAGAAATAATAGCCAAAAACTTCCCTAACTGGGGAAGGAAATGGACATCCAGGTACAGGAAACACGGAGCACCAAACAAGATGAACCCAAAGAGGCCCACATCAAGATACATTATAATTAAAATGTCAAGAATTAAAGATAAACAGAGAATGCTAAAAGCTGCAAAAGAAAAGCAAAAAGTTACATACAAAGGAAACCCCCCAGGCTATCAGCTGACTTCTCAGCAGAAACCTTACAGGATAGCAGGGAGTGACATGATATATTCCAAGTGCTGAGAGGAAAAAGACCTACAGCCAAGAATACTCTAATTGGCAAGGCAATCATTCAGAATGGAAGGAGAGAGAGAGTTTTCCAGATGAGCAAAAACTAAAGGAATTCGTCACTACTAAACCAGCCTTACAAGAAAGGTTAAAGGGACTTATTTAAGTG
Organism: Equus caballus; assembly: GCF_041296265.1. NCBI lineage: Eukaryota > Metazoa > Chordata > Mammalia > Perissodactyla > Equidae > Equus > Equus caballus. The sequence continues at coordinate 15,038,639 of NC_091708.1, forward strand.
GAAAACAAAAGACCACAAATAGGAATAAGAATATTATCAAGGGGCTGGCCCCGTGGTCGAGTGGTTAAGTTCGTGCACTCCGCTGCAGGCAGCCCAGTGTTTCGTTGGTTCGAATCCTGGGCGCGGACATGGCACTGCTCATCAAACCATGCTGAGGCAGCGTCCCACATGCCACAACTAGAAGAACCCACAACGAAGAATATACAACTATGTACCGGAGGGGCTTTGGGGAGAAAAAGGAAAAAATAAAATCTTTAAAAAAAAAAAAAATATTATCAAAAAAAAAATCACTGCTACAGAAATATACATTAAAGGTAGGGGATCAACCACCTATAACGCTAGCATGAGGGTCGAAAGACAAAAACACTAAAATTATCTAGTTCCATGACAAGAGGTTAAGGGATACACAAAAATAAAAGAGGTAAAATACCAAAAACATAAAATGTGGTTGGGGGAGTAAAAGGGTAGAGCTTTTAGTAAGAGGTCAAACTTAAAAGACCATCAGCTTAATATACATTGCTATTTAGATAGGTTATTATATATGAACCTCATGGTAATCACAAACCAAAAACCTGTAATAGATACATAAAAAATAAAGACAAAGGAACCCAAACATAACACTAAAGAAAGCCATCCAATCACAAGAGAAGGAAGAGAAGAGAAACAAACAGGAGAATGACAAAAACATCCAGGAAAAAAAGGAACAAAATGGCAAAAAGTAGATACTTATCAATAGCTACTTTAAATATCAATTGACTAAATGCTGCAATCAAAAACAGGGTCACTGAATGGATTAAAAAAAACAAAATCCACATGTATGCTGCATACAAGAGACACACTTCAAACCTAAAGATTCACAAACTGCAAGTGAAGGGATGGAAAAAAGCACTCCATGCAAATGGAAACGAAAAGGAACCTAGGGTAGCAATACTTATCCCAGACAAAACAGACTTTAAAACAAAAACTCCAACAAAAGACAAAGAAGTCATTAAATAATGACAGAGGGAAAAATTCAACAAGAGGATATAACACTTGTATCTATGCACCCAACATAGGAGCACTTAAATATATAAAGTAAATATTAACAGACATAAAAGGAGAAATTGAAAAGTAACAGTAGTAGGAGGGGCCTCTAACACCCTACTTACATCAATGGATAGACCATCCAAACAGCAGATCAATAAGGAAAAACTGGCCTTAAATGACATATTAGACCAGATGGACTTAATAGATATATACAGAACATTCCATCCAAAAACTGCAGAATACACATTCTTTTCAAATGCACATGGAACATTCTCCAGGATTGATCACATATTAGGCCACAAAACAAGTCTCAATAAGTTTAAGAAAACTGAAATAATACCAAGGATCTTTTCTGACCACACAGTATGAAACTAGAAATCAACTACAAGAAGAAAACTAGAAAAGCCACAAATATGTGGAGACTAAACAAAATGCTACTGAACAACTATTTGGTCAACAAAGTAATCAAAGGAGAAATAAAAAATACCTGGAGACAAATTAAAACGAAAATATGACATACCAAAATATATGGGATACAGCACAAATGGTACTAAGAGGGAAGTTTATGGGAATACAGGCCTACCTCAAAAAACAATAAAAATCTCAGGGCCAGCCTGGTGGTGAGCGGTTAAATTTGTGTCCTCCACTTCGGCAGCCCGGGGTTCACTGGTTTGGATCCCAGGCACAGACCTACAAACTGCTCATCAAGCCACACTGTGGCAGGCGTCCCACATATAAAATAGAGGAAGATGGGCAGAGATGTTAGCTCAGGGCCAATTTTACTCAGCAAAAAGAGGAGGATTGGTGGCGGATGTTAGCTCAGGGCTAATCTTCCTCAAAAAGAAAAAAAAAAAAACAAGAAAAATGTCAAAGACTCCAACAATACACCTAAAGGAACTAGGAAAAGAACAAACAAAGCCCAAAATCAGTAGGAGGAAGGAAATAATAAAAATCAGAGTGGAAATAAACGAAAGAGATTAAAAAGAGAGAAGGTTCAAATAAAATCAGAAACAAAAAAGGAGAAATTACAACAGACACCACAGAAATACAAAGGATTCTAAGAGAATACTGTAAAAAGCTGTAAGCCAACAAACTGGATAATCTAGAAGAAATGGATACATTCTTAGAATCATACAAACTTCCAAAACTCCATCAAGAAGAAACAGAGAATCTGAACAGACCAATCACTAGAAAAGAGAGCAAAACAGTAATGAAAATCCTCCCCTCCTCCCTCAAAAAAGTCCAGGACCAGACAGCTTCCCTGGTGAATTCTACCAAACATTCAGAGATTTAATATCTATCCTTCTCAAACTCTACAAAAAATTGAGGAGGAGGAGAAAATTCCTAACTCATTCTACAAGGCAAATACCCTCATACCAAAATGAGAGGACAGCACAAAAAAAGAAAATTTCGGTCCTCTAACAATGATAAACATAGAGGCAAAAATCCACAACAAAATACTAGCAAATTGAATACAACCATACATTAAAAAGATCATATGTCATGATCAAGTGAGATTTATTTCAAGGATGCAGGGATGGTTCAACACTCACAAATTAATCAATGTGACACACCACATCAACAAAATGAAGAATAAAAATCACAAAATCATCTCAATAGATGCAGAGAAAGTATTTGACAAGATACAGCATCTAATTATGATAAAAACTCTGAATAAAATGGGTATGGAAAAAGAATACTTCAACATAATAAAGGCCATATATGACAAACCCACAGCAAATCATACTCAATGATTAAAAACTGAAAGCCATCGATGCCCACTTTTGCTACTCTTATTTAACATAGTATTTGAAGTCCTAGCCAGAGCAATCAGGCAGGAAAAAGAAATAAAAGGGATCCAAATTGGAAAGGAAGAAGTAAAATTGTTACTATTTGTAGATGACATGATTTTATACATAGAAAACCAAAAAGAACCCACCAAAAAACTACTGGAAATAATAAACAGACACAGTAACGTTTCAGGGTACAAAATCAACATACAAAAATCAGTTGTGTTCCCTTACACTAATACCAAAATAGCAGAAAGAGAAACTAAGAATACAATCCCAATTACAATCACAACAAAAAGAATAAAATATCTAGGAATATATGTAACCAAAGAGGTGAAAGACCTGTATACCGAAAAGTGTAAAACACTCTTGAAAAAAACCAAAGAAGATACAAAGAAATGGAAAGATGTTCCATGCTCATAGTTTGGAATAATATTAAGATTTATCATAATTCTAAGTTTATTAGATATTTAAGATTTATTTTAACATTTGTAAAGGTTTGTCAGAAAACTGAACTACTTGACAAATAATGAACATATTAAAAGCTATAAATGGTTTAAAATTTTAAGTTTAAAAGGAATAAAATACAACCAAAGTCCCCTTTGAAAGTGACCGCTTAAATTTACTATATTTATCTAAAAAATAAGATTTTTTTCCAGGCAGTTATTTTTTATTTCCCAGGTTGATTCAAGGAATACAATTTTATTTTATTTTATTTTTTAATTTTAATTTTTGTTTTTATATCAGTGACAATGGATTATAACATTATATAACTTTCAGATGTATGTAATATATTTCAAATTCTGGATAGATTACATCATGTTCACCACCCAAAGACTAATTACAATCCATCACCACACGTGTGCCTAATCACCCCTTTTGCCCTCCTCCCTCCCGTAATTTTTTTTTTTGAGGAACATTAGCCCTGAGCTAACATCCACGACCAATCCTCCTCTTTTTGCCGAGGAAGAGTGGCCCTGAGCTAACATCCACACCCATCTTCCTCTACTTTATATGTGGGATGCCTGCCACAGCATGGCTTGATAAGTGGTGTATAGGCCTGCACTCAGGATCTAAACCAGCAAACTCTGGGCCACCAAAGTAGAATGTGCAAACTTAACTGCTGCACCACTGGGCTGGCCCCTTAAAAAATAAGATTTTAAATTGAACATTAAAACTCAAGGAAAAATTAGGGTTTTAAGTTTAACTGTAATAAAGTACGTATTAATACTTAAAACCAAAGGAACTGATGAATAATCTTTTCTGCATTTTTTTTTTTAAAAAGCTACCTTCAAGGATACCAAATCCTACTTAAGTCTTATTCACCTTTCAATACCTAAGCAATTCTTCCTTTTCCATGAAGCCTTTCCTCTTTTCCATAGATGGAGCTATCCTATGTCTATCTATCCTATGCTAGATAAAAGAAAATAAATGTCTTTATCATTCAAATTGCTCCTTTATTCTATTCTAGTGGTATAACTTATACTGAAAAACCTTCCTCTTTTAGAAACATCCATCTAAGACCATAAGTACTTTCAGAACATGGATAGTGTATCTCTAAGTATATCTCATTCAAGGCAATCCTAATATATAGTAACTAGTGATAGTTGATGAGCTGAATTTTAATAATCATGAGTTTCTTTTTAAATGCACTATTACCTCTGTTACATCCCAATGGTGTAAAAATTGATCCAAGTCCGTAAGATAAAGAAGCACAGGGGAAAGCTCTGTCTGGATGACATGAGGAACTCCTCGAAGGCTCTGAAGCCAAGTCAACTCCTCTTTTGAAAACCCTAATTAGGGTACAAAGAAAGCCAATTTAAAAAAATAAATCACAAAGCAAGTGACAGTCTTCATAATTTTTTTAAAACAGAGATGACAAGTATCTTCAAGTTTAATTCTTCTTTAAGCTACCTTGTTTTCTCTGAATTTCTGCATTTCATGTAGCATCTAAAAAAATGAATTGCTAGCAATGGAGGCAGTAAAATTCATAATTATATACACAAAAGATGTGATGTGACCCAATCTATAATACAATAAGAAACAGATTTTACCCCTTATATTGGGGGCTTTACTATTTTACTGAAAAAAATGTGAAAGGCATAATGTTTCCAACTAAGAGTAGGTTTAAAAAAGCAAGCAAATAAAACAATATACTCCTTCATACATATACCGCACTCTTTATTCTCTTACATAATAGCCTTTCAAATATTTTTAAACTACCCTATCCCTCATAAGTCGTTTTTTCTTTTTTGACAATACAGGTGTAGTTCCTTCCACTACACCTTATACAACAAAATTTCTGATTCTCTTACCACCCCTACTACGGTTGGCCTGAATTACAGACAGGTTGCCAAGGTCCCTCCTGAAAGACAGCTCTCAGAATGGTCAGAATACCAGGGATGTGGTCGGACTCTAGCTATCTGCTTTCATGTTCAGATCACTATATTTCCATGAACACGGCCTAAAGAGTCACGGGTTAGTCTGAGAGCCAAAACACACTACTGACTCCTAATGAGCTTTCTAAAACCACTAAGCCTTTTGACAGGTACTATTATTAAAACATAAAGCCCCCACCTCTATTTCAAATGTGTATATGGAAAACTATCAAGTAAACGTGTAGGAGTCTACATTTATCTTTCATATAATATTTATTTTGCTAGATTCAGCTCATTATCAGAAGCTGTAAGTTCTTTTTGGACTCTGACTTAACATATTAAGTCTTCTAATTTCAAGTCTTCAGAAGATTTCAAAGAATCGCATCTTCATCATCCAGGTATAAAACAGAAATGCTGAAATAGTACGATCATTTAAAACAACAGTAATAATACTTATACATCTAACTTACAGCATTTCTAGACTCACATTACTAATTTTGCTTTGAGGACAAATGGAATATAGAAAATAGCTAATCCAAATCTCATGCTCTTCCTATCAAGTTGAACATTTTAAATGTTTAAAACGAATATTCTGTTCATCAATTTTTTTAAGTATGCAATGGGGCTTTCTCTGTCTATCTGCAAAAGAGTCAGGTATGTCCAATTCACTGCAAACAAAGATAAGAATAAAGCTGAGAAACAAGAGTAAGAAAAAATGAAAATATAATCATGTAATATTCAAACAATTCCCGAGTTGTACTTGTACAATGTAGTACTTGTACTATGAGAGATTTAAACATGAATCCTGCATCTCCCCGCCTCAAGACCCTGACAATGTAGGGTACAAATATTTCTTCAAAGATTTCCACTTGTTAATCAATAAAAATCATTCAAGATAGACAAATTATTTATCATCTTCAAAACTTGAAACCAAGCAGGTAAGACAGTAAATCTTAGGAGAATTTTCATACTAGGTTTTTCCCTCTCCTCAACTTGACAGGTGAATGTGGTTACCTGTAAGTGTTGAAAATAAGAAGCTGAAATAGTCCACATCACTCATCAACCAGTCTTTAACTGAATACTTCCATCCAGAAAATGATGATCTATAATAAACAATGGGAGAACTATTACCAGAAGTGACCAACTTGAAGACTCAAGAAAAATAGAACAGAATATAACCATTTTTCTTTATTGAAAACAGGTCTGATTTAATGGCTTAAACAAAATCCATAGTATGCACTAATTTTATATGTAAGGGCCCAAGTACCATAATATGGAAAACTGAACTTCTAACATATTATTTATGTAAAGTTTTATTAAAAAGTGTAATTGGGGGAAAAAAAAAGTATAACTGGTCCACATATATGGTATAACTTAGAAAATTTCCATGCCTTTGAAAATCAGTCTCCAAGGAGCCAGGATGAAGTTTTGCTTTTCACTAGTAGGTTCAGTTGATATATATTTACTACTTCACTTTTATAGTCTTACATTGCTTACTGAGTTAAGTTTACACAAGCTCCAGCTTCCTTAACTAAACAAAAGTATCTTAATTAGGCAAAGAATACTTCCATTTAAAGCCGCTCTAAGATAGCTCTGTGTTCCTATACTTTGCAAAGCTGTAACTAGGCCTACTTCACAACAGCGCCGCTAAAGCACTGGTGGAGGACTCAAGGGAATAGCTAAATGTAAAGCAGCTGCTCATTAAATGAGGATTATCTGGTTCCTGCCATGACATCAGTTTCCAGTGACTCCTTTAAAAAGTCTCTTCAAGGTATAAGACGGAAGAGAGCAAATGTCAACCACAAATACAGCAAAAAAGGCTGAAAATCATCAGATCCAACAGGCTGAGACTGCAAATTTTTATCAGAGCTATCTGAACAAATCTAAGACAAAATTAGGTTTTTCTAATTAAACTAGAAGCACTTAATTTTTTACCATTAAAATAACTGTATTAATATTTATTAATATTCTTAAAATTTGGGTAGTTAAAATAATGGAAACACCCTTCTGAGTATCAGTCCCACAATAAGCAAAGGGCTATGGAGGGAATATCACAAGCTAAGAGGTTATAAAAAGCCAGAGGAGCTCAATGGAAAGGAGTACAAAATGGTCTTTAGAAAACAAATGGAACATCCTCTTGAACCCAGTGAAAACAGGAATCAACTGTGCCATCCAGTGGCTAAAAGGGGTAGCAAATCCATTTAAGAATCTATTTTGGACAAATGACAATACATCACACTGTCCTTAAAACTAGGATGATCCTCTATACTGCCCAAGCCAGAATACTTCTGAGAGGAAAAGGGGATATTACTAATGATGGCAGGACAAAAGAAGTAAACTGCAACTGCTCCTGACAGACCAGGTCACATAGTCATCCTACTTAAAACGCAAGCCAAATTTTTTAGCTCAAGACTTTCTCCCTTCTCAGGGATTTTTATGTAACAGTGTAGATTACCTTTCCACATTTATATCTTACAAATGTAATCCAGCTGTAAACAGGGGCAGGAAGGATAAGGACTGAGCAAAGGCCAGCAGAAAAACACAAATAGAATGGTATGGGGGAAAAGTCCACTCTAAAAACGTCTCAGCGGCTGGTTAGAAAGGCAGAGGCAGCAACTCTAAGTACACTCTTTAAAAGATAAAATGACCACCAACAGTTTTAGCTGATGGGAACAAACTGAGATCCTGTGGTAGTATCCTGCTCTTAGATATAAACTCTTTCTGACAGAGACACAGGGCGTCAGAACTACAAAACCTGAACTGAACTTGATACCACAGACCAAGTAATGTAACAGACAAAAATGAGAAACGACTAAAGGCGTATTTCAGGAAAATTAATCTGACAACAGTCACAAGACAGATGAGAGTGAGACGCAAGACTATTCTAACAGCACAGGTGGGAGATAATGAAAAAATTGGCTAGTTTATATTCATGGTCAAGGAGAGAAGGAGATATTGTGAAGAGAAAACCAAAGATATGAAACAATTCAGCGTACGTCTGAAGGAATCAAACACTCTTCTTAAATTCTGAATCTAGGAAAAGCGACAGAATGATGCCATGGCCTAAGAAAGCTGAAAAGGCCTAATTTTGTATCTTTTAAAGGAGAGATTAGTTTGAATGAGAACAATACATCTAGAGAGAAGTCTACTCAAACTGTGCAAATACTAAAAAGCAAAATTTAACTTGAACTTTTACCTACAATGACAATCTGCTTTTACTTATTATGAACCCCTACTATCATTATTTGTAAATTAACATATTTTCTTAATGCTCACCACAAATCTCCACAAAAAGAAAAAAAGTAGGGACCGGCCCAGTGGCATAGTGGTTAAGTTCACGTGCTCTGCTTCAGCAGCACGGGGTTCACCGGTTCAGATCCTGGGCGCAACCCACACACCACTCATCAGGCCATGCTGTGGTGGCATTCCACATAGAAGAACTAGAACGACTTACAACTAGGATATACAACTGTGTACTGGGGCTCTGGGGAGAGGGAAAAAAAAAAGGGCAAGACTGGCAACAGATGTTAGCTCAGGGCCAATCTTCCTCACCAAAAAGCATTAAAAAAAACCAAAAAGAACCTGTTGCATTTCTGTTACATGTTTAAAAAAACAAAACGGAAGAAAAAAATACCTTTGAAAACATCTTTGACAAGTTATTGAGCACAAGCGAATCATAACTGATGCTGAAAAAGATATTTAATATAGCTTCCAAACAGAATCAGATTCAAGTGTTCAAAATGTGATTTTAACAGAATGTTAAAACAGATCTTCTATAAGAGTTATATCAAAGTAACAGAGTGCCCTCTACTGGAAGTTAATAAACACAAAACCACTTAAGTTACAGAAAAAGAAATAACATTTAATTAAAGGCCTAGCGTTAAATAATTGCTTACACTAGACAAAGCATAGGTTGGTGTTTTGTTTTATTTTGGTTTTGGTGAAGAAGATTGGCCTGAGCTAACAACTATAGCCAATCTTCCCCTTTTTGCTTGAGAAGAGTGGCCCTGAGCTAACATCTGTGCCAATCTTCCTCATTTTACACATGGGATGCCACCACAGCATGGCTTGATGAGCAGTGTGTAGCTCCACACCCAGGATCTGAACCTGCAAACCCCAGGCTGCTGAAGCGGAGCACGTGAACTTAACCACTACACCACTGGGCCAGCGCCCACAAAAGGTTTTGTTTTGTTTTAAATTTCTAAGAAAGAAAAACATGGGAAACTAAAAAATGTTTAAAACACTTAAAGGATGAAATCTGGCCATTTGTGACAACATGGATGGACCTTGAGGGTATTATGCTAAGCAAAACAAGTCAGAGGGAGAAGGGAGAAAGTCAAATTATCACATGATCTCACTCATAAGTAGAAGACAGAAAAAACAGCAGACAGAGACAGAGATTGGATTGATGGTTACCAGAGGGGGGAGGGGAGGGAAAAGGGGTGATAAGTCACATGTGTGAGGATGGATTGTAATTAGTCTTTGGGTGGTGAACATGATGTAATCTACACAGAAATTGACATATAATGATGTACACCTGAAATTTTAAAAAAAATACTGACAATAAATAAATTATAGTATATTCATATAATTAAAAAAATACTTAAAAATAAGACCAAGTCTCTAACATACATGCACACATAAGAAATAAACCTTGAATTTTCACATATAAAACAACAGGCTGCAAACAGCTCTATTCTGCTAAAAGCTTATCACCAGTCATGAAGCATACTTTGGGTGACTAGATTCAAACATACGTCCTACACTGGTATGAAGTGACTGGCAAACAAAGCTAAAGAAAGTCTACTAATAAAGCGAGCTACTCCTGTTTAACGGGGCTTGGGTATCTGTACAAGAAGTCACAAGGAAGCCAGTCTTTAAACTTTTCAGCTACAGCCCAGATTTCGATTTCTGCCTAAAACCATCAAACCCTGCCCCTTAGCCACAATGAGTGATAAATACTGCTGAATACTAAAGTACTACACCTGATAATACAACATGTGATGTTTGAGGAAACTCTGAACACTCGCAATATTGAAACACTATTAGTTATAAGACCTTTCAGAGAAAAATGGTGCAGCCACTGTGGAAAACAGTATGGCAGTTCCTCGAAAACTTAAAGAGAGAATTATCTATGACCCAGTAATTCCAATTCTGAGTATACAGCCAAAAGAATTAAAAGCAAGGACTCAAACAGATATTTGTACACCAAAGTTCATATCATATTCACAATAGCCAAGAGGTGGGAACAACCAAGTGTCCATCAACAGATTAACAGATAAACAAAATACAGTATATACAATGGACCATTATTGCACCTTAAAAAGGAAGAAATTCTGACACATGCTACATCATGGATGAACCTTGAAGAGTTATGCTGAGTAAAATGAGAAAGACACAAAAAGACAACTATATGGGCCGGCCCAGGGGCGCAGCGGTTAAGTTCGCACATTCCGCTTCTCGGCGGCCCGGGGCTCGCTGGTTCGGATCCCAGGTGCGGACATGGCACCACTTGGCACGCCATACTGTGTTAGGGGTCCCAGATATAAAGTAGAAGAAGATGGGCACGGATGTTAGCTCAGGGCCAGGCTTCCTCAGCAAAAAGAGGAGGGCTGGCAGTAGTTAGCTCAGGGCTAATCTTCCTCAAAAAAAAAAATGACAACTGTATGAGTGCACTTATATGAGGGCACCTAGAATAGTCAAAATCACAGAGATAGAGTAGTGGTTTCCAGGGGCTGAGGGAGGGAGGAATGAAGAGTTACCGTTTAATGGTTACAGAGTTTCCTTTGGGATGATGAAAAGTTCTGGAGATGGATAGTGGTACGGGTTGCACAACAAGGTGACTGTACTTAATGCCACTGCACAGTTTTAACTGTACACTTAAAACTCGTTAAAATGCTAAGTTTTATGTTACGTTTGTATATTTTACCACACACACAAAAAAGATTTCAAGTGATTCCTGTACGAGTCCACAAACATACATTTCACCAGCTCCGTGAAAGGAAGGTCTGAATCGCAATTCCATACCCCAAAAGGTTTTAAGCACAGTACTCTCATCTGCCATTGAACCCTTACTACATGCTTTTGATAATTTCAACCACTATTTCAATCAATCTATACAGATCACTAAACAAGTAAATTGAAACAGTCTTACTCTAGTGAACACATGCTATCTAGCAATATCAACAGTTTTACCTACCGCAGTAAGAGCAAATGCAGTAGTGGTATATGACTTTAGAGGCCTTCTGCCATTCGTGAACTGCTAGTAAAAGGGGTGGGGAAAAGATTATACACTTAAAATACAGCTCACTTGAGCATGCTACCTCATGTGCAGTATCCCGATAAGCGTGGCAGCCAAACTTGAACTGAGTCTTCCCATAATACAGCAACGACTTAACCGAGAAAGCAAATCAGCAGGCAGACTGGGTAGAAAATATACAAGCTGGACCAAACGCTGCTGAGACTCTGCTGGGAGAGCCACCACCGTGCCTTCTTGTGGATCTAGTGAGGTAGGCAGACATATACACTCAACGATAGAAGATATACGATCCAGAGATTAAAAAACCAGTGATTATTTTCACCATGTTATGCTGAATTCAGTATATCAATGACATGAAAAAAAAAATTTTATCATACAGCACATATGTGTGGCTTAAGCTATTTTCTAAAGTAAATCACTGAACATAATCGTTATTTAAAGACATATTTATTTAACACTGTAATAATTTCATAACATCCAAGTGTCTTGTTTAAAATAAGAACTTTGATGGGGTAAAGGGATTGGACACAAAGCAAAACAGTAAAAAACAAGCACTTTTGCTAAAACAGTGACAAGTACAATTATAATATCAACCTAATTTAAGGCAAAAGACCTGTTGATACACACATACACACCGCTAATACAAACAATACTGAAAAATACATATTTAAAAATATAACCCTCAAAAGGTAGAAACAAATCAAATGTCCATTACCTAGTTAATGGATAAATATAAAGGGTATATCCATACAATGGAATACCACTCAGCAATAAAAAGAAATAAAGTTCTGATACATGCCACAACAGGGATGAATCATGAAAGCAGTATGCTAAGTGAAGGAAGCCAGACTCAAAAGGCTCCGTATTATATAATTCCATTTATAAGGAATGTCCAGAATAGGCAGATAAATTAGTGGTTGCCAGGAGCTGGGAAGGAGGGATTGGGAGGGACTACAAATGTGGAGTTTCTTTTTGAAGTGATAAAAATATTCCAGAATTAGATAATGGTGATAACTGCACAACTTTGGGAATATGTTAAAAATCATGGAATTGTACATGGTGAAATGGCAAATTTTATGGTATGTGAATTATATCTCAATAAATATAAACTATATATGTATATATCCCAATATGCTTTTATTAATATTTTTGCCTAAAATATGAAACAGTTCAAGGGACGAATAAAGAAGTATTAATATATGGAAATCATAGAAGATATCCATTATGATTAAATAATTTGCCAATAAAGCTTCAAAGGAATTTTTTAAAAATACTTGATCAGTTTTGAATTTGTGAATAGCAGGTGGTTTACAAGAAAGTTTCTTTTCTTTTTTTTGAGAAAGATTAGCCCTGAGCTAACATCTGTGCCGATCTTCCTATTTTTTTTTATATGTGGGACACCTGCTACAGCATCACTTGACAGGTGGTGCACAGGTCCACAGTGGAGATCTGAACCTGTGAACCCCAGGCCGCCAAAGCGAAACGTGTGAACTTAACCACTACGCCACCAGGCTGGCCCCTAAAACACAATGTAAGAATGCAAGAAGCACCTACAACCATTAACTTTCTAAAACTATTCTAATATATAATACTTACTATTGAAAATAAATTTACGTTTGATCTTTTGTTTTGGCAATCTAACCAAGGTATAACTAATTTATAATAGTTTAAAGGAAAGGCAAACCTAAAGAGCTTCCCTCAGAAACTTCTTTCCTAAACTGAGGTAGACCAACGGATACCTACGCAGTTAAACTCTTACCATAGATTCGGAGAGCAGTAGCCTGTAAACTTTTTAGTAGTTCTTTATTTGCTCGTGCTGCAGCAGTATGGATGATATCAATAAGCTGTGTTGAGAGCTCAGGGTTTCGGGAGCCAAGGTGAGCAAGTTGCAATGGTAAACCAGCCAGCCAACGGGATAGCACTTTACTACGATATCTAAGAACGGCCGAGGAAGAATAAAATAAAGCGTAATTTTCAAACACAAGGGAAATAAATTTAAACAAAACAATTTTTTCAACTTAAATACAACACAAAGTGACAAATCATCTACCAATAACACATTTACACATTTAAACATCTGAGAGCCTACAAGACTGCCAGCATCACTTATTCAGCTGTAGCATTTTCCAGGTCTAACCTACTAAATTAAAAAGTTCACGTAATTTGGGGTACTACCTAAATCGTATTTTTATCTTAAAGAACACATATACTACTCAACTCTTTTGTAGGATTTATCCTAATTAGCGTTAATTATCATACTATATTAACTCACCAATGCATTCAGTATAGGGTGCCCCCACAATAAATGCTTCGAACTTGCGTTTAGTTCTTTAGTATACTTGCTAAAGCTCTGATGTCTCGTTACTCAGGTAACAGCAATCACTTTCACTGCTCCCTAAGAGCTTAGTGATTTGGGCATGACCTTTATTTCAGACAGACCTGAACATTATTATCATTGTCATTATTAGTTGCATGACACTAACTTAACCTAAGCTTCAGTTTCCTTCTGTAAAATGGGATTAACACTATCTATACCTCATAGTAGCAGCATGAGAATTACTGAGATAAATGATGAAAAGTACCTGGCTTACAGTAAAGACTCAAGTATGTTCCAAAACTACCTATGTATGCTGAGGTATCCTAAATCTCTATCTTGTCCCCAAACATCTCTTCCTGACTGTCTCAAATAAACCTCAAACTCACCATCTCAAAAAGTCAATTCCTTATTTCTACTCTTTGTGATGTCTAGCTCACCTGACAGCACCAAACCAGAAGCTTTCTCATCTTCTATTGCCCTCATTCTCACACCACATGCTCCAGTATGTCACTGAGGGCACAGTGGTTCAACCGCCATAATTCTTATGGGAAGCAAAAGAAAAGACTGAGGCTGCTTTAGGTTGTTCCAACTACTCTTTAGCTATAAGTGGACAAGTGGAAATATATGCTCAGGGAGACTTTTATCCGTTCAGTCATGGGTACGGTCACACGTTGCTTAACAATGGGGATCCATTCTGAGAAATGCGTCGTTAGGTGATTCGTCACCGTGCAAACATCAGAGCGCGCTTACGCAAACCGAGATGGTACAGCCCACTACACACTCTATGTAGGTTATATCTTATGGGACCATCATTGTACACGCAGTCCAGTGTTGACTGACACGTTATGTGGCACATGACTGTATAAAGATTACTGGCAGTATTATGTATGTTTCTTCATAAAATTTTATATCTTTTCTTAAAGGCAACCAAACAGGATAAAGAGAGCAAAGATTTAATCTCCCTAATAAACAGACTACAATATAAGTTGGGAAGAAAAAGAAAGACAAAATAACAAATGAAACTTTACCTTACTCTGTAAGATCTCAGTTCTTCTTTCTGATAGATTTTACTGAAAAACTTCAGTAACAAAGTCCGAACGGGAAGGAGAAGGCCTCTCTGCTGATACAATGTATAGACTGCCCTGATAAGAGACTCCGTAGCTTCTAAAACAGAGAGAAAACAGCTCATATGAATCAAAGATGTTTCTTCCCTAAATTCCTCTAAAAGCACAGAAGTACTTTACTTTGTTCCTATGACAAAGCAGAACTTAGCCACAAACTGACAACAACCATCAAAGTTCTATAACAGCAATGGCCTAAGATAAAAGTCAAACCAACCAGCGATTACAGTATAGATTTTCCTAAGGAACAACACACCTAGGTAGGGGTGACAAAAATCAGGATAAGAAAGGTGGACAAACAAGATGGGAACCAAACAGGAAAGATTTGTTTTTGAATGCAAACAATTAGTAAGTCACACTAAAAACTGACTTAATATGAGATAACTTCAAGCTAGAAGAAAGGCAAAAAAAACAGGCAGGGGGCCGGCCCGGTGGTGCAGCGGTTAAGTGCGCACGTTCCACTTGGGTGGCCCCAGGTTCACCAGTTCAGATCCTGGGTGCAGACATGGCACCGCTTGGCAAACCATGCTGTGGTAGGCGTACCACATATAAATATAAAGTAGAGGAAGATGGGCACGGATGTTAGCTCGGGGCTAATCTTCCTCAATTAAAAAAGAAGAAAAGAAAATAGGCAGGATTCATTCTATACAGATCAAAGGAAAAAGCTCTCAATTTCTAGTCAAACTAGACCAGAAGGTATTTCTTCATCAGTAGGCTTGATGGAATTTCTTTTTAATAATACCTACCTCCTTTTACTCCAATTCTGTAAATTTACTAGAAATCTTACCAATTTGCTTCAGAGTGGACCGATCCACTGAGTAATGGATGCTCTGAGCCATAAACGATTTCAAGTACATAGTGCTTTATAATTATGCTAGCTTTTATGGCTTGAAAGTAAGTAACCTGACTACATGCAATGTTCGAAAGTCATCAATTCAAAGCTAGACCCTAAATAGCACACGTAAGAGCTCTTCTCTTAAATAAGGACAAAGCAGCATCACCTACCTCTGTTTGGCTGTATCTGTATTAACCTCCACGCTACCCCAAGCAATCTGTTCAGCTGCTTACTATTTAGCCTAGAGCCATCTTCAAGGGTCTCTGTCACAAATTTCCTTATCATTTCTATCCAATTGGAATCCTTTTGCAAAGTTGAGGCATTTGCCAGGGACACCATGATATCAGACAGTGTTAAATTCAGTAAGAGATGATCTACATTATTGGAGAAAATTGTGCAATGCTTGATGCTAAAAGCAAACAGAAACACACATCAATAAAGTGTTATACCCACCAAGCCTTCTCCACTTAGAATACTTAAAAATAATCAAGGGGTCAAGAAGTATTTCCTTCTAGAATAAATTACCAAGACAGGTAGGTAGGCCACTGTTTTGTAAATAAAACATTCATTATGGGATCAAGATTATTAAGACACGAATTAGAGTATATACTGATTAGTTCACTACACAAGTTACTATTCCACACAAAAAGTAAAGGCCGTTGTAACATTGCTTGGTAATCTTAGAAGTAATTTGGACATAAGAAGACTTGAAAACCTCAACATATTTGAAGACTTTTTTGTAAAGCAGACACTTATGTTTGCATGGCGGTCACAGTAGATCTTGACTCTGCTTCTAACTAATCATGACTTAGAATCACTAATTTCTCCTAGCCACAATTCCCTTACGTGGGAAATAAGGAGACTGGTCCAGATAAGCACTGTTCTGAAATGACTTAATTTTATGAGTCACATATTAAAATCAGTTTTTCTTAGACAAATAAAACACATTTCTTTCCAAGCCTGAAATAAATTTCAAAAAACCTCAAAGAGAATACCTCAACAAAAAGAAATTTTGCAACTTAGAATATAAATACTCATTTCAGACTATGATATGTATAGCCAACAGCAGAACTTACTTATTGCATGTCAAGAAAAACGTAAAGTTGATTAAAATAAAAAATATCTCAAACTAAGCAATTTTAAAGGAAAAGGTTAATCGTGGATTAGGCATGAGCAAAGACAGTAGTGAGGAACCACAAATACACAGGAAAGGAAATAAAGGAAATTCGATGCCATCAGAGCATCAAATGCAGGGCTAGGAATGACAAATGAGCCTAGAAAGGTAAAATGGGACCAGATTACAAAGAGCTGGAGGCTAAGGAGTAACATGGTAGAAAACTTTTTCCAGATGGATGATTCTGTGGATGGAAAAAAGAAAAACGAGAGTTACAAAACTATAAACAAAGAAGCAGTTGTATGGGTATCACAGCAAACCAGGCAAGAGACAACAGGCAAGAACCAAGGTCAATGTTCTTATGGACTGGGAGAAGAGGGGATATTTTCCTAGGGAGAATAAGAATCAGCTGGATTGGAAGTTGCTTACTTGCACACATAGATGTGAATTTTGGGATGCCAGGGATTGGAGGAATCAAGGGTTCTCGCACTGGTGAATGGGTAAATGGAAGTGATATAGCAGAGAGGAGGAGCAGAGATCCAGAAAATAAATTCTACTTTGATATGTTCAGCTTGAAGTATCTCTGCTATAAATCCAGGAAGACATGGCCAACAGACAGCTCCATATGCAAGTCTGACAATGGAGGGAGGAGGTCTGAGCTATTTTATACAAATTACCCTCATGACCACTCCTAGCTGCAAAAGAAGCTGGAAAATCTAGTTTTTATTTCATGCAATCATATGCCCAGCTACAAACTGAGAATTCTATCATTAACAAAGGAAAGAATGAAAACTAGGACAGATGACTAACAGTCAACATCACATATCTAAAATTACTACTAGGTTCTTTGCCAAACCGCTCAGCGCCCAAACCCAAGGCACATTTTACACTAACTAGACCACACAAAAACTCAATTGCAACACTTCTTCACCACAGGTAGAGCTTTCCAAGATCTACGATCTACACTAAGTTTATCTCAAGCAGCATAATCCATTACTGTCTGGAAGGTCTCAATGGACGTTGCAAACTTGGGAGAATTCATTCTGCTCCTCCAATAACTTATGCAAAATTTTAAAAACTAAATATACCAACCATAAATTCTATGAGGGAGGCAGGCTGCTGGGGAAACTCCAATTTAAACACTTACTAGACCCCCAAATCTAGGAAAAAGCAAGATCTCAGGACCCAAGTCTTAGTCCTGAGGACAAATGCCAATTCCAAAGAAAAAGCTCCCCAAACTGAAGTAACCTTTTAGTGGCCTCACAGGGAAAAGCTAAAGCCCAGGGCCTGCCACATGTGGGGACTTCATATTATCCTACTACCAGCTGGACCCTTTAAGGTTTCTCTTCCAGGGTAAATATGAACCAGAAGTAAAAACAACTCTTAGATAAAGCCTAATCCCAGTTTTGCATCATCCCAGTGGTTTAAGAAACAATTCTTCCCAATTAGATCTATAGATTCAACACAATTCCGATCAAAATCCCAGCAAGCTATCTCATAGTTATCAACAAATTGATGCTAAAGTTATACGGAAAGGCAGAGGACCTAGAATACCCAACGCAAGAAAGTTGGAGGACTCATTCTACCCAATTTCAAGACTTACTGTACAGCTACAGTAATCAAGGAAGCGTGAAAGAACAGACACACATAGGTTAATGGAACAAAGAGCTCCAAAACAGACCCAGAAAAATATAGTCAACTGATGATGTTTGACAAAGGAGCAAAAGCAATTCAATGGAGAAAGCATAGTCTTTTTAACACATGGTGCTGGAACAACCAGACAGAAATTCTAGAACCAAGAAATAGAAAACAAATTCAAAAGATTTGTGTTCGATCACAATTGAACAAAACTAAAGAACTAAAACCTGGAAGGTATGAGATAAAGACAAGAGAAATAGGTAGAAGATTCAATAATTAAGTTGACCATACATTTGAGTCTTTAAAGGAGAGAAATGGGACTGCAGCAATTTTTTAAAAGATGAGAATTGTTTCAAATCTGTTTAAAGACATTTCATTCAAGATTTAAGATCTCAGATTTAATAAGTCCACTGAATCCCAAGGAGAATAAATAAAAAAGAAAACCACACCTGGATACATCGTTATGCAACTGCAGGAAACGAAGGACAAGGAGAAAAATTTTAGGGAAAAAAACCAGGTAACTTTCAAAATACCAACAGACTCAGAGCTGATTTCTTACATGGCAATGGACACCAGGAGAGAGTAAAGAGTTACTGTCAGTGTGTTCCAAGAAGAAAACTGTCAAGCCTAGAGTACTATTCTAAAACATTCTTTAGAAATGAAGGAGAAATAATATTTTTATACAAAAAAAAAACTCCAGGAGATTCTAAATGATCCCAGATGGATGGACAGAGATATATAAAAAAAAAGAAGATGGAAAAAAGCAGGAAATATATGGAAAGAACTCAGGTGGATACGAGTTCCCTACAATATTAATTTTAGCTTGAAAGCTCAAATTTGATTTCTGGCACAAATACTATCAGTTGTTTTCCTGCAATTGATAGGCTCACTTTGTTCATTTTTGAGAAAATGTCTGCCAAATACCTAAGCTTGAATGGTTTGTCTGTTAGTCATTCTTTCAAGTTAAACTCGTATCCATCACAGGAAAATACTCACAAGTAGGATAATCATACAAGTGTTTTCCTTGAGACAATCATCATTCTTTTCGTATGAAGCTGAAATACTTTATGCACACTTCCCATTTCATCACACAGAATATTAGGAATACGTGTTGCCAAGGGTTGTGACTTAATAACTAATAATAATTAGTAATTTTTACTGCTTCATTAAGGACATTTTTAAGCGAAACTGGCTTGTTCTTTAAAACCATGAGCCCACGGTGGTGAATACAATGTCTACTAGTACAGTTTGTTGCCACTGCCTTAATTCATGCCAACATACCAACAGCTTTACCCACTATTGCTTTTGTACCACCAATGCAAATGTCAGAACAATGAAAAGGGCAAATAATGTTTTAATATAATTGTGAAAACAGTTCTGACCTCATGCACCCCAGGAGTCACAGACCACACTTTGAGAAACAGCCTTAGATAAATGGCATGGGAGTAAGCTAGCTAACCGTAATCAGCTGTCTTATGATAGCAACAATGATCTACTGCTTATAGGAAACCCCAGAAAGCTTTCCTCCCACCCTCAACCAAATCTGTTCTGTTCCTTTATCATAAGATTCTCCCAAAGTGCTAACTGTCCTTAAGAATTCCAGATTCTGGATCTTTAATGGAGTCCTTATTTAAACTAGTTAGGAAAACTTGCTATATACAATACATCCAACAAATCTCTTCTTATTAAGTAACCTTTTATACTGTCCCAGGTGATACTTTCTTTTAGCCTTAACAGATATTTCTATTTAATTGAATTACAGGAAGCCCAGATTTCTTTTAATGGTGAAGCTGCAAGTCAATTTCCTTTTGATTTCTACTTCCTTAAGTCCTCAATTCCTGCTGCACTGTCTCTGGGGCTTATTCTGTCCTCAGGTTCCTACAAAGATATCTATTTGTTAGTACATTTTTCTAAAACGTAATATTCACATGTTGTCTGAACTATTATTTACTATGTTTCTTTAATAAGTTCACTTTCTAAAAACAACTATTTCTAAAAGAAACTTTTTATCACTACCATAAATGGAAAAGCAGACTTAGGTTTCCTAATACACTTTACAATAAATTCCCAATCACCACTTAATCAAACTCAATTTGCTACATCAATCAAACCTCTCCATTCCCTCTGAAAAAATAAACTAATTTTCCCAGCATACTGGCAAACCCTCCCAACTAGTAGACTACTCCAGTCAGCAGTGAACTGCTGTTCTCACAAGCTGGTTTGTAGGCCAAAGGCAAGACTTAGCTGTATCTATTCCTAGCACATATTAGAATTACCTTGTTAGAATAATCACCTAAACTAATAAATTATGAGCGCAAAAAGAAAGTTTTCTTGGAGACAACTACACTGAATTTTTAAAATGTCAATATTTTCAATAATGCCAAAATTGTATCCTTTGATAGATATAAAAGAATTAAAAGTAGGGTCTTGAAGCAATATTTGGAGACCAACGTTTATTACAGCATTATTAACAATAGCCAGAAGGAGGAAACTACCCAAATGTCCCTTGACAGAAGGATGAATAAATAAAACACAGTATACACATACAATGGAATATTATTTAGTCTTAAAAAAGCAGCCAAGGGGCCGGCCCTGTGGCCGAGTGGTTAAGTTCGCGCACTCCACTTCAGCGGCCCAGGCTTTCACCGGTTCGGATCCTGGGCTCAGACATGGCAGCACTCATCAAGCCATGCTGAGGCAGCATCCCACATGCCACAACTAGAAGGACCCACAACTGAAAATATGCAACTATGTATGGGGGGGTGGCCTTGAGGAGAAAATGGAAAAATAAAATCTTAGGAAAAAAAAAAAAGCAGCCAAGAGGTCCTTCAGGAGGTGAATGGATAAACTGTGACATATCTATACAATGGAATACTATTTAACACTGAAAAGAAATGGGCTATCAAGCCATGAAAAAAACATGGGGGAGGGGCTGCCCTGTGGCACAGTGACTAAGTTTGCACGCTCTGCTTCACTGGCCCAGGGTTTGTGGGTTTGGATTCCAGTCACGGACCTACACACCACTCAAGCCATGCTGTGGCAGCATCTCACATATAAAACAGAGGAAGACTGGCACAGATATTAGCTCAGGGCCAATCTTCCTCAAGCAAAAAGAGGAACATTGGTAACGGATGTTAGCTCAGGGCCAATCTTCCTCATAAATAAGAACAAAACAAAAAAAAACCATTACAGGGGCCAGCCCCATGGCTGAGTGGTTAAGTTCGAGCACTCTGCTTCAGCAGCCCAGGGTTTCACTGGTTCGGACCCCAGGCACGGACGTGGCACCGCTCATCAAGCCACACTGAGGCAGCGTCCCACAAAGCACAATGAGAAGGACCTACAACTAGAATATACAACTATGTACCAGGGGACTTTGGGAAGAAGAAGAAGAAAAACCAAAAAGATGAACAACAGACGTTAGCTCAGGTGCCAATCTCTAAAAAAAAAACCAGTGAGGAGGGAAGGATGAATAAGCAAAGCACAGAGAATTTTTAGGACAGTTGACCCTATCCTGGATGATACTATAATGATGGACAAATGTCATTATAATTTGCCAAACTCAGAGAACACACAACACCAGGAGTGAACCCTAATGTAAACTAGGATTTTGGGTGATGATGATGTGTTGACGTAGGTTCACAGATTCTAACAAATCTACAACTGTGGTGTGGGATGCTGAGAGTGAGGGGGGCTATGGGGGCAGGAATACAAGGGAACTCTGTACTTTCTGCTCAAGTTTACTATCAACCCAAAACTGCTCTAAAAAAATTAAGTCTATTAAAACAAAAAAAGAATGAAATGCCAGTACGTGCTACAACGTGGAGTAACCTTGAGGACATCATGCTAAGTGAAATTAAGCCAGACACAAAAGGACAAATATTGTATGATCCTACTTATATGAAGTGCCTAGAACAGTCAAATTAATACAGACAGAAGATAGAACAGTGGTTCTCAGGAGCTAGCTGGGGGGAGGGCAGCATGGGGAGTTACTGTTGAACGGGCACAGAGCTTCAGTTTGGGGAGATGAAAAAGTTCCGCAGAAGGATGGTGGTGATAGTTGCACAACAATGTGAATGTACTTAACGTCTAGAACTGTACACTTAAAAATGGTTAAAGTGGTAAATTTTATGGTATGTATATTTTACCAGAATAAAAATAAATAAGATCCTCTGTAACTGTATTTCAACTAAAATGAAAAAATTTAGACAACAGGTCAAAAACTAACTGGGGGTACACGAATAAATAAAAGTGTGAAGACCACTGGCCTAGATCATTGGTGCCCTGCATCAGCTGCCTGCTAAGTATAAGTAGTCAACGTACTTCCTTAGAGAAGTAGAAGAGCAGCCTGCAATCTGTAAAAACGAATCACTGGGGAACCTTATGAAGAATAAGTTGACTATACTGCCAATCCATTTTTGCTAAAAATTCCAGAATTTCACCATCTCAGCCTCCACATTGAGTTAACTCCTTTTTCACCCTTTATATCGTAGCACAATTCACTTCATCAGGGCCACCTTCCCTAAGACTCTATTTCCTCCATGAAAGATCAGGACCAGTTCCTTATTATATACTCTTGTATCATCCTAAACTCTTCCTTCATTAACTTTATCACAGTTGGTCACTGATTAAACAAAGAACTAAGTACGTTTCCCTCATTAGACTGTACTCCATGAGAACTGGTACCCATCTACCTCTTTTACCACTAAATACTCAGCACCTAGTATAGTAAGTGCCTTGCAGATGTTAAGTGTCCAAGAAATGTGTCAAATAACAACGGTACACTCACAGACTCGCGGATAATGTCATCACATGTAATAGTCTGCTAAATTCCAAATATCCTAACCATTATTTAATCTCACTTGGATGAAAACTATATATGGAACTTCTTATCAGAAAAAATACATACACATACAATTCAAGAGTTCAAGGATTTTCTAAAGATTATCCATGGACCATTAAAAACTTTGGTCTAGTAAGAAAACTGTATTAGGGTGGGGGCAGGAATCCAACATCTTGCTCAAGAAAGCATCTCCCTATTTGACTCTCTGTTCCCTCCAACTCCAGAAACTCCCTAAATTAATATTCCTAAACCATAGTTTTGATCCAGCCAAAGTCTTCAATGCCAAAAGGATCAAAACTGAAAGATATATGAACTCCGAAGACAAGAAATGACTTTCAGCATCAAGGCAAGTGAATAGCAGAAAGCAGACTGGACTCAGATCTGTCTCATGCTCTCCCTTACCTAATCCTGTAGCTTTCTCGTACGCTATCTCCTCCAGTTAGTATAATCTCTCATCCCTGCTTCATTTCTACCGCTAAAGTCATATCCATAACCAATTAATCTTCAATACACCTTGCCTGTTTATCCTAACAAGGATCTTTCTCCTCCTATGAATTCCTATAGAACTTAACTGTACAGTTCAAATGGCACTTACATACTACCTTCTGTCATATATGCAAATTCACTTTTCCTCCTGCCGGTTATTGAGCAATTGTTTCTCAGTTTCAAACCCACCCTTCTACACTCTGCTTTGTGATCCTGGGGCTGGGACTCTGTGAGCCACATTTTTTCCTTTGCAGCTGGCTTCTTTTAAGCTCTGCCAATGAAGGGGAACCAGAAAGAGGCTGGAAAGCTGTAAAAGATGATGAGACACTCTCTTTTCTGTTTTGGCTTCCTTTTGCTGCCAGCGCAACCCAACAACTCTTCTTCAGACCAGTAGCAGTTCATTCCAGCAGCCACAGCCGATTCCAGTCTGCAGTTTTTCTTACACAGAACCAGCTTCATCATACCCCTAAGAAACATCAGCACCAGCCAGCCAGAACCCCCTTTGCAGAGTTCTGCGCCCCAACCCCTTAGGGCCCCTCTTCTGATCTCAAAGACATTAGCACCAGCTGAGCACCAACCCCTTCCCAGAGGTATGAGTTTGGGCTCCACACAACCTTTCCTCCCAAGTTCTTCCCCTCTTCTCTTCGTCCTCCCAGTCCTAGAGACAGTGGCGGCCTCCTGCAGCTGCTACCTCCATAACAGCTTACTGTTTCCTTTTGTCTTTTCATTTCTGTCTCAGGAAGTCAGACCCTGACACACTCTTCTACCAATTTTTTTTATTTTTTACCGAATTTAGCAATTTTATGAAATCACTTAGGACAACAAGCAATATACCTTAAGACACCTGGTTATCATTATCATACTTTGTTTATAATAAGCAACCGCAATAAATATTTACTGAATGAACGAAAAGCTCATCTGCCTGCAGTTGCCTTGTCACTTCTGAACATATCCTTTGAACCCTGCTCAAAGATTTTCAAACCCTGTTCACTGATTCTCCAGGTTGTTCCTTCCCTTTGATGAATTTAAGAACCTTCTGACAGACTTTAAGATCCCTTCAAGTGTTTGCTCATTTGGGGGAAGTGCACTCTTAGTGTTCTAGCTTGGACCTGCTTGTCAAATTTTATTTATTAGATAACTTATTTTTACAATTATCTGCTCTCACTTGAGGTGAATATTTTAAATACTTAGAAGGCTTACATTTTTTTTAAACCCCATTTCCTAATCCATCACCTTCTTTGTATTTATTTTAGAAAACTATTTTTCTCCAATTATCCCTCTTCCTTCAGGATACCGATATTAGTTTCAGTACCAGTTCCCTCATGTATAAATCAGAGCAGAAACTAGATGACCTTTAAGACACTCTCTCGCTTAGAGATTCAATAATTACAGAGTGCGTCTCCCAAATAAACCACCCACCTCAGCAAACTTTATTAAATTCATATTTACATAATTCTATATTTGACACTCATTTAGCACAAAACATTCACTTTAAAGATTTAAAAAAATTTTTTAAAAACTGAAGTCCCAGGGCTTAAAGTGACTTGTTCAACATCAGCCACGCTGCTGCTACTTTTATTTCACAAAATCGAGATAAACATCTCTCAGTGTAAAAACTTCGAGTTTAAAGTTATTTTCTGATAATTTCAGGTAAAACATCTTTTTAAGTCTACATAGTGCAAAAGAATCACAATACCTTTTATTTGTCTCTTTCTTTCTGTGCTTGGTTATTTCTTTTAAGGCATATGGAAAATGACTCATAAAATGGTGTTTGAAATCTATAAGATAATTCTTTCGAAGCCAGCACTCCTATTAAAATAAGCAAAGATCAGAAAATCTATAATTAACAATTTTAGATAATCAATAAAACTTTAAGAGAAATTTGTTAACTTGTCAATATTCCACTATAAATTTATCATTACAATATACCTTCTGCTCATGATACCATATGTAAATAAATTTTAAAATCAGAATAAACTGTTAGGTCATCCAATTTTCACCAACAGATCTTTTTGGTGCTTAATAATTACTTTTACTTGCATTTTATCTACCGTTTAAGAGGAGAAAAAGGGAGAGAGTAAATTAGATTTAAGAAAATTCTCAATTTGAACCCCTAATGCAATATTTGTAAAATACACCAGAAAGTCTCTACCTAGTGTTCTACTTACATCATAACTCTATTCCCCAGCAATTCCAATTCCATTATTTCCCATTAAAGGTATTTAACACTTTGACAAAGCAACACACTTTCAGTGGTATCATTCTCTCCTACTTGAAACACTATCTAATTCCAGATTAATCCAGATTACAACACTCTTATTTCCTCCTATCCAAAGGACCAACCCTTCCATTTTGCCAGGGACTGAGGGCTGTTGGACTGGAGGTGCTAAAACAGCTGGCCATCCTATAGCTCCTTAGTATCCTTTACTGGATTCTTCTTCCTGACCTATAAATGTATACTTGACATCTCCTCTTGGACTTCTAATAGGCATCTTAAATTTAACATGAATAAAATGAACTCTCCCCACTAACAGTCACACTGTCATTTGGACCACAACACAGGCATCATCCTTGCTCCTCTTTCTTCACTATGCATACCAGCAGTCCTGCTGGCTTTACCAGAATCCAGCTGCTTCTCATCACTTCAACCGTTAGCTACCATTCTACTCCAAGCCACCATTATCTCTCACCTAGATTACTACAATAGCCTGCTAATGATGTCCCTGCTTTTGCCCTTGCCCCTGCAAAAGTCAATTCTCTACATAGCAGCCAGGGTGATCTTTCAAAACATAAATCATGCTTTAAAATAATACAAGAAGAGAGAAAGGGAATAGGTGTGGATGTAGAGCAAGACTGGTCATCTGTGGGATGGATGGTCTGAGGTTGGGCTCCACAGGTTTGCCAGAGCTGAATGGTGAGCAAATGGGAGGTCATTAGTCTTGTATCTGTAAATCTGATACATTAAAGTTAAATAAACATAAATCCTCTGCTCAAAACTCTCCAATGTCTTTTCACCACACTCAGGTTAAACTCCAAACTCCTTACCATGGACCATAGGGTCCCACATGATGTGGCCACTGTCACTTTTTCTCCCTCATCTTCTACCTTTCTTTCAGTACTTCACTTGTACAGGCCTTCCTGCCATTCCTCAAATGTCAAACTTGTTCTCACTTTAGGGCCTTTGCACTTGTTGCACCCTACGCCTAGAAGGTTCTTCTCACAGGTCTTCACAAGACTTGATCCTTCACTTCATTCAGTGACATTCAAACGTCACGAAAGCACTTCCTGACCACCACCTATTATAGCTCCCCCTCACTCTGTTCCAGCACATGTTCTCTCCTTACCCTGCTTTACTTTCATCTTTCTTCCTAGTATAGTCATGTGCCGCATGACATATCAGTCAACGATGGACCACGTACATATATGTATATATGACAGTGGTCCCATAAGATTAGTAGCATAGAGCCTAGAAGTGTGAGAGGTCGTACCATCTAGGTTTGTGTAAGGACACCTATGATGTTTGCACAACGATGTAATCGCCTAACGATGCATTTCTCAGAACCTATCCCCATCGTTAAGCAATGCACAACTGTACCGACATTATATATTTGTTTACCATCTATCAATCCCACCAAGAGGTAAGTACTATTAGGGCAAGCACCTTGTCAGTCACGTTTATCTCTGTATTCCTAGAGCCTAGAACGACAGCTGGCACATTGTAGAGCAGTGCTATTCAACAGATCTCTCTCCAATGATGGAATCGTTCTATATGATGTCCAATACAGTAGTCACTAGCCACATATAGCTACTGAGCACTTGAAACGTGGCTAGTGTGACCAAGGAACTGTATTTTAATTAATTTAAATAGCCACATTTACAGATGCTCAACAAATCTTTTGATGCATGACTGCGCTGCACAAATTCTAATCCTCATGGGAAAAAGACAACAGCAATAAGACATGTAGATAAAAAGTAGCAAACATTAAAATGCAAAGCTAAGGGGCTGGCCTAGTGGCACAGCGGTTAAATGTGCACGGTCTGCTTCGGCAGCCCAGGGTTCGCTGGTTTCGATCCCGGCTGTGCACATGGCACCGCTTGGCAAGCCATGCTGTGGTAGGCGTCCCATGTATAAAGTAGAGGAAGATGGGCACGGATGTTAGCTCAGGGCCAGTCTTCCTCAGCAAAGAGAGGAGGACTGGCAGTAGTCAGCTCACAGCTAATCTTTTTCAAAAAAAAAAAACAGAAACATGTCTTTGCTATCAGTTTTCTAGTAAAGAACTTCTATATTACTTGGCATTCACTTAAGTTAACTTCACTCACACTGTAACCTACAATTACAGCTTACCTACACTAAAGATAACTTTTAGCAATGTCTTCTGATCTTACATCCTTTATCAAGAGAAAACAAAAAAGCGTACACTAAGCAAGTTTGTGTGTAGCTGCTTCTCTAAAACACAGTAGTTTAAAACAACTCAGGGTTGGTTATGAGATCCTTCAGTTTGGTCCATTTCTGCTAAACTTGGCAATGTGGCACAAACTGGAAGAGAATACTTAATAAGCAACTTTTT
Source organism: Equus caballus (assembly GCF_041296265.1). NCBI lineage: Eukaryota > Metazoa > Chordata > Mammalia > Perissodactyla > Equidae > Equus > Equus caballus. The sequence goes on from NC_091708.1 coordinate 15,067,011, forward strand.
TAACCCTCTACCAGGCCTCCAGAAACTAGAATGCTCCTACACAATCAATCCGCCACAAACAATGCACTGTAACACTACTATGACTTATATCTAACAAAAACAAATGAAATCAAGCACATTGCGTTATGCATTTCACTTAAAAAACAAAAAATATTCAGATAATCTCTCAGGACTATTTTAATTTGTTTTGGGCAAAAGTAAGAAATAAGTTTACAGTCCAACCCCAGGAAATTTTTGAAAATGCATAACCAATTAGTAGCAATATGCTCATTTCTAATCTGCACACTTATGATAAAAGGCATTACTGAGAAAACAAAAAACCTATTTGTTCTCACCAATTTATGGGTTTCATCATGTTGTTTAGAGAGTTTCCAGAGAAGGGAAATAATATTAAGAACTTGCTGCATAACCTGCAGAGGTTCTCGTTCTATACCATTGCCAACAGAAGCAGCTAGTTGTGGAGGCACAGCTTCAATCCAGCACTCAATTAGCAAGGGAATTATTATCTCAATAAATCCTTTCAAGTTTTCAGTAGATGACAGGCCTTCATCCACACTGCCTAGGCCTCCAACCAGGTACCTAACAAGGAAGGGTCAGAATGAAAGAAAAAATTTAATAATTAAAAAATATTCTTTGCTTAATTTAATCTTAAATACAAAGTACCAATAAAATGAAGCACCATGAATTGATAATTACATTGATCAAGAGTAGTAAGTAAAATAAAATTCTAAGATGACAAAGCCAAGAGACTATTAAGTCTTAGTTCTCATCAGGCTTTGCTAGAAATGAATAAATTAACATACTTTCAAATGACTCCTCCCATCAGTAAATAAAATCAAATCATGAATAACTATATGAAAACTATGAAAGACAACTGCATGTCTTCCCACCATTAGCCATCAATGGTCAGCAGTTATAATTCAATATAGGAAAACTGAGCGTGGACATAACTGAAATCCTTCTTACCGTAGCCTGAACTGTGAACTGACATTTGGCTGTGAACCCCCATTTTCATAAACCTGGATGTGCTGCTGGTCGTTGGCATGTTCCTTCCAGTTGATAAAAATGGAGTTGCTAGTGGCATGGGGATTTTCTTTTTGTTCCTGAAGTCCTTCACTTTCTCTCAACCTACTGGATCCATCTGCCAAGGCCTGAAGGAATTTACTGAGTCTCACTAAGACTTTCAGCCTCCACTGCTGAGAAGTGAGTCTCCGATTAGGGTTTACAGAGAGTATCCAGGACTGGGATCTGTCTCTATTTACCAGTCCTTTGGACAGCTGCTGATGAGAAATAAGTTCTACAAAATTCTTAAGCAATATACTGCTACGGCCAGTAATTAGAGCTGGGTAGTGTTCCAGCAGAATGTCCAAAACTTTTAAAGAGTCCTCCTGAATTCCTTCAGTAATGTGAGTCATGGCACTAGAGAGATGGGCACTTACCAAAGGAAAAAATGGAGAAATGTGTTCAGCTCGTATTTTGGGGGCCAGGAATTGAAGAAGTTGAACTGCTGCTAATCGTACATTAGCATCTTTATCTGTAAACACAGCAGTCACTTCACTTAATATGTTTGAAAGGTGTGCGTCAATTATAAATGGGTACTGAGACAAAAGGTCTTTAAGTCCAAGAAGAGCACTTTGTTTAACCCCAGCATTGTAGTGATGCATCTGTGACAGCAAATCCTAGAGATAAAAATAAAGATACAGGTTTTAGGGATATAAATATATATATACACATTGTACCATTCTCAAATAAACATCGCTAACTAAAACTATGCTAATAAACTGACACTCCTTGGAGAAACTGCTCCAAGTATTTCCTAAATGTTACTTAGCTTTTATTAAGATCAGAAACATCGTTTTAGCTCAATAAAAACATTACATAATTTTCAGTTAGAATTTTCTTTTTGAAATTAACCTGTGTGCACACTTAGGCATGCTATCATTTAAAGTGACAGCAATCACTACCTCTATTTAAAGACCTACTATGTACCAAACGTGTGGCAGGTGCATTTATATACTTTAAATTTAACAGGTCTTGTCAGACTATTTTAAATGGTCTTTTAGGGTGCGTGCATATACTTTATTCAGAGCATATCATTTGACAATTATATTTATGGAATAATTTACATAATTTGGGGAAAAACCATAACTTCAAATACTTTTTTTGATATTATTTAACCTTTGGAGCTTAAAAAGCAAAACCAGAAAACAAATATTCTTACAGAGACTTGTTCACAAATGTTCATAACAGCATTATTCATAGAAGTCAAAAAGTGGGAACAACCAAATGTCCACTAACGGATGAGTGATAAAATGTGACATAACTACGTACTGGAATACTATTCGACAATACAAAGGAATGAAATACTGTTCTGATACATGCTATAACACGGACGAACTTCAAAAACATGCTAAGCAAAAGACCACATATTGTATGATTCCATTTCTACGAAACGTCCAGAACTAGCAAAGCTATACAGATAGAAAGTAGATCAGCGGCTGCCTAGGGCTGGGAGGAGGAAATAGCGAGTGATTTCTCATAGGCATAGGGTTTCCTTCTGAAGTGATAAAAATGTCCTAAAATCAGATTATGGTGATAGTAGCATAACTGTAAATATATTAAAAACCACTGAAATACACTTTTTTTTTTTGAGGGAGACCAGCCCTGAGCTAACATCATTACACTTTAAATGGGTGAATTTGGGGCCAGCCCAGTGGAGCAGCGGTTAAGTGCGCACATTCCGCTTCTCGGTGGCCCGAGATTCGCTGGTTCGGATCCTGGATGCGGACATGGCACGGCTTGGCAAAAGCCACGCTGTGGTAGGCATCCCATGAATAAAACTGAGGAAGACAGGCACGGATGTTAGCTCAGGGCCAGTCTTCCTCAGCAAAAAGAGGAGCATTGGCAGTAGTTAGCTCAGGGTTGATCTTCCTCAAAAAAATAAAATAAAATAAATGGGTTAATTTTATTATGTGTAAACAACATTTCAATAAAGCTGTTAAATTTTTAAGCAAAACTATTGCTCAAACTGCAATTAATTTCACACATTTACTATAAACCTGTAATAAGCTACAAGCTATAAGGGTTCAAAAATGAATAAGACAAAATCTTGATGAGCTATAAAAACAGCTGGAAAACTATCACATCAAAAACTTGACACAGCAGGGGCCAGCCTGGTGGTGTAGTGGTTAAGTTCATGTCCTCTGCTTTGGGAGCCCGAGGTTTGCAGGTTCGGATCCATGGCGCAGACCTAGCACCACTCGTTAAGCCACACTGTGGCAGTGTGTGGCACACACAAAATAGAGGAAGACTAGCACAGTATTAGCTCAGTAACAATCTTCTTCAACTAAAAAGAGGAGGACTGGCAACAGATGTTAGTGTAGGGCCAATCTTCCTCACCAAAAAACAAACAAAAAAAACACCTTGACACATCAAAAAGTTAAACACAAGAATTACTTTGAGATGATATATTAAATCATCAAATAAGTAGACAGGGAGAAACCACTGTGGGTTTAGCTGAGCAAGTCTTTCTGGACGAGGTGGGAAAGCTGCCATGGCAACATCACATATGAATAACAGATGAACTCCAAACTTCAGCCATTAATAAACCCTAAGAGTTAAAACAACTTTTCACAAAAACACAACATTCTAGATGATTTGAAAGAAAATCTTATTTTATCAAAACAACACTTAAGACTTACCTTTATGTTAAGCTTTCTATTGTTTGTTGGAAGTGTCCCATCTTCTTTAAGTTGCTCAGGCAGATGTATAGTCTTCGTTTTAAAGTTTGTAACAGTAGCATTTTCTAACTTGGGCTTCTTTTTACCAACTTTTAGTTTTACTTTTTGAAAATCATCTTGGCGTTTTCTTTTTTTGGTCATTCTCGAGTGCTATAATGAAAAGAATTAATTTAAAAACAAGGGATAAAGACCAATTATAAAAAAAATAAAGAAGGTATTTTCCAACATTTACATTACTCTAACATTTATTTCAAGGATAAGAATCAGGGCCAACAGTGACTACGCCAAAGGATCCAAATATTAAATGGAAAATACCTTTATGAAGTACAAAAAAAGAAATCAGTTCAGTCAAAAGATATCGTAAAGGGGAGCTGTTAACAGTAAGTCTTACCCCTAGTTTGTCAAGGGTTTTTAGCCATGGAACCTTGTCAAGCAATGTGCTAAATGGAAATCTTGTGAAATTCTTTGTGTGTGTGTGTGTGTGTGTCTGTGTGTGTCCTGTCTGGGGGGGCAGAGTTGAAAAGGAAGGCAGCGCAGAGTTGCTAGAGCTATACCTTGAATCTGCTGGGAAGCTCCCGGCCACTAGAAACTTCTGAGAAACCTCTAGCAAAACAAAGCAAAGTTTCAAAACTAATGTTATTATTTACTACAACATGTAATAGTTAGGAAAGGTTTCATGAACCTAAGCTGGGTGCTTGAAAGCTAGGTGAGATCTGGATATGCAGCAAGGAGAGTTAACCTGCATTTCATGAGCAAGGAAAACAGTACAGATGAGGAGTAGGGATAAGCCCGGAAGAGGCAAACACGAAGATACCAGCATTCTGAACACCAGGAAAAGTTCAGACTAGATATAAACAGGAAATAGTATCCCAAAAACAGGATAAAAAGCAGTATAAAAAGAAACAGTGTAACAGAGGGATAAGGCACAAAGACCAGCTGGCCACTATTACAATAAATAACTCAGGAACAACCATGTCACCCTGCGCTTCCCTCTCTTCACCTTTCAACTTACATCCAAATCTTCCCACTGACACACTGACTCTTTCATCTGTACCTCCTACCAATTCCCAGGCCACTTCTTAAGTCCTTTATTTCTACCCTAGACTGTTCACTAGTTTCCGCAGTCTTCTTGCCTTGTCTCTACTGTCTATTTCACAGTCCATTTGGTAGAGAGTCACCTGAGAGCTCTTCCTAAAACAGGTCTGACCAAGGCTCAGGAGCTTTCAGCTGCCCCTTCCCTCCCTTAGAGTACAAACTCCTTAGCTTGACATATCAGGTCCTTCCTAACTTCCTCTCCAGCTTTATCTTCCCACAGCTCAACTCCATCTAAAAAATAGCCTCCTATACCTGGAACCAGCTCAGCTCTTCTGGAAGCCTCTTCCACACGCTGCAAAAATAATTCTGCCTTCCACTGTACGCCCACTGGAGCAGATAAGTACCTCCAGAATAAAGAAAACTTCTCCTGGTCCATCATAATTATCCTATGTCCAGCTATTGTAAAAAAGTCATAACGCCTACACATAGGTGTCAAAAAAATTTGAGTAAAATGAAGGTTTGCATTATTGTGAGATTAATAAAATGGCTGGTGTAAGACCAGACAGCTCAATTTCCAGCCTCAAGTTCCAGGAATCCAGAAGCCAATCACCTTAAGACATCGTATCCAAATTCACCACTGCAAGATACTACTACATTAGAGCCCCAGGAGCTAGGATTTGGCTACATCAGTTAATAGCAGATTCCAGACCCAAACTGATTAGGTTCTTATCCAGATTCTGCCACTTTCTAGCTGCAGTTAACCACTGTGCCTCAGTTTTTATCTAAAAAACAGGATCATAACATTTACTTCATACATTTGTTATGAAGTAGGGTGAATGAGGAGCGAGTTCATATTTGTAAAATACTCAGACAGGTGCCTAGCACACTGTTAAATACCTATGCTGTAAGCACAAATGTATATTTTCCTGAAAACTCAGAACCGGTAGATACGTAGCATGATACTAAATGCATTATGTACATCAGCATTCAATTCTCACAAAACCATGTGAGGAAGGTGGTACTGAACCCATCTTAAAGATGTGGCTCAGAAAGCTCCTTTACACGGAGTTGAAGAGGGATCATACACAGGACTGAGCTCTGCGCACCGGAATTGAGGTGAGGATTGGAGAACTGAGTGGCTTGCTTTATTTCACTTATCCCAATCCCCTATTTTCATCCCACCCACACCTCTAGTTATTCTAGTCTAAAAAATGGTTAAAACCTAACAAGAAGGCCCTAATACTTACCTGGCCTCTTTTAATACAAAAATGGTTTTCATCAATTAAGCAAGCACACTTGTGAGCTTTTCCTACAATTTTATTACCAGGTAGTACCAGAGATGAAAATAAACGTACAAGACGTTCAGAAAAATCAAATGAATTAACCCCGCGCCCGCAATCCTCCGGCTACCTGTCGCCACTAACTACCTGATGGGCGTCCAACACAGGCTGCTGTTAAGCTTATGCCATATTATCCATCACTTTGTAATATTTTCCTACCGTTAGGAAAATGAAGAGGACTGATGGCCCTTCCTTGACTTTTAAAGTTGGCTAAGATTACTTAATGGTACACAGAGAACATTTTCATACTAGGAACTCAGCAGCCTAGTAGCAATTTCTGTTATTTTCACTTAAAGATTTTCAGAACGCAGCGAATCAAACAGTCCGACTCGGCCACTTTTACAGGAGCCGGAACTGCAGAGAACGTAGCACTCCAGCCTCAGGGGCTGAACGCTCACACCCCTGGACCTCCTGCACCGGTGAGCCCAAAAGTTTTCAAACTGAATGTCACACATTCCAACCGCAGGTCTTCTAATTTCAACAAAACGCAGATCCTCACGCATCAGGATTTCGACCGAGCCGAGTTCCAGTTTGCCACCTCATGACCCTAATTTCCAACTTCGTTTCCCCCAAAAAGTCAAGAAGGAGGCACCCTGCCCTCTGCCTTGACTAAAGCGCTCTCCATCTCTTACGCTCACGAGTTCCTCCAAACTCGGTCCTGAAGGGGCCGACGGCGACGCCAGCCCCCGAAGGGAAATACCCCGGGTAGGGGCGCCCCGAGAGCCGACGGGCCCGCTCCGCTCCGGACGGCGAGAGGGCCGACGAGGGGCCGGCCGCCCGCGCCCCGGGCCTCGTCCTGCAGGACCCGTGCGTCTGGAGAAACGATCGTCCCGGCGGGGACGGCGGTCAACACCCCAGCAGGGACGCGGGCCGAGCCCCGCGCGCCGGCCTAAAACTCCCTCCCCCGGCCCCGCAACCGCGCGCAGCCGCCCGTCCTCGCGGCGCGCGGAACGCCTGCGGGCGCCCCGCCCGGCTCCGGGGCTCACACCGGCCCCGCGGCCCTGCCCGCCTGGGCCGCGGACAGGGGACGACGGCCCCGCGCGCCGTCCCGCGCCCCGGGAGGGCCCGGCCCAACGGGCGGCGCCGCTCACCTGAGGCCCGGCGGGGCCCGGGCGCCGCGGGGTGGGGGAAGAACGTGCGAGCGGAAGCCCGCGGGGCAAGGGCGCGCGCTCCGGCCGCAGCCTCCCGCTCCCGGAGCGTGTTTTCAAATCGCCTCGTCCTCACGCGGCCGCGTCTCCTTCCGCCGCCCGGAAATCAGGGCCCCTCCTCCACCGCGCCGCGCTCACGTGACCGCGGCCCGCAGCCGCGCGCAGCCCGGGAGGCGGGAGCCGGAGCCGTAGGCCCCGCCCCCGGGGGAGGGGCCGCGCCGGAAGCCCCCTGCGCTCCGGGGGCGGAGGGAGGAGAGTACCGGATCCTGGGACAAAGCTGGGGCCGAGGTTCAACCCTCAGCTTTTCGGGTGCGCTCTTCGCGGGGTGTCGTCCCGGTTACGGCAAGGTGAGAGCATGCTTTTTTGCCCCCGGTAGACCGCGGTTCTTCAGACCTGGAGCCACATTCAAAGGAGAGTGTGAGCTGAACTGAACTGAGAAAGAGAAAAGTTTGAGACTGCAAGGACCGAAGAATTCCTGGGACGTTAACCTGGATGGACCAGTTAAGAATTACTTGACAGAGGACAAAATACACCTGGTAGCTGGAGCCTGAAAGTCTTAGGCGAAGATTTTCCCTAATATTTCAGTTTCTCCGCACTAAGATTCCTGCTACTGAAATTAAGTGGGCCCAGGGAAATTAAGGCAGAAATTAAAATGCCAGGAAAGGGCATGAGAAGGCAAGGAAAATAGGTCTTTGAAAGATAGACTTGCCAAAGACTGGCAGGTGGCGTCAGGAAAGAGCCCCAGGTATGCATTTTAGACCTTGTTTCAAATTTGTCTCTACAACTTACCAGATATAAGACTAAAGGTAACAACAGTAAGAGCCTCCGTTTACTGAGTAGAGATTCAGAGCAGTGACGTCTGAGTTTGAGGGAGAACCAAGCACTAAGACCATGCCTAGTCTACGATCAGAGAGAAAGAGGCAGACCCAGATACTCACCTCTCCCTTCTCTGGCAAGACAGCCGTGCTACCAGAATCTGCCTTCAATCTCCCGTAGACATAAACATTTGGGAGTCATCGGCATTATATGGTGTTAAAAGTTATGAGACTGGATCAGAAGAGGAGAGGTTTGTTGCCAGTCAGACAGATCCCCTGAACTTCAGACTCTTATCTAACAGCTTATTCAACATTTCCGTCGGACGTCCACTGTACATCTCAAGGTCAACATGTGTGAAATGGAACTCCTGATTTCCCCCCTGAAATCTACTCTTCCTACAGCCTCTTCATCTCAAATAGCAACTCTATCCTTCCGTTTATTCAACCCAAAACCTTTGAGGATTTGGCCTGGCTCGTTTCTTTCGTATCTCGCATCTGCTCTATCAGGAGATTCTGTTGATTCTACCTTCAAACACGTCCTGACTTTCATCACTTAACACCACCTCCTTTGCTCCCATCATGGTCCAGGCCGTGTCAGGATCACTGTTTAACCTCTGGGCACTCTTCCCACCACTTTCTCCTTCTCCACTCTTGCTCCAGCCACCCTTGCTTCTTTGCCTCTGGCAAAGTGGGCCTGGTGGTGATGTGGCTGACTGGAGTGCTGGCAGCCTGGCTAAAGGAAGCAGCCGGGTCTTTAGCAACAGCCAACTGTTGCCATGAGGGAATGGTAATCTCATTTTCAAGAGAAAAACAGGAATCCAGAAATGTTTATAAGAAATCTGACTTTAAATATTGATGAGCAAGTACATTTTTTTCCTATTTTAAAATACTGTGTGGGCCAAACAAAAGACTTATGAGCAGATCGCCAGTTTACAACCTCTGGTTTGAGAGATGAAAAGTATGTACATAAAGATAGGCTTTTCCCAACTCTAAGTGATGGACTCCGTAATTACGAGGACTGTCTGCTTAGCTGAGCCAGAATAGACCTTTGATAAATAACAAGCATATAATTAATCGAGATCCTTGACCCATGCCAGAAAAAGATGTACAGTGAACACGCATTCTAGAATCTGTAGGATATTCTGCCTCCAAACCAGTGTCCAATTGGCCACATAAACCACTGTATTAGTTTCCTGGGGCTACTGTAGCAAAGGGACGCAAACTACGTGGCTTGAACAACAGCGATTTACTGGCTCTCAGTTCTGGAGACCAGAAGTCTGAAAGCAAGGTGTTGGCCAGGTTGGTTCCTGCTGAGAGTTCGAAGGGAGAATTTGTTCCATGCCCCTGTCTTAGCTTCCGGTAGCCTTAGCTGTTTCTTGGCTTGTAGATGGCATTTTCTCTGTGCCTTCCCATCGTCTCCCCTCTGTGTGTCTGTGTCTGTGTCCAGATTTCCTCTTTTTCTAAGGCCGTCAGTCATGTTGGGGCCTACCCTAATGACCTCATTTTAACTTGATTACATCTGCAAAGACCTTATTTCCAAATGAGGTCACCTCATTTGTGCGAGGGGTTAGGACTTCAACATATCTTTTCAGAGGGACGCAATTCAACCTGTAACAGCCACCAAGATCTGTGTCCAGAAGTGTCTATATTTCACCATCTGAACATTCTCTCTTTTTTCTTTGATACTCAGAAGCATCACGAAATTCTTGTTTAAGCAACATTACCTCAGTATCTATCTAACTTTTGCAGCTTCTCTGTTTTTTTATACTGGACTTCCAGTTAATATTTGCTTTGAAAATAGGGTACCACTGCAAAAAAAAAAAAAAAATTGAAATCCTACTAATTAATAAACTTGATTTTATAATGTCAAGACAAATAATAAAAGCATAAACCTATTAAACTGGCTCTTACTTCACATTTTAGAGCTGCTACTACGAACACAAAAAGCAGAGACTCTTTGAAGAAAGCTGAAAAGGATGAGCTCAAATTTCGTACTAAAACCAGGGACAAAAATTCAAAGCGCATTCTCTAGGAATTGATTGATATATGCAAATTGCTTGGCATACTGCCTGGCACACCATAAGCCCTCAATAAATGGCAGCAGATATCACTATTGATGATATAACATTGAGCCCTATTTGTGCAAAATGAAACTTTTAGTCTTGTTTCTTAGATAAAGTAACAGGAAACCAGTAATGACTTTAAGTTAAATGGAATTTATTGGGAGAATATTGAGTAACCCAGGATGACCGGGAAAGCTGCCTATCCAGTCTTGAAAGAAAGACAGGAAGGAGGGAGCCTAGCTAGGAGCCAGGAATACAACCAGCGCTACACTACAAAATCAGTCCAAGACGTAAGGATTGGAATTGAGGAAGATAAGATTGCATACCTGAAAAAATACCAACTGAAAAGCTACTACAAACAATAAGAGAATTCAGAAAGGGGGAGGCAATATAAAATTAACATCCAGAAATCAATAGACTTCACAAACACAAACAATAATGAGATGACAGGATGGAAAGGGAGGCCCCGTTTACAATAGCAATCAAATCAAAACAGATGTAATTCCTAGGACTGAATAAGAAATTAGATTAGAATGCTCAACATCCTAAAGATGTCAATTCTCCCCTAAATTAATTGGTAAGTTGAATGAGATCCCAATAAATATGTCAACAGGGTTTTCTTCTAGACCTACGTAAGCTTATTAAAATTTGTATATGAAAAATTAAGCCAAGAAAATTTTGAAAAAGAAAAGCAATGAGGGAAACTAGCCCAATTAGTTATGGAAACATATTATAAAACCTCAATAATTCAAAATGTGGTTTTGGCGTATGAATAGACAAACCAATGGAACAAAATACAAAGTCTAGAAATAGAACCAAATAAATATTAGAATTTAGTGCATGATAAAGACAACATCTCATACCAATGGTGTAAAGATAAGTGGTTTGCACAAACAGGGAGCCGTTTGGAAAAAGATAAAATTGGGTTCATACTTCACATATTACATTCAAAGATATAAATTTAAAAAACAAATCCATAAAAGTCCCCAAAAACAAAATGAGTGAATTATTTCATGATTTTGGACTTCTAGTAGGACTTAAAATTTAAATGCCAGAAAAAAAGGAATAAATGTTTGATTACGACCTTTTCCCAAAACTTGTAGAAATCTTCTGCATGACCAAAAAAAGGAAAAAAGAAAAGTAAATTCAAAAGATGAGACAAACTTTCAAAAAATATTTGCAACTCATATCACAGGTAAAGGATTAATTTTCCTAATGTACGAAGAACTCCTAGAATCAAAGAAAAAAAGGTCCCAGTACTTGATAGAAAAATATTTACTTCCAGACAGTTAACAAAAAAAGAAATATCAATCACCCTTACATAAACGTAAGATCATTTTTCTCACTTTTAAGATTATCAAAATCCAAAAGTTTGACAACTTTCCTATCGGTGACACTGTAGAGAAGCAGTACTCTCATATTTTGTTGATGGAACTATAAATTGGCGTAAACTACAGAAGATGTATTTATAAGAATTAAGTTTGGGTGGAGTAACAGTAGAACACAAAATAACAATTTACTTTCTCACATTAGAGTCAAGATGTAGGCAGTCTGGGCATGAGGTGCCTCTGCTCCAGGAAGTCCTCACACACAGGCTGCTGTTTCTCTATCGTTGCTGGGTTACCTCATGATTCAGGTTGGCTGCTCTAACTCCAGCCATCAGGCCCACATTTCAGTCAGCAAGTAAAAGGAAGGGAAGGAGAAGGACTGGTCCCTCCATTTGAGGACACTTCTTGGAAGTTGCAAACAACACTTCTGTTTACATTCCTCTGGCCAGAACTCAGATCGTATCTAACTGTATAGGAGCTGAGAAATGCAAGGAATCTTCTGGAAGTAGAAAAAATCTCTGCCACAAATACAGCTTTGTGAATTTTGTTTTAATTTTATATAAACGTGTGTATGTATATTCATTGACAAAGCAAAATACGTTCTTACAATGGGTCTCAATTTTTTTTTTTTTTTTTTGAGGAAGATTAGCCCTGAACTAACATTCGCTGCCAATCCTCCTCTTTGTCCTGAGGAGAACTGGCCCTGAGCTAACGTCTGTGCCCATCTTCCTCTGTTTTATGTATGGGATGCCTGCCACAGCATGGCTTGATAAGCAGTGCTAGGTCTGCACCCAGGATCAGAACCAGCGAACCCCAGGCTGCCAAAGCGGTGCACGCAAACTTAGCTGGTCTGCCACCAGGCTGGCTCCTCAATTTTTTAGAAGTTTGAAAATTGTCCTAAGTGAGGCAACATGGTATAGTACAAAAGCAAAGAAGGAAAATACACATGATTATTCTTCTGACTTCCAGGTGGAAAGGATAAGAGCAAAGGAAAAAATCATGAAGAAAAAGATTATTGATAAGTTTGACTATATAAAAATTTTAAAGTTCTACATATCAAAAAGTATTCTAGGGGTCGGCCCTGTGGCCGAGTGATTGGGTCCGTGCACTCCCTTTTGGCAGCCTAAGTTTTTGCCAGTTTGGATTCTGGCTGCAGACATGTCACCGCTCATCAAGCCATGCTGAGGCAGCATCCCACATGGCACAACTGGAAGGACCTGCAACTGGAGTATACAACTATGTACTGGGGGGCTTTGGGGAAAAGAAAAAGAAGAAGAAAAAGAAAATTGGCAACAAATGTTAGCTCAGGTGCCAATCTTTAAAAACAAACAAAAAAGTATTCTACACAAAATCAGTAGGGAAAGATAGATTTGATAATAAATGCTGTTAGGACAATTGATGAGCCATTTAAAGGAGAAAATTGGCCTCTATAAATTCCTAAAAAGTAGAGGGAGATTGGCACAGATGTTACCTCAGCAACAATCTTCCTCACACTCACACACATACACAAAAAGGACCAAGTTCCATCTTTACCAGTTAGTTTGAAGAGATTTTTCCCAATGTATTTTCAAGTAAGAAAAACAACCCACATGGAAGTATATGTAATCTAATCACATTGTTAAAAAGTAAACCAAGAATGTAAACATCAATATATACGTATATTTGCATGTGATCATGTAAACATGGAGAAAGACATGAAAAATCACAGGTTGGACAGTTATTACTGTATCTGAAAGGACCAGAAGGAAAAAGGGGCGAGTAAATAGCATAAAGAGATGATTGAAACGATGGTTATCAAAAAGTAAAATAAAATATTAAACACCCTAACATTAAGCATTGGTTTTTTTAACATAGTACGTTGTCAAAACCAGGAAATTGAAGTTGGTATGACACTATTAACTCGAGTACAGATCATATTTGGATTTCACCAGTTTTTACAAGCGTTGATTTTTTTTTTACAGCTTTACTAAGATATAATTGATACACAAAAAACTGCACATATTTAATGTATACAACTTGATGAGTTTTAACAGATGCATGCACCCATGTTCCCATCACCACAATCAAGGTAATAAACATATCCATCACCTCCAAAAGTTTCCTTGTGTCCCTTTGCTTTAAAAGAATTTTTTTTCTTCTGTGGCAAGAACACTTAACATGAGATCTACCCTCTTAACAAGTTTTTAAGTGCACAACACTCTATTGCTAACAATAGGCACTGCTATGTTGTTCAGCAGATCTCTAGAACTCACTCATCTTGCATAACTATAATTTTACATCCATTGAACATCAACTCCCCATGTCCCCTAGCAACCACCATTCTATTTTCTGCTTCTTTAAGAGTATTTCAGATACTTCATATAAGTGGAATCAGGCATTATTTGTCCAAGCATGCCTACTTGACCATGTCCCCAAACTTGAGACATTAACACACCCTGTAATAACACACCTATAAGTTCCATTACGAAGTTCTGAAGAAGACCCATTCTAAGCAGTAAACTTTCCAATTTTGTTTCCTAAAAAAGTTAAAAAAGCAAACAGACCAACTTACGTAAAGAAGGACATCCTTTCACAAATTTTTTTGTAAAAGTCACATGATCATTGCACAGGATAAATGCCACCTTGCAGATCCTACATGTATTCATAGTCCCTGCAAATATCTTCTCACACGTGGGTGTCACTTTGCCTCTCTCACCAATTCTGCTAAGCAGGAAAAGTTTGACAATTTCCACAGCTAGAGAGTGAATAAAGGGGCTCTGTTGGGATTCAGATAAGCATCCTTGAACCCACAATGAAAGTCAGAAGGCGCAACTTACAAATTGATATTCATGTCCCCAAGGATGATGCTCAAAAGGCTTAACAACTGATACAGCTCAGCACCAAACTATCAGCACAGCGGCCAGCTGTAAACTCCCCAAATAGCCACCCAGCGCCTCCCAGTTGAATACCAGCCTTGAGGAAACTAACGCACAAGGATGTACATATCTAATAAACTCCAAAGTTAAATTCTGAATCCAGATCTCAAAACCCCTGAATTTACAAGGAAAGAAAAACGACGAAACCCTTTATTATTATACCTATTATTATAGTCAACTAAAGAAACTTATTATTATATATATATATTATAGTCAACTAAAGAACTATAGTCAACTAAAGAAAACTTCAGAATTACGACATGGCAGTTGCAGAGCCTGGGGGATTATTTCTAAGATACTATCCCTTAGTGCAGCATTTTGCAATTAGCATGTAACGTTTATAGTCAGAAATTTACTTTTTTTAATATTACTTTGAAAAATTTAGAACAATAAATTACACGCACACACAAAGCTACTCTATAATTATCACTAGTTCCGGAAAACAATAGGTGAATAGACATGAGGCCCACTAAGTAGTTCAATAGTTCACCACGGTGTTGAGATTCTAAGATTAATTTTTTATGTTCTCATATCTGAGCAATTGCTTTTCCTTACTTCTTTGCAGTCTGCAAAATAAAATAACAAGCCTTGACTTTTCTTACTGTATTTATAGTAGGTGCATTCCTAATTCAATTGTTATGATTTACATTTAATATAAAACATGGAATACAAATACATTAAATATGTGTGAATGGTAAGGATATATAGGAGAAGAGGCAACCTCATTGGTGGAGGGAATAAACTGCTGCTTTTCAGGAAGACACTTTTGAATATGCAGGAAGAAACTACAAAACTTTTTATGCCTTGGCCTTCCACTGCTAGGAATCTATTCCAAAGGAATAACCAGATATGTCAATATGGATTTATTTATAAGAAATGTACAAGAATGGTGACCCCATCATCTTTTACAGATTGAAAAATCAGAAAGTCTAAATCTCCAACAGAGAGAATGAGTATATCAAGTTTGGAAAAATCCTTAAGAGACACTAAAACCGTTAAAAACAGGAATATTTAAGGATATGGGGAAATCTTCAGTGGAAAACTTGGACCAAACAGTTGCTCAGAAAAATTTTCTTTTTGTAGAAATATTCCAGCTAATAAGTGAGGAAGGAGCAATAGAATTAAAATATCACCATTCTGCAAACTTTAGTAAACAAATGGATCTAGGCAATGATCATCAATAGCTGCTTAAATCACAGAGAGTGAAACAGAAATTATGTACCTTATTATTAGAGTACATAATACTATCTTTCTAAAAACTCTTACCAAAAAATTCAAAAATGAATCTGATCAAGCCTAGATCTAACTACCAATTTATGGAAATTAAGGGCAGAGGAACATATTAACTACACCACGGCTGTGCAGTCAGCGCAGTCGGAATGTAGGAAACTCAACAAGACAACTTGGTTTCTTTAAAAACAATTATTTTGAAGAAGTAAGAAGAGATTGAGTAGGAAGTCATAGATTAAGAAAATTTTAAACGATGTACCAACCAATTCTAATGTATGGACTCTCCAAGGGTCCTGATTCAAACAAAGAAATTATGAATTATATATATATGGCAATCAGGGAAATATGAACAGTAGATATTTGATAATATTAAGGAATCATGGATAATGATAAAGGAATTGTAATTATGTTTAAAATATACCGAAGTATTTATGGATGAAATGCTGATCTGAAGTGATGGTCTGGGATTTGCTTCAACTATGCCTGCAGGGAGGGAGGATAGGTGGGGCAGAGACAAAACAAGTTTGTCCACGAGCTGATAACTATTGCAGCTGGAGGATAGGAATATGGGGATTTGTTCTCCATTTTTGTGTGTGAAATTTTCTATAATATAATCATCTAAAAAAACCCCAGTAGATTCACTAGTAAAAACAAAAGGTAGTAGACTCACGAGAGAGTAAGGAGAGTTCCTGGACCGTATTTTTTATACCTTATAATGAATAAACCTATAAATATTATGTATATAATTATTATGCTATTGTACATAGTTATTAAATTGCTTATTATATTATATTGTAAATTATAAATAAATTCACATGTCAAGGGGAAATTTTCTTTTCGGGTTATATATCCTAAATTTGGATCTGGAAAATACAGCAGTCACGCCCATGGCCAAGCAGAAAGACTCTCTGGGTCTACACTGCCAAGGCCTTTGAGGCTTTGCCATTCTTGGAATATAAGGCAAATCTTCCCTAAATCACCAGCACTGACCCCAGAGGCTCCTAGTCTAGAGCTTTAAACAAGGTCTTCCTCCAGAAATTAGATATGATCCTCATTTTGTTCAGCTCTCTAGAATCTTTCTTGCAAGTAACTCAAGTGCAAGAAGAAAAAGTTTCGAATCGCCTGGGTAGATAAACTTGTTTATTCTTCTGTTCAGTGCACATGGACAGAGC
This sequence comes from Equus caballus, assembly GCF_041296265.1. Classification (NCBI taxonomy): domain Eukaryota; kingdom Metazoa; phylum Chordata; class Mammalia; order Perissodactyla; family Equidae; genus Equus; species Equus caballus. The sequence goes on from NC_091708.1 coordinate 15,083,797, forward strand.
CCCTGATATGTGACAGTCTTCTGCATTTCTCTCAGTGACGCTCCCTGCCCCCTAATTATCTATTGGAGGAGACAGAAAAGTAGAGGCAAGTAGCAATAGCTCCTTAATCTGGATAAGGTCAATTTAATTTGAAAGAGGAAACTGGTTTACCGTAATCCCTTTTCTAGTCACTGCCAGATTACCTACTTGCTTTAAAAGACAACTAGCTCCTCCTCTCAAGTGCTCAGCAAACAGTAGCGAGCAGATTTGTGCAAAAAAGTGTGCATACACAGCCAGTTAGGGAAATGCTTATGAATTCTTACTTTGGAAGTCACCAGATTTTTTTTTCAATAGAAAAATCCCTACAGTAAATAGTAGACAGAATGGGAGCTGGCAGTGAGGCGTAGCTCACCTGCAAGTAGAAGTCAAGCTTGAAACCAACTAAGTTTGGAAGGAAGATTTTTGAGGCATAAAATTAACTAAAATAATGGAGATTAGATTTTCTTACTATTGACATGGATGTCAATAGATTCAGAAAATACCCAGAAGTCAAGAACGCTATGGAACCCCTTCTGATTATGAGGAACTTACTCCCTTCCATAAGGAAGCTTAACCATGTGTACTGGGGCTGGGGGTTGGAGGATAATGTTTTACATTTTCGCTTTTATGTGCATAAAATACCTCTGGAGGGACAGACAGGAAGCTAGAAACATTGCTTTCAGGGAGGCAGTTGGGAGGCTGGGAGGTGGGGAGAAAGGAAAGTTTTTCCCTCTGAATACTTTGTGCCTTTTAAACCATGTGAATGTATTACCTTGTATAATGAATTAGTTAATATATTAAAAATAAAGACTAAATGGGGGATCATAATCCTTAAAAAGGGGGAGAGAGGTTAGCTTTGCAAGGCCTTCTGCTCCTAACACAAAATAAAAACTAAGGCAAATCACTCTGTTAAGAATCTAAAGGACCATTACTACTGAATACAACATGTGATCCCAGATTTTCTTTTACTATAAAGGATCTTATGGGCAAAGCTGGTGAATTCTGAACGAGAGTTATAGGTTAGATAATAGTATCGTATCAATATTAATTTCCTGATGTTAAAAATTGCACTGTGGTTATATATGAGAAAAGTCTGCTTTTAAGAAACACACAGAGGGGCCGGCCCCGTGGCCGAGTGGTTAAGTTCACACGCTCTGCTTTGGCACCCAGGGTTTCGCTGGTTCAGATCCAGGGCACGGACATGGCACTGCTCATCAGGCCATGCTGAGGCGGTGTCCCACATGCCACAACTAAGAGGACCCACGACTAAAATATGTAACTATGTACTGGGGGAATTTGGGGAGAAAAAGCAGGAAAAAAAAAAAGATTAGCAACAGTTGTTAGCTGAGGTGCCAATCTTTAAAAAAAAAATGAAAGAGAAATATTTAGGGGTAAGAGGGTGTTATGTCTGCACTTACTCTAAGAATTTGGGGATATAGCAAGAAACAGAGAGAGAAATAAATAATAATGATAATAATAATAATAGAGCATGGTGAAACGTTGACGTTGGCTGGCAAGTAGGAGGAGCACCTGGAACACTCGCACATTAGTGGTAGGAGTAAACATGCTATGACTGTTTTGGAAAATAAGGAATTTTTTAACTGTGTTATATATACTTACTATGACCTAGCAATTGTACTCGTAGGTATTCACTCAAGAGAAATGAAAGCACATACAAAAAGAATTATACAAGAATGTTCATATCTGCTTTATTTATAATAGCCAAAAGCACAAACCACCCACATGTCCATCAATAGGAGAATGGTAAACAAATGTCTTCCTATAATAGATATTGGAAAATGATTTTCCGTGGGTCTTTTGCGTCTCTACACATCTTGTGAACAGAGGCACTGACAGCTTCGCTCAAGATAATCTTTGTAAGCATTCTTGGGTAGCAGATACGCTTGGAAGATAGAGATATTTTCTCCATCTGGAGCAGAGGGCAAGTTTTCTCCTGTCCGGTATAATAAAGATAATGTCTCCCTCCCGGACAAACGGTCAGAGTTCCCTGCAGCCTCTTGTAAAAGATTGGGGTTTCCTAAGCTTGGGACCCCCCGGCTATCACTCAAATTTACTGTGTGTAGCATCCATACAGACCTGTCTGAATCACCTCCATGGGACTTGGGGCTTTGGGGAAGTGGCAGAGGCATAAAGTTCATGCTGCCTGCTGTGCCATGAGCGATGAAGACTTGCCTCTGACCCAGAAGTTTCTATCCTCTGCCATGAACCTGCAGCAGGCTAACTTGTTAGCTATCAAGTAGAATAAAATCTCAGATTTTTCACAGTTCTTGACAATGGAATGCTGCTCAGCAATAAAAAGGAATGACTCATTGATACATACAACAACCTACCTGAATCCCAAAAACAATAAAAAGTCAAGTAAAAATGAATACAATACTGAGTAAAAAAAGCCAGGCCCAAAACAAATACAATACTGTATGATTCTGTCTATATGCAGTTCTAGATCAGGCAAAACCAATCTATATTGATGGAAATCAGATCAGTAGTTGCCTGAGACAGGGGCTTTGAGTCATATTGACCACAGAGGTGAAAGAAGAAACTTTCCAGAGTGGTGGGACTATTCCGTATCTTGGTTGTGGCGGTGGTTGCGTGAGTATGTACATTTTTCGAAAAGAATCAAAATGTATACCTAAAAATGTACAATTTTGTTGCTTGTAAATTATGCCCTATAATAAAGTTGTACAGGTAGAAACAACCCAAATGTCCATCAACATATGAATAGATAAACAAAATGTGATATATACATACAACGGAGTATTATTCCGCCTTACAAAGGAATGAAATTCTGAAACATGCTACAACATGGATGCATCTTGAAAACATTATGCTAAAAGAAGTCAGACACAAGAGGACCAATATTGATTCCCCTTGTAGAGTTACCTAGAACTGGCAAGTTCATAGAGACACAAGGTAGAACAGAGGTTAGCAGGGGCTGGGGACTTATTATTTAATGGGGAGAGAGTTTCCGTTTAGGATGATGAATAGGTGTGATGGTTGTACAACAGTGTGAATGTTCTTAATGCCACTCAACAGTACACTTAAAAACAGTTAAAATAATGAATTTTATATTATATCTAATTATATACATGAAATATGTATTTTTTCACCATCACAAAATATATATATATAAATATATGTATATTATGTGGTGGTGGTGAAAAATACATATTTATGTATATAATTAGATATATATTTATATATATTTTGTAGTGGTGGTGAAAAATATATATATATTAGAGAGAGATATATATTTATATATATATTTTGTGGTGGTGGTGAAAAAAATAATAATGTCTCTCCAGTTGTGTACTGTTAAATATTTAACAACCAGCTCTGGGAGGGAGGCTGACTTGTAGCATTTACCATCATATAAACATTCCCACCGTGATGGATTTCAAGCAACAATGTAATATCACTGAACATAGAGTTAGGAAGAGATGCCAACAACCAGCTTTCCGGAGCCAATAAAGAGCTGGCTCAGGCACACCGCTCTGTATCCAACCCAACCATCAGTACACAGCAAGTCTGATAAAAACAACAAAACCTGAAAGTTAAAAAGAAGAGGAAATAAATGGCACCCTACCTCTCTTCATTATGCAAAAATCTGTATGCCAGCTGTGGAGATTGTCATTTGTGGGCTGATGTGTACAGGCCCAAGAAAGTGCCAGTTCACTGGTCCTGCAAGCTGGAGGTATCAATTCCGGTTGGTTGGTGCCCATTGCCATATCAGTTATTAAATCTTGTGGATATCACCTGTGGTGCCAACGATCAGGAAAGGACAAGTGTCGTGACTTCTTCAATCACATTGGTTTACCTACCAGTAGATGATCCTTTAAAATTTTTTAAGATCTTCACTTTAATTATATTCTCTTTTTTTTTGCACAAGAAGCTTTTCAGAGACAAAACACCTCCAAAAGTAGAGCAGGAAAAAAAATTCTTTTTCTTTCTTTTTTTTTTTTGAGGAAGATTAGCCCTGAGCTAACTACTGCCAATCCTCCTCTTTTTGCTGAGGAAGACTGTCCCTGAGCTAACATCAATGCCCATCTTCCTCTACGTTATATGTGGGACACCTATCACAGCACGGCTTGCCAAGCGGCGCCATGTCCACACCAGGGATCCCAACCGGTGAACCCCAGGCTGCCGAGAAGTGGAACATGCACACTTAACCGCTGCGCCACCAGGCCAACCCCAGGAAAAAAAATTCTGAAGCCACTTCTGGAAGGTTTATAACTTATTTTCAGTGCCGATGGCTCTCAGATCTTGGTGTGCGTGATAATCATTTGACGTACTGTTAAAAATGCAAACTGATTCAGCAGGTCTGAGGTAAGGCCCAAGAATCTTTATATTGAACAAGAACTTCAGGTGATTCTGATGCCTGCTTCGTGGACCACCTTTCAGCAACGTTATTTTATGATGTAGATATTTCCCCTCCCGCTCCCATAATTTCACACCACTGGCCACGCTGCTCTAAGACACAAACTAAGGTAACTGATGTTATCTGTTCCTCCAACATTTCCCAATGTGTATATGTGTGTATAATGATGGCTAAAATGTCTTTAAGATAATTCAGTATAGACAATATGATATAAATGCGTACTAGTTGATTTTACTGCATTGGTGAAATTAATATTATTCAAGCTTTTTGGCTTGGAGGAAATATTTTAAGACAATCTCTGCTATTCTTTAAATAAGGAATAAACATCTAGCAAGCCCTCTGGCCAGTAAGCTTAGGGCTGGCACTTGAGACTTGATCTCTGAAAGATTTCGAGTCCAGTCATGGGCACTCTCTCTGATTGCCTCATGCTGACCACAAGTTTAACTAGATCTGCCTGTATTCATAGTTCTGTCTTGAATGAATCTTTCATGCAGGCTGTGACCAAAGCATTTAAAAGGGCAGAGATCTGGATTTTATTGAGATCATATTAATTGTTTTACACTTTATTAATAATAAACTTCTCAGACACATGAAAAGGTGTTCAACATCATTAATTATTAGGGAAATGCAAATCAAAACTGTGATGAGATATCACCTCATGCCCGCCTGAATAGCTATAATTAACAAGACAAGAAATAACAAGTGTTGGAGAGGACGTGGAGAAAAGAGAACTCTCATACGCTTCTGGTGGGAATGCACACTGGTACAGACACTGTGGAAAACAGTATGGAGATTCCTCAAAAATTAAAAATGGAAATACCGTATGATCCAGCATTTCCACTTCTGGGGATTTATCCAAAGAACACGAAAACATGAATGCATAAAGATACACGCAACCTATGTTCGTTGCAGCATTATTCACAATAGCCAAGACTTGGAAACAATCTGAGTGCTCATCAGTGGATAAATGGATAAAGAAGATGTGGTATATATACGCAACGGAATACTACTCAGCCATTAGAAAAGATGAAATCTTGCCATTTGCAACAACGTGGATGGACCTTGAGTGTATTATGCTAAGCAAAATAAGTCAGATGGAGAAAGTCAAATACCGTATCATTTCACTCATAAGTAGAAGATAAAAACAACAACAAACACATAGATACAAAGAATAGATTGGTGGTTCCCAGAGGGAAAGAAGGGAGGGAGGAGCGAGATGTGGTGATAGGCCACATGTGTGTGGTGACGGGTGATAATTAGTTTGTGGGTGGTGAACATAATGTAATCTACTCAGAAGTCAAAATATAATGATGTACACCTGAAATTTATATACTGTTAGGTAACCTCAATTAAAATAAATAAATAAATAAATTTCGGTTTAGCAAATGTCTCATAATTTTGTCCCACACTTGCTTTCCTTACAACCTGGCAACAAGGTTGAGGAGGAAGAGTCAGTTCTCATCCACTCTAACTACTAGAGGCTACACTAATCTACCAAAAAGAACCTTCTAGCTGTGCCTGAAAAATTGACTTAGGGCAGCTCTCAACAGAATGTTTGGGGGAACAGTAGACCCCAACATGCTCATTTTCAGCAAGTACAGTTACATGGTTAAATAAATTTAGGAAATGCTGCATAGTTTGTTGCCCTCTTAGAGTTTGTATTATCAATTTAAAGGCTCTGAGAAATTTTTCTTTTTTTTGAGGAAGATAGCCCTGAGCTAACATCCGCCACCCATCCTCCACTTTTTGCTGAGAAGACTAGCCCTAAGCTAACTTCTGTGCCCAGCTTCCTCTATTTTATATGTGGGACGCCTCCCACAGCATGGCTTGATAAGCAGTGCATATGTCCGTGCCCAGGATGCCAACCATCAAACCCCGGGTCGCAGAAGCAGAGCACAAGAACTTAACTACTGTGCCACCAGGCCAGCCCCAAGACTCTGAGAAATTTTGAATAAAGAAATACATTTTATTTTCATTTAGCCCAACATTTCCATGGAATTAATATCTTGTGGAACACAGATTAGAATAGAATTCCCCAATGCCCTGGCGAGGCTGCGGAGGGGAAAATAAGGACAGGTAGGCAAATGCATTTGAGATTTCTGACTTCAAACCTACTTTAGAAATATTTGTTTGTACTATTCAATGTAAAGAGTGGAACTGAGTTAGCAACAGTCATCAAGGGCTGTCAGAGAGTATTCAAGTTCCTACTTGAAATTTTAGCTGTGTTTGACAGCTCAGTCAACCATTGTTTACCTAGAATTTCTCCTCTTATGTAACACTAATGAAATATGGGTTCGAATGGCTGCATTTTGAAATAAGCATCAATTTTTCTGCAACATGCTGTAGTGATTGAGAGAACAAACTTCGGAGATAAGCCGTCTGAGTTGGAATCCCTGTTTCACTACTTTTTGGCATTGTAACTCTGAGGACCTTACTTACCCTCTCTAGGCTTTAGGTGTCTCCCCTGTGAAGAAGGACTATTGGAAAGACCAAATTTCAGAGACACAAAGGGGACATTAATTTTATTTATTTATTTGTTTAAAGATGGGCACCTGAACTAACATCTGTTGCCGATCTTCTTTTTTTCTCCTTCTTCGTCTTCTCCCCAAAGGCCCCAAGTACATAGTTGTATATTCTAGTTGTAGGTCCTTCTAGTTGTGCTATGTTGGATGCCACTTCAGCACGGCCTGATGAGCAGTGTGATGTCCGTGCCCAGGATCCGAACCAGCAAAACCCTGGCAAGGGAAAGCCTAGGAACTTAACCATTTGGCCACAGGGCTGGCCCCAAGGGGACATTAATTTTAAATGTTAGTTAACATTATCATCACCTCTTTCATTTTACCTAAAATTACCATTGCACTTCCATGTAGCTTCTGACAAATTTACTTTTTCTCCAGTGAACAAATCTATTGTAGGGTCTCACACAGAGTATGATTTATTATATGAGATTCAGATTTTTATATTATCCCTACGTATATTTATAATACATATTTTTAAAATAAAATTTCTACATAGCAATGGCAAAATAGTTTGACTTTGATATTCCTCATCTGTTCGTTTCAAAACATTTAAATGGTTTTCAAAGACTTGCCTCCCAAATAATTGAATTCACTGTTTTTTTAAAAAAAAAAAATAGTTTAAGCGTTTGAATATTTCATCAATTTTATCTTTATCTAATTTTTAAAACAATTTTAGAGATATGGCTTTCCTTTTCATCATGAGAGTTCATTCCATCTGCAAGGTAGAAAGATATTTTATAAGAGCAGAACAAAATTATGTGTGTTCCTATTAATTTGATTCTGTAAATTAACAAATATCAGTCTTTTTTCTTTTCTAGGAGAGAAAAGCTCTCTGTAAATATTATTTCGTGTTATCTCAATAGATTCTTGAAATGAGCAGCAACTGCATTGTTGACGTCTCGAAAGAAATCTGTGCTCAATGATGCAGAGGTCTTTGGGGGGAAAATGCTAGTAATTTGTGCCATTACTACCTTGCTAACTTTACTAGAGTGCCTGCAGGGTGTGACTCCTCCCCCTGAAGGCTTAAAAGTTAGCTTGGGCAGGCTTTCCCTAAGTTCACAGTAACAAGCTCAAAGGGGCTAGCGCATAAAGGCTGAGCGGCAATGTTTGGATTCATGATAAAAACACACCTGCTGCAGAGACCAGAATACTCAGGGTAATAAGCCTAGCACATCGTCTCCTTAGGGGCACAACTTCAGGGGAAGAAAAAAATGATGACCCCAAGGTTGAAGGGTGGACATTGAAATGGAGCAAAGGGAATAAGTTAAATAACCTGAACCATTCCTAGTGAGAGACCTGATGCGCCCACTTTCAAAACTGGGTTAGATCTGCCACCTGGAAAATGATTTCTGAAGGTTTCCAAGGAAGTTTCTTCCCCTGAGCAGTGTTGAACGAGCACAGCCAAGATTTTCTTCAGGGATTTCCCTTTTCCTTTGTTTAAAAGGCCAATCAATTCCTCTTCTACTCAACACATTCTTTCTTTAGCTATAAAAATAAATTCAATTGAGCTTCAGCCTTGCAATCCTAGAAGCTTGTCTTTCTTTTTAAGTGACATATCCCTACTTGAAACCAGTATATATTGTTTTTGTACTTTAACTCTAAAAGATGGAGTGTTATTTCCCTTTTCATAATTTCTATGTGGGCCTCCCACTACCATCTCCTACACACATATAAATTTACCCTTATAATATAATTATCACAATTAATTATACTATTGTACAAAAACACATTTGGGAATTAAAAAGTTTCCATTTGAATACTCGCGCAAAACAAATTGATTTTATTGTGAAATATAAGATTTTCTCAGACCTTCTGAGGCCTTGTAAAAATATCATCCTTGTAATTTGTGAATTTTAATAGACTTTTTAATTTTACTATTGCTAAATCTAAATCCTAAATTTTGATTCTATTTTCAGTGTGTACCTCAGATAACAGAAAAGACAAATGCTCTCATTTATCTTCACAGAGTACAGGAAAGGACAAAGAAAATCTTCGAGCAAAATATATTTAAATAAACAAATACACATTCATACCCTCACAAATACATGCACATTTATATCAGCTGCAGTCTAAAACTAGAAAAATTTTAAATTCATGTTTTTCCTTTTCCACTTATTCTTTTTGGATGAAATATGATTGCCAGGACTAATAATTACAAAATAAGAAAGCTAACTTGTCTGTAGCAAATGGTTCACAGATATTTCCTATGGATACAGAAGCTACTTTTTTTGTAAAGCAGTAAGTTAGGTGTTCAGAGTTGAGAGAAGACCTAAGAGTGTTGTCGCCTTGCCCTAATGCAACAAGGCTGTTCTTCAATCCTCCTTCCTCCTTTGGGATCAGCTCCACGACCCAGGATGGAAAAATACACCTCAGTGTTCAAGGCTTTGAAAAATAACCAGGAAGTTTAGGAGGAACCAAGGGCACAGGTGCCAAATTCATAAAATCATCCATTTAGGCCAACTCTTTCCATTTGTACTAAGAATGATTATGTAAAGTAGATTATATATAAAATATTGCAACAAGATCTCTTGTAGCTCTCTCCCTACATCGGCTACACCTGGAAAGGCAGTAACTACTGAGAGAGAGAGCAGTGCTGGAGGCAGGCTACCAGGTCAAATCCCCTGCACCACGGTTTGAGAATTGTGTGACCTTGGGCAAGTTAGTTTATATTTCTGTACTCCAGTTTCCTTGTCTATAAAATTTGGGTGATATTAGTGCCTATTTCATTGGGTCATTGTGAGGATAAAATGGGGAGAGGGAGAGAGAATTGAGGATTGGGCACAGTCCTTGTTGTGAAGGAGGCAAAACCTTACTTCCGTCCACCTTAGGATTTCAGCTGGGGCTCTATAACCAAAAGACAGATTAACAAGAGAAAACCAGCCTATTAACACACGCGCTGCCCATCATGGGAGAGAAATCTACACAACAGGTAACTCAAAATGGCAGCCTTGAATTCCAGCTTGTATAGTATCTTCAACAAAGAGCAATACATTTGTAGAGAGGGCTGGCCTGATGGCATGGTGGTTGGGTTTGTGTGTTCCTTTTCGGCAGCCTCGGGTTCACAGGTTGAGATCCTGGGCACAGACCTACACACTGCTCATCAAGCCATGCTGTGGAGGCATCCCACATACGAAGTGGAGGAAGATTGGCGCAAATGTTAGCTCAGAGACAATCTTCCTCAAGCAAAAAAGAGGAATATTGGCAACAGTCGTTAGCTCAGGGTCAATCTCCCTCACCAAAATAATAATAAATAAATAAATAAATAAATAAATAAATAAATCTGTAGAGAAATGGAAGAACAAAAGAAAGCAGTCGTAGACTTCCAAGGTCAGCAAACTGCGGGAAGGTAACCATATGAGAGGACACCAATGGATTGCAGATTCCTCTGGTGCCCTCTCTGAGCTCAGGGGCTGGCCCGGTGGCACAGGGGTTAAGTGCGCACATTCCACTTCGGTGGCCCTGGGTTCGCCGGTTCGGATGCTGGATGCTAACATGGCACCACTTGACAGGCCATGCTGTGGCAGGCATCCCACATATTAAGTAGAGGAAGATGGGCATGGATGTTAGCTCAGGGCCAGTCTTCCTCAGCAAAAAGAGGAGGATTGGCAGCAGATGTTAGCTCAGGGCTACTCTTCCTCAAAAAAAAAAAAAAAATGAAAAGAAAGTCTTCCTTCTTCCTGATACAGGAAGAGTACCTTTCACATGTGAGTTTTATCTCATACCTTCAGGAATAAAAAGGAAGGTCAGACTGTCGTCCCTGCACTTGCTGTTTCTGAAGTGCCTTTAATTCAAAATAATTATATGCCAGAGTGGCATATTTGGGGTGACATATTCTGGTTTCCTTCACTGTCACATATCATGACAGCGTTAAATGGTGGCAAGGAAGTGGTGTAAAAAGAATTCTTATATTTTGGTGGTAGGGCTCTAAAATGGTATGCCAGCTTTTGAAAACTGTTCTTCAGTTTCTTATCAAGTTTAACATATATTTACCATATGACCCAGAAATTCCACTCCTTGATATTTACACAAGAGAAATGAAAACTTACATTCACAAGAAATTTTGTTCAAGAATGCTCATAGCAGCTTTATTCATAACTGGAAATAACCCAGATATCCATCAATAGGAGAATGAATAAATGCATTGTGATATGTTCATACTGCTTGGCAAGATAAAGGAATGAACAACTGAAACACACAACAACATGGATAAATCTCACAGACATTATTTTGATCAAAAGAAGCCAGATACTAAAGATACATACTGTATGGTTCCACTTATATGAATTTCAAGTATAGGCCAAACTGCTTTTTAGAGGCTGAACAGTGCTTACCTCTTGTAGGGTAGGAAGGAAGGAGTGACTTGAAAAGGACACGAAGGAACTTCTGTTACCAAATCAGGTTTGTTTTGCTCATCACACAATAAGCCAATCACCAAGAGGACAAATTTGCTACAGAGAAAGAGTTTATTCACAAGGTATCCAAGTGAGGAGATGGAGAACAAATCTCAAATCCACCTCTCTGAAAATTTATGGGGTAGAGGGTCAGGGTGTCTGAAACATGGGGATAGATGATGACAGGTAAGGAGAAGTGAGGTAATTGATGATCGGAGCAAGTGTAGTCATGCTTCATGGCTCTTCATAGGATATGTGTTCACAAAATGGTGGTGTTAATATGATCTGAGGGTGGAGTTTTTGGCTCCGTGACGTCAGGAGTTCACCTATCAGACACCCGCACAGGCCCAGGTGGTGGACTGGTGGTCTTGGATCTGAACCCAACAGGGGTCAACTCAGTTCCTGAAAAACAACTCAAGCATCTGTTATTGTGGTAACCCAAGCATCAGGGATGTTATCTATGAGGAACCCAATGGGAGTCAGACAATACACTGTCTGAGCAGCACAGCTAACCGTGGGCACATGAAAAACTACAAGCTACAGTGAATAACCACCTAAACATCCTTAGTTACTAGGTACCTAATCATTAATGGCTAACTGTCCACCGGTTTTACTTTTAGGGTAACCGAAAAGGTCTCTCCCTTGATTAGGATGTGGGTTACACAGGGACATATATTTGTCAAAGCTCGTCAAACCATATCCTTAAGGTCTGTGCATTTCACTGTTTTAAAAGCTAAAAAGAGTTGTATCTTAATGGAATAAGCAGCTGCTTCATCTCTTTTATTTAACAAATATATTTATTTATTTAACATTTATTGATCACTTACTTTATGCCAAGCAATTTTTCATACACTTTGTTATAAGCACTCTCAGGTAATCTTATAACGAGTCTATGACTTAGGTATTATTACTATTCTACAGCAATCTATTACATATTGCTAGGAGAGGTTAAGTAACTTAACCAAGCTCACACAACTAGTCAGAGATATTGCTAGGGGTAGAGGTCTTTCCACTTACAAAGCTATCCTGTCTTCCTTACTTCAGACTGACGTTATGATTCAGTTCCACAACTAGAACAAATCAGGTTAATTGTAGTTCACAGTTACATGTACTTGTAAAAATTATTTTTTCAGTTTTTGACAATTTCAGACTCCTGACCCACAGAGCTGTGAGATAATACATGGGGCTTGTTTCAAGCCACCATTTTTATGGTAATTTGTCACAAAAGCAATAGAAAAATAATGCAGATGTCTTGCTCTTCAGACTGGACACCAGCCAGTGCCAAAGGACTGTCCATGCAGGATGACATGGTAACCCCCAAACACCTAGGACCCTGCAATAGCCATGTTAAATGTTAAATACGCTTTTCAAAAATAAAACAAATTCTAACTGAAGAATCTTTTGGTACCTAGGAGCAGAAAGCCATTCAAGCGACTCAGATTAAAGGAAGTTTGTTGTTAGACTATGAGAGAAAACCTCATGGACCACCAGCGCAGATAATGAAGCTAGTCATTCCACAGAGGAAAAGGGGTCCAAAAGCATTCCTGGAAAAGGTTTGCCCTCACACCTTCAAGCAAGAGTAGAGTGAGACTAAACATAAAAATAGATAATGTCAACAAATTAGTTAAAATTAAACACTTCATTTCCCTCCACACTCTGCACATTCACGGCTCATTTGATAAAGCCTTCCATAAACCCTGGAGCTACGTAATTTAGGATTTAAAAAAATATCTAGAGCAGTGACACTAGTGGGATGCAAGGGACGAGGAGTGCAGAGCAGTACTTTGGATGCAGGTAGAATCCACAGGTCTCCATGATGGATTGGGTGTAGGAGTGAGAAAGAAGGAAGAACTGTGTACGATCCCCAGGATGTTAGCTCCTCTCTAAGCTCCAGGAGGACAAATACAGAATCTTTACTTTCCTTATCTTTGTATCTATAGTATTCAGCACATAGTAAGAGCTCAATAAAGATATTTGTTGCTGGATAATAGAAAACCATTGCATATTTTTTTCAGCAGGGGAATGACATGATCAGATTTGGTACTCACATAGCTAGCACTCACAGCAGTGTGGAGGCTGAGAGGGTGTGGCAGAGACTGAGTGCTGTCTATCAAAATCCAGTCTTCTTTTCTTGCTGAGCATGCAGCTAGCCTCCATTTCCAGCCTCTCTTAAGTTAGGTATGGCCATGTCAGAATGTTCTATCCAAAGGAATGTGAGATGGAAGTGGTGTGCTCCACTCCCACGCAAGCACCAGGCTGAACCTTTTTCTACTTTCTCTTTTCACCAGCTGAAATATGGACATGGTGACCCTGCCCCAATCGTACAAATGAGGAAAAATGTCTGAACAGATGGCAGAGACACAAGACGGAAGGAGTTTGGATGGCTGAATCAGTATATGGAAGAGAGTCACTTGCTGGCTTGGAAACCCATCACTGACTAATTGCCCCTAGGAGGTTTCAGAAGCATTTAACTGTTTCTCTAAATAGCTTTTTTCTTTTTCTGTTATAAGAGATGCAATCAACAACCACCCTGAACCAGACTGAGCCCCAACATAAGAGTAGCGCCTGCGCAGATGAGCGAACTGAGCCTGCGCAAGACAACACCCACCTCTCTTTTTTGAATAGTCCTTCCCCATCCTAAGTAAAAGGCCCCTGCTGTCCCGTGCTCACGGGGACAGCCATGACTTTGGAAATGATTCCACATAGTCTCCTATTTGCTGAAAATAAGCCTTACTTTGTGTGGCAACTACTTCTGGTAGAGAGTCTGATTTTAACTCTCCAGGAAGCGAACCCACTTTGGTTCAGTAATAAACCTACTCTGGAAGGAGATGAGAAATGAACTTATTGTTCTTTAAGCCGCTGAACTTTGAAGGTCTATTTTTTTTGTCAACATAGCCAACCTTACTAATGCAGGGTGGGAGTTAGAGAGTGACAGTAGAAACAGGACTATTTTAATAACCTGTGTAAGAGATGATGAATACCTGTGATGGGATTGGGGTGGGATGGGTGAAGAAAAGACATGGGATATTTATAAAGTACACTCAACATGATTGCTTTACCTTCCAATTTCTTAAAATGCTGACAGTTCCTGCAAGGAGACTTTTATCCCCACCAGTTAACTAAAACTTTTCTTTCAAAAATTATTAGAGACCTAACCACACCCATTCAACTTCTAGGCAAGAAATAAAAGAGTAGGAATCTAAATCTATAGGCATTTGGGAAACATGAGACTAAAACAAACCAGAGACATTAGTGACAAGTAATAGACCCAACTGTTGAAATAGCAATAACAAAAGACAAAAGAACACAAATCCTATGTGATGATTTAAAATGTGGAATGATTTAAGATGTGGAAGGCTCCTAACATTTTTTTGCGGGGGAGACAGTGAACATTTGTTAATATTTTTAAAGATATTTCCTGTCCTCCCAATAGAAAAGAACTATGGGCTATTAATAATGCCCCAAATTTAAAAACAACATAAGTGCTCAACAATAGGACTTTGGTCAAATTGAGTATAACAAATTCGTATTAAAAAAATACTCTGCAGTCATTTCAAATCTTACTGTACATAAATACTTATTAAAATGAAAGTGTTAACACTGATATTTAGTTTAAAACATGGTTAAAATACAGTAAGTACAGTAAGTTCCCATTTATTTGCATTTTTTTGAGTATGTAGAAAATAGTCTGGATGAAATCTCACCAAAATGTTAGAGGTAGTTATCTATGCTCGTGTGATTAAAGGTGGTTTTCTTTTCCTCATTTTTATGTAGACAAAAATTTTGTATTTTTTCTAAATTAATTGATATTAATCGATTAATTAGAATTAAAAATAAAAAGATGCTCAATATCACTAATCACTGGCGAAATGCAAATCAAAACCTCGTTGAGATACCACCTCACACCCATTGGAATGGCTACTGATGAGGATTTTTAGGCTGGTTACTTTTAAAACTGCAGATGAGAAGCAGGCTCCGAGGACTGGAAATTTGCTTGCCCTTTTGAGACATTTGCGTTTGTGAAGGAAGGGGGGATGACCTTGTAGGGACCTGAAATTGGCCACCCCAGGATATGTCTCTTTGGCATCAGGATTGTTTTGGGCTGATTGCTTTTGATGGGCTGGGACAGGGAAGGAGGCTCTGGGGAATGGAACTTGCCCTTCTTGGGACACATTTACATTTGTAAGGTAAATCTCTACCTGTAAAACGTGCCTCCCTCTCTGTACCAGGAAGAAGAGGAGAGATGACCTTGTCCCTAGAAGCTCTTAATGGGGAAGGCAAGAACTTAAGTTGGTTGCTGTCTGGCAATCTCATGTAACTGGTTTAGGGTGGTGGCGTCTAACCTTTCTAACCTTTACTTAATCCGATTTGATTCTTGTCTAAAAGTCATGGGATCACCCAATGACCAGACCCCACCTGCACTGATACCATTTTAACTTTTTTTCATGTTCTTTCCTTTGTCTTGTAAAGAGATGAATCATATACCTATGCCTTAAATTTAGCTCTAACCCTCAACTCGGGGCAGCAGAAGCTCTGACTGCCCATGGGTCCTGTCCCCATGCTACACTATTCTCTAAATAAAAGAGCACTACTGCCAGATCTTAAGAGTCTAAGAAATCTTTCTTTCGACTCCTTGGCTCACCGACCCCGCATCAAATGTCCCTGCTTCCCTTTGCTCAGGAAGAGCCATGACTCTGGAAATGATTCCGCATGGTCTCCTGTTTGCTGCAAATAGACCTTACTTTGTGAGACAACTACTTCTGGTGGAGCGTCAGACTCGCCAGGAGGGAACGACTTTGGTTTTGATAACAGTTTCTCTTGGCAATCACACAGTTTCATTTTTCACTTAGAAATCCCATTAGCCCAACTATATTACAGTATTTTTACATCATCAACATTATTTCAAGTCCCACGCACATTGTACAAACAACGTTCACAAAACAGAGTATATCTATCTTAAATCACATGCTTTCGATCTTCACAAAGCAATCATATGTGCCTATATTTATCAATACCTGATAGTAAGGCATTTAGAAAATATTTTTTGATCAATAGGCATTCAAATTGCAGCTTAGCTCAAAAATAGTGAATCAAATAAATCAACATTCGAAATAACTTCCAAAGGTGAAAAAAGAAGTTTCTTTAAAAAATTCTTTCTTCTAATCAATATTCCTGAGCTTCAGTCTCTAAGATTAGATCTCTTTCAGTTTCACTAGCCTCTTCACTGCCTTCCCTAGGGTGATTAACTTTTGTAACCGGCAGAAAGAGTCAGCTTCCTCAACCTTAACCTGACCGAGAACAGGTAATAAGGTCAATCACCAGATTTATTCAACAGTTTATTCATTTAAAAGTTTAAGTAGCTGTATTTCATTGCATTGCCTAGAATCTATAATTCTAGAGTATAAAAGGCTTTTTTCTTAAATGAGCACGAATAACCAGCTATGCAATTTTTTAAAAAACACATTTTAGGTAAAGAATAATCACTCACTGACGACAACTTTACTACTCTGAAATCATTAAATGGAAATAATAAAAGCTGACAGTCAGCAAGTACTTAATGTACCGTGCATTGTTCTAAGAGCTTACCTGAATTTATTTAATTCTCATAAAAATTCTATGAGGAAGGTACTATTAGCGTAGTTTCACAGACTCAGAAAGCAAGGTTTCAGTAACTTGTTTAAGGTTACATCATTTGTAAGTGCAGAAGTCAGAATTCCATGCCAGGCCTTTTGTCTTGGAGCCTGTGTTCTTAACCACTACAGAAATGCACCTTTTGAACATCACATACACACTTGTTTTGAAATTGAGTTACTGAGGAATTTACCACATTGAGTCTGGCACCCAAAATATGACCGAAAACGTAATAACGTTAAGAAAAGACAGGGATTTGTTTTAACAGCAAAACTACACCAAAATTATTCTTCACCATCTCCTTCTGTACACCTCTATCTCTCGCCTGAAGCAAACATCACGTATCAATCAACCCTCTTTCACACTAAGCCCAGCTTAGGCCTCAGAATCCTTCTTGACACAACACACTTGATAGCTGACGTACAAGAGGAAACCTGTACTCTACGTCTAGCAATACACTAAAACCTTTAGTTTCGTGTAGCGTATGTGTATGTTATGTTCCAGTCTTTTTCCTTTCTTTTCACAGTGTATCTTAGTGAGAGAAAATTTACCAGGCCAAAGCAAATTGACAGGTCACTGCTTCCATTACTGACAACCCCATTTCATTGGATAACTGTTTGGGATCAAACTCTCTGGAAGGAGAACCTGAAATGGGAAATAGCATGCATGTGGTTTATTGAAGGAGCGCTTTCAGGAGAAAGGGAGTGAGGTAGGCAGGATAAAGCAGATGAAGTAGGCAAGCAAGGATGTTGTCTCTACCTGATCACACCATGGATGCAGGAGCACAAATTGCCACAAAGAGTTTTCCCCCCACAAGGCAAAGAAGCCAGCTTGTTTGTATCCCTGCATTGGGTCAATCACTGGCTGTGGGTTGCCGCTTGCGGTGGGAGGTAATCACCCAGGTGAAGCAACTCCTGTTTGGCCAAAAGCAATTCTCTGGAGACGGGTACAACTGTGAGCCTTAGCAGCCCACGCTCAGCAGCTGGGAATGGGCGTGCTGGCCTGGGAGGGAGCACCTGGGTGGGAACCAACAGTGTTGACTGCAATGTCCTCTTTGAAATAACATTCTTTGAAATTTTGTCCACATGCATCATATATAACCTATTTGAAATAGCAAGCATTCTATATACCAGCAACAAATAACTGGAAAAGCCATATAAAATATGGCATCTGATCTCCTCTGTACCAAGATGTTAGAGGGAGAGAAATATGGAGACTCACTCATGGGACATTTTTTGTGGGCCAGGCCTGGAGGAGAGGGACAGCACTCCTGCCGATGTAAGGGTAAATACAAAGCTGGGAGGGGGGCTGCAAATTAACTGACAAGACAGATTCACAGGAGAAAATTTATTATGTGTGCAGGAGTACTGAGGAGTGAGTAACTCCCTGGAGAACCAGAGGTAAATGTTCATATACCAACTTAACAAAAAAGGAGGGTGGTTCAGGGCTCCAGTGGGAAAGTGTGGAAGGTTCTATTGGGTTTTTTGATACTAACGGGCAGCTGAATTCACACTTCCTGGTGCCAAGGGTCAGTTTTCTTCCAAACAGGAAGCTCTTGGATGAGGGGCAAAGGCAGCTATATTTTGGGGAGGCTCTGCTTAGGTTCAGATAAAGTTTCTGTCTGTGGCGGCTGCTTGCTCAGATGTTTCCAGTTTAAAGTAACTTGCATACCACTTTGGTGGGCTGTTAATCCCTCAGTCTGAAGAACAACTAGCTGGCCTCTGCCTCTGCCAAATAGCAGATTCACAAGGCTTCCCTCGCATAAACACACTCGATCCTTATCCAAAGAAGACAAGCTAAAGGTCCATCCAGGGCCTGCGTTCAGCGACACCGTGACTCAGTACATCACCCTGTGGAAGATGACATCTCCTCTTGCCAACAGATAACTGAGCACAGGTGTTGAATATTTTCTTTATTTACCTCCTTCTTTTACACAGCAGTCTTACAGAATCTCTGGATCTTCCCTGTGAAGGTGGGAGAGGAATGACTGAAATTTACGAACCACTCCTCTCCCATGTAACCAGCTGTAGAAAGAAGTCATTCATCATGCAGAGAGTGACCAGACACTGGCAAGAAAGGCAAGTCATGCGTTGGGGAACATGGCGAGGAAGAGAAATCGTTTCCGGTTTTGGTTTCTACCCTCTAAAACTATCACTAATGTGAGATTCTTAACCACTCTTCGTTCAGTGTCCCTCATGTAAAGTGAAGCGAGACTATACTTCAAGTGGATTTTCCCGAACTGGATAGTAAAAAACGTTCTATGTGAAATCCTTGATTTCATGACCCCTGTCCACAAGACCTCTCTCCACATCAGTACCCCTGGCCTTCTCAGCCTCTGAGATGTTTAACTTAAGCACAGTCTTCCTCACTTGCTATGTTTTCACGATCCCCAACACAAGGGTTCTCGACCTATATAAAACCATCTAGCCACGCCCGTACTTAACGTGATCCACTGGCTCTGTGCTGGTATTTGTTTCCCATGTTAATGTCTGTGTCAACTGCCTGAGTTCTGCCTCCTCCAGCATCCTAGATTTCTTTAGCCTCTTGCTCTTTTATCTTAAATGTAGTCTCCAGTTCTGGAACATCCTCACTGTTCCCCTTTCACGTTCTTTTCGAAACCACAAAGTTCTAAAGGAAGATGCAAGTCTGGACAGGTAGGGTAAAGAACATATTCTCCACAATGCTTTTCTAGCCTTTAAGAAATTAATTCTCTTCTCTTCTATTTTTTATCTTTATTTTTTTTAAGATTTTATTTTTCCTTTTTCTCCCAAAGCCCCCCAGTACATAGTTGTGTATTATTTTAGTTGTGAGTCCTTCTAGTTGTGGCATGTGGGATGCCGCCTCAGCATGGATTGATGAGTGGTGCCATGTCCACGCCCAGGATTCGAACAGCTGAAACCCTGGGCCAGTGAACCAGATTGTGCGAACTTAACCACTCGGCCACGTGGCTGGCCCCTATCTTTTTTTTTTAATTTTTTTTTTTTTGAGGAAGATTAGCCCTGAGCTAACTACTGCTAATCCTCCTCTTTTTGCTGAGGAAGACTGGCCCTGAGCTAACATCCGTGCCCATCTTCCTCTACTTTATATGTGGAACACCTACCACAACACGGTGTGCCAAGTGGTGCCATGTCTACACCCAGATCCGAACTGGCGAACCCTGGGCCGCAGAAGTGGAACGTGTGCACTTAACCACTGCGCCACAGGGCCGTCTCCTCTGTTATGTTTTTAAGACACTCCTAATAGTGGCTGTAGTTGGTGCTCAAGGTCATACGATACATAGTTCTGTAAATTAGAAACAAGTTTAGAAAAAGAACATCCCTTAAAACTGAATCCAGTAAAAATTCACGTGGCATAAAAGAATTTAGCTATCTGTAGACAAAACCCATTTTGCAGCTGAGGAAGCTGAGGTTTAGGGTGTCTGGTGATGTTCAAACTCATGTCCGTGCTCCCAGCAAGTACACTAGACTCTTTCACAGAGATGAAGGTATTATCACAAAAAATAACAAGACGCTAGATGATGTAGAAGGAAGTTGATACAAATTACGTATGAGAAATTTCATGGGAGTATAAAGAGGAGAAAACATGACTTTAGGGGATATTTCTATCAATTGTGGGGCACAATTTAATGAATTGCCTTTCTCTTTTTTAAAGATAATTCTATCTTCTTCCTTTTTCTTGGTAAGTTTTATTGAGATATAATTCACATACAGTACTACTCGCTTATTTAACTGTACAATCCAGCGGTTTTTAGGATATTCACAGTGTTTTGCAGCCATCACCATAATCAATTTTAGAGCATTTTCTAAGCCCTAAAAGAAACCTATAATTATCTATCATCCTTAATTCCCCATCCCCTCAGCCCTGGGCACCCACTAATCTATTTTCTGTCTCTATAGAGCTGTCTTTTCTGGACATTGCATAGAAATGGAATAACATAATATGCGGCCTTTTGTGACTGACTTCTTTCACTTGGTGAATTTTTTCAAGGTTCCTCCATGTTGTAGCATTTATCAGAATTTAATTCCTCTTTTTTTAAAAAAAAGATTTTATTTTTCCTTTTTCTCCCCAAAGCCCCCCAGCACATGGCTGTATATTTTAGTTGTGGGTCTGTCTAGTCGTGGCATGTAGGATGCTGCCTCACTGTGGCCTGATAAGCGGTGCCATGTCTGCACCCAGGATTCGAACCGGCGAAACCCTGGGCCATGCAAGCAGAGTGTGCTCACTTAAACACTCGGCCACAGAGCTGGCCCCCTTAATTCCTTCTTGTGGTTGAATAACATTCCATCATATGGATATTATCCACCTGTTGGTGGACATTGGATTGTGTGCACCTTTGGCTATTATGAATAACACTGCTATGAGCATTCGTGTACAAGTTTCGGTGTGGAAATGTTTTCATTTTTCTTAGGAATATACCAGAGAAATGCTGGATCACATGGTAGCTGTATGTTTAACTTTTTGAGGAATTGCCAAACTGTTTTCCAAAGAGACTGCATCATTTTACAGTCTCTCCAGGAGTGTTTGAAGGTTCCAATTTCTCCACATCTTTACCAATTCTTGTCATCTGTCTTTTTTTTTTTTTTTAACTTTTTTTTTTTTTTTTTAAGATTTTATTTTTTCCTTTTTCTCCCCAAAGCCCCCTGGTACATAGTTGTGTATTCTTCGTTGTGGGTTCTTCTAGTTGTGGCATGTGGGACGCTGCCTCAGCGTGGTCTGACGAGCAGTGCCATGTCCGCGCCCAGGATTCGCACTAAGGAAACACCGGGCCGCCTGCAGCGGAGCGCGCAAACTTAACCACTCGGCCACGGGGCCAGCCCCTCATCTGTCTTTTTTATTACAGCCATCCTAGTGGGTATGAAGTGGTATCTCATTGTAGTTTTGATTTGCATTTTCCTGATGACTAATGAGGTTGAGCATCTTTTCATCTACTTATTGGCCATTTGCAAATCTTCTTTGAAAAACATCTCTATTCAGAAATTTGCCCTTTTCTAAATTGGGCTATTTGTGTTTTTTTAATAGGATAGTTCTGTCTTGATATCTGCATAAAGTTTTGGAGATATACCAATGAATTATTACTGTCTATCATTTTCAAATCTCATGATGGTTTTACTTTTATTTTTCTTCACTATATGACAAATTTATGTCCACTGAAGCCAAACTAGAAAAATTCAGATAAGTAAAAAAAAATTAAGATTAATCATAACCTCACCATCAAGATACAACCTGTTACCATTTTTACAGACATCATTCTAATCTGTTTTGTATATGTAAAAGGACAAACATACATTTTTGTAAGACTAGTAGCAGCCTTTATATATTGCTTTGTAATCTATATTTTTTCTTAATAGTATGTAGTAGCATTCTTTTGATGTCATAAAATATAACTCCACAATATTATTCTTATGTTTTTTTGAGGAGGATCAGCCCTAAGCTAACATCTGCTACCAATCCTCCTCTTTTTGCTGGGGAAGACTGGCCCTGAGCTAACATCTCAGCCCATCTTCCTCCACTTTATATGTGGGATGCCTGCCACAGCGTGGCTTGCCAAGCAGTGCCATGTCCACACCTGGGATCCGAACCCGTGAAGCCTGGGCTGCCAAAGCAGAACATGCGCACTTACCCACTGAGCCACCAGGCTGGCCCCCATAATATTATTTTTAAAGGCCATATCATATTATTTTGTCTAGGTGAACAATAATATATTTAATTAGTCCTTTACTGCTTGACATCTAGTGATCTTTGGGAAAGCAAAATACTATTGTAAACATGACTATAGCTAAATTTTTGCCCAATCTTTAATCATCTTCTTGGACAAATTTCTAAAAATGGAAATTAATGGGTCAAAATATGTGCATATTTTAAGGTCTAACTAGTAACATTGGATATATTTGCCCTTCCA
This sequence comes from Equus caballus, assembly GCF_041296265.1. Taxonomy (NCBI): domain Eukaryota; kingdom Metazoa; phylum Chordata; class Mammalia; order Perissodactyla; family Equidae; genus Equus; species Equus caballus. The sequence goes on from NC_091708.1 coordinate 15,106,651, forward strand.
CGAGCAATAATGAGAGTGCCTCCTTCTCTGTATCCTTGCCAACACTGGGTACAACCTTGAAAAAAGTCCTTTCTAAGCTAGTGGGATAAAAAAATAATATTTTGCTGTTGGTTTAATTTGAATTTACTTGATTATCAAGATGGTACTTTTTTTCCATATATTTGTTGGCTGTGTCAGAGATAGCTAGTTGCCTAGCCAATATCCATTCTCTTTTCTTCCTCACTAACAGAATTCCCAATTTTATTAGGTACCATAATATGTCTAGCCAAAAAAGTACATTTCCCAGCCTTCTTTGCAGATAAGGGTAGCTGTGTGTCACAGTTCTCAACAGTGAGATCTATGTGTATGTTATTGGGTGGAGCTTCCAGAAAGGCAACTTAAAAGGGAATCAGACTCAGCTGGCATGTCCCCCACCCGTTTTTTTTTTTTTTGTCTGAAACATCGATATGATAGCTAGAGCTGCAGCAGCCATTTGCAGCAAATCATAGGAATTAGCTTAGGAACAAACATGGTATATGAGTCAGCTCCGGCCGCCATAACCAAAGGCTATAGACTGATTGGCTGAAACAACAGAAATTTATTTTCTCGCAGTTCTAGAGGCTGGCAGTCCAGCATGGTCATTTTTTGGTGAGAGCTGTCTTCCCAGCCTGAAGACAGACGCTTTCTCACTATGTCCTCACATGGCAAAGAGAAAGAGAGAACTCTGTCTTTCTTCCTCTTCCTACCAGATTAGGTCCCCACCCTTATGACTTCATTTAACCTTAATTACCTCCTGAAACGCCTGTCCCCAGGGATAATCACGTTGGGGTTAGGGCTTCAACATACGAATCTGGAGGGGACACAGTTCAGTCTGCAGCACATGGGAACTCTAGCCAAGAGACCTAAAAAGACTTTGGCCTTGAAATCCTTGAGCTGTCTCACCAGCCCAGATGAAAGCTGCTTCTAGACTATCTTATTTCAGCCACGATTACTTGAGTTTTCTGTTACATGACACAATAACACAAAACCCAACTCCTAATCGATAGTTTGGCCATTCATAGTCCCTTAATGAATGGCTCATTCAGGCCAGACTGTTTTCTCTCAGCCACCATCTGCAGCCTCTCCAAAGCAATGTTGAATTAGGTTCATATAAAGCACCACTTTTAGAAGCCAGTGTTTTCTAAAGAAAAATTTTTTTAATCTTTAATTACTCTCAATTGTCTACAAAATAATATATATATATATATTGGTTTCAATCCACCTATTCGTTCAACTAATTTCTCTCTCACTAATCCTTTCTTTGGTGTCATAACACGATTTTCCACTTTGCTAACTCCTTTACCTAGAATACTTCTCACCCTCTGTTCCACACTTGAGGCCTGCCCAGATTCAAGATTGTGTTCAAACTTGAATTCTTCAGGAAAAGCTCCCTCACCTGCTCCAGCTGATAGTGTTCTCTTTCTCCTTTGAACTCTGTGGCATTTCTTTTCTATACTTCTAATTTTCCCTTTATCTCACCTCTAACTTGTGCTGTCACTCCAAAAAAGGATAGAAATATTCTGAAACTTGGATCTAAATCTTATGTACATAGCAGGTGCCTAATAAGTGTTTGCTGGTGGTTATGAGCATGAAAATTTGTCCATAGCACCGTGTGCTGATAGTGGAAGCAGAGCTCACTCTGCTGTTTAATAGTTCTCCACTGGCTGGAGAACAACGTCCAACGTACAGAGTGTAGTATCAAGGCCTTTGACAGTCTTGCTCCAGCCTACTTTTCTAGCACTTTCTATCGTCGCTTCTCCAACACATCTCTTGATCTTTGCCATGACTTTTCTTTATCATAAACAAAGCTGAATCTCTTCCAATAGTCCCCAAGTGGCACTACCCCTCACCTGTGACCCATGCCAGAAATCCAAAGTGATTCCACATCTCTCACTTGCACTCATTCTTCTCATCCAGTCAGGGACTACAAGTAGATTCTATCAACTTAATATCTCCCATAGCTGTGTCTATCCTCTCAATTATTGCCACCAGTACTTTAGTTCAGGCCTCCATGCTTCTTGCCTGGCCCGCTGCCTTTGCCTCCTGCCTCTGTTCTGATCCGCCTTCAAACCTCCTTAACAGAGCTGCCAGAGTAAGTGCTTTGCATGCAAATATAAAGTGCAAGAACTGCCCGTGACTTTCAGGATAGAGTGTCATAGCCACAGTTGAACATGTCGTAGCTCAGGGGTCCACAAAATATGGCTGTGCCAAATCTGGCCAACTTCTGCCTGTTTTAGTAAATAAAGTTTTACTGGAACACAGCCACACTCATTTGCAATGTGTTGTTTCTGGTCACTTTCATCCTGCAATGGCAGAGTTGAGTACTTGTGGCAGTGACTCTATGGCCCACACAATCTAAAATATCTACTATCTGACCTTTTATTTAAAAAGGTTATCACCCTATTGATTTACCCCTTCCTAAACAAGTCTACGTATTTCTTAGTTTCTTATCCTGCCAGCTCTCCCCATCTCTCCTCACCATAGTCTTCATGTCAGCCAAACAGAGTACCTGCAGTTTCTCAAAGCAAACTATTTTCTCAGTTTTCTGTGACCTTGGAAAACTCTTTTCCTGAAATGTCCCTCCATCTCCTTCTTCTTACTCCTTCAAATCTCCCAGTTACTCTGTCCAGTAATCACTAATTTTTGTCTATCTTCCTCAGTGACTATTGTTTTTGTGGGCCTTGTATCCTTTACCCTCAGCTTATCAGAAAGGATTCCACAGAGCAAAACAGAATGCCTTCAGTAAACTAGAGCATTCTCCTTAGAAAGGAGCTCAAGGCCTTATCAGATATTTGTTCCAACCAGCTATACTATAGTATTCTTCTCGAGAGGAGTTTTGATAAATAAAATTGTTTTTCACTCTTAACTCACACTTTTTATAGATTTCTGTCCTAGGCAACGGTGCTGGCCCTCCTCTTAATCTGGCTTTGTTATCAAATGGTTCAAAACTTGTAAAAGGTTACCAGAGAAATTAAAACTTATGTTCACAAAAAACCTGTATAAGGATGTTCATAGCAGCTTTATTTGAAATAGCCCATATTTGGAAACAACCCAAATGTCTTCAATGGGTGAATGTTTAAACAAACTATGGTACATCCATACCGTGGAATACTTCTTACTGCTTAACGGTAAAAAGAAGTGGACTATTGAGTCAGCCCTGATTGCCCAGTGGTTAGAGTTCGGTGTGCTCCGCTTCAGCAGCTTGGGTTCATTTCCCAGGGGCAGAACCACACTGCTCATCTGTCAGTAGCCGTGTTGTGGCAGTGGCTCACATAGAAGAAGCACCTACAACTAGAATATATAACTATATACTGCGGCTCTGAGGAGGGGAAAAATAAAGAGGAAGATTGGCAAGAAATGTTAACTCAGCGTGACTCTTTCCCAACAAAATAAAATAACCTGAGGCAGAAAAAATAAAAAGAAAAAGAGAAAAAAGAGATGGATTGTTGCTATACGCAACAACTTGGATAGATCTTATGGGAATTATTATAATTTTTAAAAAATTCCAGCGGCCGGCCCCATGGTGGAGTGGTTAAGTTTGCATGCTCTGCTTTGGCTGCCAGGGGTTTCGTCAGTTCAGATCCCAGTCACAGACAGGGCGATGCTCATCAAGCCATGCAGAGGCGGCATCCCACACAGCACAACCAGAGGGATCTACAACTAGAATATGCAGCTCTGTACTGAGGGGCTTTGGGGAGAAGAAGAAGAAAAAAAAAAAAAGAAGATTGGCAACAAATGTTAGCTCAGGTGCCAATCTTTTTAAACAAAATTCTGAAAGGGTATATATGATCCATTCATACAGCATTCTCAATATTTATAAAATTATAGAGATGCACAACAGATTAGTGTTTGCGAGGAGGAGGACAGAAGGGAGGGAGCTCTGGCTATAAAGGGCAGCAGCAGGGATCCTTGTGATGGAACTTCTGCATCTTGACTGTCGTAGTAGTAGCACAAATTGACACATGTAATGAAATCACATAGAACTAAATACACACACATGAGTGCGTGTTAAGATGGTGAAATCTGGAAAAAAAAAAAAGATGGTGAAATCTGAATGAGATGGGTGGATTATTATCAATGTCAATTTCCTGGTTGTGATATTGTACCATGGTTATATAAGATGTTACCACTGTGAGAAACTGGGTGAAGGGTTTATGGAATCTCTGTATTATTTCTTTTTTGTTTGTTTTTTTGAGGAAGATTAGCCCTGAACTAACATCTGCTTCCGATCCTCCTCTTTTTGCTAAGGAAGACTGGTCCTGAGCTAACATCCGTGCCCATCTTCCTCCACATTATACATGGGACGCCTGCCACAGCATGGCTTGCCAAGCGGTGCCATGTCCGCACCCAGGATCCGAACTGGCAAACCCTGGGCCGCTGAAGTGGAACCTGCGCACTTAACTGCTCTGCCACTGGGCCGGCCCCTGTATTATTTTTTATTTTTTTATTTTTTTTGAGGAAGATTAGCCCTGAGCTAACTACTGCCAGTCCTCCTCTTTTTGCTGAGGAAGCCTGGCCCTGAGCTAACATCGTGCCCATCTTCCTCTACTTTATATGTGGGATGCCTACCACAGCATGTCGTGCCAAGTGGTGCCATGTCTGCACCCGGGATCCGAACCAGCAAACCCCAGGCCACTGAGAAGCGGAACGTGTGAACTTAACGGCTGTGCCACCAGGCCAGCCCCTGTATTATTTCTTATAACTGCACGTGAGTCTACAATTATATCCAAATAAAAAATTAAATAAACAAAAATACAAATAAATAAGTAAAAGATGGCTTCAGTCTAAAGGTGTGTTCATAAGCTTTATTCTTAAACCTGAGATATTCTTGTCTAAATAGGGCAATTACTTTTATTTCTTTTACAAAGCACCAGGCAGTTGAGAATATAACATTCAGCATCTTCATGTTTTTATACGTTCTTTCATCCTGCTCATGCCCTTTCTTTAGGCATTGCGATAACATAATTCATCCTGTAAAGCTATTTACCAAGTGTTTCCTACATGCCCAGGCCGTCTCAGGGGAAGGCACTCAAAGTGGAGGGGCGGAGAAAGAGACCTTCCTAGGCACTGCCCCGGTCACTCCCACCTAGATGTGAACATCGCATGCAGACAAGGGCTAATCAAACATTTTGGGTGGAAGCCTCAACATCGGAGAAGCAAGGCCAGAATCAGACCCCAGAAAGGTAGGCCCTCACTCTGGCACAGTCTTGAGGTCCTAAAAGCAGAACTCTCAAGAGCCAGCATGCCAGGTGACCAGGCCAGCCTCTTGGCACATCCCCTGCCCTCCACTATCCCAAACTTTTTAGCCTTATTTACTCTAATCTTCCAGGCTAAGCACCCTCTGTTGGGGAGCCAGGGAGTTGCACTCATTTAAGGAAAAGCTAGAGGATAAGTCTATCCCTTGGTAGAACTGGAGAGATGGTCTACATTCTAAGGTCCAGGCAGACTGTGGGTACAGGAGTACTCCTTTATGCCAGGGCTACTGAACCCAAGTGAATACAGAGCTATGTAATTCTACATTGTCAGAATTCAAAAGGAACTGAGAAATCTTCTGGTCTGCTACCGTCATCCTACAGATTATCAGAAAGGGCAACTGTCATGCCTCGAGTTACAGGACAAGTTGGTGGCAAAACATGAGGCAGAACCAGGTCTCTTAGCTTCCAATCTGCTTCCACGGCTCTTCAATTCCTCTTTAAAGACCTAGGATAGCAATCTGCCTTTTCTTTTTTAACCTTTTTCTCTCTCCATCTCATATAATTTCCCTATCTTCAATAATTTTCTCTGCTCCCTGGCTCACCACCTCCTCCTATCACCCAAAAACCAAAACCACTACCAACAAATCTTACTTGCCGCTGCTTCTACCACCAATATCAACAAACGTATAACCACACAATCATGTCCCGTCACTGCTTTTCTCCCGCTAGTCCTGGTCTTTCTGAACTTTTTTCAATTTCTCAATCAAATGAGGCTCTCTTTCTCCTCCTGGCCTCATATATGCTGTTCTCTCTGTCTGGAACGCTATGAACCTGAGACAATCAACTGAAAAGCTATTAGAACTAAGAAAGATTAGTAAGGAGACCGGACACAGGAATTGCGTATGAAGATAGAGTTTCCTGAAAATCAGTAAAACTAATAAGAATTGTTATATAAAAAAGTTCCCATGTATAATATCAACAAAAAACAAACAAACAGAAACAAGACCAAAAAAACCTCTTAGGAATAAGTCTAAACAAAAGTCCAAGACCTATATTTTAAAAAACTATAAAACTTGGCCAAAGGATGTAAAATTTTGTCCTTCTCAGTAAATTGAAAGAAAGATACTCTGTGTGGCCTGGTTGGGAAGGCTCAACTATAGTGATGTTTCTTTTGCCTCAATCTGTAAATTTCACGGCGGCTCCATTTGAAATCTCAATGGGATCTGAAAAAAAATACAACTTGACAAGACGATTCTAAAGTTCCTTTGATTCACTATAACATTGTTTGTTATAGCAAAGAACTGAGAACCACTTCAATGTGCGTTTGGAGGGAACAATACAATGCAAGACAGCTATTAAAAAGAATGAGCCAGAACTATAAATATTGACATTGAAAGCTCTCCAAGATCTATTGTTAAGTGAAAAAAGCAAAGTACAGAACAGGGTGCACAGTATGCTACAATCTGGGCCAAGAAGGAGGGGATGTGTGTGTCTCTCCATAAACACACACACACACACTTATATGTATCTAGAATGTTAGTGGAGTGATACAGAAGAATCTAGTAAAGGTGGTTTCCTCTGAGAAGGGAACATCTGGAACTGAGGGTCAGAGGTGGGAGGGAAACTTATTTTCCACATATCCTTTTGTCATCATACGCATGCATTAATTTAAAAAAAACTTCTTCTGAAACAAGTTCAGCTGGAAGTATTTGCACAAGAATAGCCAAAAAATATTCGGACATAGGAGATGTGGAAATAAAAGAAACCTTTGCTAACTTGGAGTTGACAAGGCCTGTAGGGGGAGCTCTCACGCCCTATCATACATCGTCAATTACACCAAACGGGAAAAGTATGCTCGCGTCCTCCACAGGAAGTGAACTACTTCACAACTGAAGGAAGATTTCTCTCCACCTGGCAACAGCTCAGCCACTGTGAAGCAGCCCATTGTAACCCTGAATTGTTACTTTCTCCCCGTGGTCTTTCATTTGGAACAGCCCCTCCCTACTCCCCCTTTTTCTCTATAAAACCAGGCTCCCCTCCTTTGTTTTCCAGATTTTCCTGTGGTTGGCCATAGCATGCACATCCTAAATTGCAATTCTTTTGGCTATTCCAGAAATAAACTCAATTTGAGGATAAAATAACAGGCGAATTTGCTTTTTAGGTTGACAAAGACAATGTAGGGGACTTAATTTAATTTCAAAACATACAGCAAAGCTATAGTAATTAAAACTCTGTGGTATCACAACTAGAGTAGACAAATAGATCAATGAAACAAAAGAGACCCATATACACTGTGTTAGTCTGGATCCTCTGAGAACCAAGATGGAACGAGGTGCCTCCCATCTATTGGGGGAAATATCTGCGAAAAAAAATGGGGAACTAGTGGAGGGGACTGGAAATGCAGTCAGACCCCAATACAGGTCCCCCTGGGAATGAGAGAAGGAAAGCAGGAAGGTCTTGGCCCACACTGCAGTTGTAGAACTTTTCAGAGAGTGGAATGGTGGTTGTCAGGGGCTGAGGGGGTGGGGGAATTAGGGAGAGGTTGGTGAAAGGGTATAAACTTTCCGTTATAAAATGAATAAGTTCTGAGGATCTAATATATAACATGGTGTCTATCTTAAATAATACTATATTGTATCATTGAAATTTGCTAAGAGAGTAGAAGTTAAGTGTTCTCACCAAAAAAAGAAAAAAAGGTAAAGATGTGAGGTGATGGATGCATTAATTAACTCGGTGGGAATCCTTTCACAATGTATACGTATATCAAACCATCACGTTGTACACTTTAAATATACTACAATTTTATTTTTCAATTATATCATGATAAGCCTAAGGAAAAAAAAGAAAGTTTCTACAAAGCCACCCAGGAGTCTTTGAGTCAAAGTCACTTAGGAGAGAAATCCTTTGTCTCCCGGAAACGCACCTGCCTTAGCATCCTTGCTGCACTCAATCAGTAACTGGGAGCCACCCGTGAGAAGCTGGGCCTCAGAGCAAAAATGATGATGGACTGCAGAGTGTAAGAGCTGGAGTCACTGGAAATTACTCTCCTGCAGTAGGAGATCTGAGATCTCTGCATATGTCATGCATGCATACACACACACTCACTCACACACCAGAATTTAGTATGTGATGAATGTGAAATTCAAGGCAATGAAGGAAAATATGATTCAATAAATGATGCTGGGATGATTGGCTATCAATTTGGAACTCAAAATTTTATTTATATCCCAATCTAACGTCTAAATGTTAAAAAAACAAAATACCTTAAAAAGAAAATATAAAACAATTTTTTTCTTGGACATGTAGAAGGTTTTTATAAGCAAATCACTAACCTGAAATTCATAAGGAAAAGATTGAACATTAGATTTTACAAAAGTTTCAAGCTTTGATACGGTAAAAAGATACATAATAGATAAAACACAAGCACCAGATTATTTAAACACACACTCCCAAATTAACCAAAAAATGGGCTTGAAAAAAAATTTGAATGATCACAAAGACTATGAAAGGTTGTCCTTTGACTAGTAACTAACAAAATGCAATTTAAAATAATGAGATATCATTTTTAGTTATCCATGCAAACATTTTTTAAATTAATAACACTAGGTATTGATGAGAAGTGGAGAAAAAAGCACTCAGATACTCTGTTACAGGAAACGAAAACGGGTACAGCTTTTCAAGAGGGAGATTGGACAGGGGTTATCAAAGTTATAACTGCATGTGTGCCTTCACTCAGAATTCCAAACCCAGAAATCTGTCCAACAAGTATACTCACACATATGCAGATACATGAGCAAGGATGCTTCGTGTGGGCAATGCTTGTAGAAGCAAACGTTCGAAACAACCTACCTAAATGGCTGTCATTAGAAGAATATTAAAGGAACGTTAGAGGATGTAAGCGATTGTGGTTGTCTACAATGTACTCCATATATAGTAAATGGTTGTACTTATGTACAATATATTATATTTTATGGAATATTATGAATCCACTAAAAAACAAAGAATGCTATAACTTTCTATATGCTAATATGGAAAGATCTGCAAGGTTTATTATTGAGTGAAAAATCAACGTGTGGAACAATGCTCTAATGATTCCCTTTGTGTTAACTTAGAAAACAAAAGAAAAATCTATATAGATAATATATTTTAATAAATATAATTTTTTCTCGAAGAATGACATGCTATCACATTTTATTTTGCTCTCTTCTGAACTGTTTTTTGTTTTCTAGCTATGAATGTTTATTACTTTTGTTATTTAAAAAATATCAATAGATGGGCAGTGGGATTATGTGATCCCCTATTTTTTTCTGAACTTGAAAAAAATTAACAAATGTTATTGTAAAATAACTTTTAAAAGAGAGAAAACCTTATAATAAAAAACAAAACTGAGAGGCTGGCCCGGTGGTGAAGCAGTTAAGTTCACATGTTCCACTTCAGTGGCCCGGGGTTCATCGGTTTGGATCCCGGGTGTGGACCTACGCACCATCTGTCAAGCCATGCTGTGGCAGACATCTCGCATAAAATAGAGGAAGATGGGCACGCATGTTAGCTCAGGGCCAATCTTCCTCAAAAAAAAAAAAAAAAACCTGAATCTGATAGTTTTACTAAAGATCTCTATGATTTATTGTTACATGTAAAGAGAAAGTTAAACAGCAAAGGTATTGTAAAATTCCCTTTATTAATTAAAAGCAAAGCAAAAATGCACACATACTGAACTATGTAATATAAACAATATATTTCTATAATTATATTGTTATTGCTATTTTATTATTAATAAATTGCATTATTATTATTGATTAGATGAGTATTTTGATTGCTTTCATTGAATTGTATAAATTAATTATATTTATGTTCTATAAATAAATAGATAGATACAGACACAGATGTCCACCCAACACCACGCTGTTAATAGCAGTGATTTATGGAGAGGGAAGTCGTGCTGAGGATAAAGGAGGACCTTTACTGCATACACTTTACACTTCTCTATTGTAGTTTTCAAATTTTTCTTTTTCCTTATGGTTTTACAGAGTCACTAGAGTGTGTCTAAGACTTCCTTTCTGAAAACTTTAAGACTTTACTCAGTTCCAGACAATTGTCAGCTGCTGTCTCCTCAGCAACACTTGGCCACCATTCCCTCTCTTCTCTTCTGGAACTCCTATAGATCCAGACCTAGAATCTTAAACATTTTTTGCTCTATCATCCTTTTCCTCAGAACTTTATCTTCCATTTGTACTTTGAACTCTAGTTTGCAGGCTCATCTTGTGGGGTGTTTTCTGTGGTTTTTTTTTTTTTTTGAGGAAGATTGGCCCTGAGCTAACATCCGTGCCCATCTTCCTCTATTTTATATGTGGGACGCCTGCCACAGCATGGCTTGATAAGCAGTGGGTAGGTCCACACCCGGGATCTGAACCAGTGAACACCTGGGCCACCGAAGTGGAGCCCATGAACTTAACCACTGTGCCACTGGGCTGGCCCTTTGTGGGGTGTTTTTTGTTGCTGTTTTCCATTGTTTGGTCCCACCCCTCCATGTCTGGTCATTTTGCAGTGTCCTCTCCACCACAGACTGGGATACCCTTCAACAGACAGCACCCAATCCCTCCTTTATCCCACTTCTGATTCTGCCTCAGACACAGCAGCCAATCCCTTTGACCGTCCTTGGAACCTTCAGTGGGAACTACAACCTTAGAAAAATGCTGCCTTCCTCCCTCTTGTTGAATGGAGTTCAGGTTCCTCTAGAGTGTGTCTCTCCTCCCCCTTCCTCCTCCCCCCATGCTCCCCCCCAGCCCTGCCACGCCCTCACCCTTGCCCTGCTTTGCTGCAAGGATCATTAATCTGATATAGTCTTTGGTTAATTAGGCTTCAACGACATAGTACACCCTTCCGTAGCACAGTCATGGGTTTTTCAGATGATGGCTTCTTGAGGCAGAGCCCTCCACTTTCTCACATGTCCTGTGTACCTTGGGCCTGACTACTTTGGGACCACAGTTGTTACCGAACCTGAAGTGAGTTCGCTCCCCCGCTGCACAGCAAGCCAATCTCTAAAACCAGGTGTGGTGGAAGACAGTAGGAATTTTATTTTTGCACAGCACTGAACAAGGAGAGAGGGCAGCTAACGCTGAAATCCCAAACTCCCAGAAAAGCTAAAAGGAAGGGTTTTTATTTGGGGTTTTAGGTAGGGGAGGGGGAGCATATGGCCTTGCTGGTCGGAGCTTTCCCCCAGCCTGTCTTTGGCCTTGAGACACTTGCAGAGAGCGGGGAGCCCATGACCTTGCTGGTCAGCAGCTTTCCCACCAGCCCGTATCTCTTTGTGGGAGGAGATAACCCAGGTGCTTGTCCTTGACGGTGTCTGTCTCCATGGAGGATACTGGATTCTGGAGCCAGGAAGCCAGAAAGTAAGCAGGGAATGAGTGTTTTGGTTTTAACCCCATATATGCTGGGTTTAATGTGGGGAAACTGATATCAGGGTCGGTATCACAGTGATGCTCCTCAAGACTAATAGGAGAATTCATGGTCTTATCTTTTACAGGCCCAACTCTGGTTATTCGCCCCTCATTTAATGCTCCTTTCCTCAACTTATATGATTGTGGGAATCTGTGTTCCACTCTCACTAAAACGTAAACTCCAGGAAGGTAGGATTGAAGTCTCATTCGTTTTTATACTCTACACATCACATAACCCTTTGCTCAAAGGATATGGTCACTCATCTTATTTTTGTGGAGGTGGCCTCGCTCTTCACCAGGAATTGTGTTAGAGCTGGCCTTTAATTATGGATGAGACCCAGCCTCTGCTCTCAAAGAGCCGCTGTCTAATGGAGATTACGGACAACCAAACTGGCAGTTACCAAACATTATAAGAGTCCATGGGTTTAGTACAGAACACAGTGGAGGGGATCAAACTGAGATCTGTGGGAGCTTCCAGGTTTGTGAACACGTGGAGATTTGGGGACAGTGGCTCGCTCGGAGAGCATGGAAGCTTCATGCCCTTTCCCAGTACCTTGCCCTCTGCATCTCTTCCATTGGGCTGTTCCTGAGTTCTATCCTTTTATAGCAAACCAGTAATCAAGTATCAAAGCAGAAAACCTAATAAAAAGCAAAAAGAAAGTAGTGTCACCACACAGGTATCAGTGAATGACATCAAACCATTTTTATCACATATATTGATACCAAGAAAATTAATTAAAGTAATCAATAAAGCAGAAAATATCTTAGGAAAAAAGAAGAATCAATGTAAAATAACAATAATAAAAGGAATTCAACATAAAGGTCTCTCAAAAAAAGAAAAAAGAACTTGTGGACTCAAAGGACATCACCTAGAGGCTGCCCTGAGTGCCATTGCCCGTCGTGTGCATATTTGGACCCTGAGATACACCAGCTTATTCTGTAAAGCCCCTTCCCCACCTCCCACCCTCACCCTAACCCCACCCAAGTTTTTGCTCTGTTGTACTCCTTGCACTGCACTGTGATGCTTGGCCCTTCTACACCTACAAATGAGGAGACGCAAGGAACACAGCCCTCTTGCCTGGTGGGAGCCTGCATCTCGTTGACACTGATGCATGTTTCTTGAATGATGAAAGGAAAGGAAATATTTGTAACTGAAGTTTTATGCCATTCCTTCGACACCGAAACTGCTCCCCACCATCCTCAAGCCCAAAGCCACTCTGTAGTCTCAACCAGACCCTGCCCACTTCCTGGTCCTCCCCCAAACCCCACAGGGTCCTCCCTCCAGCACCAGTGGTCAAGGACGTGTTTTTGAACTGGTTTGTGGTGATGGTTGCACAGCAGTACAAAGTTACTAAAATTCATTGCACCGTACACTTGCAGTGAATGGATTGTACAGTATGTAAATTATATCTCAATTAAGCTGTTAGAAGTTGAAAAGAAGAGAGGATTATGAATAGTTCTGGAGCCAATCTACAGTGTCTGCCACAGAAACATTTAATTTTTTTTCCATAAACGAAATTATATTTTATATATTTTTTGCAAATTGCTATTTTCATTTAATATGTTGTAGAAGGGATCTTGCTGCATAGCACACATATTTCATCAATTTGAAACACACCTTTTTTCACATTTTAAAGTGAACACCTCTTACAACTGAGTTTACGTGTGCATCAAACCTGAGATTGGGTGTCAGTAACTTGGTAGAAAGTCCCAGAAACTATAATAGGCAAACTTTCCAAAGAAACGCTGTTATCATTCATGTTTTGGATGGCACACAAGACAACTTGATGAGGAAAAGCTCGTCACTGATGACTCTGAATCAAAAGTGATGCAGAAGACCCAGACTCTCAATGTAAGTTGTCTTAGGAATTCCTTAACCCATTTATTTCCTTTATATTTTCCTATTCATGAGTGCAAAAAAGTAATATATGATTTATGAATCGAGTCAAATAAGTGTAAAAGATGTCTTTCACTAAATATGATATATAAACTATATGAATTTATAAGGATAAGAAAGCACTGTGTCAAGGTTTGATTGACAGCATCATTTGTTTTTCTTATAGCTATAAAGCATAATGATGTCTTACCAGTGATGTCATATTAGACTCAAAGTAATACGTTATTACACAGTGTGGTTAGTTTATAGCTTTTTAAACACCATTTGTCAATATTAATGCTCTAGTAAGCTCCCTCATATTTGTTTTTGTGCATATGTGTAAATATTTCTCTAGAATAGATATGTAGCAGTGAAATTTCTAGATCGAAAGGGTTGCACATTTAAAATTCTAACTGATAGATATTGCCCTCCAAAAAGGTTATATCAATTTAAATGTGCACTAACAATGTACCAGGGTATCCATTTTGTCACACAATGGGTGTTTTTTTATTAACACATTTGTACTAATCTGATCATAAAAAATGGTATCTCATTGTTTTGGTTAGCTTGTCTTTTAATTTTGCTTATGATCTCATGCAGAAGACAATTTTTGCATAGTTAATTGTTATTCTTTAGTTTTTGCATAAGGTATTAATCAATATTATAAACAAATTTCTTATATTTGCTTTGGTACTTGTAAAATTCCCTATTGTTAAGCTCCATAATCCATCTGGAATTTATTTCTGTCTTAGTGTATGGTAAGGATTTTAGTTCCTTTCCATATGGATAGATAGCTGTTTCAATACCATTTATGGACTCATATATCCTTTCTCCTGGGCTTCGTATGTCTATTTATACTTGAGCTCTATTTTGTTTTTTTGTTGAAATTGTGTCTTTCTTCATAGTAATGTGCATTTCACATTACATATCTTTAAAGAATGTTTTAAAATCTGATAGAACAAACTCCATAAATTTGCTCATTGCACAAGTCTCTGGACTACTCTCATGCAATTATTCTTTCAGACAATTAGAAATAGCCAGTCAAGTTTCATGAAAAATCCTATTGCAAATTTGATTGGCATATATTGGCGCCTCCTCTCGTATCTCTCTACACTCTCTTGGTGACCTTATCCTTTCCCACGGCTTTAAATACTACCTGAGGATTATTATGTGTACCACAATGCTAGGAAAGGCAAGTTTAATAGGGACATAAATGTGAAAGGTAAACCTATAAAGTTTTAGAACAGGAGAATGCCTCTTCATGACCTTGGGGTAGGCAAATATTTCTTATAACACAATACGCTAACTGGACAAAAAACAATTGATGAATTGGACTTCATAAAAATTAAAAACTTCTGCTTGTTAAATGACACTTTAAAGAAGTGAAACTGCAAGCTATAGACTGGAAGAAAATGTTTGCAATAAATATACCAAAGAACAGGTAAGTAGAATACCTAAAGAACTCCTACAAATCAGTAATAAAAGGCAGCCTATTTTTTTTAAAGATTTTATTTTCCTTTTTCTCCCCAAAGCCCCCTGGCACATAGTTGTGTATTTTTAGTTGTGGGTCCTTCTAGTTGTGGCATGTGGGATGCTGCCTCAGCATGGCTTGATGAGCAGTGCCATGTCTGCACCCAGAATGTGAACTGGTGAAACCCTGGGCCTCGCAAGCAGAGCACACGAACTTAACCACTCAGCCACAGGGCCAGCCCCAGCCTATTTTTTTAAATAGGCAAAAGATTTGAACAGAGGCTTCACAAAAGAAGATATCTGAATGACTATTAAACTTAAGGAAAGGTGCTCAACAAATTAAAATCATAATGAGATACCACCACATACTCAGCAAAATGGCTAAAATTTAACAGACTGGTAAATCTAAGTGTTGGTGAGGGTGTAGGGTAATGGGAGAGAGTATAAAATAGAACAACCACTTTGGACAACTGTTTGGTAGTTTCTTATAAAGTGAAATGTGCACCATGATAGAGCAATTCCCATGATGGAGGAATTCCACTCCTGGGCATTCACCCAAAAGAAATGAGTAGTGTTCATATCCAAAAAAAGACTTGGACAGGAATGTTCATAGCAGCTTTATTCATAATAGTGCAAACTACAAACAACCCAATTGTTCATCAACAGAAGAAAAGATAAGGCTTCAGAGCAGGATAGCATGGTGGTTAAGAACAGAAGAACAGAGAAAGAAATTGTGGTGTATTCATGCAGTAGAATACTACACAGCCATATAAAGGAATGAACAATTGATACACACAATAACAGCACACACGGTATGATTCCATTTATAGGAAGTTCAAGAACAGAGAAGACCAAGCTATGAAATCAGAAGAGTGGTTGCATTGTCCCATGAGCAGAGGGTGGAGGGTGCAGGGCACAGGATGACGGGGAGATGGGAGGGACTTTTCCAAGGGGAAGGACATTTCTTTATCTTGATCTACATGATGGTTGCACAAGTGTGTATGTTTGTCAAAATTCGTTAAGCTTTATACTTAACAGTTGTTCATTTTTTAATCCATAAATAATACCTCACTAAATACTGTTAGGATAAATATAGAGTTGGAGAAAGGTGACAAGGGACATTTGTGTGATTTCTGAAGGGGAGTATAAGACGTGTTAATGGACTCTAAAAGTTGATAACATTTATTCTTTGTTAAACTTAATTTCACTTGAAACTTTTTCATTTCCTTTCCCTGTGTCTATCAGCAGTACTCATTTCACCTGATTAGTTCCCTTTCCAAATCAAAATAGAAATGCTACAAGGAGAGAGAAGAAAAGATTGTACCCGATGTACTATGATAAAGATAGAAATAGACTTAATTACTTAATGAAAAAGCCTGTAATAGAATTAACTAAGTTGTAGCTAATGACAAATACAGGAAAAGAAGTATGTCTCCAGAGGGAAGGAAGGATATCTCGGAGGAAGTCTTTAGAGAGAAAAGGTGTGCTGAGAGCACTAATTAGCTGTGTATGACCTCAGGGAAGCCACTTAATCTCTCTGGGGATGATTCATTTTACAGAGTTTCTTGTAAGTTAAACGATAGGATTGAGCGAACCGAGCTCAGAGCATCATGCTATTAAAGTACAGTATGATAACTAATATTCTCAAGTCATCCAGAAAAGGCTAATTTCTATTCTCTGTATTTTGTTTTGTAAGATAGAGAAGCATTTAAAACATTGATTTGTGACAATAAATTATTATTGACATATTGAATGCCTAAATGTGTCAAGTAATGTCCTAGGTAATATACTTTCATTGTCTTATTTATCTTACACTTTAATGAACAATTTTTATAATTTGTCTAACTGGGTCAACATCAAAAATCCTTTAAAACAACATATATATTTTTTCATTATAATAATGCAGAAAACTAGGAAAACATAGAAAATCATAAAGAAAAAAATAATCTTGTCTCTCCGAAATCGACTATTACAATCTGGAGCATTATTTATTGAATGTTTTATACACACACATTCATTTTAATTTGTTTTATTTTATAAAATTGAGATCAAATCCAACATATTCTCTGTATCTGTTTCTATTTTTTAAAAAACATGATCTTTCAATAACCAAATAGCATTCAATTTTGTAAATAAAAAGGATACAAAAACCCGGTATTGTTGGCCATAAAGAAAAGTTTTGAGACCAGAGATGTAAATTTTAGTTACATGTAAGATTCTCTGGGGCACTGTCTCAGTCAGGGTCCCTGGGGGAAACAGATGGCGCACTCCGGGAGAATAATTTGAGGAGTGTTTAGCACAAGATCTATTTACAAAGGAATGGGTGGGGATTAGGGAAACCACAAGTAATAATGTAGTATGTGAGCACACTGTTGAGGGCACCCCTTGGCCAGAAGGAGCACAAGGAGGGAGGAGAGGACAGTTACTGGAGCACGGAAACAAAGACAGCTCCGTGGAGACCCCTGGCCCACAGAAGCTGTAGTCAGCACTTGGTTGAGGGAGCAGCCAGCCTGCAGCAACCCCGCAGGAGGGAGCAGGGGGATAAATGCCAAGACACCCCAGCGGCCTCGGAATTCCGGCCTGTGCTCCCCACTCGGGTTGCTCTCCCCAGAGAGCCAGCGAGACCTTGGTGTGGTTCACACAGGTCGGCCTCCTTGAGCACAAAGCATGGTAGTGAAAAGTGAAGAATGCGCCGGAGGAGCAAATCAAATTCCAAACACATGCACTTTCTTGCTTTAATCATGCTTACTGGCTAGAATTTATCTTTGCAATGACCTGGTCTGGGAGTCAGAGAAGTCTCTGCTAAGAAGTAATGTTGAATCTGACATCTAAAGGATATGTAGGTGGCAAGAATGGGATGAGTCCAAAGAAGACATTCAAAAATGGCCAATAGGAATATGAAAAGATGCTCAACATCACTAATTATCAGAAAAATGCAAATCAAAACTGCGATGAGATATCACCTCACACCTGTTAGGATGACTATTATCAACAGACAAGAGATAACAAATGTTGGCAAGGAGGTGGAGAAAAGGCAACCCTTATACACTGTTGGTGGGAATGTAAATTGGTACTGCCATCATGGAAAACAGTATGGAGATTCCTCAACAACTTAGAAACAGAACTACCATATGACCCCACTTCTGCATATGCATCTGAAGGAAATAAAATCAGTACCTCAAAGAGATACATGCATATCCATGTTCACTGCAGCATTATTCACTGTAGCCAAGAAACGGAAACAACATAAAAGTCTGTTGATGGATGAATGGATAAACAACATGTGGTATACAATGAAATATTATTCAGCCATAAAAAAGAAGGAAATCCTTTCATTTGCAACAACATGGATGAAACTGGAAAGCATTATGCTAAGTAAAATAAGCCAGACAGAGAAAAACAAAAGCTATATGGTATCACTCATATGTGGAATCTAAAAAAAAAAGCCAATTTCATAGACTCAGAGAATAGAATGGTGGTTGCCAGGGACTGAGGGGAGGGCGAAATGGGGAAATGTAGGTCAAAGAGTACAAACTTTCAGCTATAAGAAGTTATTCTGAGGGTCTAATGTACAGCAGTGACTGTAGTTAATAGTACAGTATCATATACTTGCAAGCTGCTGAGAGTAGGTCTGAAGCATTCTCACCACACACACACAAAAGGGTTACCTGTGTGAGCTGATGGATGTGCATTGATTATCTTGATCTTAGCATTCATTCCATAATGTATATGTACATCAAATCATGATGTTGTGCATTTAAACATATGCAACTATACTTGTCAATTATTCCTCAATAAAGTTGGAAAAATTTTTTAAATTTTAAAAAGAATGTAATGAGCAAGGAAAAGAACACACTAAGCAGAGGGAATAGTATATGCAAAGTCCCTGAGGTGGGAGGTCACCAAGGAACTGTAAGGACAGTGGGTGAAACAAAAAGACAAAAGGGGAGAAGTGAGTCAAAGAGAGTGAAGATTTTGGCAGGGCCACACTGTAGGTCCTATTAAGGATTTTGGGTTTTATGCTTAAGACAAAGGTAAGCCATTGACAAGTATTAGGCATCTGATGAGATTAGATTTGTGTTTTAAGAAAGTCACTCTACTCGGGGGAGAATGGATTGGCAGGGAGGCGAAAATGAAATGGAGGTAGGTACAGCAGTAATCCAAGTTGGAGCTTGGACTAAGGTGGTGGGTGGGGATGGGCAGACGAAGAAAAGTCAGAGAAATTTTGGGCACATAAAATTGATAAGACTTGGTAATATACTGGATATGGCGGTGTGGGGCTGGGGACAGTGTCAAGGAATCTACCAGGTTACTTGTTTGTAAGACTGGATATATGAAAGCTTTTTGGAACCAGGAAATTATAAAATAGTCAATAAAGTAAAACAAGAAGAAGATTTGGCTGTTTTTTAATGAATTAAACACTATACAGCCCAGAAATAAAGGAAGATGGTTTAGGAGCCGAGCAGAATGGGAGCAGAAACCATTTCTACAATGTAGGATTTGTTAAACAATTATTAGGGGAAGGTGGTAGGTATGGGGAGGAAGAACTGGGAGGGAGAGCAGAGGGGGACATGAACTAGACATTGAGGAAAGAGGAATTCAGGCAAAAATGGCCCAGGTTGCAGCAGATTCAAGAAACTATTCAACTTCGGAGAAAATAGAATTGCAATAAAAACAGTCTGTCACAAGAATACAAATAAGCAGGTAAAACAAAATCACTACTTTTCTATTTATTATTTCTTTCTTTTGCTGTCTCCTAGTTAACAGCACAGCCTACTGTTTCTACTCTTTAATTTTTTTTGTTTGATCACGAGCTTCCTGAAGGAGGACCTTTAGTTTCTCAAGTACTCTGGATGCGTTGGGTCTGTCATTAGTTACTTTGAACTACAGTGATCATCCAGGGGACCAGCTGAAGACTGTCTGCCTTCCACAGACCAGTCCCTAGCTACCTGCCCCTCTGTTAAGTGCCCCCTTTCCTCATCCTATATTATGGTGGAGTGTTCTAACCCCACTGGAGTGTAAGCTTCTAGAAAGCAGGACGGACACGACCTTGACCTAAGTGTGGGCGGGGTAAGGACGAGGGCCCTGGAAAATAGACGAGAAAGGAACGGCAAGCCTAGAGACAGTCTGGGTGCCGGTTCCCTGGTGGGTAGAGACATGAACCCCTACTTAGGCCCAGTTTCTCCCCCTACTGTACTACACATTCTCCGGTATGGATGTTGGGAGGTGTGGGGTTTCAAGGACCACCTCTCACATCTTGTGTTCTGTTCTATCAAGTGCGGGAGCCCAGGGAGGACAGTCTCCATGCCAGGTGGGTGCTCGCACACAGTAGTCACTAAAACATATTTCAGGAATAGATGGATGGGTGATGAAATACTCGTGCGACGGAAACTTCTTGCGGCTCCTTCCCCGCGAAAAGTGCAGTCCCCGCCATTCATTCCGAAAGCCCAAAGCCCGCGCCACTCAGCGGCTCACACGAGGCCCCGCCCACCCCCGGCGCGGCCCCGCCGGGCGCGCTCCCTCGGCGGCGGCGCCCCGAGCTCGGGGACACGCGGACCCCTGGTTAAGTTCTGGGCCACAGTGCGCTTGCGCAGGGGGCACCAGTGGCAGCAGTAGGGGAGGAGCCTGCGGAGTTTAGACTACGGTGATAAGGAAAATACGGAAAGGATGAGAAAGGGAGTCGGCTCTGGCTCCGCTTGGTGAGTGCGGTTGGGGCCATTTAGTGGGTGAATGGAAGGTGCTCAAAGAGAGCCTGTTGGGGACTGACCTCAGTTTACACACGATGAGCCTTTTACTGCTCACATTACAAGTCTATTGATTTTGCCCTTTTTTTTCAGTTAAGCTTAGAGATTAAGAGCTGGTGCTCTGCAGGTTCCAATCTGTTGTGACTGTATGACTTTGGGTGGCCTTGAGCAAGTTAGCTGCTCAAGCTTCAGTGTCTACCTCTATAAAACGGAGCTGCTAATAGTGATGGACCTCACAGAGCTTTGTGAAGGTTGAATGAGACAGTGTGTGTAAAGGGCTCAGCACAGTGCCTGCACACAGAAAATGCCCAGGAAGTGGTAAGTGCTCTTACTGTCATTGTCCTTATTAATAGCATCATCATCATCATGTGTTTTTTTGTGCCAGGACCTTTTGTATGCAACTGTTATGCTGGTAATCCTTGGAAAATATCAGAGTACATGAGAAGTAAGAGGAAATTCAAGACTGGAAAATGTTCTGATTTTAAAAAGGAGAAAACAGTAGATCTTGGAAAATGCAGTCTGGTAATCTTGACTTTTACTGAGCACCAATCCAAACCCATGATGGGTTGTATCCAAGCTAATCTGTGAGCTCTTAGAAAAGGAACTGGTGTCCACTCTGCAGAATCCTGCACTCTCCACAAACAAGTAAATTAAGCCAGATTAACCTTTTTGAATGGAAAGTAGAAAAATTGTCTTCTCTGGACTTAAGTCATTTGAAAAAAATATCTTAGCCTGAGATACTGCTCCATTGTAAGCTCTTTTCTTGTCGGCAAGTCTCTTTCCATTTATGACATCAATCTTATAAAAACAGTTATGTTTTTAATTACATAGATAAGATGCAAATACATTTAAGTTGTAAAAAATTCAACAAATAAAAGTAAAGCTGAAGTCCCGCAACATCCCCTCCCAATCTTACTCTCCTCCTGTCATCCTCTCTTATTAGGTTACTGTGCGTTTTATTCAGATATTTTTCAATCTATCTCTACACATGTATGACTCGTGGCAGTTGGGACTTTATTCAGGCAACTGAATACCCAACAAAAGAAAGCAGTTTATTGGGCTCATCCCAAATTAAGCCCAGGGGCAGAGCCAGCAGCGCAGGGCAGCTCTGTGATGTCATCAGGAGCCCCGGCTCTTTCTGTCCTTCAGTGTTTGGCTTTTGTCCTCAGGGCCACAGGTGATTACTGCTCCTCTAAGTATGTGTCCGCATACTAGACAGGAGAGGACAAAAGTCATCTTCTTGTGAAGTTTTATATTTTTATTCAGGAAAGGAAGGCTGCCGGTCCATCTGCCTACAACTCACTGGTCAGAACAGTATCACATGATCCCTCTGTCAACAAGGGAGTCTAAGAAAGTCATTTACCTTTCAAGTATCTAAAGTATGGAATGGCAAGGTAGAAGCGAGTTGTGAGTATCTTTTGGGTAACCAAATTTTCAGTGTCTGCCACAGAAATATAGAGGTTAGTTTTGTTTTTTCTATAAAGGAGCTCATACTGTATATATTTTTTGCAAGTTGCTATTTTTCCTTAGCAATATGAATTAGAATTTTCCATAGTGGCATGTATGAAATTCCCTTGGTTCCTTTAGCAGCTGCATAATACTCTTGTTTCATTGTTCTAAGGCATACTTTTTCGTTCACGTTTTATGATCTCTAAAATTGTAAAATCTTACAATTGCCGTCAGGCAGGCAGCAGTGGTGATGTGGTTGTCATTGCCTGCTGGATACGCTTCAAAACGTGCAGAATGGATGTTAGCAGCCTAGAATATTGATGATTCTGAGTCTAAACACGATTCAGAAGGTTCAGACTCTGATAAGATTTAGATATGCTGTAATCAATTTATTTCATGAATACTTTCATTTTACTGTATGTACAAGGATAATATGGAATTAAAAAATTCATGTGTTGGGGCCAGCCCACGGCCAAGTGGTTAAGTTTATGCCCTCTGCTTCGGTGGCCTGGGGTTTCGCCAGTTTGGATCCCAGGCATGGACATGGCAGCTCACATCAGGCCGTGCTGAGGCAGCGTCCCACAGAGAGAACCGGAAAGACCTACAGCTACAATATATGACTGTGTACTGCGGGGCTTTGGGGGGAAGAAAGAAAAAAAAGATTGCCAACAGATGTTAGCTCAGGCACCAATCTTTAAAAAGAAAGAAATCGATGTCTTGTCTCAACTGGTTTTTTGAATAGTATAAACTAAAAATTATAAATGATAAGAAAGTTTTGTGTCGTAGTTTAATTAGGAGCATTTTTCTTTCTTAACGATACATAAATAGTGATGTCTCTAATTGATGACATCCTGAAGTCAGTGAAATATGGTGTTCTATACTGTGGCTATTTTGTAGTTTGTTTAATCATTTCCCTATAGATAGATGTTAAATTTTTGCTTTTTTTAAAAAAATAATGCTTCATAAACTCTTGTTCATGCCCTTTTTTTTAATATGTGTGAGTAGTATTTCTCTAGAATTCACTATTTAGGAAAGCACTTTTAAAAATTCTAATAGCTACTGCCCTCCCCAAAATCTGTAATTTTGCAGTCTAATGTTGCAAAAAATTGAGAGATATCCTATAAAATATCTAATACTTCTTAACACTGTCAAGGTCACAATGAACTAAAGATAGGACAGTGTTGGTGTATACCCCCCACCCAGTTTCTCCTATTGTTAACCTCTTATATTGGTATGGAACCCTTGTCACAATTAATGAACCAATATCAACACATTATTATTACTATTATTATTATTATTGTTTTACCCAATCTGTTCTCCATCCTGCAGTCAGAATATCTTTCTTTTTTTTATGCTTGGGGTTGGGAAGAGGAACACTGATACATGATTATTAACAAAAGCTCATGCTGTAATCAGATTTCCTTAGTTTTAGCCTAACATCCTTTTTCTCTTCCAGGGTCCCACCCACAGTAGCACATTATATTTACTCGTCATGTCCCCTTATGTTCCTCTTGGCTGTGAAAGTTTATCAGACTTCCCTATTTTTGATGACCGTGTTGTTTTGAGGAGTACTAGTTAGGTATTTTGCCCCTCAGCTGAGATTTGTCTGATGTTTTTCTCGTGATTAGACTGAAGTTTTGGGTTTTGGGGAGGAAAACCACAGAGATAAAGTGCCATTCTCATCACATCACTACAAGGGTATGACTCAACATGACCTGCCACCTTTGACATTAACTTTGATCACCTGGCCGAGGTAGTGTTTGTCCAGTTTTCCCACTATAACGTTACTCTTCCTTTCCCCCGTTTCCATACTGTTCTCTTTGGGAGGAAGTTGCTGTGCATAGCCCGCACTTAAGGAGTGGGAGTTAAGCTGCACATCCTTGAGGGCAGAGTATCTTCATAAATCATTTGGAATTCCTCTGCCTAGTAGATTTGTCTATTCTCCCCCATTTATTTATTTATTTAATCATTTACTTATATTGGTATTGACTCATGGCTATTTATTTTATACTTTGGGCTATAATTCAATAATACTTTATTTTGCTGTTCAAATTTTCCAGCTTTGGCCATTGGGAGCTCTTTCCATTGACTCCTATGTCTCTTTGACACACCCCCCTAATTGTGTGTGTGTGTGATTTAACTCTTCCTTACTTCCTGGCACTACAAAACACTCCAGGCTCCTCTTGTGTATTTCCTGCCCTAATTCTAGAACCAACCATTTCTCCAAAGAACTCTGGTTCCTTTTATTGGAGAAATGTATTAGAATCCAAGATTTGGGCACTGTGTGGGTAGGAGTCAACTTTCATAGTTAAATTTATCCATTTTGTCCTGTATAGCTTTTCTTTTTGTATCTTACATGAGAAAGCATTTCCTTTTCTAATAATATAGACAAGTTCTGTATATTATTTTAATACTTGTATAATTTTCTTATACATACAGCTTTAAAATCCATTTGGAGGGGCCGACCCCATGGCCGAGTTGTTAGGTTCCACGCTCAGCTTCCGTGGCCCGGGCTTTCACCAGTTCGGATCCTGGTCGCGGACATGGCGCCGGTCATCAGGCCAGGCTGAGGCGGCATCCCACATGCCACAATTAGAGGGACGCACAACTAAATAAAATATACAACTATGTACTGGGGGAATTTGGGGAGAAAAATCAGAAAAAAAAAGTTTGGCAACAATGTTAGCTCAGGTGCCAATCTTAAAAAAAAAAATCCATCTGGAATTTTTTAATAGGATGTAGAGTAGAAATGTTATTTCTTTGTAAGCGGAGAGCTAATTATCTCAACCCCTTTTGTGCACTAATCAATCCTTTCCTTACAGTTTAAATGTGTGATATTCCCACATGTCCGAGAGTCTGTTTGGGCTCTATTTTATGGCTTGGATTTAATTGTCTATTCTTGTATAGTGACATGCAGATTTAATTTCTATGTCTATAGACTATTTTGTCATCTGGTAGGGCAAGTCCCATCTCTGATCTTCTCCAAAAATTTCTTTACTATTCTTGAACATTTTCTCTTGCAGATGAATTTTAGAATCAACTTGTCAAATTCCATGACAAATGCTTTGGGGATGGTATACACTGGACCCTCCTTTCTTATCTCTCTAGAGAAGTGGTTCTCAAACCACTGGTTGTAATAATTAACTCTAAGAACTAATAATACCTGCGTGGGAGCATGGGGTCTACGGAGACAAACAGGACTTTCTAACGCCAGGATTTTGCCCCTGCTATTTTTACCCTATTCTTTTGACTCAAAGACATTTAGAATCAAGTTTACAAACATAAGAATATCAACCAGGATTACATCATCATTCACGAATTTTTGTTGAGAGCATATTTTTTGGGGTCCACACTATTACACTCATTTAATTCCTTGGTCAGTTAACACAGTTTAATTGATTTCCAAATTTTTACATTTTGTTTTACTGAAATTATAATTAGTAGAATTCAAAGGGTCAATTCTTTTCCATGAAAATTTTCTATTTTAAATGTAATTGATTAGTTTTCTGCCATTTTGAGTTGTAGTCTGTGAGCGTTATTTCTAGCAAGTCCTGTTTTTCAAGTTAAAGTTAACAGATCTGACATTCATCACGTGCAGTTTTAGCCATCGTCTACTTTATTTTGTGTGAATTATTTCTACCAGAAATATTTACTATGAATTGGATAAAATACTGATAGTTTACACTTATTTCCTAGGTAATTTATGAGAATATTGTAAGCAAATCCTTCCAGATGCTCCAAGGGAATAACATTTCCTTGTCACCTTCCATTGGTCTGTTGCTTTTTTAGCTTTGCCTATAGCACTAGCTACTCATATTTGCTGCAGAGTTCAGAGCAAGCTAACTCTTAGTTGTATCAAAATGTCCTTGGTTGGAGGGGAGTATGCCCAAGATTAAGATGTTCACCTGGTTTAAAATTGTGGAGTCAAAATGGTTGGGCCAAACCAAACCAAACCAAACCAACAATAAACAAACAAAAAACCACATCAATAGAATGCTTTGTCAGTGCTATGCAAAACCATAGTTTATTGAAAGAGTCCCCCAGGAGGGACCTTTAGGTCGTTTCCGATGTTTCCTTCTCCCTCTATCCTCCTCCTCCTCCTCCTTCTCTCTCTCTCTCTCTCTCACTTTCTGTCTTTCTCTCCCCCCTCCCTCCCTCCTGCCTTCCTTTACTTACCATCATCAAAGCTGCAAGGAACACATCTGTTTGTAATCACAGGCAAATACTTTTCTAGGAGAAACACCTAGAAGCGGAATTGCTGCGTTAGAAATCTGATAGTGAAGGGAAGAGAGCAGTAGCAACTAATGGTGGAACAGCCATTCGGGATCTAAACCAAACTCTTGATTTTTCAGATAATAAACCTCTTCCCCAAGGTTTCACAGCCTATTAATGGCAGAGCAGGTCTAGAAATATAGAACAGTTTCAAGCAGTTTTCTGAAAAGTAACACAGGCTTGCAGCAGTGTCTTTAGGCCTTTTAAAGAAGTTAGAGCTCATGTAGTTGTGGGAGCTGGTGGAACAGTCTGTGCAGGCTGCCGAGCCTGAAGTCGCTGTATGTCAGCCAGGTTGGCAGTTGGGAAGGAAAGCTGGATGTGGATGAGATCAAGGACAAGCCAGAACCTGTGAAGACAGACTTGGGCCCGCAAAGAACACTGGAACTCACGAGGACAAACTGGAACCTGTCTCTTGCCCCAGTTGACATCTTGACTGTGACTTTATGAGAGACCCCAAGGCAGAACTGTTTAGCTAAGCTGCTTTCTGACCCACAGCAACTGTGAGATAATAAATGTTTGTTGGTTTAAGCCTCTAAATTTTGGAGCAATTTGTTACACAGCAATAAGTAACTAATACACCTGAGTACTAATAAATATGTTCACCAAAACCACCTCAACATCAAATTGCTGTGGCACCAGCAATTCCTGTGGCCAGTAGCTTGCAAATCCAGTCACTCTAAAATAGACAAGGTAGGTCTCAGGGAAAGGCGGGGAGTAGGCATTCGAAACACATGACTCCCGGAGTTTTCTTGCAGTGTGGATTTCACTCTGGCCCTGTCCTCCCATCGCTGTCTGACCTGGTACTCTCCAAGGTTGCTCCATCAGCACTAGCTTTTGGTCTTCTCAACAGCTCCACCTGTAGCCTCTTGTTCAGCACTGCAAGCTTCTCTCGCCTCATTCCTTCCCTGGACAGCTGGATTCTGTAGGTGGAGGCATTTTAGTTTTTCTCACTGCCCATATCTTACAAAAGATACTTGGATATATCTGGCCATCTGAAGAATAGCCTACCCTTCTCCAACCTAGCAAAAGAGATGTTCAGATAGAAAATCAACTCGAGGGGCCGGCCCCATGGAGGAGTAGTTAAGTTCGCACGCTCTGCTTTGGCAGCCCAGGGTTTCACCAGTTTGGATCCTGGGCGCGGACGTGGCACAGCTCATCAGGCCATGCTGAGGTGGCATCCCACATACCACAACTAGAAGGACCCACAACTAAAAAATACAGCTATCTAGTGGAGGGCTTTGGGGAGAAAAAGGAAAAACAAAATCTTCAAAAAAAAAATCAACTCCATGCACTCAGTGGTAAGATCCTAGGAGGCATCACCGCCATTCCCTGAAGCTTCCTAGAAACCATCTTCCTGCTTCTCTGGTGTTTGAGGTTGTATTTAAAGAGAAATGTGCAGAGACTGATTGACCAGCAGTCAGAGATTGCCTAACAGGACAGCTGTATCTTGGTGGGGTCACCACAGATCAAGGACTGTCCAGTCTTTCCCTATATGATAATTATAGTTAATAATTACATGGGAATGACTAAAGTGACTTGTAGAACTCATTTAGTCCTCTGAACAATTCTGTGATGTAGGTATTATGCTTCATAAGATCATTCTCCATTTTAGATTGACTAAGATTTCCTAGGAAAGTCTCAATTTCAAAAATCTTCGTCCATTATTGTCATTAGCTATCAAAATGCTTCGGAAGTTCCGATGTTTCAGCATCTGAACTACACCTCCCAGACTGCCTCTGCCATCAGGGAGTGAATTGCAAATAATTTTTGTGTTATTTATCCTGCTGTTTGACTCGGAAAGTATGGTCATGTTAATAGAATAATTTCAGTGCATGTACCCACCCACGCCAGTTTCTGGTGAATACCCCCACTCCCAGTTCCTGCTGTGCTGGGGGATTATTTTTGTATCAGATGATACCTCCCTTCCATCTCGTAATAGCTGACTGAGTCAGAAGTGGACTTGTAGTCAAAAGTAGTCAATTCCTAGGCTGCCAGCTTGTGTCCTGGCTTGAAATGATGAGTTGGGCCAATCACATTTTGTGTGTGTGTAAATATGAGCCAAGTGACAAGGAGGAAGCTCGGTTGGGGTGTCCACGAGGGCCAAGTGCATTGAGTAAACAGCGGGAGCAGGCTGGGAGGTAGGGGAGAGGAGCACATATACAGAAAGAGACAAAGGTGTAACAAGACAAAGAGGACACCGAGGGACAAAGAGAGTCAGAGAGCAGAGTATAGAAAGACACACTGACCTCAAGTGAGAGAGATAAAGGTTGGTTCCTAGTGGCTTTTAGGTTCCTGTGAGTCCCTGCTCAACTTGGGTTCCCAGCTTTCAATTCACCTGAAATTCAGTAACCATCTTTGCCCTTAGCAAGTTTGAATGGCTCTCTGTTCCTTGCCACCAAAGGAGCCTGATGAAAGTAGTCTCTAATGTCTATACTTAATTAGATTTTAGGGACACTGGATCCAGCCAGTCAAAATCATAGCAGCCACATGGATAAACTAAACAGCAATGTATTAACTTACGAAGAGAACTGTACTTTCTCAGAACTCTGGAGTATTCGGGTGGGACGATCAGTGCTTTTTCCCTCCCTTAAGAAAACTTCTGTAGAAACCAAGTCCTATGTGAAGACTGCTTGGTGAGAATGGATCTGAGCAAAGGGGAGACCATTTCAGAGTCAGTCTCCACAAGCTGTCTGAGTGCAATGCATCACTCGTCTCCATCGTGAGGATGGACCTCCTGAGGGGGGACCCTCAGGCTCTTGGGGAAGGGACAAGTCACACGAATGGGTTCTTTCCCTATGGCTTCCTTTTACTAGACTCTAGACTCCACCCTTCTGTAAACTCTTTCTACGGAGAAGTTATAACAGATTTATTATTAATAATAAAATAATAGCTAACATCTATTATTTTCTATGTAACTTGTACTGTGCTAAGCCCTTTACAAATACAATATCTTACTGAATCCTCAAACAACTCTATTAAGCAGGTATTGTTACTGCACTTTAGAGATAAGACTCGGTTAAGAAGGTTGTCTAAGGACAAGGAACAAGGACAGAGCTAAGTTAGGGCAGAAGGAGAGAGCTGGGAGGGCGGCAACCACGTTACAGGTCTAGGTAGACACCCTGGTCATGTTAGTTTTGGAGATAGCTCTTGATTTGAGAAGAAGACACATGATTAAATGTTTTCTATGTTTCCTTAGCATTTCTGCATGCACCTCCTGTCAATCATCATTGTTTTAAATAATCACAACAACAATAATAATGATACTGATCATTTATTGAAGTCAAGACTAGAAGCTTTTATCAACTGTGCCAGGTAGGTATCACTATTCCCACCTTAGAAATGAGAAAACTGAGACGCGAGGAGGTTAGCTTCATTTGTGACGAGATAAGCAGTAAAGTCAAGATTCAGGCCCAGGTCTGTCTGTTAAATCCAGTGCTTTTCTCACCCTCTACCACCTGTCAAATTTCCAATCTGAATTGACTTTCTATTTTCACACCCCAATAGACTTCCGTTGAGCGTATCCTCATTTAAGAAGGAAATCTTCATGGATATCTAATGTGGCCCTGGAGTGGAAAACTCCACGTGGAAATGATGTACTGCCTGGGGTTCCAGTGAGGTGAGGGTCATAAAGTTTGTTTGCCAATAGCAGCTCCTTTGGGATGGTCTTGGTTTACAGGTTCTCTGGACAATTTCAAAACCACTTGGATACTAGAGTAATTGTTGTTAAAATAATGAACAAAGAGGGGCTGGCCCTGTGGCTGAGTGGTTAAGTTCACGCGCTCCGCTGCAGGTGGCCCAGTGTTTCGCTGGTTCGAATCCTGGGCTCAGACATGGCACTGCTCATCAAACCATGCTGAAGCAGCATCCCACATGCCACAACTAGAAGGACCCACAATGAAGAATATACAACTATGTACTGGGGGGCTTTGAGGAGAAAAAGGAAAAAAATAAAATCTTTAATAAAATAACGAACAAAGAGCAGTGTAACAGTTATAGCAAGGGTCTTCATTTTTATTGGTCCTTCTGATCCCTGGAAGTGTTTGGTTGTTTCTTTCTGGGCAGAAGATCTGGCTCAGTCTGTCCTAGGGCTGTGGGTGGTGGGAGCTGGGAGGGCGGCAGTAGCCTCAAGTGTATACAAGGAATCAGAAAAATGAAAAGTGGCGAGTGTGGGTGAGGATGTGGAGAATTTGGAACCCTCAAGCATTGCTGGTGTGAATGTAAAATCATTCGTTTAGCCACTATGGAAATACTTTTTGGTAGTTTCTCAAAAAGTTAAACATAGAATTACCATAGGACCCAGCAATCCCATCCCTAGGTATATACCCCAAAGAATTGAAGACAAATACTCAGACAAATACATTTACACGCATGTTCAGAGCAGCACTATTCACAGTAGCCAAAGAGTGGAAATAATGCATCAGTGGATGATGGAACTACCCATCAATGGATGAATGTATAAACAAGTTGTGGTATACATCCAATGGAATATTATTCAGCCATAAAAAGGAATGAAGAACTGATACAGGCTACGACGTGGACGAACCTTGAAAACATCATGCTAACCGAAAGAAGCCAGACAAAAAGGCCACGTATTGTATGATTCCATTTATATGAAATGTCCAGAATAGTCAAATCCAGAGAGACAGAAAATAGATCAGTGGTTGCCAAGGGTTGGGAGGAGGAGGGGATGGGGAGTGACTGCTCAACAAGCGGGGGGTTTCCTTTTGGGGTGATAAAAATGTTTCAGAACTAGATAGAAATGGTGGTTACTCAACATTGTAAATGTAATAAATGCCACTGGATCGTTCACTTTAAAGTGGTTAATTTTATGTTCTGTGAATTTGACCTTAATTAAGACAAAAAGCTCAACAGCCCTCTGCCCTTCTAAGCTCGGAATCTCTGCACTGGATATAGGGCAAAAGAAACTCCTGGCCACCCATCCTTGTGGGAGGGGCAATAAAAGGTGCCTTGTCCTACTACAGTTTGATCTGTTGTGCATTCATTCCTCCGCGCATTAATTCCCATTTACTCGGCACACGGTCCGAGCCAGGTCGTGGGCTCCAGAGGGCACAGCCACTGCCCTGGGAGCGCGCAGCCTAGGGAGAGACACATCCCGCGAATTAAAAAAGCAAAACCAAACAGAGCTCCGTGATGAACCTAGCACAAGAGAGTTGGCTGTTCCAGTTAGCCTGGAGTCCCCTTTCTTAGACTGGGGGCTTGGACTGAGCTAACTCGTGTCCATGGCCGCCAAATCCCTTGTGACAAATGCATCCTTTTGTTGTTGTTCCTGGACACGAAACACAGCTTTCCAGGCCCTTCAGCAGCGACTCCTCGAAGGTGGGAAAAGACCTCAATCAGCACCAGGATGTCGGCTCGGAGGAAGAGGGTTGGGTGGGCGAGGGACACCCGCGCCCCGCCCCGAGCCCTCGGGGAGGCCGGCGGCCGCGGCTCGGGAGGTGGGGACTGCGCGGGGCCGCGCTCCCGCCCTCCTCGGCGCCGACGGACCCGCAGGCGGCGGGCGGCCCGCGAGGGGGCGGCGGCTCCCGGGCTTTGTGGCCGCGGCGCGCGCGCCGCCGCCGCCCGGCGCTCCGGAGCCCGCGGCCCTGCCGGCCGCCCAGCCTGCGAGAGGAGCCGAGGCCGCCCGCCTCCCGCGTCCCGCCGGCCTCTCCCCGGTCGCCGCGGCCGCCGCGCCGTCGCTGCAGGTAGGAGGCTCCGGGGCGGGCGGCGGGCGGCGGGGGACGCGGGCGGCGGGCCGGCCTGGCGGGCTTGCCGGCCGAGCCTCTGCGCCCCCTGCCTTGCAGGCCCGGCGGCCGCCGGCGCGCGCCGCACAGCGACTCCGGGAGCGGGGCCGGCCTGCCGCGTACAAAGCCCCGGGCGCGCACCGCGGCGACGTTCCACGGCGCACCCGAGGTCGGGGACTCCGGACCCCCAGGCCGCGGGGGCTGCTTGGGAGGAATCCAGGTGACCCGCAGTGGCGCGGTTTTCCCATCCTAGGGTCCCCACTGGCTGCCGGGCACGGTGCACGGCGCTTTCCCATACTTGTCTCCTTTAAGACCCCTTGTGCCCCGTTCCAGGGTGTAATGGGAGGGCTCCCTCACTCGGGGAGGCCCAGGGCCGAGCATCACGTCCGTGCCCCCCTGACCTTGGGAAGGCTCCTTTCCGGAGCCTCGGCTTCTGCTTCTGTAAATGGGGGTGCCGCGGCGGGGGGGAGGGGGGGGGTGCGGGAGTGCGTGGTGTGATCCAGGAACAATTGTGAGAACCAACGTACATAAATGATCATAGCTCAATTTTAAGCACTTTCTATGTACCAGGCCCGAGGTACTAAACAGTTGGCGTGAGTTATCTAATTAAATCAGCACACCGGCGCTGTGAAGTAGCTACTGTAAATTGCATGAATAATCTTTATTTAGGAGTAGGAAGCAGGGAAGAATTTAGTCTCCGTATTCCGATTCAGGAGTTTGGGCGTTTCTTAGATGTGGTAACATTTAAGGTTACAAATGTTCCTGCAGTGTCAGGAGAGTGGGTATAGGATGCTGGGATATATTTGTCACACATTTAAAACGAGACAGGATAATTTCAGGGCCAGGGGTGTGCCTTGCAGCCCTGCCAAATAAGACACTGGTGTTACCAAGGAAATTGTTGAATAGTAATTCTAAAACATAGTTCCTGAGTTAAGACTGAGGATTGCTCTGGGAGTTTGGGGCCAGAGAGAGACAAGGGTGGACTCCGGAGAGAGGGAACGATTTTGGAAGAAGATGTTGAGGAAGGGACCAGGGTCCACCACTCCGGCAGCGTTCTGGACCGAGATTCGTCCTGCCCTTAGAGACCAGGCATTCTGCCTGCGGGAGGGATGCTAGGGCGAGGTCCCAGATTGTCTCTTCTTCCTCCCAGGCCACCCCAAAAGTATTCAGATGGGTTGAGAGCCAGGTGATTGGGCCTCCTAAAATGTCCTTGTCCCTTCTTGTGGTTCCTGAAATTCTTTTAATGTATCAAGGAGACTGGGATGCTCACCAGCCCTAAAGGTTGATGGAACGCTTAAAGTACGAAGGCCTGACTGATGTAATGAAGGAGTGTGTTGTGAACACAGTTCACTTGGTTAGAGAAGCAGCGGGCATGAGGAGATTATTTTGGGGTTCATTTTGGACTGGGGGAGAACTGGAAGGCTTTGGACCCTGAAGAAGGAAGAGAAAGGCAGGAAGGCTTAGGGACTGCACCAGGGGCAAGGCAGTAGGAGCAGGAGCTGACGGCCCGCCACCATCTGCGGAACACCTACACAGACTGCTCAGTTCTCAGCCACCAAGGTGACCATTTCTTACTTGAGTGTTGTGGACGGTCAGCACTGGACTCAGGCTGACTTCTTTCCTGAGTGAGCAGGAAAGGCTTCTTGGAGAAGGGTGATTTTAAAACCAGGCCTCGAAGGAGAGGGTATTTGGGCGCACAATGATGGTGAAGGGCGGGCGCCGTGTGCATAGTGGAAAGACCCGTTGCTTTGGAGAGAGAGAGAGTTTGGGGTTTGAATCCTAGTTCTCCCATTTCTCAGCCATGTAATTTTTTGTGGGGATAAACAGTGTTTTTTCAAATGCCTGGTGGAGACTTCAACCAGCACCAGTGCCCTTTTCCCTGTCCATGGTGATATTCACTCCACAAATGTCTGCTGAGTACCAATCGCATGCTGAGTCATGTGCTTCATGCGGGGATTCAGAGATGAGTCAGAAATTATGTCTTCCCTTAGGAATTTCCCAGTCCAGTGAGGGAGACAGACACAAAGAGCAAATTACAAAAAATATGGGAAGTGCTACAGTACAGTCATGTCCAACTGGCACTGAGCTCACAGAGGAGGAACTAACTCGTTCTGGATAGAACTCAGGGCCAGTCCAGCTCGAGCACGATGAAGATGAGACCGTATGAGAGAGGTTGTGATTGCTACCCCACCTCCTAGCTTCTCTCTCTTTACCCCTCTCTTGTCTTTGCCCTGATAGTCATTCTCTTAAAAAAAAAAAACTAGTTGCTGTGCGTGCGTAGTTTGTAAGCTGCCTCAAAGTCATTTTAGAAGGAAGCTGCTGTAAATAAAGTAGACGTAACAGCCTGGGCGTTAGTTGAGGAAAGCTTCACAAAAATTTCACGGGAGTTGGGCCTTAGGGCTCGAAATGAGCCCTTGGTGGACCTTGGGGTAAAGGATTCCAGCCAGAGGAAGCCCCCTGAACAGAGGCAGGAGAAGACAGCAGGTTCAAGAGCATGAAGGTGAGTGGGTCTGGCTGGGTTGAAAAATACATGGAGAGAGTGGGGTGGAGTGGGGTGGAGGGTCATGATAATCGGGGCCAGATCTGGACAGGCCTTGAAGGCCATGCAAGGAGCTTGCACTTTATCTGTCACTGAGGCGTTGGGGGAGATGTCAGGTTCACACGCAGGACTGTGATATGATCATGGTGTTTTAGGAAGATCCCTCTGGTTGCTGTGTGGGAGAGGGGCTGGAAGTCCAGGAGATCATTTGGGGAGACCAGGGCCTGACCTCAGACGCAGGCAGTGGGGATGGGAGAGGAGAGAGGAGATAGTGAGGTAGATGTACAGTAGGTCTTGATTACACGTGATTGAAGAGCAGGCTGTGGTTTCTGCTTTGAGCCAAGTTAATGTGGCGGAAATCATCAGAAATCAGGAGGCTTGGGGGTGGGGCAATAATTCGTTTGCTTTTGACTATGGAGAGTTGGAGATTACTGAGGCGCCCATAATGGACAGCTCCGTGGAGGGGGCTGGTAGACAGCTGGAAATCTGTATGATGTTGGGGAGAGACGAGGGGGCTGGGGTTCTCCTTCCCTCTGCTTTCTCTAGAACAAACACACAATCCACTGCGTGCTGAAGATAGGAATAAAACGTGGTTCCAAGCCCCAGGAGCTCACCCTCAGATAGGGGAGACCCTCGAGGATGTGCATAGACTGCAGTGCAGAGTAATTCTGAGTGCCGTAGTGAGAGGTAGATACTGGGACCCTGAGACTTGAGAGCCGATGGTTGTTGCTGAAGTGCGGGAGGAGAAGAGAGTGCTCACAGGCCGGAAGCAGGCTGCAGTGGGAACACCTACCGAAGGGGACTTTCTGTATTGTGAAAGCGCTTTCTTGGAGCATACTTTAATAATATTTCGGAGGAAGTTTCGGGGAGCCTGGGGTGGCGAGATGGTTTAGGGTGGAGCCGTGGGGGAGGGGAAGGAAAGGCAGGACTCTTGAGAGCCTTCATGTGATCTATAGAGGGAACTGTGGGAGTGGAGGGACGGGAGGTGGGAGCTCCTGCCTTAAACGCAAGGCTGCGTCTACTCACAGTCACAGTCAGACACAGATGGTAAAAATAAACGCTTCCAAGTTTCATGGCTGCCGAGAGTGGGTAGTGAAGGGGAGGAGGATGGA
The DNA here is from genome assembly GCF_041296265.1 of Equus caballus. Classification (NCBI taxonomy): domain Eukaryota; kingdom Metazoa; phylum Chordata; class Mammalia; order Perissodactyla; family Equidae; genus Equus; species Equus caballus. Next base: position 15,142,507 of record NC_091708.1, read on the forward strand.
GAGCGTTAGAGGAAGCAAGTTCAGTGCTGGGTTTAAGACTGGAAAGCCCTCTGAAGGAAGGAAGGAAGATGGAGAGGCCACAGGTGAGCGGCCTTCCTGGGTAGACAGGTTTGAACAAGCGGGAAGGTGGGCATGGGGAGAACAATATCTGATTACTCTTGCCTCTGGATAAGATGAAATCATGAGGGCATCATAGTCATAGGCTTTCAAAAATTTAGCACACGATGCAATAGTATTTACAAGAAGCCGCCAGGAAATGACTTTTGTTATGATAAATCCTTTAAAAGAGGAGAAATTTTACGTAGTAGAACAGCTAGGTATGATTAGTCAGAAACACAAATGGCGAGCAGGTTAGTTTCAACATATATTCCACTAATATTTGTCAAGTGCTGCCATGTACCAGGCATTCTTCAAGGAGCTGGGGCTACAGTAGCGAACGGATCGATCACCTGCTTTAGACATTTCAGCTGGAACTACTTAACCTACGGAGTTAAACCTGGGTATGGGCCTTAAATCCTCTCAAGTGCTGAGATCTCTTTATTCTGCTGCAGTGTTCTCTTTCATTGGCTCCACTAACCTCATAAATAGGCAGAAAATACCACCTTTGGGTATTTGGCAGAGAACTGTGGAAATTAGGTTGCAGAAAAACCTTGTAGTGGCAATGCTCTCGTGGACTGCCAGCGCTGCTTGGGACTTTTGAGAAAACCCACTTTAGTTTATAATTTAGAGATGAGAAGTTGACAGGGAGGAAAGGGGACTTGCCTTATGTCACAAAATGAGTGTCAGGATATTGGAGGAAGGCTTGAGGGACTGAGCAAAAGGGCATCTTGATGGTGAGAGGGTCCCAGGAGGAGATGTGGGGCAGGGGTTGAAAATGGAGGATGATACTTCCCTTCAGGCCCTCCTCTGTTACTAGGGCCCCAGGAAGCCCCCTGTTTGGCTTTGGGCCTCGGTTTCCTCATCTGTAAAGTGAGAGGATTAGTCTGAGGTCCCTTTTTAGTTTTAACATGTTAAGCTATTTGTTGCTTCCCCAAAAAAGGTGGCTTGGGGGTGCTGAGTGAGGAGAGAGAGTCAACAGGCCAGGATAGGAAATAGCCTTTCGTCTCTTTAGGGCACCCATCACCCAGGACTTGTGGCCAGGTCTCCTTCGGGGATGGGTGCCACATTTCGTTCGTTTGGCTCACTCACCCTTTCTGTACACGTTCCTTCAGTTTTTCCCAAGTTGTCGCCCTCACTGTCCTAATGCTAATTCTAATTCCAATCGATGCTACTAGGAATTAGGTTCTTATTCTAGATCCTTCCAATCTTGGAGTAGTGTCCCTAGGCACATCTCTGCCACTGTGCTTATCACCCTGCCTTATCACCAGCCCCTCCCATGATACGCTGTGTTGTGTTATGTCTTCACTGGACTATGATCGCCCCGGTCTTAAGGAGTCCCCCCTCTGGTGCCAGCACAGAGTGGGTGCTCCGTTAATCCTCGTGTGTCCTTCTTGCCTCTGCTTTCTCTTCAAATCCCCCGCCCTGGTGTGGACACACACACGTGCTGGTCCTTGCTTGCTTTGAAACAGCCTCCCGTGTGCACCTCCTCCTCTCTGTTAACATCATCACTGCTCAGAGTCCAGGCCCTTTCTTATCAATTATTTATCTGAATGATCTCCTTCAGCTCTCTCTGTTCATATCCTATACATTCTTAAAGATCTAGCTCAGATGCCCTCGTGTTCGTGAAGAATGCAAATTAACCTCTTCCCTCCTCTGAACGCCAAGGTGCTTTGTCCCCTCTTGTGGTGTCTGTGTTGGTGTCTTTCTCGTTTTAGTTATCAGTGTCTGCACGCCAGTGCTCCTTCCAGGCTCTGGGGTTCAACCTGTCTGTGCATCTCCCACATGTTCTGGGACAGTACTCAGCCTCTGGCAGGAGTTTATTCCATATTTGTTGAATTGTGTGTCTATAAAATCAAGGAGCCAGTAAATATTTGAATATATATTGTATACAGACCACTGTTCTACTTTTGCAGGCAGTTTAATATGGGTGGGAGGGGTGGAAAGAACTCAAATATTGAAGCTCTAGTCTATGCTTCTTTACTCCCATTGTGCAGGGGAATAAGGCAGAGTAGCGGGTATAAACCCCATTTTCCAGATGAAGCATTGGAGATTAATTGACTTGCCCGGAGTCACACGCTGTGTGAGTGCTGAAGTCAGGATTTGAGCCCAGGTTTTCTGCATCCGTTGTCGTGGTTCATTTCACTTCACTTTAAGGAGCAGTAGTCTTTAATATCCTGACATCTGTCTGAGCCCTCAGCACCACAGGTTTTCAGTCATGGTTCCTGTCCTGAATTTTGACTTTGAAGAACTCCCTTTGCCACAAAAGGCAGTAGAAGTGAAATCTGGCCAAGATTCTCTACTCTTTGCTCAAATTTTAGGACTTAGTTTGACCCTTGGTGAACTTAACAGATCATTAGATGGTGTATTAGTCCGCTTGGGCTGTCATAACAAAGCACCACAGACTGGGGGCTTAAACGACTTATTTTTGACAGTCCTCGAGGCTGCGAAGTGCTAGATGCAGGCACCAGCAAGGTTGGTTGCAAACAAGAGGATGCAAGCATTCAGTCAGTAACAAATGGATTTTTCTTTTAAGGTGGATAGTAAATATACTCGTTACAGTCTTCTGTTGGTTTAGTCAAGGTTAGTGTTTTGGGAATTGTGCCGATTGCTGCTTCTTTGGTTCTTTCGTGGTATTAGAATTGCAATCTGTCTAGCCCAAGGAGAATTTCCATTGCATTTGGGTTTTGCTATTTTATTTGACCATTTTTACGTTAATGCAGCTTTTAGTGTACTGTTTTATCATGCATGATACTCATTCTGTACATGGTAGGCGGTTTTATGGCTATAGCACAACGTATTCATTCATAAACGTTTGCTGAGGGCCCACTGTGTGAGGGTCACCGGGCTGCTTGTTGGACCACAACCACGCATAAGAACAGGTGGCACTGTGTCTAGCTGAACAGCAGACAAAAAAGATGAGCAGAGTTAGGGGCAGGGAAGGCCAGCCTATCTCTTATAAAAGCTGATGCAGCCCAGAAGGCTTATGTTGTCGTCTCTCACCAAGTATGGATATTGCTGAGTACTTTTAAGCTAGAATGTGCTTTCTAGCCTTGAAGTTTTTATTAATAAGCTTCACCTAGAGATCTCTTACCTCAGGAAGTGTTTGTTTGCTTAGGACTGTCAGGTGCTGGAGCAGAATGTCAGCGTTCCCCTAAGCATGGACCATTTTAAAGCTCCATATTATCTCTACAGTTGCTTTTCAAACATACATTCTTATCAGATCAACAGCGGAAATTATTTAGGAGTGCTGGTTAGACTGAGAGAGGTACACCTGGGGCAGGCAGTGGAGTGGAAGGAATTGGAGGCCCTGGGCCCTAGGTTTGAGACCCTGGGGGCAGGAAGGGAAGAGCCACTAAATGGAGAGGACAGAAGCAGGCACAGCTCCCCCGGAAGTTGCTGTACCCTAGGAGCTTTCCCTGCTGACAGTTAGATTGCTAATTGACATGTAATTTGAGCAGGGAGCTAAAGGCTGCAACTAGGTCTGAAAGCAGAGAGCTAAGCAGAGCAGAGAGCAGCATGGGCATTGGTGTCAGACCTGGGTTTGAATCCTGGTTCTGCCACTTACCATTTGTGTGACCACAGGCAAGTTACTGAGCCTCACTTTTCCTGTCTGGGAAATAGGAATAATAATTGGTAAGTGGGGATAAACAGCCTACTTCGTGAGGCTGTTGGGATCCATAGGGGACCTCTGGGGTGTTCTGTCTCATACCAGACTCCCTGGAGAGCTCTGTAGAGTGCAGCCACATGGCCCAGGGAGGCCTGCTGTTCTACAGAATTAAGCAAAGTAAATTGGGAACTCTGGATTTACTTAGGGAGTGATTAAATAACAGTTCGGTTAATAGGCTATTAATGGTCCCCAGGTGTTGGTAATTCTGAGTATTTGCTTTTGAGAGCAGCTGTATAGTTTTTTTTCTGGTACTTTAATAAAGTTTTTTTTTTTTTAAAGATTTTATTTTTTCCTTTTTCTCCCCAAAGCCCCCCGGTACATAGTTGTACATTCTTTGTTGTGGATCCTTCTAGTTGTGGCATGTGGGACGCTGCCTCAGCATGGTTTGATGGGCAGTGCCATGTCCGCACCGAGGATTCGAACCAACGAAACACTGGGCCGCCTGCAGTGGAGCGCGTGAACTTAACCACTCGGCCATGGGGCCAGCCCCCTTAATAACGTTTTTTTTTAAGAGAAAATATTGTAGTGTAACAAATGATGCTCTCAGAGACTGTTTTTGGGAGGATTAAATAATATAGTGCATATTAAGTATTTAGTATAGTGTCTAACCCACAGTAAAAGCTCAGTAAAAGTTATCTGCTATTGTTATTACTGCTATTATTAGAGACTCAACTGGCCACATTTGGGGCAAGGTCCTTTGTGAATGTGGACTCCTCACGAACCCACCACCGCCTGGTGGCAGCTAATGGTACTGCACACCTTGTGACGAAGACTTAGGAAATTGCTTGGCATTAATTCCATGTAATTTCAATTCCATCAAGTATCACAGGGACTTTTCTCAGTCAGAGTGTGGCGTATTTGCCTGAGAGCTGGAATTCATATACCATTAAATAATGAAGTGACATTTTCATCTCCACAGTTGGCGTAGATTTAAAAAAATGTTAACAGCAAGAGGACATGGGGAAACAGACAGGCTCATGTGCTGTTAGTAGGAGTATAAATTGTACACCATTTCTGGAGGACAGATGGCCATGTAACAAAAGTCTTGTGTCTTTATCTTTTGTGGCAGCTGTTACCTTAAAGAAATAAGGATAGAAAAAAGATTTATTTAGAAAGAAAAATATACATAATATATATTAATTTCTTTGTATATATTTAAATAAAATAGCATTACCTGTAATAGAACAAAATGGGAAACAACCCCTTTTTCATTTGTGAATCAGACTTCTCAATCCTTGTAGCAATGATTCTTAAACAGAATGGGGGCCTGGGGGAAGGCAGGCATGTTGACATCTCCTGGGGCAGGGGGCTTGAGGTGGAATATTGGATCAGGATCTGCTCTGGGAGCAGTGTAGTTTAAGAATGTTCCATGTACCTGTTGATTTCTTAGTAAAAACTATCGAAAGTAAAGTTGGACATAGACGGGTTGGCAGAGATACAGAAGAGATATATGTTAGGGTGTGTGTGTTAGTAAGTTTCAGTTTTGGGAACATTGATTTTATGGAGAGTAGGAGTGTTGGTGAAGGGGAAAAATTAATTTTGGATCTTTGGGGAAGAAAGGGCCTGGATTGGGTGTCTTTGTAGGGACATTAGAGCAACATGATTGAAGCACAGGCCTGGGAATTCAGGGTGCCAGGACACATCCTCAAAGATAAATTTACCCTCGTTTAGCTTTGCTCAAGACCTGAGGGTCGAACCACTGTTGACTTCTTTCTGAATCTCTCGATCTCTGATACTGATGTGCCCACGATGAGCGTGAGACAGGGGGCCTGGTGTGTGGAGACACTGATCACAGTGATACTTCATTCTAACCTTAACCTTCCAGAGGAGGTGGTACATAGTGGGAGACTCTGATCAGGTTCTGTTGCCTCGTGTAAAGCCCACGCTCCTTGGCCTCAATTTTAAGGCTCTCTGATCTGACACGTCCCCTCCAGCCTCAAGTCTAACAGATTTTAGCTATTCCCAACTACTGTAACCCCTCCCCAGGCATAGTATGTGAATAGCTGGCTTGCAATAGTGTGATTTTAAATCAGTCTACGTAATTTTAAAAGCCATAGCCTTTTTCTCCCTAACTTTTTATTATGGAACGTTTCAAACATGCACAAAGACCGAGAGAATAATTTAATGAATCTGTGTACCTCTCACCCTTGTCAATGTTCAAATGCCCCATTTTTGGCCAATGGGACTCCTTTCAAGTTAGTTTCCAGTTCTTTTGATATGGGTTGGCCAGCTTAAATGGACTACATCATCAGTATCTTGATGCTTACCTATTCTGAAAAATCCGAGGCTTGGAGAACATAAGGAGGACTGGGGCATATTGGCCCTTTCCGCAAAGGCGAACATGCAGCGCTCACTTTATTCCTGAATTCAGTGTTGCTTAGTGACGTCCTTGCCACAACACATTTAAGAGGTTAATTTTGTAGAAAGCTTCCTGTGATTAAAAAATGTGGGAAAAGTATGGGGTCACAAAACGCACAATGGAATAAGACATTTACTAAGCACCCGTTGAGTGAAAGATGCTGGCTCAGCCGTGGGAGGATGGCAAGATGACCTAAGGGGGTCATGGTTGAGTAGTCTGGAGTCACCCAAGGTGACAGCCCAAGAGATGGCTGTGAAATGATGGTAAGAATACCAGACTATTCCAACTCATAGAAGCAGAGTGGAACAGTGGTTACCAGGGACTGGGGCTGGGGGTGGAGGAAGGGAGGAGATGTTGGTCCAAGGTACAAAGTTGCAGTTATATAGGATGAATAAGTCTGGAGAGCTAATGGACAGGCGTGATGACTACAGTTAATGATACTGCATTGAATACTGGAAATGTGCTGACGGTAGATTTCAGGTGCTCTCATCATAAAAAAAGTAACTATGTGAGGAGATGATATGTTAATTAGCTTGACTGTAGTAATGATTTCACTATGTATATGTATATAAAGTCAAATTTATGTATATTAAATATGTAAAATTTTTATTTAAAACATTAAAAGGTATTATATAGACTATGGTAACTATACAAATAGAGAAAATGTTATTTCAGCAAATTTTAAATAATGTAAAATTGATAACTTATAATATGTGAACAAAGACTTTAAAGGAATATGCATAATAAAAATGGCTATTATTTGGTGTTTAAAAAAAAAGAATACCCAACTGTTAGGACAGTCCAGGTTCTTGACTTCCCAAGTCACCATCTTTGTGATCTTGGGTAATTCACCTCACCTTACTGGCCCTTAGTTCCCTCAATTGTAAAAAGGTGCATTGGATTCAATCTTCAAGCACCCAGGCCTTTTCACCTGAAATTATATAAATTATTTATGTAGGACTGTACACTTTTAAAAGTGGCCCTTATGCCTTGGTGATCACAGACTCCAAGCCTTCATTTTAAAGATGGAGAAACAGGTTGCTCTAGGATCATGGACCTATCCATGGTCACAGACACAGTGAGGGAAATGTCAGATCTTTTGGGGTGATTTCTTGATGATTTTGAAATCTTGATAGTGTTTACATTATCTGTTATATTTGGTTACACAGTGGCTTCTCTGTTTTCAGCCATAACAAAACTTTGAGAAGCTGTTTAGTATAAGAACTGCCTAAAGTTATGAATTTGGGGAACAATCAATTCTTTAACATTAAGCAAAAATAAATTAACAGAGTTCCATGTAGATGTTCAACTTTTCCGTTTTTGCTGTTACATACCAGATATTCATAGACTGGCCAAGACCTACAACAAAGGACCTACTTGAAAGTCTGCTTTGAAGTAAAACCCCATTCTTTGTGGCTGGCCCCGTGGCGGAGTGGTTAAGTGTGTGCACTCCGTTTCAGCAGCCCAGTGTTTCGCTGGTTCGAATCCTGGGCGCGGACATGGCACTGCTCATCAAGCCATGCTGAGGCGGCATCCCACATGCCACAACTGGAAGGACCCACAACTAAAAATATACAACTATGTACCGGGGGGCTTTGGGGAGAAAAAGGAAAAATAAAATCTTTTAAAAAAAAACGCAAATCCATTCTTAGTAACTTCTGAATGTTTTCCTGAGAATATCATAATTCAGCATGAATGGAAAAGAAAGTACTGTATTTCAGATAAAGGGATTCAAGTCAGGGATTAAGCTTAAGTGATTTGCTGACACTTTTATCGCTGGAGTTAGTAATTATTGTTCCAAACTTCCTTTTCCAGGATAGCTAACGGCCAGGAGAAATATAGTGGAAAATGCAAAACAACGAAATTATAAAACCTGCCAAATACTTCTCAGAATTGGAAAAGAGCATCCTGCTGGCTTTAGTAGAAAAGTACAAGTATGTGCTGGAATGTAAGAAAAGTGATGCCAGGACTATCGCCCTCAAGCAGCGTACCTGGCAGGCGCTCGCCCACGAGTACAACTCTCAGCCCAGCGTGTCTCTGCGGGACTTCAAGCAGCTGAAGAAGTGCTGGGAGAACATCAAGGCTCGGACCAAAAAAATTATGGCCCATGAAAGGAGAGAGAAAGTGAAGCGGAGCGTCAGTCCCCTTCTGAGTACCCACGTCCTGGGCAAGGAGAAGATCGCCACCATGCTGCCCGAGCAGCTCTACTTCCTGCAGAGCCCCCCGGAGGAAGAGCCGGAGTACCACCCGGAGGCGGCAGCCCAAGGTATCGGTCCCTGAGGCCGGCTTGCATGTTCTCCTTGGGTACCAGTTTGACATCCTAATTTTAAAATCCTCAATTTGAGGGAATTGATAAAAAATAAACTTTGATATCAAACTTGACTTTCCCAATTCAAAATCTCTGGATTATATAGGACATTCAAATCATACGGCACATAAAAACAAAAGCACTTGGTTATATCCTTGTGTCTATTAAAAGGGGCTCTCTTAACTCTCTTATCACTTAAGAATAAGGAAAAATAAGGGGCTACATTAATTCAGTTGTTATCAGTTAACAGTTGCTTATCTCAGCCTATCTCAAATATATTAAAGAGAGTGGCTTAAGGATTTGTATTCATTCACTCAATCTAATTTAAAAAAAAAATATTTTTGAGGACCCGTATGTGCAAGACACTGCATTAAGCCACTCAAAAGGCCACATTAAAATAGGGAACTATTTCAAACTTAAGAATTAAGTATAGAGACTAATATGGCAAACACCTGTTCAGCATTCACCCAGATTAAAAACCAGCATTTCTACCCATTATAATATTGTGATCCACAGTTTTGGTTTGTGGCACTCTTGCGAGCTTGAGAAATTTGGGGAAAAAATTCACTTTAGTTTTAATATACTTCCATTGAAAAAAGGAAAATAGGTCATACATACTTTTTAAGAAAGGAAAAGACTGTCATGTAATCGAGGATATAATGATAGTGTCATAGCTTTAAAAGGGGGGAATTAAGGGACTATTGAAATGCCTCCCAGCAAGAGGAGGGTGGAAATGCATGTAGATAAGTTGCCAATAATTCCTGTCTCTTTTAAGATAGGAATGGCCAGTTTATGTAAAGACTCATTGCAGTTTGCAGAAGACACACCTTAAAGCAGAGGAAGATTCCTGGGGAGGCCAGAGGGCTGCTGCTAAGGTGCTCCAAGGACCCAGGAAGCACTTGCCTAGGAAAATCTGATTCTTAGCTTGCAGGATGAGAAGTTCACTAGTTAGTGTCCTCAGAATAGATTGAGCTCTGAGGGACTGGTTAATTAAAAGTGTTGGCAGGGGGCAGGGCAGGGCCGGCCCGGTTGCACAGCGGTTAAGTTCACATGTTTTACTTCTCGGTGGCCTGGGGTTCACTGGTTCGGATCCTGGGTGTGGACATGGCACCACTTGGCAAAAGCCACACTGTGGTAGGCTTTTTATATGTGGTAGGCCACATATAAAGTAGAGGGAGATCGGCGTGGATGTTACCTCAGGGACAGTTTTCCTCAGCAAAAACAGGAGGATTGGCAGCAGTTAGCTCAGGGCTAATCTTCCTCAAAAAAAAAAAAAGTTGGTGGCATAGTGGTTAAGTTCACACGGTCTGCTTCAGCTGCCCAGGGTTCATGGGTTTGGATCTTGGATGCAGACCTACACACTGCTCATCAAGCCATGCTGTGATGGCATCCCACATACAAAATAGAGGAAGATTGGCACGATGTTAGGTCAGAGACAATCTTCCTCAAGCGAAAAAGAGGAAGATTGGCAACAGATGTGAGTTCAGGGCCAATCTTTCTCACCAAAAAAAAAAAAAAAGTCTCAAGAAAGGGTCTAAAACCAAGAATGTTACCTGTGTAGACTGAAAAAGATAACCACGTGAACTGAATACACGTTTTTGATTAGCACTTTTTTCCCCCCTGTGGGCACGTCATTCTGGGAACCTAAATTATGATCAGAAGTTTGCTTACTGATCATCTGACTAAGGTTAAGTCCAGGGAGCCAGTTGGGAAACCATAGTGGTTAATGTCATGAACCTCACACATCATTTTCTAGTGTAGGAACCCGTGTCTGAATTTTGATTCTTGAGTTCCCAAGCCAGAGTACTTCCCAGCAGACGGTGTTTCCATGCACACTGCCACCTCTCTTATCCCTCCCCATTCCTACGTCTGTGGCACATGGGGCACGTTGCTGATTGACAGTGTCCTGTCTTTGGAGATGTTTATAGCTTCAGCCAGTTTCTCTCCATCTCGCTGGCCTTGGAGTCATTCATTGTCTGTGAGGTGGTGAAGGGAGTGGTGCTGGGGAGGGACGGAGGTGAGTCAGCAGACCTGCTTTTCACATTGCCTCTGCTCCCTGGGAGATGTTGCCCGGGAAGATGCTGGGGTTGACTGCTTCCAGTTAACTTTGCAAATCTTTGATCTGGGTTATTGTGGATTGATTTCATAGGGTTATTCTAAGGAGACAGTCTTGTTTCCTCATTTTGAAATTCTAGGGTAGCATCTAGAAAGTTCGTTCCACAAATGTTTTTCTCTTTCTTTTTGGAGGAAATGATGTGCTTCATTTATGCATAAACGCAATTTATAAATTTCCAGCAAGAAGGGAAGACATATGGATTCTCAGTGTCCTTCCCATAGTGACAATTGCTAGAGACTCGCTCGAAAAAGAGATGTATTTTAAATTGGATGTTTGTACATATACGACACATAAGACTTCTCTTTTTGCTGGTGATTATTAAAGGACAGCCAAGTGTTCCCTGTGCCTGTTTCCAGATCAACTCTGGAGGGTCGTGGAGAACCTTGGTGCTCTGTCAGTTTCCAAAGTAATCTGTTAACACTAATAGTGAAGGTGCTGGAACTCTTTCTATACATTAAAACAGCTTTGAGGTCACCTCACTTGTTTTGTATTTCAGTTTACTTTCAAGAAAGAAAAAGACAGGCAGAAGTGTCAATCATCCCTTCTGGGTCTTGGTGGGAATAAGGTTGAAAACCTGCTATAAAGTTATGGCTCTCATTCCATTGTGTGTATTTTGACATATGGGCCCTGTGTGTGTGTTGCTTTAGTTAGCATCTCTAACTCTGTGCTGTCCAGTACAGTAGCCACAAGCCACATGAGGATAGTAAGCACTGGAAATGTGGGTAGACTGAATTGAGATGTGCTGTAAGTATACACACCAGATCTTGAAGACTTAGTACCCAAAAAAGAACGGAAAATATCTTACTGATAATTTTTATATTGATCACATGTTGGAATGATTTCATATATCACTAAAATTAATTTCACCTTTTTGTACTTCTTTGATGTGGCTATGAGAAAATTTAAATTATATGTGGCTTGTATTATCTTTCTATTGGACAGTTCTAACACGTCACGGAGGGCCTGTTTCAGAATTAGGTACGCAGAGATTTGTTGGAATTTGTTAACCAGGATGGAGCCTAGCAGCATTCCACTAGAGGCCTCCCTCCAACTATTTTTTGTGAGATGATTTAAACTTTGTCATCTTGATCATTGTCCCCTGGATACTGTTAGCTCTGTCAATGACTTTCTTGGGGTGTACATCTGTATTTGAACACAGTAGTCTTAAAATTTATGTTTAACACTTAGGACAGTATTTGCAAAAAACCAGTATTTTCCCCTTAAATATATTAAAACAATTTATACCCTGCAGATTTATGATATATGATAATTTGGCTTTATCTTCCATTATGTTTCGGGAACAGATTTGCAGAGCAAACTAGGGGAACCAACAAAATTTGCTAGGGGTAGTCGGGAGGGTAGGATGACTAAATGTCAAATATGTTTAAGAAAACTAAGCTTTCAAGTAGTACTCAATTATCTTAAGAGAACTGATATTTAATTTCATAGGCTATTATTTACTATAAAGCTATACTTGAGTAACGCAAACATGGGTACACAAAGCTATAATTAACACAAACATTTCTTAATAAATTCCATTATTATCACTCTTTAATCCTATTCTATTCTTTTGGGGTGGGGACTCCAGTACAGGGGACTGAGTTATATTTCCACTCATGGCACACTAGCACCATTGGTCAGTGAAACACCCCTCTTTTGTGCTACTTACATGTTTATTTCCTTTTTATCTACATTCACCACTGTCATTCTTTTTTCCTGTACCCTAATCATTCCAGTGTGCTTATGTGTTCTCTCAGTGTTCTGGAAAGCATGCATTGGCGTTTTGTGTGCACATATTTTAAATTTACATAGATTAAAAGTTGCGCTATAGATACCATTCCTTTTTTTTTTTTTGGCCTTTTTTTACTTAGAATGCTTTTAGGATCTATTCCCATTGCAGTGTGCAAATCTAATTCGTTTCTTTCACTTGATGCATAATATTCTGTGGTATGCATGCACCACACCTTATTTATCCATTTTCCCAGTCAGCCCTATTTCCTTTGTTCCGTTGAGAAGAGCTGGGGTTTGGCTTGTACATGGTTTCTTTCCCTTCCTTTTACTGCCATGGTAGGTTTTTCCTGCTGATGTTAAACTTGCTCAAATTGCCCAAGTGGTAAAATACCCCTTGACGGTGTTCTCCGCTCCCAGGAACACCCTTGGGCCTCCCTATCCATTTTGCACAAAATTGAGTTGTTTCTACATCAGGTGGCTTTGTTTTACCTGGGAGAGAGATTACATGGTGTATGTTTGCAGCAGGTTACATTCCCAGGACAGTCTTTTTCCAATTAGAGACGATTCTCCCCCTCTGAACACTTTAGCTTCCCTTCATCGGAGCTAATACTCGTGTGAAAGTTAATTAACCGCTCCATCGGGCTTCTCTAGTTTGAAGCCCCAGCTTCTGCCAGAGTCTTCTTAAGAGACCCGGCTTGCTTGCTTTAAAATTTGTATGTTGGCACACATTTAAACTAAAAAGAGTAGTTTTAAAGTGAGTCACTTCTCTGTTTCCAGGCATGAAACATACTGTCTTCATGTTCATAGCTCTAGAGAGAAATTTGGAGACCAAAATTTGGAATATACACCCGTATACTTAGTAATAGATGGTTTTGTAGTGGATACAACTTGGAGGCACATTTTAAGCTTCATAAGTGATCAGCTGAGCAGGTGAAGTAGTGAGAGGCTGGATGTGGTAGTAGTTGAGCTTGGATTTTGGAGTCATGCAGGCCTGGACTAGAGTCCTGAGTCTTTCAATGGGCCAAATGATTTTGGATATTGTTTTAGGTTTTCTAGAATAATACCACCCTCAGAGAGTTGTTGTAAGGATTAAATGAGGTAATGCGGTAAAGCACTAGCCCAGTGCCTAGTTAGCTACAGTCCATCATCATCATCTTCCTCCTCAGGCCTCTAAAGCCTGGAATTGTTGAGATAAAAATGAGCTTTTAGAAATTGGCAGAGATAAGTGGCATTATGAGGGCATGAACTTTAAAGACTCAGAGGAGTATCCAGAACTATCTTTTGGAATGAAATCAAAGAGAACAGAGGCTGAAGCTTCCAAAAAATGTCCGTTGTGTCCTGTCTTCAAAGAAGACACTTTCAGATCTAAGACTAGAAAGGAAATGGGTGAGGTAATCCTCTTTGCAGTTGATCACATCTGAGGGACCCTATTCTCAGTGGTAATCCTTGCCCAGTCCTTTGTCCTGTGCCTCGACTCTCGACTCAGAGCCCTGTTCTTTCCACAGCCAGGCTGTGTTGGGAGGGATGTGACCCATTTCAGCCAATTCATCCCACACACATTTCGCACATGCCAGGCAGTCTGCCAGGCCCTGTGCTGAGTTCTCCATGAGGGTGAACAGGAAGCAGTCTCTGTCTGCAAACTATTCAGAGACCTGAAGGGGAGGTAGTTAAACCACCAAGTGCTCTGCCAGAGTGGGCTCGGGAGGCAGTGGGAGCGTGAAGGAAGAATGTTTAATCGAGGCTAGAGCTGTTGGAGTTGGGGAGGATTCCTAGGGAGTTATTTCCATTATCTCTGGATGACACAGAAGTACTTTTAACCTTTTCTTTCAAAAGTAAGATTTTTACCTTTCTTTACTCTTACTTAGGGACTAGTTATGGTTGTTACCTAACCCCTTGGAGTGAAATAAGCTAAACAATAGCCATTTCCTTTTATTAACAGAGCTAGGTTTCCCCCAGTAGCCATTATTCCCGGCATCCCATCTTCTGGAATAATGGGGTGGACGTAATAATGTAATCACCTCTGTTAATAAATTGATATTTTTCTCCAAGGAAACAATTCTCATTATTGGAAATGTAAAGCTTTCCAAGAAAGCCTTGGAAACACAGCTAGAAGACTCCATTGGTTAGTGGAGTTAGTGGTTTCCTTGTTGAAACTCTCGAATTGATGCTAGTGTTATTGCCCTATAAAAATACAAGTGCAAACATGGCGCCACCAACAGTGGCATCATTTTGTATCTGTAAGCTCTTTTCTGCTTGTGTTCAAAGCTTCAGCCAATAAATATTCACCCACTGTGTACCAAATAAGGTAACTCGTCCCAAGGATAAAGGAAATGAATAAGGCATGGTCCCAAAATAATATTAGTGTGCGTTAAGTGCTGTAACAGAAGAGTCCCTATAGAGAAAGAGGAGAGCTGAAGTGTCACTGAGCAGGTGGCATTGACCCTGAATGAAGTAGGATTTGGGCGGAGGTTGAAAAAGAGAGACCAGAGGAGAGTGTGTGTTTGAGAGAGTGGGGGGAGGACGAATACTGAGCCCAACTTCAGGCTCAAGAATTATGGAGAAAAACGTGGTCTTTACGAATGTGAGTAGTTTGTGGTAGGATTGATGGGTGCACAGAGTGTTTTGAAGAGTGAGGGAAGAAAGATAAAGGAAGTTTGGAACCAGATTATGAGGGTTACTTATGGTGGACTGAATACAGAGCCAAAGATAGGAACCCCAGGGGAACATGAAGAGGTAAGAGGTGGGTGGAGCAAGTGTGAGTCCTTAAAGGAGACCTTAGAAGGAGCAATCAGAGAGGAGGCTGTAGAAAACTTAGGAGAGAGCAATGGATCAGAAGCTAATAGAGGAAAGAAATTTCAAGAAGGACTTGTCACATGCAAGGGAGAGGTTACATAAGAGGGACCTTGAAAAGTGTCTTTGAGATCTGAATATTGACCCCCAGATGGCCGTGCCCAGATGGAGGTAACAATCAGATGTAGGAGGTTGAAGAGAAATGGTGTGGCGAGGAAGTTAAGCCAGGGACACTCATCTTTCCAGGGAGGACGTTTGTAAGATGGCTATCCAGGGTTAGGGCCAAGACCTGGGACCAGGAAACAGAGCAACGGCCCCCTTTGTGGAGGTTGAACAAGTGCTCCTGGCTGAATGAGAAGCTGAGAAAGGGAGATGAGACTGAGGGAGAACTTAATGTGAAAGCCCATGTGTTGGCCTCGTACCATGAGTGTTCATTTGGAGTTGTGCACACTTCAGTTTGGAACTTACCTCAACGTACCAAGGTCACCAATTCTTCATAAGCGCAGTCTCTGACCACTCTTCTCGTAGGTCGCAGTTCTAGAAATGACATGATGAAACCCTTTTCCTTTACTTCTTAAGGGAAAATTGCTTTTGATTTATGGGTTTTTAAAAAGTCAGGTGTGGCAAGGGTGCCTGTAGACGCGCAGACCAGAGCAGATGCTATTTCAGATACATCCTGTAATGGGGGACCCTGTCATTGGAAATAGGATTGATTTACTCTCTGCCTGTAAAATCTTTGAACATATGTTTTCTGCTACTGTTTTTCAGAATCATTTGCTGTTTCAAATAGAGAACTGTGCGATGATGAGAAAGAGTTCATACATTTTCCAGTATGTGAGGGGACCTCTCAACCTGAACCCTCGTGTTCAGCTGTCAGAATAACAGCCAATAAAAACTACAGGAGCAAAACCTCTCAGGAAGGTGCTTTAAAAAAGATGCATGAGGAAGAACACCATCAACAAATGTCCATCTTACAACTGCAGCTGATACAAATGAATGAGGTGCATGTGGCCAAAATCCAGCAGATAGAGCGAGAGTGTGAGATGGCAGAGGAGGAACACAGGATAAAAATGGAAGTTCTCAATAAAAAGAAGATGTATTGGGAAAGAAAACTGCAAACTTTTACCAAGGAATGGCCTGTTTCCTCATTTAACCGGCCCTTTCCCAATTCACCCTAAGACTGTGGGGGCGGCTCCCTTGTAATTAATCTGTGTTGGCAAAGAAAGTCTGGAACAAGAACTTGCCGTCAGTAACCTGTAACAGAGGTACAACTAGGAGAATTAGAGTGGTAGTAGTCACTTATTTAAGAATACATTCAGGTAAACAGCTGCACCCTATGTACCCCTTAAGTGGCAAAGAAGCTGTTAGAGTCTTCTGAAAATGATCACCATGCGTGCTATAATTCTGAATGTAATGTCTCTTAATTAGAATTCCTACAAGAACCATGTGTGAGTGTTATTGTTGTATTTTTTAACCAAATGCAAGTGTGACTATAAAGGAGTGTGGCTGATTTTTTTTTTAATAGACATCAGAACTTTTCTATCCAAATGAATGCCCTCCCATTGAAAGTGGCCATCCCGGGAGGCCACACGTGTCTCTGGTGGTGAAGCTGTTGCTCAGAACTCGCTAGAGGTCTTTAGGGAACCTCCATGAGAGCTGCAGCACCTTTTTCATTTTTTCAGTGTCCCTTGAGTGTGGATTTTCTGTTTTTCAACAGCCCAGCGTATGGAAGGATATTTTCTAATGTGGCTCAAAACTGCCTTGTAAGGCCTTCCTTTCCCCAAAGAGGAGTTTCAAATAATGTCTCCAACATTGGAACTAAGGATGTAACCACTTTGAGGGAGAAATGTTCATTTAGAGTTCTACATTCTGTCATGTTTGTTTTATTAAAAGAAAAGACTTGCAATTTTATAGTCACACTGTGTATGTTTCTCAAAGGTGCTGCCTCCCACACTGTGCTCCAGTTTTTGCCTTTTCCCTCTGTAGTTTCCTCCCAACTTTGTACTACTGAGTTCATCATTTCCCCTTGTTTTTCGTCCTTAGCCACCTAAGGCCCTTCCCTCACCATGCTCATGGTGCTAGCTAATAGTGATGCTATGTCGTTTGCATTACACAGTTAGCATTGAGCTTTTTAAGAATCCATTACCAATATGTTTGGAAGCATGGATTGATAAATGGATATTCTGATTGAGCTGTGAGATGGCTTCTCCTGTAGCCTACTGTTAAAAACAGCCTTGGGACTTGGGCACAGCAGTAGCCGGAAGAAGCAAAGGGACGCTTCAGTGGCAAGGCAGGTCAGCAATTTCTGAGAATGAAATTTGAAGGCCATGTGGCGGGGAAGGAGGGGGATGTGTGGCAGAGGCTATATAGGGAGTGTAGGACTAGGAGTCAGGGCCTGAATTCTGAATTTGGTTCTGCCTCAAGTGCTCTGTGACCTTGGTTAACTCCTTTTAGTCCATGGCCACATTGTTTCCAGTCCATAAAACAAGGGAGTTGGTCTAGATAATTTTCAGAATCTGCTACGACTCCTTGACTGTGGTGTGGTCTGCAGAGTCTTGGATGGGTACTGCTGACATCATAATTGCCCGGAGGGCATGGGTCAACAGGGAGCAAGTGTTTACTGCATTGGCTAAGCCTCCCTCCTTCATAATTTTGGAATTTGGGTCCTGGGGACCATAAGTCCAGTAGAGTACATATATACTCATTATTTATGCACTGCATAAAACTTAAGTGAGTCTCAATTTACTTTATACACTGATATTTTAAATATCTTAGAGGAACTGGTTATTTAAAGGAAGCCTGTGAAGACTAGTCATCTTTGAAAGGAAGGATCCTTTTGTAAGGATTTGTGTTCTTAACTTAGTTTTTACCAAATGGACCCTTTAGAGAAGAAGCATCTGGATCAAGTCCCAAGCTTAAATGGTTTATGGGAGACAGCTGGACTCTCCATGCCCTTCTACACGCTTGGAATTCGGCTGGGGACCAGCAGGCCCTCAACACAGATGTGAACAGAGAAAAGTTTGCCATTGCTTCCTCTATGGATCCATCTGGAAATCTTGTTAATATGCAGATTCTGAAGTGGGGCCTCAGAGTTTGCGTTTCCTGTAAGCTCCCAGGTTTTGCCAGTTCTATTAGTCTGATCACCACAGTTCTGTGTAGCAAGGTTTAGAGGACCCTGTGAAGTTTTTACGAAAAAAAATAAAATTGGGTTAGGTACGTTTTTGTGTACAGCAGTGTGCCGGATATTGGTTTCCCTCAGAATTTACCACTTAAGCACACAAACAACAATGTAGAACAATGCAAAAAAATGCTCAGACACATAATGGAACTATAAAAGCATTGAACTAATTCCTAACTGAACAAATAAAGGATAATTAAACCAGCAGCCTAAAGCATCTCGTTCTACTGTTAATGGTATTTATGAGTTTATAACAGTAGTTTTCAACCGTGGCTATGCATTAGAAAGACTATTTTATAACGAATTAGTCCCACTGGGTCCCACTCCCTGAGGATTCTGATTCACTTGACTAAGGTTGAGGCCTGGTCCTCTATATTTTTCAAAGCTTTATGGGGGATTATGATACGTAATTGGGACTGAGAATCACTGGTGTAGAGTTCACAAATGTGTCTCAGTTGGTCTGGAATCCTGTGAGGTCATGCAGAAGTGAGGAAATGATGCTCAGAGAAGAACTACATGGCACCAGGCCCATAGCTAGTGAATGGCAAAGCAGAACCTCAGTCCCAGGTCTCTTGACTCGAAAATGAGGGGCCCTGCCTGCCCCTGCCCCTGCCTCATCCCTCAAAGCTATACCATGGGTTTGTTTTACCCTGAGAGCCAGATCACATCTGCAGGGACTTGGAATGCCTCCATTCATGAACAGGTGCATCCCAACTAATTTCACTTTTGAGCAGTTCCTTACCTGAGGTGGAAAGGCAATAACCATTTCTTGGTTGGTGCTCTAGAGAATTGACAGATAAATACTGAGACACAGTTCACCATACTCCACCCTGCCAAATCATGGACACAGCCCAGTAGGGGAGGTAAGGCTTGTACACAGCTGTCATATACTTGGTCAGTGTGTGTCTTCAAGTGCATATGTAGCTCAGAGCAGAGAGCTAAGAAGCTTGAAGGAAGGCCTGCTGGAGGAGGTGGCATTTGAGCCAAGTCCTTACGGTTGGCATTTTGGCAGGTGGAAATTTGGAAAGGAGAGGATCTTTGCAAGATGCAAGGTCCTGTTGAAGATTCAAGATGCTGAGACACAGAATTGAGAGGCAGTGACACACAGGAGTTTCCAAGTTGGGCAGTAACATGATCAAAACTGCTCCAGGAGGAAGATTAGAGGATGAAACAGTTTCGAGAAGACTGGAGTCTGATAGACGAGTTGGGAAGGTTGGCCCTGGTTAGGATGAGAGGAGAGGAGGAGCTAGAGGAGACAAGTAAAAACGAGGGAGACCAATGCGAAGGGCATTGCAGAAGTGGAATCAGGCAGGCTTGGCAGCTGATTGCTTTTGTTGGAGAGGAGGGGTAAAGTTGTACAGCTAGATGCCTGAAAGAATGATGCTGCCGGTTGAAATAATGGAAGAAAGGATGCATTTCTGGCTCTGACCCATCCTAGGAGAGGCCTAGCCACAAACTAGTGCAATTGCTTCCCACTCGGCCTCAAACTCTAGCGCCTCCTCCCATCTCCTCTTTGGCTGTCACCTTTTCGCTCTGACTTCTGCCTCGTCAGCTGCCTGTGCTGCCTCTTCCACCTTTTCATCTGACTCCAGCTGCTCCCTGCTGGGTCCTTGTCACCCACTCATTTGGTGCTGCCTCTGCCATCAGTGTCTCCATCGCAGCTGGTGGTGCGTCAGTGACCATCTCTTATAATGGCTTCACGCTAGAAAGATCAGAAAAGATTATTTCTTTACCTCAAGCTTCAATTCTTTTCTAGACGATTGGCATCCACAAATTTCATGTTTTTTTAAAATGTCCCATGTTATATAAAGGAGCATTGACTGACAGGGACTGTTAATCCCCATGTATGCCTATTACAACCTCTTTACAGAATCAAACATGGAACCCTACCCTATTATGCATCAAACATGTAGGAAATATTTTAAGAATTTTTCAGGGAGAATCTTAAAATGCACTGGCTTTCCCCCCATTTTTTTTTTTAAGAATGAGAACAGAGAAAGAGAGGTGGCATGGTGGAAGAGTGCATTAGAGTTGTCAACAGCCTCTGCAGTGTCAGGTCAATTACATCAGTATGTGGTCTGGACCAGGGGAAAGGAATGCGTCTGCCTCCTGGGAATGTCAGCAGGACCTGATAATTATATTTGGCGAAGCCATGAAGAGTGGCTCTGTAATGTCATTGCTAAGAATTACCCTTTTAATAACATTTCTAGATGTCTGAGCTTTTCAAATGGAATAACACTTCTTGTCTGCTGTGGCTTTCCTTTCTCTTGGGCTGCTTCCCAGCTCATCCTCCTCTTCTCCCTTGCCCTTGTTTTGCTATCAGTTCATGTTTTCTGTTCTGTCTTCTTCCCTCCCAGCCCCATTCCTCCAACCCTTCCTTCTGTACCCACAACAGCTCCCACTCTCCTCTGTTTTAGAGGTGGGGTCATGTGAGAATGTATGTGAGGGAAATATTTGCCAAAGGACAGCATATTCAACATCTGGTCTCAACAAGGTGAAGTGTGGCCTTAGACTTGCTTCCGTGCTGCATCTGCGACTTTTGTGTTGGTGGGACTCAGAAGTCATGGGAAAGGTCGCCAGTGATCTGTGACTGCAACAAGTTCTTTTCCTAATTGTGCCATATATTATGCCCTTCAACACAGTTTACTAATCTCTGCCTCAGTTTATCCATCTGTGAAAGTGGTGTGTAATACTTATCTACCTCCCTTGAATGTTGTGAAGGTTAGTCTATGTTAGTAAAGCACTTTTGAAATAAAGAGTCATGTAAAGCATTTTAACATTACTGTTGTCATTGTGATATGAATGTCCTCCCGTAGAGATGCTGCCCTGCAGGGGAAGTACCCCAGGTATATCATGGTTTAGGACCACCTAGTAGAGAAAACTTCCATAACAAATACAAGAGTGTGATTATTTCCCTTGTGAAAAGTTTCAACATGGCATTTTCTTAAACAGCCCTCTGGTTCATTTGGAATGAGATTCAATTTATAGAAGGGTGATTTACATAAGATTTTTAAAGAACATATCTATCGAACCTCTTACCCAATATAATTGTTGGATTTACAAGCCGAGTATCAACCTTACAGAGCAGTTTATCATCATTAGGTGGAAAACTGGTTTCTCCATTATCCAGATGCCCAGATTGGGTGTGAAGGTTCTCTCACGGTTGCCACTGATTGGAATGGACAAAATGGTGATCCCGCTACTTCTGAGGGAGAGGATCAGAAGCTCTAGTTCCGCTTGAAAAATGTCCTTACAGCACTGCCAGTGTGGGGGGAGGAGACTAACCGTGTATGTTCATTAAAGGGCTCAAAGTGAAGGGGTCTCTATCCGTCAACATGGGCTCCCTTTCTTAACTCCTGGAGACTTCCAAGAGACTTAATAAGTTTTGGTCTGAGTTTTCTCTTTTATGGGTTTGTTGGGGAAAAAATTGCAAACCCTGTTTTTAAGAAATTGGTTATTTTAACCAAACGGATACTTGTCATACTAGAAATACTGTAAGTAGCAAGGTAAGATTCCAGTTCTTTTTCTGTCCCATCATATGGTTCAGCTTCCAGAGTAACCAAGAAAGAAACTCAGAGGCTGGTGCTCTGCTGGTGAGGTGCATACGGATCTAAATCTTTATCCTTGAGTCTCAAAGAGGGTCTTTGGATGGGCTGGTATTCGACTTTCTGCAGGACTAGAGGGCGGTTGCTCCAGTCACTCAGCCATTGGGAAATCTGGGGGTAGTTGGGGCAGATCTGCTCTTATGTGGCCACACTGAGCCCTAGGCTGAAGGGGCAAGAGCTACCCAGCAGAAGCTCTTCTCATTGTGATGGCAGAAGTACAGGAGGGCAAGCCAAACTGTAGAAGCACATTTCAAGTTTCGGGGTTATATAGCCTAATAGCTCCTTGGCCAAGGCAAGTCACGTGGCTGAGCCCAGAGTCAAGGGGAGGGAAGTAGACTCCTCCTAAGAAGGTGAATATTTTTGCACAATGGTCTAATCTACCACAGTATCACAAGTGGGAAGGGAACTAATAGTGGGGTACCAAGGAGTTGAGATTATATTATAAATCGAGGAACAGGGAATCTGGGGGAATGTACCCCTGTTCCTCATCTTCAACTGAGACACCTTTCTTCTTCTTTCCTTCCCCTCTCTCTTTTTTTGGGGGGGGTAGGGAGGCTTTAAAATAATGATAATAATAAAATAAATGTCAATGGATGTTGGATTAAATGAGTAATATATATTTAGTTCAATGTATTTAGAACAGAGCCCGGCACACAAACACTATGCATTTTAGTCATCATTTTTGTCTTTCAAGGTCATATGGCTTCTAAATGGGGCCAGAGAGATTTGAACCCAAAGCGCCTGGCCCCGGAGCACCTGCTGTTAAGAATCAGAATACACAGCCTTTCTATTCAGAGCCTGAGTTCAAACCTTTGCTTTGCAAAGAACATAATCTCCTGAATATTAGACCATCATCTGTAAAACAGCTACTTCCCAAGATACCTATATTGACTACATGACAATACAAATATGGAAGAGCCACATTAAACTGTAAAATCAAAACCCCCCAAAATCCTTAAACCTCTCTTCCAATATTCTGTGTTACAAGAGAGTCCAAAACTCTCTTCTCCCATCACAAAACTCATCTTAATCTCTCCTTCCTGCTTCGCCACTCCAGAACACTCCTCAACACACCGATCAGTCTCTCGGTTTCAGAGCCAGACTCTGTGAAATTACTTTTGTTGATCCCTCTACCCGGAGGCCTCTCTACAACCCCTTCCCATCACCTTAGCTGTTGAAGTGTCACTCATTCTTCAAGGTGAAGTGACACCAGGGCACACTCCTGGAACCTGGGCTCTGGTCCCAGCTTTGCTAGTAGCTCGTCATATGATTGAGCACGAGTTACTAGGTCTCTCTGGATATTAATTTAATTTCCTTTTTTATAAAATAAGGGAGTTGGAGGAGAGGATCTCTAAATTCTTTTTCCCTGTTCTAATTAGCCTAATTCTGAAGTTAAACTGATCTTTTCAATTCACTGCATATAACCCAAGTTTTCCCGTTAGCATTCTCCTTTAAAGATAGTGTGTACACAAACGGAATTCAAATGCTACATCAAGTGGATCAGCCTCAAGGTTGAAAGCACTATTTGTGAAAGTTACTGATATTCACATAATGATTGTACTTAAGCTGTTTATAAAACAATATAGTCAATACAAGAATTTCTATATAATGGGCACAAAAGGGTTGTTGCTTCCCAAAATGTAATTTTCCCAACAAAATGTAATTGGCTGCTGTTTACTTTAGCTGTTTCAAATTGCCCAATTCTATAGATTATAGAATACTTCTGTTTTACAAATTGCCCTGTTCTAAGGCAATAATGTGCCCCGAATATGTAGATTTTTGTATATGCTTTTAAAATTCTTATCAGTAGATTTCAGCAGATGATATCTGTTGTAAACATCCAGGGCTGTCTGAAAACCTACTTCAAATGGAAGGAAGGAAGAAGATTAGCATTTATTGAACATCTTCTATGGGTCCTAGGGACGTTCGTTTATTATTTCATTTAATTCTTAAAATACTCTGCAAGAGTGGGTAATATTATCCATATTTTAAAGATAATGAAATGAAGCTTGGAGAGGTTAAGTGACGTATTCAAAATCACGTACCAAAAGTTCTGGAGATCGTTGCACAGTGTGAATATACTTAACATCACTGAACCGTTGGCTTAAAATGGTTAAAATGGTAAATTTTATGTTGTTTCACCATAATAAAAACAAAAAAATCACAGACCTAGGTTAACTAGATTTGGATCCCAAGTCCGTATGCTTCAGTTAGTCTGTTTATGGCGTGGGAGAAAACAAGCACTTTGATTGGCTGGTTATGTTTATCAAAATCTGCTAGGACTGAGGAGCTAGAAACAAAGAGAAGCAGAGAGAAGAGGTAAGTGAGGGTAAAGGTGTCAGCAACACAAAGGTGCCACCCCAGTTCTGTCTGATGGCAAGCTGAGAGTTAGTGACCAGGGCAAAAAAGAGAGGTCACCACTCAGTCTTGCCATTTAGATTAGTGTTTCTCAACGTTAATGTGCATAGGAATCACCTGGGCATCTTGTTACAAATGCAGCTTCTGATCCAGCAAGTCTGGAGTGGGGCCAGATTTTGTATTCCTAACAACCTCCCAGGTACCAGTGATGTTGCCGGTCCATACCAAACATTGAGTAGCAAGGATGTTAGATCACAGCACCTCCAAGGCAGTTCTCCACGTGTGGTTTTCAAATCCGTTGGACCAGAGAACCTGGGTTGCTTTCACAAAGTAAATTCTGGGCCCCAACCCTGACCTACTGAATCAGAATCTCTGAGGGTAGGGCTGGGAATCTGCACTTTTAACAAGTTTCTCAGTTGCTTGTAAGGTATGATAAAGTTCGAGAACTACTGCTAAGAGGACATCATCGTGGCATCCCTCCCCTTGCATATCCATTTCCAGTTTGTAAAGCCTTTTTCACATCCTGTTTCTCCTGTACCTGTACAGCAGGATGATGCATGTGATACCATTAGCCCCACTTGACTGATGCGGAAACTGACATCTTCAGTAGTTAGGAGCTGGACCCGAAGGTCTTCTGACTCCCAGGAAAGTGTTCTTTTTAATATTTCATGGCTCTCTCTCACTTTACCATTATCTTCACCTATACTCCTACACAAATTAGAAGTCTTTTATGTCTAAAAAGCTTTGCAGAGCAATTTTCTTGCTATGATGCTTTTAAAGATTTCAATCTAATTTAGCACATTAAGAAGCACAGTTTATACTTATAAGCATAAAGCTATCCAAGGTCGTGGCAGAAAAAAGTTTGATGAAGTAATGAAGAAATAGACTGCATTGAGGTTTTTCTTAATCTTTTTCTTTTTCACCCTTCACCTAGATTTACCAATTGTTAACTGCTTGCTTTTCTCTCTCTCTTTGAACCGCTTAAAAGAAAGTTGCAGGGGCCGGCCCCATGGCCGAGGGGTAAAGTTCCATGCACTCTGCTTCAGTAGCCTGGGTTCACAGATTTGGATCCCAGGCACGGACCTACTCCACTCATCAGGCGTGCTGTGGAGGCATCCTGCATACAAAGTAGAGGAAGACTGGCACAGATGTAAGCTCAGGGCTGGTGTTCCTGAAGCTAAAAAAAAAGGAGGAAGATTGGCAAAAGATATTAGCTCAGGGCGAATCTTCCTCACCAAAGAAAAATAAAAGTTGCAGACATTCTGACACCTCACCTCTAAATCCTTCAGCATGCATGTACTGAGAATAAGAACATTCTCCTGCATCACCATAATCCCATTATCACAACTAAGTAAATCAA
Organism: Equus caballus; assembly: GCF_041296265.1. Lineage (NCBI taxonomy): Eukaryota > Metazoa > Chordata > Mammalia > Perissodactyla > Equidae > Equus > Equus caballus. The sequence goes on from NC_091708.1 coordinate 15,168,078, forward strand.
TATTAACACAGTAATATCATCTATATGTAGTCCACATTCAAATTTCTCCAGTTGTCTTATGAATGTCTTTTATTGCTGTTTATTTTCTCGGATCCAATCAAGGTTTATTGCATTTGCTTCTTTTGTCTCTTTAGTGTAATTTTATCTAGAACAAACCTCTCTCCCTTTTTGTTTTTCATTACATTAAATTTCTTGTAAAGTCCAGGCCTCATCAATGTGCCCCACATTCTGGATTTGATTACTTCCTTGTGATTAGATTCAGGTTAAACTTCTTTGGCAAGACAATCATGTAGATAAGATCACCTGCCTCTCATTACATCATTTCAGGAGCCCCGTGGTAGAAAGCTGTCCCACCATTGGTGAGGCTAGATTTGATCACCTGGTGAAGGTGGTACCTGCTAGATCTCTCCATTATTAAGTTATTTTCTTTCATTCATAGTTGATAAGTTAACTTTAAGACTGTGAATATCCTGACCCCGCCAACCTTTCACCCAAAGGTTTTAACATTCATTGATGATCATTACTCGAATCGGTTATCTCATGGGAATTGCAAAATGGTGATCAAATCAGTCAACCATTTGCCAGCATGCATATGGTAAGAAGTTATGGCAGATTTGAGAAAATCTGAATTTAGGTTACCTCAAGTCACATTGGCTACTCAGAAAGCAAAGACTCCACTTTGCCCCCACTTTCTTAAGAGGCCACCTCTCTTAGAACTCCTTTGCAGAAGGTGAGTAGTAGCAGGGTTAGTTTTTTTTCCCAGTCTGAGAGAAAAGGCTCCTAACTTCCTTCTCTTAAGCACCCCTGCTCCAGGTTGTCTCTCTGGTGTCTGCCTCTATTTTATCCATCTCTCCTAAGCTTGGCTGGGGAAAATCACATACTTTCTCTCCCCTTATCATCAATGACCACTTCAAATTTTTTCCACCCTTCTAAAATCTGACCCCAAATTTCTGCATAGTAGGGATTTGGAGCAGTAATCTGGTTGAAAGGGAGGGGCCAGGGTCCTTGATTTGAAGTGGTATCTGTTATATATATATATATATATATATATATATATTGCATGTTATAGATCAGTAAAAACCAGTAACTTTTTATATAAGATTGAGATAATGCAATTGCCCACATCAAAGATGAAGAAGATGTGATGAAGATTGGGTGGAAAGGCTAAGAGGTAGCTTATGGACATTATAGTGGGGCTGAAGCTGCTTTAAGGTACTGTTCTGCAGCCACTGCCCCCATCCACTCTCCCCACTCCACCTCACCTCCCTCCTCTTTGGAGAACACAGAAGCCAGGCTCCACGAATTTCCTCAGTATCTCAATAGCTTCTCTACAAACTCAGCTGCCAGCAGCCTCCCTTCTCTCTACCTTCCCTCTTGTTACAAAGAACACAGTGTCTTCTCCCAAAAGTCAATCTCTCCATCTGAGCTTTGAATTCCAGCCCTCCTGTCTTCTTGAGAATCTTATACTGCTGATTATCCTTTTTCCTGTGTTGTGTATTCGACTCTCCCCACCCCACTGGGTCTTTATCATCATCATTTAAATATTTCACAGTCTCATCTTAAAAAGTCCCTCCTCCACCCACAGTCACCTCTAGCTTTGTTTCTCTTCTTTTCTTGGCAGCCAAGCTGTCTAAACGTTCTGTCTCCACTTCCTACTTCCTACTCATGTCTCAATAAGCTCTAATCTGGATTCTGCAGCTACCACTTTATCAAATGGCTCTTGTTAAGATCACTGACAACTTCAAGTGACTATATCCATTGGTCTCTATTCAGTACTCATCTTGCTTGGCCTCTCAGCAGCGTTCAATCAGTTGACTACATCCTGCTTCTTGAACACTTTTTTCCTTGGTCACTGTGACTCTGTTCTTTCCTGGTTTTCCTCCTATTTTCTGGCAGTTCTTTCACAGTTCCCTCCATTTGAGTTTGTCAAGGCTTCAGCCTAGGCCCTTTTCTAATTTTATAGTATCTCATTTAGTCATCACACCCACTTCCATGACTTCAGTTAATTTATCCTCTGATCACTCCCTCACTTATATATCCAGCGTAAATCTCTTATGAACACCAGACTTATAAATCCAACTGCTCCTGGACAGCTCGGTACGGATCCTCACTGGCCCCTCAAACTCCATGTGCCTACAACTGAACTCATCCTCCTCTCCAAACCTGCTTTTTCTCCAAAGATGCTATTTTAGTAAATGGCACTGAACCTGGGGATAACCTTTGCTTGACACTTTCTCTCCCTCACCTCCCGCATCTAGTCAGTCACCAAATTCTGTTGCTTTTACTTCCTTAATCTAATTCATTTGCTTGTTCCCGTCTGGCCTAGTCCAATTCACCATCCTCACTTACCTAGACCACTGCACTAGCTCTCCCTGGATTTCTTGGTACGTTTTGCCTTTCTGATCCATTCTGCATCCTGCAGCCCAAGTGATTTTTTTAACAGTTTCACTGAGATATAATTAGCATACCTTACAGTTCACACGTTTAACCAAGTGATCTTTTAAAAACACAAATCTGAGCAGGTTATTACCTGTTTATCATCTTAGGATCAAGTCTGAACCCTTATTCTGGCTTAAAAGGCCCAGTACAATCTGACCCTGGCTTCCTGAAGTCTCCAACTACATTCTTTGTGTCATTTGCCACCTCACTCTCCAGGCTTCAGCCACAGCTGCCTTTTCTCTGTGTCTTAAACTTGCCATATTCTGTATTTCATTTTTACATGTTGAACTTTCTTCATAGAATTCTGTCCCCTCTCCACCCACTTCTAACTCTTCATCAGTCTTCCAGCCTTAGCTTAAATATCACTTCTTTGGGGAAGATTTCGTTGATATTCCCAGCCCCTGCTACGTTAGGGGTCCCTGTCTGATGCTCCCACAGCTTTCACACATCCTTTGCAAAACTCTTCGCAATTGTAATTGATTGTTTAAAGCCTGCTTCCCTTTTAGACTATAGGACAGGGACTGTGTCTATCGTGTTCACTTCTTCATCTTCACTGCCTATCGCAGTTGCCTGGCACATGACGGGCAATCTCTAAATACCATTGGATGAATGGCGCTGCTGTCACCATTCTCCATGTCCTGCCTTGACCCCTGCTCCCATTGTTGTTGAAGCCACCATGCTAGAGCTGCCCTAAGTCTTACTACTATTGTTTTGCCTTGAGAGAAACAGCTTCAGAGTGTGGTCTTTCTGTTTCACCTTCACAACTTTCTTAATTAGGAATCCAGACTAAATGCCAAGTCTATTGACCCTGATGCTGAGTCCCGAGACCATCAGACTTTGAGGAATAATTTTTAACTGGGAGCCAAGGGAGAAGAATAAGAAAATTGCTGACTCAGTTTAAGTTCCACATGTACATGCACAGATGAGTTGCTATATACAGTAATGTGTGCATGGATACACACACGTAAATGTGAATGTACAAAACACAGGGCACAGCTGTCACACTCAAATATGCATACATACACACCCTCACAGAGGCAACCTGATATAGACTCATTCCCTACATATGTACACAGAGAGTAAAATGACATATGCTTGGCACTTATGCATATGTACAGAGGCAAGCTGATACACTCTTTACATATGTACACACACAGGCAAATGACATATGCTCAATACATATGTATACATACAGAAGCAAGCTGACATACTTAAACACACACAATGGTAAAATATAATTATTTAGCTCCATTCGACTCACTCTGATTCCTCTGGTACTTAACTCCTTGCTTATCTCTCTTTCCGGATTCTCAGCCCAATGGATGCTGTTCTCAAGTTCCCAGGCTCTTGGCTATAACCTCGTGTCATTCCCTTTGACCCACCTGGCTCATTCTCACAACTTTTCCTCCCAGTAGCTTGGCCGCCCATGCCAGCCATCAGGCTGCCCTCCTGCAGGTCTCTCTAGTAGCCAGCCAGCTCGGATGAGCTCTTTGACTGCTGACTTGAACTCTTTGGGTTTTGATTTAGATCATAGGCTTTGGCGTCAGACAGATGTTGATTTGAGTCTCAGTCCTGCTGCCCACTAGCTGTGTAACCTTGGGTAAATTCCTTAATCTCTCCAAACCTCAGTTTTCTCATCTGTCCTCATTTCAGAGTGAGGATAATAACAGCACCTTTGCTATTAGGTTTTTGGGAGCATTATGTTAGATAATACATGTCAAGCTCTTAGCTTAGCAGATAAATGCAGTTCATGGCTACTGCCCCTAAAAATAGCTAACATTTATTTGCTTACTATGCCACTACTACTTCTAACAAATTATTTATTGAATACTTACAATGTACTGAGCATGGTTCCAAGCACTTTACCTATACAAACCCATTTTATCCTTACAACAACCCTGTGAAGCAAATACAAATTTTATCTCCCTATTATGGATTATGAAACTGAGGCATAGAGAAGTTAAGTAACTTGCCCAAGGTAGCAAGTGGCAGAGTTAAGATGCAAAACCAGATGGTTTGGTTCCAGAGCTGACACTCTTTTTTTCCTTTCTTTTTTTTTTTTTTTAATAAAACATTGGCACCTGAGCTAACAACTGTTGCCAATCATCTTTTTTTTTCTTCTTCTCCCCAAAGCCCCCCAGTACATAGCTGTAGATTCTAGTTGTGAGTGCCTCTGGTTGTGCTGTGTGGGACACTGCCTCAGCATGGCCTGATGAGCGGTGCCATGTCCGTGCCCAGGATCCAAACCAGCTAAACCCTGGGCCGCCAAAGCGGAGTGCGCGAACTTAACCACTCTGCCACAGGGCCGGCCCCAGAGCTGACACTCTTCTTTACTATGCCATACCTCTTCCTACCATTTATGTGTGATTGTCTTTGTCAGAGAAGCTCCTTCTGTGGTACAATCTTTTATGAGTTAAACCCTCATTTTTGGAGAAATTTTTGAATTGTAGCTGAAAATTTCCATTTGCTGAAAGATGGAGAAAAAAAATCTTAATTCTGTATTCAGACAATACTGAACGATGAATGACAAGAAGACCTGCAGAAAAACCCAGCGATGCCTCCTCAGTCTCTCTACCCACTCACAGGGCCTGTTTGGGTGAGAAGCCTTTCAAACTGACGGAATTACGGTGGTGAAGCCTGTTCTCCTCCAGGCAGAGTGGGGCTACCTCTCTGCAGTCCCACTGCACTTTTTGTTCAGATATCTGTAACCCTTGGCTCCTTGGCTTCTGCCCATCTAAATAATTGAGAACTGTTAAGGGGAGGGGAGTGACAATAATCGTGCCTTGAACCAGAGTGGTAATTACAAACAATGTAATCACAATAATCCTTGCATGTAATCACAGGAAGCCCCAACAAAAGTCTCCTGACACGCTGGCAGGGGCTCAGGATGGTTTGTGCACACACCTTGGTGGCTGCAGTCTTAGTGGGGCCAATAATTGCTCCATCTTGTATCAGGCGATGCTGCTTCTCCACCTGTTCACGCTAGTGATGTGGTGGGGCTCTGGAGTCAGATGGAGCCAGGGGACTCTAATTTCCTGGCTTTCTGGTTTGGGTAGGTCACTTAACTTCACAAGCCTCAGTTTTCTCATCTATAGAATGGAAATAATACCCACCAACAGGGTGGGTGGGAGGGTTAGTGACAACAAATAGGCAATGCCTGGCAGTAGCTGGGATGTAGCAGGTCTTCAATGAGTTATAGTTACTATGGTTATGGCTTGATCCAACAATCATGCTCTCCCACCAATATTATTATTATGGTGTCTCCCCTACTATACTTTAAGTTCTGTAAGAAGCAGGGACTTTGTTCTGTTTATCGCTGTTTCTCTGCATCTAGAACAGAGCATAGACCATAGTAGGTGCTCAGCAAATATTTGTTGAATCAGTGAATGAAGTTTAAAACAAGCTGAGCTTACGCTGTCTTATCCCACTGGTCGGCATTTAGCCCCTTGTACTCACAGGGCCTTGGCGCATGACGTTCCCTCTGCCTGGAACACTGTCTCTTCACGTGGTCAACTACTCACTCTTCTGATCTTAGCACAGGTGTCACTCTAACAGGTAAGCCTCTGACAGCTTCCCCTTCATAGCATTTATCAACATTGTTGTAATTTTACTTTAATTCGTATAATTGTTCAACATTTGTCTGTAAACTTCCTAAGGATGATGACCAGGTCTGTTGTACTCACCACTGCATTTTCAGGGACTAGGAGTAGGCCTGCAGTATCAATTTACTGAATGAATGAATGACTTCATCTACTCATTCCATGTTTTTTAAAGACCCTTCTCTCTAGGAAGCAGGGTCTAATTTCTCAACTTGGGCCAGAGGTCAATCCCAGGCTTGCGCCAGTGCTGCTCCATAAATCATTCCAGTGTTTCTAGACTGAGCTCAAGCGCTCTGACTCTCTCCTACCAGGGCCAATGTGTCAGTCCCACATTGTCTCATTACCGTTTATTGGGGCTTCATTATGCAGCTAGACTCTCCAGCAGGAGGTCCAGAAAAGCCAGAATCTTGGCTGGGCTGGGAGTGTGGAGTAGGATTTGCCATTTACTACCCCCACCTTACCCCCAAACACACATCCTCCATTTCTATTTAGTGTTTATCACACTGAGTTGTAATTGTTCATTTTCAGATGTCTCCCCATGTAGACAGTGAGACAGGACTGTCTCTTGCCCCCACAGGCTACTGTGGCACCTAGCACTCAGTGGACGCTTACAAAGATTTCTTGAAGGAATGCAATGTTTTCCATGAGTGGAGCTTTATTGAGGACAAAAACAACTGATAGGAGAAGGCACTACCTCTGGCTTTTTTTTTTTTTTTAACCTGAGCCAATAAATGTCTTTTTGTTTAAGTTAATTTGGGTTGGGTTTTCTGTTACTTGGAACTGAAAATCTTCTGAAAGAATATAAATAATAGTGCTCAAGTACAGGATTTCTGATAGATTATCTTCCAAAAGCAGTCACTCCATATTCACTCTCTCTCACTCCCCTCCATAAAAATAGACTGCCATGCCCCTTGTCTTTGGGCTCAGCTATGAGGCTTGCTTTAGCCAGTGGGATGCTAGTGGACATGTACAAGTGGGGGTGTGGAAAGGGCTTGCACAGTTGGGGATGCCCCCTTGTACCACTTTCATCTCCATAAGCGATACCCCTGGGTAGCTGCTGCTCCTTCAGCTGGGGCCATCAAATGGGTAATATTGGAGAAGATCAGAGCTTGGCCTGCACACAAGAGCTAAGCCCAGCTGGACCTGCAGCTTGAAGCAGAGCCATTCAGCCAAGCCTGGCCTAGATTAGTCAACCCCCAGACCTATGAGAAATGAATGTTTATTGTGGCATGCTGCTGAGATTTTGTGATTGTTTGTTACGGAGCAATAACTGACTGATGAAGGTTAGGCCAGGGGTTTCCAAACTGGCAGTGTATCTGAGTTACTTAGAGAACTTTAATATAATCAAGGGATATTTGAGTTTCCCCCAGAATGTCTGGAGTGGTGTTCGGAAATCTATATTCTTTTAAAACTCTCTGGGTGGTTTTTATGTAGCGAGTCTCACACTCTTTTGCTGTATGACATTTTGGGGTCACCAATATTAAGGCATGTGATGGGCGTTGTATTAGATGACCACCAAGATCTTTTTTCTTCTCTGAGATTGAATGATTAAAGTCAGAGAAATCCTGTTTTTGAAGAAGAGTCCTTTTCAATTTGAAAACTTTTGAGAAATCTGTGAGTTTTTCTTATCTCGTTTGGAGAAAGATGCACATGTAAATTAATTTCTGACTTCTGGCCATAGAGTTTTTGCTTTTTATTTATGGGTTGTTTCCTACTAGTGTTTCTGCACGGGCTATGGTTAGCAGTCAAGTGAAAATGAAAGGAAGAATACTGGGGCTGGGAGAGCCAAGACACAGGGCAGCAAAGAAGCATGAGGGAGGTCAAGCTTAGCAGGGATGCTGTTGAAGGAATGGTCAGAGCAGCAGCCTTCTGCTGTGGCTTCGCTGGGATCACACCTGATTCAGAAGCCAGACGTGGAATTTTACTTAGAGGATGAGGCAAATCTTAATAAACTGTTAAAAATGTGAATTTATATAAAAAGCATGATGAAAGCATAATTTAAAAAGAAATAGCTTTTTAAATTATAACAATAAAAATTTTCATTAGACAAAAATTCAGACAATATAGAAAACATAAAAGACAAGTACCTGTTACTCATAGCCCACTGTTCAGAGATAACCACTGTTAATATATTGTTGTATATTCTACTTGACTTTTTTCCTATGGATGTGTACACACATGTATATTTTAGGAAAATAAGGTTTTCTTATACGTACTCATTAGTATCGTGCCTTTTTCCACGTCAGTAAAAACTAACCTAATCATCGTTAAAGCTGCATAATACTCCACTGTTCAAAGAGGCACCATACTTTAACTATGTCTCATGGATGGACATTTAGCTTATATTTACTATCATGAAAACGCTATGATGAACAACCATATATACATTTTTGTGTGCTTGCCCAATTATTTCTTTAGGATAAATTCCAATATGTGGAATTGTTAGATTAAAGGGTAAACATATTTTAAAGGTTTTTGATACATAGTCAAATTGCCCTCCCCAAATGTGTAAATTAATAGTGCTAGGTTTTGTCAATTCTTTTAACTTTTGTTAATGATCTACAGAAAAAAAAAAATCTTATGGTTTTAATCTGCCTCTTGTTACTAGTGGATTTAAATATCTTTGCATATATTTATGGTCTGTATTTTACATGAATAAGACAAGTCGGCTTCCCATCTTTCTATGATGTCAACTTTTTCTTCTTGATTTATGTTACTTCGTTAAGTATATTGTCTCTTACTTACATTGAAAATATTTTCCCTAATGTGGCTTTGCTTATGGTGGCTTTTCAGACCTTTTAAAAATTTTATTGTCACATTAATATCAGTTTTCCAATGAGATTTAAAAATTCCTTCTTAGGTGAGAGGCAGCAAAATAGAATGAAAAAGGCACAGGACTTTCAAACAATTAGTCTATAATCTTACTGCCCCTGGCTGGGTCTCACTTAGCATGATGTGACAGAAAGTGCGCTGGACTGGGAGTCAGCTCACTTGATCTCTCTGGGTCCCAACTGTCTCCTCTGTGGAATGGAGCTGAGAGTAAGAACTCCCTTGTAGGGCTGTAAAAAAGAACTGGAGAGAATGCATGTAAAGAGTTTCCTCCAGGTCTTGTATACAGCAAATCCTCTCTAAATATTAGCTATTATTAGTGGGAGAGTACAATATAGAATTTGTCAGAGTATCTGAAATTCAGTCAGTGTATGTGGGAATGGAGTGGGAGTGAGGATCCCAGAAATTTAGCCATTTGCCCCCATCTCTAAGGACCGCATAGCTGGAGGCAGAACTTGGGTTCCAATTCTGGTCCTGTCCATTGCTTCGTATGTGACCTTGGACAAGTCACCTTCACCTCTCGGCGGTTCGGTTTCTTCACCTAGAAAAGAGATAAGAAACCACCTGCCCTTCTGTTGCAGCCGGCTGCTGGGCGAAGGAAACGCTTCCGAAGCGCTTACAAAGGGCGGCAACACCGTCTGCGGGAGAGACGCCTGCGGAGCCCCGGGGGCGCCCCCCGCCCCCAGCCCCCGCCGGGCCGCGCCCCCCGCCCTCCGCGCTCCCGCCCGCCGCAGGAACAATAGCTCCCCCGGAGGCGGCGCCGGCCGCGGCGGGGCGGGGCTGGCGGCGCGGGCGCCGGGGGTGTGCGCGGGGCGGGGTCGCCGCCCCCCTCCCGCCCGCGGTTCCGTCACGCGCCCCTCGCCCGGCGGGCCGGGGTCTTTGTGACGCGGTGGCGACGGCCGCGGACACAAAGGGACGGCGACGAAGCGAGTGAGGGGCCGGGCCTGCCCCCGCCCCCCGCCCGCCGCGCGCGCGCGCGCGCCCGCCCGCTCTCCTAGCCTCGGTCTCCCCCCGCGGGCCCGCCCCTCCCGCGCCCCCCGCGCGCCCGCGCCCCTCGCACGCGCCGGACCCTCAGCCTCCGTCCCGAGCGCGGCGGCCGGGCCTGGCGGGCGCTGCGGGGGCACGGGCATGCGGAGGGGCTGCTAGGAGGCGCCGAGCCGCGGCGGGCTCCCGGCGCGCGGCTGGATGCCCCGGGCCTGCGGCTCCCTGCGCTTCCCGCCGTCCAGGCGCGCCAGCCATGGGCGCCGCGGCCGCTGAGGCGCCGCTCCGGCTGCCGGCCGCGCCCCCGCTCGCCTTCTGCTGCTACACGTCGGTGCTTCTGCTCTTCGCCTTCTCCCTGCCCGGGAGCCGCGCGTCCAACCAGCCCCCCGGGGGCGGCGGCGGCGGCGACTGTCCCGGCGGCAAAGGCAAGAGCATCAACTGCTCAGGTGAGCCCGGCGGGGGCCCGCCCCTGCGGCCCCTCCCTCCCCCGCCGCCCTCGGGGTCCCCGCGGCCGCGCTGGGAGAGGGCCCGGGTGACCAGGGCGCGAGCGGGCCGGGGGCCGGCGTTGGGGATGGGGAGTGGCCGTGTGTGTCGAGTGCCGGGCGAGAGCGGCCCCGCGTGCTGGGCGGCGGGCAGGCCGGGACCGGCGAGGCGGAGGCGGCCGGCCGGGGCTCCCGGGGTGGCCGTGGGTGTGCACGCGGGAGCGCGTGTTTGTGTTGTGAAGGATCAGGGGAGGGAGGGCGGCCCCACGCAGGGGTTTTCTCTGTGTGTGTGTGTGTGTGTGTGTGTGAGTGTGACGGTGAGGGGCTGCGGGGCGAGGCTGAGGGCCAGGGGAATGACCATGTGCTGGGGAGGTTCTTCATTAGGGCGCCGGGGTCTCGGAGGGGTCTTGTGGGTAAAGGGAGAAGGTGGCCCGGAGGACGCGGATTGGCGATGTAGAGTAACTCTGTGTGTGTGTGTCTATCTATCTATGTATGTCCTTTGGGTCCAGAGGTGGGCGCTGGGGGCTTGGAGTGACCCCAGGTCTGTGGATACGAGCAGGGAAAAGTCCTGGGGCCCAGGAAGTGACCCTGTGTTTTTGTGTGTGGTGCCTGGGGCTCAGGGATGTGCCCAGGGGTATATGCATTGAGCAGGAAGGAGGAGGGGGATCCTGGAGTGAACCCCGTTGGTGTTGATTCAGAGGATGGGAGCTAGGGAGTCATCCTGTCTAGGGCTTGGGTGATAGAAAGAGGTAATTGGGTCTCAAGGAGTGCCTCTGTGTAGCAGAGTGTGACCCTGGGTTCTTGAGGTGTGGAGAGAGGAAACCGGTTCCGAGGGAACGATCCTGTGCGTGTGTTTGTGTGTTTTGCGGGAGAGCGTGAAGATTGGCAGCAACGGAGCAAGAGAGTGACCTCTCCCCCTCCTCTCCCCTCTCTCCAAGGCCGCTTGCCCCCCCACAGCTGTTGGAAACAAAGAGCTTGCTGGGGCTCTAGTGGATGAGAGTATCTGGGCAGTAGAGTTCCCTCTTCCTTTCAAAAGGGGTCCCAGAGGAGCCCTGGGGCAAGAAGGGCATCCAGGTCTCATTTAGGGGTGGATGGGTTCTCCTGGAGCTGGCCTAGCCTATATGCTAGTGATCATAAGCTACAGCCTTGCCAACTTGCCCTTTTATCAATTCTCCACCTGTCTTCTTTAAACCCAGAGGGTAGGAGAAGAGGCATGGGGTGGTAGGGAGAGGGGGAGGGGAAGGGAGGATGGACATCAGGCCAAAGGGGGTCCGTTGGCCTGCCTGGCAGACAACCTTTGTACCTTTGGGCATTGTTTCTGGGGGAGTGAGGAGGGAACAAGAGGGCTTCAGCACAAATGGTACCCTAAATGAAGAAAACCTTTGGCCTGCCGTTTCGATTAGAGGTCTAAAATCTTTTAATAATTTTCATAGTATATTTTATGATGAGGGAGGGATTTTGAGCACAGTAAACAATAGCATGTCCATTAACAGCTTTTCCATCTATGTAATAACTTTTACTTTATTTTTTCTAATGTTAAGTGGGATATGGGATAATGCTTTAATAAGTAATCACACACTAATGGTTAGGAATAAAAACCATTTTTGTATTAGAGTGCCTTTTTGTAACAAATATCTGTGATCAGACTTGTAAGTGATCACACTATGTCGAAATATTTTACAGACTGATGTGTTGTGGTTATTTGTTCTTGCTAAGCTAGTTTGTCCTTAGCAAAATATAGCGTGTTGATAGATGTTGTGTGTGTTTTCTAATTCTTTAGTACGTAGTGCAAATTTTAAGAAAGGACGAAGAGGACTGGAAACCCACCTGGTGTGCAGAAAGGGGCTGATTTGGGGATCATGGCCCTTGCTAAGCAGCTGTGTTATTTGGAGCAGGTTACTTAATTTTTCTTAGTTTCCTCTTTATTAAAAGAGAGACTTGGGTTTAAAAATATCTGAGGCCTCTTTCAAGGATATATTGATATATTGACATAAATGTCAATAAATTAAGCTCTTCAAATAAAATGTTTTATGTTGCTAAGATACACTTTAATAACTGGATCTAAAGCTGGAATTTTAACTAAATGATATTTGTAGGTTCTTGTTCTGACTTTCTAGGATGAAGATCTGGGAATGATTCATAGGGAAAAAAATATTTTTTTAAGTTGATTAATTAGAGAACTATAGTAATCCAGTCTGGACATATTCATCTATTAAGGCATCTTGAGATTGTGTGTAGATTTTTTAGTAGCTTTTTTTTACCTAGGTGTTTCCTACATAAACTGAAGTTTACTCCTTCATATATTTGAGTTTATAAATCTAAATGCTGGCCTTGACGCCTTGTTAATTTTCATTTTGGGTTTTGGACCATCGTTTCAGCCTACTCTGACCTTACTGGGGTCTGATTCTGCCAGGCTGTATGTGCTAGGTCACTCACAGCTTTATGGCCGTTGCACATGTTGAGAGCAGGTTTGTGGCTTTATTAAATTCATAAAAGTTGTCTATGTCGTGGAAAAGGATGGAACTCTGATTTTACTGGAGACTTCCTTCCAAATTGGTTGATGTCGATACGTTAATCAACCAGATATTCAACCAGCTAGGCATCCTCCTAGTAGAGTTTAACAGATTTTCGAGCTTCTGCTGTTCAACATTTTCCCATTTTGTTTGCCAGCCTATCATTTAAAGATTCTATCAGATCATCTTGTTAGAATCAGTTATGTATATGTCTGTATCATCCTCCCTTTTTCTGTTCTAGTAATCCTATCAAAAAGCAAATGCTGTATAGCTTGCCTTAATAAGGAGGCCACGGTGGCTTTTTCTTTTTATTGTCTTCAAAAATTTATTTTCTAGAATTTTTCAGGGCATGAGTGGCAAGTTTACCCATAGATGGTTTTCTGGATTTGCACTTCTCCTCTTTTGAAAATTGAGAATGCATTCTTTCATTTCTGGTCCCTGGCACCTTGTCAAGATAGCTTAGATAATCAGCAGTCAGATCTAAAAGTTTTTCCAGTATCATGGAGTGTGATTTGTTTGGATCAGAAAGCAAATTCTTTTGAACTTGCTCTGTATTCTGTTGCTGTCCACTCTACATGCCACTTACACTAGATGTGAGCTCCCTTTTTGTCAGAGTTCTGCCCTTCCCAGTTTGAAGATCATGCTCCTGATGGAGATTACCAAAGCCAAGAAGAAGCTGAATGGGGCTGCATTTGTCATTGTCATCCCTTGATATGACATCTTCCCTAAGCAGTGGGTCCTTTGTTTCTCCCTTCTTGTTCTAAACAAGCCTTTTTTGTTGTCCTCTTGCCTCAGCTCTCATCCAGACTTTATACTTACTGCTTTGATTTTTATATATTTTCATTTGTACTTATTCTTAAAAAATCTAACATCAGAAGGTTCCCTGTTTATCAAAAGAGAAGAAAGTTTGGAAGTACATGATTTATGTGAAGAAAGAGGAACTTTGAACCCAAGAGACCAGGTGTCCTTAGACATGACATTTTTTCTCATTTGTCACATGAAGATAATGGTGATAGTTCTCTTTGACTCTTGGATGTTTGAGAAGCACAAATGAGGCTAAGTATGTGAGACATTTCTATCTTAGGGAATGTGGTTAAAGAGGTAGAAAAACACTGAGAGAAGGTGGCATTTGGTGATAGACATAAGGTGGAGAATTTGAACTAGGTTTTAAAAATGTCACGGAAGTTAGGGTCCTCTGGATTGTGATATGGTGGTAAGGATGGTATAAATGGGTGATATAAACTTCCGATTAAGAGAAGTGACTTGTTAGTGGCGATTCAGGATTTTGGGGAATATAAAGTGAGTTTTTCTTAATTTGTGGTATCTTGATCAGTACACTTCTAGATCCCTGGTATGTAATATGTGGATATTAATTTATTTAGTGAACCTTGATTGAATACTGGCTTAGTGTAATCTAATATACTAGATGTTAAGGGAAATATATGAGCGGCCATCCCTGCCTTCAGGGACCTTCTGTTCTAGCAGAGGTGGTTAGTTAGCTTTTTATAAATCTGTGTAAGGAAATATCTAGTTAATGCATCTGAGTCCCCCCCATTGATAAGCATTTATTGAACTGATAGCACTGGACTTTTTTTAAGGTATACACTTAAGTGGTTTTTAGTATAGTGACAGAGTTGTACAATCACCACCGCTGTCTAATTCCAGAACATTTTCATCACTCCAGAAAGAAACCCTGTACCTATTAACAGTCACTACATGTTCTTCTCTCCCCCCAACCCCTGGCCACTACTAATCTACTTTCTGTCTCTATCGATTTGCCTCTTTTGGTCTTTGCATGTAAATGGAACCATACAATATGTGGCCTTTTGTGATTAGCTTCTTTAACTTAACATAATATTTTCTAGATTCTTCCATGTTGAAGTGTGTGTCGGAACTTCATTCTTTTTTATGGTTGAGTAATACTCCACTGTATGGAGATATATAAAATATATGTGTGGGTATATATACCAGATTTTGTTTATCCATTCATTACTTGATGGACATTTGGGTGATTCTGCTTTTTGGATATTATGAGTAATGCTCTTTGAACATTCACGTGCAAGTTTTTGTGTGGACATATGTTTTCAATTCTTTTGGGTTTATATCCAGGAGTAGAATTGCTGGGTCACATGGTAACTATGTTTAACATTTTAAGGAACTGCCAAACTGTTTTCCAAAGCAGCTGCACCATTTTACATTTTAACCAGTGATGTATGAGGATTCCAATTTCTCCACATCCTTTCCAACATTTGGTATTGTCTTTTTGATTATAGTTGTCCTAGTGGATGTGAAGTTTCGTATCAGTGTGGTTTTGATTTGCATTTCCCTAATGACTAATGATGTTGAGCACATTTTCATGTACTTATCAGCTATTTATATAGCTTGTTTGGAGAAATGTCTATTCAGATCCTTTGCTGGACTTGATTTTAACATTCTGGATTAAATATTCCCTTAGTCAACCATACTAACCAATTCCCACAGCACACAGATGCTCAAACCGATAAGTTAGCTCTAGTTAGCATGAGTATCATTTGATTTCTCTGCTTACCAAGAAAGAGTCAATTCTGTTTGTTCTCAAAATTATTTGTACCTGTGGTACTTGTGAGTATAAAATAGTAAATATTATTCAAATTGATGAAATGTGAATGCAAAAAGTTGTTTTTATGAAATGCTCTAGAAAGACTTGATAAAGTCAAGAGGCTGAAGGAATTGTCTGTTGATGAGTTAGGTTATGGTCAAGACAACTGAAACAGATTGGGGAGACCTTGTAATTCTCTGGAGGATTCTGCTCCTAGAAAACTCTGCAAGTATTAAGTTCTCATTCTACTTTAAAGAAAAGGAAAATGGACGTTGTAGGTAATGGATTATGGTGTTTTATCTAGGAAAGTGGGGAACTGCATTTGGCAGATCTATATTCAAAGAAAAGGTCTTGGTGCCACATGGGGAAATGAATGTACATTTATATATTTGAAGTTAAAAATGTTTAAAATATGCGTGTATCATTTTTAAGTGATTTCCTGCTTTACCTGTCTTTTTGGATTAATTGATCAGCGGTCACTCTTGTATATCTGAAAAAGAGTTTCCACTGTAGTAGGTGCCGTAAGGAAGATAGGAGGGAATGAATACTTCTGCTTTGTAGGAATCAGAGACGGTTCCCCTGAGTAAGCTGCGCTCAGCTGAGCTTTGCAGCAGAGGAGAATGTCAGCTGGAAACATCAGGCACAGTTCTGCCTGAGGCCTTTGCTGTTGCTGTTCCTTTTGCCTGAAACCTTCTTGTCCCAGTTATTTATCCTCTCACTCCTTTAGGTCTTTAACATCACTTTCAAAATGATGCCTTAAAATTGCAGCCTTTTCCACCTTCCATCCCCTCTGCCCCCTCCCACCCTAATCTAACTTTATGCTTTTTTTCTTGCTCCAAAGCACCTTTTCCTGTGTGACCTGCTGTACCAGTTGCTTATTATCTGTTTCCTCTTTGTAGCTCCATGGGGCAGAGATTTTTGTCCGTTTTGTTTGCTGCTGTATCGACTGTGCCTAGAAAGATGCCTGGTACAAAATTAGGCACACTTTACAAATTTATTTGTGGAATGAATTATTGACTAAGTTGATATAGAAACTGAGGAGAGTTGGGAAGGGTGTTCTAAGCTGAGGGAATGGCGTTAGAAAAGGCACAAAGATGGGACTATTTTGGGATTTGGGGATTAAGGCAGGAGATGAGTCACATTGCTGCCACATTAGTGGAAGGCCTTGAAGGCTGAACTGAAGGCTTGGCACTTGCTGTGAAGACAAAGGAAACTTTCAGAGGATTTGAGTGACATTGTGGTTTTAAAAAGCAAAGTCTGGAATTGGTGAAGATGAAAGGGAGAAGGGAAGAGATGGGGAGCATGGTGAGAGATAACAGTGGAAACGGGGAGAACTGAGAGGACTTGTTTGGTCTGCACAGTGTTTTAAAAAATTGCGTTGGTTATTAACCATTAAAAATCTGGAAGTTTCACTTAAAATCTGGATTTTGGTCTTCGCTCCTAAACGGGCAGGTATTGGCAACATTGGGCTCTCCTTTCTACAAGTCGCAAATCAGCCAG
Source organism: Equus caballus (assembly GCF_041296265.1). Lineage (NCBI taxonomy): Eukaryota > Metazoa > Chordata > Mammalia > Perissodactyla > Equidae > Equus > Equus caballus. The sequence continues at coordinate 15,184,999 of NC_091708.1, forward strand.
AGCTGTCCAGTGGGACGTGAGCTCTTCGCTGTGCCAGTCCCCACCCAGCTGGCCTTCATTCATCTTTTTCTTCCTTGGTTCTGGGTCTCCTGCTGTAGGAGGCGGGTAAATTGTGATGCTCTTAATTTGGGTTGGAGAGCCTGTTGGGAGCAGAGTCAAACTGGTGTGTATTTCTTCCCTCATTCCTGTTAAAATCACCACGTTGGACATGTATCCTTACTTCTACAATGTCCCACCCTTCCCGCTTAATCACCCTCTTGCCTGTAGTCCTTGCAGTTTCTGTTGTATTCTGTTCTTTTCGTTCTCGGCTCTTTCCTTGAATCCACCGCCTACCTCTTTACATTTGAAGGCTGCCCTGCTGTCTCTGATTATACCATTTGCCTTTACCCGCTCGCTAAGGATGTTTTTTATCTATCATTTTTCTTTTACTGTATTAATTTTATATCTTAGTTTTAGTACTTCTCCCTTTTCAACTTTGTTTTTTTCTCTTTCTAAATTCTTTAGGTAGAAACAGATCATTTCTTTCTTTTTCCTAACCTCTATAGGCATTTTTGATAAAATTCCTCTTATTGTTATAAAACCTATGAATTTAGATATGATACAGATAGTTTGTGGTTTTGCATTATGATCTAAGAATTTGTCATAGAATTTCTGGCTTTTTGCATTAAAACTAGGTGTGTCTGCATCCTAGTCTGAGAACAAATTTTGTGAAAGATCCTTGTAACCCAGAAAAGAAAGTGGTATTTCCTTGGCTTCTCAGTCCCCTATTATATAACTGATAATTTTACTTAAAAATTTTTTAAATTTTGCATTAACTTCAAACTTAGAGAAAAGTTGCAGTAGTCTACCCAGATTTCCCAGTTGTTAAGATTTTACCACTTTTGTCTTATCATAGTCTTTTTCTCTATCTATTTATTTATATCTTTTTTTTCTGAACCTGACTCTGTCAAGTTGGCCCCTACCAAGGGGAATGATTTAATTTATGCTTTATATCAGTTCTCTACTTTTAATTCTTTGTTTTGTCATCTCCTGTCGATGAAATATTGAAGCATCTAATTACAGCGATAGAGGTGTATTTTCCACAGTTTTTCTTATATTTTTGTTATTCTCTTTGGGACATAGACTTTGAATTTTGTTTCACTTTTTGTTGCAGTTTTATTTTTGTGTAGGGTAGATTTAACTTATCTCCTGAAGTCATAGTGATTCCCATCCTTTTCTAGATTTGTGTTTGTCTTTTAGTTTTTAAGTGTTGGGACATGTTTCCTCATACAGATAGAGACCATTCTGCTTTCATTGGCGTTCACTCATTTACATTAGATGAAGTAATTGTGCTACCTTCCATCATCAACATCATTTTTTAAAGTATACAGTCCATTTTTTTTTAGTATAACCACAAGGTTGTGCAACCATCACCACAATTTTAGTAGATTTTCCTCCTCCCAAAAAGAAACTTGATCTTCTTTAGCAGTCACTCTCCAGACCCCGCTCTCCCAGCCCTAGGCAACTACTAGTCCACTGTCTTTTGTTGTATATTGGCCTATTCTGGACATTTCGTATAAATGGAACCTAGCCTTTTGTGTCTGGCTTCTGTCACTTAGCATAATGTTTTCAAGGTTCACCATGTTGTAGTGTGTGTCAGGATTCCATTCCTTTTAATAGTTCAGTAATATTCTAGTGCATGAATATCACATTTTGTTTATCTGTTCATCAGCTGATGGACATTTGGGATGTTTCTCCTTTTTGGTTATGATAATAATGCTTCTGTGGACATTCGTGTACAAGTTTTTGCGTGGACATGTGTTTTCAATTCTCTTGGGTTTATAGCTAGGAGTAGAATTGCTGGGTCACATGGTAACTCTGTATTTAACATTTTGAGGAACTGCCAAACTGTTCTCCAAAGTGACTGTCCCATTTTACATTTTCACCAGCAATGTATAAAGGTTCCAATTTCTCCACGTCCTGGCCAACACTTATTATTGTCTTTTTTTATTATAACCAAGCATCTTCTCTTAAGTTCATATTTTTTATCCCTCATTTTCCTTGTATATGTGGTTTCTTTAATGGAATTTAAATTCTCAGTTTCTTTTAGGCTAGACTGGAAGATAATGTCAACCCATTTACCCCCTTCTTCTCCCTCCTTTTTTTCATTGTTAGAAACACTGTTTTAACGGAACTATTTTCATTGTTCCTGCTATTCCATTATTAGCTTCTCTCATGGGAGAAATGAGGCATTTAGGAGTTGACATACTTCTCTTCTCATGTACTTTGAAATTCTATGCTTAAATCTTAAAATTCTTTCAGTATTTGCTTTTAGTTTATTAGATGATTTACTGTTAATCCTTTGTTACTGTTTGAATATATTTCTTTTTTGCAAGTGTCATATTTTTCATGGCTCAGTTGTTTCATCATTTTTTGAAAAGTCAGTTCAGGTTCTGAAGTTCTTAACATATTCTTCTGCCTTCAGAAACTTTGGCAGATATTATGTTTTCAGCCATGGCTCCATTTCTCTCATTTTTGTGCAAATATTCTGAGTCTTTCTTTTCCATGGTTAAAAAAAGAGAAAAACCTCCACCTTTTTTCTTTGTTATAAAAGCAGTATTTTTTGGATGTAAGAAATTTGAGGAATATGCAAAAATGTAAAGAAGAAATTTGACTATTTCCATTCTCCTCTGTAATATCTTAATGTTTATGCTGAAATTATTTCATTTTATACCAGAAAAATTTTGAACTTTCTTCTTGATGTTAGTGTTTGCTTTGGCATTTTCTGTTTAACCTGGAGCCACTATTGTTCACAGATCAGATCTCCTTTTGGGATTTTTAAATGCAGTTTGTTTTGCCTTGTCAGCTTTCGTCTAATATTGTTTTGCAAGTGAATCTAAACTGATATTTCCTTGTCACTTCTGTTGTTTATAGCCTAATTGGTATATTTAGATTCTGTATTGTTCACTAAGCAGCTCAATCTTTGTTTAGTGTCCTGTGTTCATTTTTCACAGCTTTTTCTCTTAAAGTGGTTTGAGATATTTTTAGGTGGTGTGATTGTGTTTTTTTAAATTTTTAATTTATTTTTTACTTTTATTTATTTATTTTTTTGAGGAAGCTTAGCCCTGAGCTAACTACTGGCAATCCTCCTCTTTTTGCTGAGGAAGACTGGCCCTGAGCTAACATCCGTGCCCATCTTCCTCTACTTTTTATGGGATGCCTACCACAGCATAGGTTGTCAAGTGGTGCCATGTCTGCACCCGAGATCTGAACCGGCAAGCCCTGGGCCGCTGAGAAGCGGAACGTGAGCACTTAACCCCTGTGCCACTGGGCCGGCCCCCTGTAATTGTGTTTATTATTATTGTTTCCTTCTTCAAGTTCAGACCATAAGTGCTTTGAAATTACCATTTAATTAGACCTAGTGTTTTTGTTTTTTTAAAATTCTTCACTATTTTACAACAGTTTGCTTTGGTTTAAAGTTGTGGTTGTGTCTTTTTAAAGTTTTGGTTTTGGTTATTTCAGTCAGAGAGAGGAAGTATCTTTTGTCCATTGCTCTTTGGTAAAGATCCCATTTAATCCTATGAAGGATTATTATACCCATTTTTATGCCAGGGGACTGGGATTTCTCAGAGAGGTTTAGTGCTTGGCCAAGATCATGTAGTTACTTAATCAGATAATTAGAACTTTAAGTCAGACCTCTTTCTAATGCACCGGTGTTTCGTATAGTCCTTTTTTAAAAATTTATTTTTATTTTTTTATTTTTCCTTCTTATCTCCAAACCCCCTCAGTACATAGTTGTATATTTTAGTTGTGGGTCCTTCTAGTTGTGGGATGTGGAACACCACCTCAGCATGGCTTGACAAGAGATGCTAGGTCCGTGCCCACAATCAGATCTGGAAAAACCCTGGGCCACCGAAGCAGAGTGCATGAACCCAACCACTGGGCTATGAGGCTGGCCCCTGTAAAGTCCTTTTTAGTCTTAGTTTTCTCTCCTCCTCCATCTGGAGTATTTCGACATGTCTGTCTTCAATTATGCTGACATGCTCCTGTATAATGTCCACTCGAGTGTTCAGGGACTCCGGATTTTGTTTTATTTCTTCCATTGTGTCTTTCATCTCTAATATTTCTGATTGATTCTTCTTTATAGTTTCAGTCTCTTTTGTGAAGTAGCTCCTGAACTTGTTGAATTGTTTCTCTGCATCCTCTTTTAGCTTGTTGAATTTTTTGATGATCGCTATTTTAGATTCATTGTCATTTAGATTGCATATTTCTGTGTCCTCGAGGACTGAATTCTGGGTTCTTCTTTTCTCTCTGATCTGGAGATTTGATATAATGTGTGATATTGCTAGAGGGGGTGGCTCTGTTTTTACCCATCCTGGTATTTAGTTGCAGTTACCTCCTGTCACCACTGAGTGGGGGTCAAGAGCCAGGTGTTCTGAGCCCTCTACCTTCTGTGGAGATCACCACTATTGGATCGCACTGGGCAGGTGGGGGGAGGGGCGCTTTTTCCTGCTGCTCTCGGGGTTTCCTCACTCTGCTCTGGCCGTCTGCTCTCCTGGGGTGTTGATGAGGTCACCCGCTGCGAAAACTTTCCCCCTGGTAGTAGGCTTCAAGGGCCCTTGTGAGTCCTTGATGTTCCTGTGAACAAACGTCCCCTTCCCCCCCCCCACCCCCGTTCCTTCCCTCTTGGAGGCCTTCCGTGGTCCCGAATCACAGTCTTTAGGGGAGGGAGTGAAGTTTTCTCTTAACCCTGTTCCACCTCCGAGGGAGACTCCAGCCTCTCTACCCTCTGTGGTATGGCTGCATGGGTCCGTCAGATGTTATTGATATGTTAGATGTGTTGTGTTTGGGTGTCCTCTGTTGGAGTATGGATGGTTTTTCATTATATGTTGGAGGGGGAAGATTACTGGAAAAGTTTACTCCGCCATGATGCTGACATCACTCTTGTAAAGTCCTTTTTAAATTCTCTTTTATTTTTTTAAATTTTTATTTATTTTTTTTGAGGAAGATTAGCCCTGAGCTAACATCTGCTGTCAATCCTCTTTTTGCTGAGGAAACCTGGCTCTGAGCTAACATCTGTGCCCATCTTTCTCCACTTTATAAGTGGGACGCCTTCCACAGCGTGGCTTGCCAAGTGGTGCCATGTCTGCACCTGGGATCCAAACTGGCGAATCCCAGGCTGCCAAAGCAGAACACGAGAACTTAACTGCTGCACCACTGGGCTGGCCCCCTAAATTCTCTTTTAAAATAGTTAATATCAGATTCTCCAGTGCCAACCTGCAGGTTTTGTAGATTTTTGTCTTTGTGGATGACTTCCCTGGATTCTGGCTACCTGCTATTCCACTTAGCGTTGCAGACACTGAGGAGTAGTGGTTAGAAATAGAACCGGAGGGTGATATGCTTGTGTTTAGATTTATTTGTTGATATTTTAAAAATTTTGATGGAGGAAATGTGCTGAATATACTTGGAAAATCTTAAAATACAGATGTAAACATGTATATGTTATAAAATATAAACTGGGTTATAACTCTATATAGTTTTATAACCTTCTTTTTTTCGCTTCACAATGGATCTTGGTCTTTCCATATCAAGATATACATTTCTCCCACACACTTTGATGGCTGTGTACTATTTCATCAATAATTTAATTAATTCCCAACAGATGGACACTTAGGTTGTTTTCCACTTTGCTGTTATCAAAAATGTTGATGTTAACAATCTTATACATTTATTTTTGTAGTTTTAAAATTCTATCCCATTATAATTTCCTAGAAATAGAATTGTTGGGTTAAAGGATAAAGGCAATTAAAATTTCAACATACACTGCCACATTATTTTGTGAGAGGTTCTGCCAACTTATACTCTCACAGTTGGTTTGAGTGTTCGTTTTTCCACACCTTCACCAGTGCTGCTCTTAATAATAACAATAATAGCTAACACTTAATCTAGCACTTCTGATGTGTCGTGCACTGCTCTGAGTGCCTTCTATATCTTTATTTAATCCTTCGTCAACATTATGAGATAGGTCCTGTTATTGTCCCCATTTTACAGATGAGGGAATGGAGGCACAGAGTGGCGAATTACTAAGGTCACATAAGCTGATGAGTTGACAGAGCCAGGCTACTGATCTAAGTGGTCTGCTTCTAGGGTCTGCCTCTTAAACACCAAATTATAATGTCTGTTCATTCTTTTGTTCCTTTTTCCCCCCCAAAACTTAGTATGATTGTTTTACCTGATTTTTAAAATTACTTTTATTGAGATATAATTCACATAACAAATTTGCCATTTTAAAGTATACACCTCAGTTGTTTTTAATTTATTCAGTACGTTGTGCAACCATCACCACTGTCTACTATCTCATTGCAGAACATTTTCGTCACCCAAAAAGAATTTCCATACCTGTTAACAGTCAGTCCCGATATGCCTCTGCCCCCATCCTCTGGCAGCCACATAGAGACTTTGTGTCTTTATGGATTTACTACTTCTGGACATTTCATATAAATGGAGTCATAACAATATGTAGCCTTTTGTGTCTGGCTTCTTTTGCTTGACGTAATATTTTCAAGATTCTTACATGTTGTAGCATGTAATTGTTTTATCTGATTTTAAAAGTAATACAGGTTCCTTGTAAAACTCAAACAATTCAGAAAATTACAGAATAAAGAAGAAAGTTCAAATTCCACTAAGAAATAGCTGTGGTTCATATTTTGGTGTAGACACTTTCCATATTTTTTTATAGGCATTAAAAAATAGGTTGTGTTATATACGTTTTTAAAATCTGCATTTTAAAAAACCGAATGTATCGTGTCAGGAAATGTGGAGATTCTTCATCATTCTTTTTAATAGCTGCCATAGAACAGATTCAGTTTATGGATCTGCGAGAGGGAAACACAGGTTTGCCAAGCTAGTCAAAAATAGTCAGGGAGAGAGTATTGCCATTTGAGATCTTTGGTTAGGACTGGACTAGAAGGACCCTGGATACGTGTAATGCTGGGGACCTAGGTCGTCTTTTCTTTCTGATCCTGCTGGGGTTTATCCTCCCCGTCATCTTGCCTGATGCTCCTGACACGGGCATTTAGGACTGAAGTAGGCAGTGCGGGATGATTGTGGGGCTTGGGGTGCAGGATTGACGTGCTCAAAGTGGTGTTTCCCAAAGGGTCGTTTGGCAGTGGTATGTAGAATGGGATGAAAAACATTGGAGTCAGATAATTGTGTGGCATATGTGAAATTTCGGTCATTAAATATAGCTTAGAGAAGTTTTAGTCATCTCTTCTATTAATGCTTTTTAATGTTAATGTAAACTGCTTTTGGTTTTGTATCATGAAGTATTAAGTACAATTTATTTTCCCCCTCGTATCTTTGTAGTTGAAGAGAATTAATGTAATATGGCTAATTTAGTAAACAAGTTGAAGAGAATTTAATTTCTAATTCATCTCATTTGCTGGGACTGAAGTCATCATTTATTAACTCTATTATTTGATTTTACCCTGCAATGTATTTTCAGTGATTTGTGTCATGGAAGGTGTCCTTCAGATTGGTCTGGGGGAAGAGGGGAAGTGAATCTTGGTTGTATGCCTCCTTGTTCTAGGCACTCTTGCTTCCTAGTACATGTCTTACCTAGTCATTACAATATCTGGAGAGAGTGTTATTATTCTAAAAGGTGAACTAGCATGTGAACCTGGCCCTTATCGATGCTAATGCTTTGTTCGTGATAGAGCAAACTATAAATGGGGTTGTTTGAAATCACGTTGAGTTTTTTTCCCCATTAGATATAACCAGTATAGAAGCTTCAAAAGAGGAAAAAATCATCCGTTGTTCTGTTGGTATAAACACGGTCCCTGTTTCCATTTTTGTTTTTTCCTGGCTGGATTTTCCTATAGTGTTTTGTTTTTTTTTTTTTTTTGAGGAAGATTAGCCCTGAGCTAACATCTGCTGCGAATCCTCCTCTTTTTGCTGAGGAAGATTGGTCCTGAGCTAACGTCTGTGCCCATCTTCCTCTATTTTAAGTGTGGGACACTACCCACAGCATGGCTTGATAAGCGGTGCATGGGTCCACACCCCGGATCTGAACTGGCGAACCTCGGACTGCCGGAGCAGAACATGTGAACTTAACCACTGTGCCACTGGACTGGCCCCCGTACTGTGTATTTTTTATACATAATCATAGTGTGTGTATATGGTTTTGTCTTCTGCTTTTTCACTTGATGTTCATCAGCGTATTTTCATATTGCCACATACCGACAACCTTTAAAATAGCTGTGTGATATTCTCTGGCTGTACTACACCATTTCCTGGTGTGGGATATTTTAAATGTTTAAACATTTTAAGTATTGCCATTGTGTTCAGAGTAGTGATTATGGACATAACCAAGATCAGGAACAAGCTGGGCTTGTTTTGGGAGTGAAACCAACCAGCATGGGTCCTGTCAGATCAGATTGGTGTGCTTTTCTAAAAAAGGGAAGATTTTCCCAAGTACTGTTAACATCTAGACGATGAGTATAAACCCATTGAAATTTTCTTCTTAAGAACAAGGTAAAAAGTTTGAACATGTCCTGTGGGGATTTCCACATGTTGATAAGTACGTAGAAAGCATTAATTCATAGGACTTTCCCCAGCAATGCTCGGAAGACTGGAAATAGCATTGGGAAAGCAGGTGAGATGGCTTTACCAAGGTTGGGGAAAGCCAGGTTTGAAGACTGAAGTGGTGGGAGTGGATGAGAATGCTGAGAGAGAAGACACAAGACAAGGTGACGGAATGGGATGGCCGAGGACAGAACATTCTTATGTATACTGGGAGCCTTCTTGTTTTGGTGCCTTAAGATTCTGGTAGTTAGTTGGTTAATCAAGAAAATTATTTAAAGTGGGGAGTCACAAAATGATTCATAAATGTATGCAGCATTTTAACTTAAAAACAGATAAATATGTATTTATGAAACAATATTTTGAAAGACGGGCCAGAATTTTTCTTTCAGAATAGTTGGAGTTTCCCCTTTCTTGAATAAACACATTTATTGTGCATTGATTGCAAGTTCCAATTTTAATCTCTTTAAAAAGGAACTTTTAGTCTTGTGGCTCCAGAATTCTAGGTTTTTATCTTGCCTACACCTAATGCAACAGTGATTTTTATTTTTTAAAATTTTTAAAATTTTTAATTTTTTTTGAGGAAGATTAGCCCTGCTGCCAATCCTCTTTTTTTGCTGAGGAATACTGGCCCTGAGCTAACATCCATGCCCATGTTTCTCTACTTTGTATGTGGCATGCCTATGACAGCGTGGCTTGACAAAGTGGTGTGTAGTTCTGCACCCGGGATCCGAACCAGTGAACCCTGGCTCGCTGAAGCGGAACGTGTGAACTTAACAGCTGTGTCACTGGCCGGCCCCAACAGTGATTTTGTTTTTTAATTTAATTTTATTGAGTTAATGATAGGTTACACTATTGTGAAATTTCAGTTGTACATTTTTGTTTGTCAGTCGTGTTGTAGGTGCACCACTTCACCCTTTGTGCCCACCCTCCACCCCAGCTTTCCTCTGGTAGCCACTAATCTGTTCTCTTTGTCTACATTTTTAAATTCCTCATATAAGTGGAGTCATACAGAGATTGTCCATCTCTATCTGGCTTATTTCACTTAACATAGTTCCCTCAAGGTCCATCCACGTTGTTGCAAATGGGACGATTTTGTTCTTTTTTAAGGCTGAGTAGTATTCCATTGTATGTATATACCACATCATCTTTATCCAGTCATCTGTTGATGGGCGCTTAGGTTGCTTCCACGTCTTGGCTGTTGTAAATAATGCTGCAGTGAACATTGGGGTGCATGGGACTTTTGGAATTGCTGACTTTAAGCTCTTTGGATAGATACCCAGTAGTGGGATAGCTGGATCATATGGTAGTTCTGTTTTTCATTTTTTGAGGAATCTCCATACTCCAACAGTGATTTTTTTTAAAAAGCAACTTGCTTTTCTTAAGTCTTTCCATAACATTCAATTTTGTTTTAATATTCTATTTTCATAGAAACACATAATTACAATAAAAATACAGGTGGCGTACACAGGCTGTATAACTTATCGACTGACTCTTGAAGCAGAAGAGCAGCTCTCCTGGGTGGAGCTGGAGTGCTCATGGGTGCCCTAGAGAATGACCGACCAGCCCTGAGGATTCATTGTGCCGTGGGCATTGGTTGGCATGTTTTAGAGAGAACAGCACACTTGGGTTAATCTGGAGAGTTGATTAAGTTGGAGATCAGTTCTGTGACTGTTGTGGACATGGATGGGCAGTAGGAGAAGGAAAAAGGAATGAGTGAGATGCCAGAGAGTTGAGGGGATAATCAAGATTATTAAGTTGGAAGGGGAGGCTGGGAGTATCAACTGGTGTAGAAAGGTCAGGAAAAGAGTTGGAAGACTAAGAAACAAGCTATGGGATCTTTAGAATAGAGGTCATATTGACCTTGAAGAAAAGGGGAAGGAAGCCAGGCTTCCTGGAGGTTAAGGCATCACCTAAGGAGGGCTACCCACTCTGAGCCAGGACTTGACATGAACTTGGAGGCGATATATTTAGGTCCCTCTATTGAATTGAAAAATAGCCATAGTAATGTGCAGAGATCTTGGAGATTGCTGCTTATTTGACTCATTTTCTTTACAGTGACTGTGTTAGAGAACTAAGCATAAAGCCTTTGGTTTCATCTTTATAGTGCTTCTCAACTGGGGGTGATTTTCTCTCCAGGGGACATTTGATAATGACTGAAGATGTATTTGGTTGTTAAAACTGGGGTGGTCCTACTGGCATCTAGGGGGTAGAGGCCAGAGTTGTTGCTAAATATCCTTCAATGCATGGGATAGCCCCCCACAGCAAAGAATTATCTAACCCGAAATGTCAGTAGTGCCAAGGTTGAGAAGCCCTGAATTTTTTCATAACATCTTGCAAAGTTTTCACTTTTGGTTCTCTGTAGGTGTTAGCTGACTCCTAAGATCTCCAGAACTACCTTCTGTTTAATGGAAGGGTGGTAGAAAAGTCGTGTCATTCTGGAGGGCTCGTGGGTCTCGTTTTGAACTGTAGCCTGAACCTAGTTAGTGCTGCCAAAAGTTGAGGATTTTGGCAGCTCAGGTTCATAGTAAGTAGGATTTCTTCCCCTACTGTGTATTGTTTCCCAGCTTTGAAATGTTAATGAAAATTGAGACAAGTTTTATGTTTGGAGCATTGTGTGATGGATAGATTTGAAACCAGAGCAAAAATATTTTTCTTTTGAGCCGTTCTTCTGAGTGCTGCTTTGTGTGAAATCATTCTGTTTGGATCATTGATTTTTGAGGGCCTTGGTAATGGCTCATCCATTTTGCTGAATTTCCATTTTGGGCTCAGGAAGGCAGGTGTGTAATCGTTAATGTTGACAGGTAGTAGGGTACCTTCTTGATGTTTGGTACTGTATGGAATACTTGGAAAAAAGTAACATTCAGAAGATGATCCCCAAATAGAATTCCTTCTGCACTGAGTTTGAGCTCAGGTGGTGAGGAGTCAGAGCATCAAGAAGTCACGATGGGGACCAACCCTGTGGCTGAGTGGTTAAGTTCACCCCCTCCACTTCAGCAGCCTGGGGTTTTGCTTGTTCGGATCCTGGGTGTAGACATTGCACTGCTCTTCAAGGCATGCTGAGGTGGTGTCCCACATGCCACAGCTAGAATACACAACTATGTACTAGGGGGCTTTGGCGAAGAGAAGAAAAAAAAAAAAAGAAGATTGTCACCTGAGCTAACATCTTTTGCAAATCTTTAAAAAATAAAGTCATTATGCTCTTGATAAATTAGTTTTATCATGTTGACTGTGGTGTAGCACAAAATTACTTGACTTGCTTAGAAATATTTATGCATTAAATTTACATGCAATCATTATATCAGGATTGTGTTTAACTACACATATCAATGACCTGACCAACAGTGGCTTGAATGATAAGAGCTTTATTTATTTGTGTTTGTTTATTTCTTATGACAGTAAGTGTGGAGGGATGATATCCAGGGTAGGGGTGGTGACTATAATTCTCTCTTTCGGCACTCTTGCTCCTGTCTTTCTGCTCTACCACCTTAGCTTGTAGCTTTCATCTTCCTGCATGCAAGGTAACTGCTACAACCTTAGGGAAGGGGTTTACTCTGCAGGCAGGAGAAAGAATGGAAGAATGAAGGAGGAAGGGACGGTGCTTATATGTGAACTGGCACAGAGTGAGGGAGTCTGGGAAATACACATTATTTAGCTGAATACCTTGTGTCCCTGAGCTAAATTGGGGTTCCCTTACTAAGAGGGGAGAATGGGTCCAATGTAGGCAATTAGCAGTGACTGCCACTATAACAAAGCAATTTGAAATGTGCATTCATGAGCTTGTGACATTCGTGATCTTTTGTTCTCATGAAACACTGTTGGAATTTTTCTATTAATTTTCTTTACTTACTGTTGAACACTAGTTTTTTGATAGCTAGCAAGGAAGTAATATCAGATACTGAAAATTTAAGAAATATAACTGACAAAAACTCTTAAAATGAGAAAATTCTTTCCATTGACATTTTTCCCTTGCAAATAAGAAAATGAAATTCTTAATTTGATTTTAGTGAAGGTACATTATAGTCTAGGACACCAGTTTTCCTCAGGAGCATGGTTTGGGAATCACTGATATTAATATTTATGTGTATTATTAAATTACCTGTGTCTCTGCTTTCACTTAGATTGTTTTCCTAGGTAAGAACATTCTCTTCTCTCTCTTTTGCTATGACTCACATGTTGTGGGCAGTTCAGACATTCTTTATTTTTAAATCTTTTCTGAATTCTGTATAATATGCCTATTAGTTTTATAATCAGGAAAAAAGTCAGTTTTTCAAAGTCAGTGCAAGTCTTGCATCTTTGACACTGCACACTGCACTCAAGTCCATTTTTATCTCCTACTTCTTGAAACTACTAGAGCATCATAGCCTGTACAACACAATTTTCCCCTTAATTATAGACTATATTGAATTCATCACTAGTTGTTCCATATGTTACCAAGATCATAAGCTCCCTGTTATGTATTTTTCTGTGTGCCCCAAATTCTTAGCGTAGACTAAGGTACATAGTAGACACTTAATTAAATCACCTAAATAATCACATTTAACACATTCACACACATGAAAATAGCATGGATTTGATAGCAAGATAGGCATAAAATAAAACTCGACCAATAACCGGTATAATCAGCATTTCATGACTTTTACCCTTACCTATTAATGTAGGACCTCTAGCTCCCTGAGAATGCCTCCCCCCAAGTTCATTCTTGGAGTCACCAAAGGGTGTTTCACTAATGTATTCTGTGGGCTCACTAATGTATTCTGGCCACTGCCACGTGACTCGTCTTTTTCTTCCTGTGATGTTTGCTGTCCCTGCAGCTCCCCCGGATATCAGGGATGTACCTCCGTGCCTCCTGCTATGATCTCCTTGGCCGTGCTCTCCTGCCAGGTGTGCTGTTGCTGGGCTGGGGCTGTTGAGGCGTCCCAGCCCCTTTTCTCGCCTGTTATTATATCTTGTTGCTTCAGAGGTTTTAGCGCAAACTACTCTTTAGTCTCATTGTAGCCTCTGTCTCTGGCATGATGACCTTTTGGGGCTGGGTTGGGGGAGCGATCCGAGTGATAGATGCTACCTTGTGCTTAGGATCACTTCTGTCCAAGGCTTTGTTTGTTGGGCCAAGCTTTGCCGCCTCACTTTAGTAAGGATGATGACTCTCCCCAAATGTCCTGTAGTCTCTCGTGCAGATCCCTGAACAACTCTAGGTCTCCAGACATATGTGAACCTTAAGTGGCAGGGATGGTGTAGGTTCTCGATTGAATCCTACTGTACTTTTGAAATCCAACAGGTAAAACATATGACAATGCAAAGAATCTCAAGCCAAGGTAGCAAGTCATAGCTCAGAGCGTGATCTTGACCCACAGACAAAATAAAAACTTTACTTATTCTTATTTTATATGTCTGATTGTATTGGAGCCCAGTGTGAGCTTTAAGGTGAGAAAGAAAAGAAAAAAGAAATGTATTAAATTTTATTTCTGAAATGGTACAATTCTTGTTATTTCTGTGGCCCCTAAAATTGGTTCAGCCTCTAGTTGAGCAAAGATATTATATATTCTTATTCTCTTTTCCAGAGTGGTTCTTTATTAATATTTAGTTTTCTTCCCTGGGTTTCAAAATGTATATTAGACAGTAATTGGAACCAGACCTTGTGCAGGTCTCCAGTAGGAATGTAGGTTGATAGAAAAAAAAGCAAACCCCACATTTGGCATTGAGCCGCAGGAGCTTTGCAAGTGGCTAAGGGGGAAAGGGAAAAAGGAGCAGAAATTGGGAGATGAGGACAACCAAGAACATAAAGGCTCTGTGGCCAGCGTGAAAGGATTTAAAAGTTGGTTGTCTGCCCCTGAAATGGTTTGTGAAACAGTGAGAACGTCAGAACAGTTGTATTAGTTTCCTGTTGTTTTAAGTTTCTGCTCATGTCTTTTAAAAACAATTGTACATGTATGCTTGAACTTTAGAGTAATCCAATTCTGTGCACCTGAGATCCACGTAAGGAAAACAAAAACATGTTTTTTGGTATCACATAGTTACACAGACATTTGCCTATACTCCTGCAGTGCTTGGTTCAGAGTGGTTACTCAAATGAGTACTATTGACTGTCAACTCCTTGAGTATTTAGGTACTTGACTGCCAGCTCCTCGGAGGGTCAGTTAGAGGAAGGAGACCCAAAACACTGTTGCAGAGCAGTAAGAACAAATGGGACAGAGAGAGGCAATGAAAGTCAGCAGGACAGATGTCACCAGATATACAACTCTCTTTTCTCAGTCCACTGAGCCCTGCTTTCAAGTCTCGAAATGGGAAATGACCAGTGATGGAGGATGTTGGACAGGGATAGAGTTCCCCAAGGTCTGTTTCCCTAGACCTCATCTTGATCTAGAGTTGCAGGGGACCTTGTGCTCTTCCCAGACAGAGTCAGGAGCTAACTTAGGCCGCTCTGCTCCCAGACTTATGTGTTCACTGCTATACTGGGATTTTTTATTATTATTATTATTAGTATTATATTTTTGTGAGGAAGATTTGCCCTGAACTAACATCCATTGTCAATCCTCCTCCTTTTTGGCTTGAGGAAGGTTAGCCCTGAGCTAACATCTGTGCCAGTCTCCTGCTTTGTATGTGAGGTGCCTCCACAGCATGACTGATGAGTGGAGTAGGTCCCCTGCCAGGATCTGAACCCCTGAACCCTGGGGCCGCCAAAGTGGAGCACTTGGAACTTTAGCCTCTTGATCACGGCGCTGGCCCCCAAGGGATGGGTTTTTAAAACAATCATTTGTTTATTGTTTGCATTAGTTCATTTGTTGTTGTATTTCTCATTCCCAATAGGGAGGATATGAAAATTGCTTTGTAGTGGTTTTCACTCAATTCCACCTGATTGGCAGCTTTACTTAGCACTAACCTTGAGGCTATCGATTGGTTTTCTAGAAAGCTTTAATTTGGTAGTACCAGAGCAAGGCTGACAGTCTTGGAGCAGGAACAAAATGACCGCAGAATTCTAGTCGTGTTGATTGGCTCTGCTTCCTCTGGTAGAACAAAATTAAATCAGTCATTTAAAAATTTTAAGTCTAACAAGATTTTGAATCTTTTTAATTCTGTGCACATAAATGTTCCATACATATCTATTGTATGAAATTCAAATTTTATAGTTCTTTTTATTGTAATTAAAAGTTTATCTAGAGTGAATAATGATCACTCACAATTTATTCTGGATACCTAAAGAATTAAGATTCCTTTTAGTTATTCTTATTTATTATCCTTAAAAGTGACTTAGTCAATAGAAAAATAATCTAAAATATTAGGACAATAGTAAGAAGATGCTAAAGCTCATGGCAGGCCAGCTGGAAAAATTCTATAGATTTACCTTTGGAAATTATATGAAATCTTAAAATTTTGTTTTATTTTGGTTTGGGTTACTTTTAGGCATATTATTATGCAAGATTCTCTTTGGGGAATCCTGAACATTTTGTGTCATATAGAACTTGCTTTTTGTATGTTATGTCTTACTATTGTACTTGTGAATGCGGTGATCACATTTTTAAGGATTTTGTTCTTTTATTTATCTCTGTACATTTGGATGCAAAAAGACAAATTATCTAAGAAACAATTTTTCCTCTTTCACAGAATTAAATGTGAGAGAGTCTGATGTAAGAGTTTGTGATGAGTCATCGTGTAAATATGGAGGAGTCTGCAAAGAAGATGGAGATGGTTTGAAATGTGCATGTCAGTTTCAGGTGAGGAAACTAAACCTATTTTGAAAAATTTCACATTTCTCATATTTTATGATTCTACATTGTTCAAATTAAAAAGCTTAAAACACCTTGAACTCCGTAAGGAAGTTGGGTTCACAGCCCATTGACATTTTTGTCAGATGAAGCACTAGTGTTTGTACCTTCCATGCTGCTTTCCTTGAATTAAGTGGACAGACTGTCAATAATAGATGTGAAAATCCTTTGAAAAAGTATTAAAGTTCTGTTCAAATGTAAGGTGTAATTGTCACTGAAAGGAGTTAAGGTACAGGCTGCAGTAGAGTCTCTTATTTAAAATGTTGGCATTTTTTTCCCCCTTTCCTTTTCTTTCTAGTCTTTTTCCCTTCCGTTGTTTGCTGCTGTCTCATCTTTTTAGGCCAAAGAACATGACCGACTTGGTGCCTCAGGGTAGTTCAAGGATAGAGATGGACTAGAAAGGGGAACCTCAAATTAAGAGTGTGAATATCTTTGCTTTTCAGATGCTATTTTAGTTGTGATTCTATTGTCTAAAAAAATAAGTATAACAAGGGAAGCAAAATGTGTTACACTCAGTTCTTCCTTTTTGTTTTTTTTCTGTGATTAAATTATAATTTGGCATCAGAATGTTTCTCACAAGATAGTCCCTGATTCTAGATTTGAGGTGAGATTAAGAAGGAACTAGAATTTTTTTCACTCATGATCTCCATGATTTCGGATTTCAAGGGGAGGAAAGGGTACAGAGATCGTGTATCAAAGTAAAGGAGAGTCAGTATTTCCAGTAACCCTATAACCTCAGGCAAGTTTCTGTATGATCCATCTGAAAAGAGAAGGCATATTCTTACCCTTTCTTAGGATATTGTAATGAGAATCAAAGCTAGAAAGAGAGCTTACATGTGAAACCTCTTTGAAAACTGTAAACTATCATGTTGTTTATTTTCATTAAAAGTGGAGCGTTTAAAGGAGGAAGGGTAGCGGGGTATATTATTGTCTGGTCAAAGAGGTTCTTCATGATCAAAAGGGACTTTCCAATCGACTGTTTATTCACAATAGCCACCTTTGACATGGCTTAGCTGGCACCATCCCTCCCCCCACCGCCAGTTACTCGTGCAATGGTCTGGCCACTGTGTTGTGCCTGGTTCCCTGCCTGCTTCCCAAACCCTCTTAAAAGGGATAGCAACCAAAGTGAGCTGCTTTCCTTAAAAGAAGGTGTTGGTGTACATAGTGTAACCAAGCCCTCATGAACTTTTACTTCTTTCTGTTCTTCACATTAGGTAACTTTTTATTGATCTATCTTCATGTTTACTTAATCTTTTCTTCTGTCATCTCTGTTCTGCCCTTCCAGTGACTTAATATCAGTTATTTTATTTCTAGAATTTTATAATTTCTGTTTATCTGCTGAAATTTCCTGTATTTTCATTCCTTAAAAGCATATTTTCCTTGAGCATAGATATGATTGCCACTTTAAAATCTTTGCTAAAGATTTCATTTTATTTATTTATTTTTGGTGAGGAAGATTGTCCCTGAGCTAACATCTGTTACCAGTCTTCCTCTTTTTTGCTTGAGGAAGATTGTCCTTGAGCTGACATCTGTTACCAATCTCCTTCTTGTGGCTTGAGGAAGATTGCCTCAGAGCTACATCTGTGCCAGTCTTCCTCCATTTGTATGTGGGACACTGCCACAGCATGGCTTGATAAGCAGTGTGTAGAGCCACACCTGGGATCCGAACCCACTAACCCTGGGCTGCCAAAGCAGAGCACATGAACTTAACTGTTATGCCACTGGGCTGGCCCTGCTAAAGATTTTAAATAACATCTGGGACATCTCAGGGATCCTGTTTGTTTATTGTCTTATGATTTGAGAATGGATTGTGCTTTCTTGTTTCTTCATGTTAGAGTGATTTTGAATTTGTCCTGCACATTGTGAATCTCTGAAAGAGTATTGTCATTTTTGAAACAGTTAAATTGGCTGAACTCAAACTGCAGACTCTCTCTTCTGTGTTCTGGACAGCAGCACCAATATCAGTTCATTTCTTTTAGCCTTGGCTGGGCTACTTGGAGTCTGCCCCATGAGTCGTTTTGGAGTCAGCCAGAAATTTGGTCTGTTTATTTACAGAATCTGGGACTGCCCTCTGACTCTCTCCTTTCTGGATTTTTCTCTCTCTTTCCAGTGGCTCTAGTTGCCCTGAACTCTGTCATTTGGTTCTTCAAGCCAGAAGGATTGCAGGGTCTTTTTGGTGTTTGAGTCACCCTGTATCAGGAAGACTGGGGCTGTCACCTATTCCGGCTGTCTTCTGATATTTCCCCGGGTTAAATTCCTTGATGTGAATTGTTAGGCCAGTGGATACTCATATGCAGATTAACATTCTCACCAATAGTGTGTTAGACTGGTTGTCTCCCCTCAGCCTCTTGGTAGTGGATTTTCTCAGTCCTTTTTAAATTTTCTTGTGTGAAAGGTAAAAAAATTTTTTTTTAATTTTCATTGGATTACTAGAGAGATTCAAAATGTGCCATATCTTCATCATTTTTTTGGTGAATATTTCATACTCTTTGCCCATTTTTTGCAGTATTTTCTTTTTCCCTTGTGTTGATTTGCAAAGACATATGTAGGTATGTGTGTATATATATGTATACACTGTGTATAATACACTATTTGAGTACTTATATCCATTAATGGTCCTAAACATTATATATATATATATATATATGTAAGTTATATAACTCATAAACTTTCACGAGAACCCATGATGTAGGTACTCCTTTGATGTGGTTTTTAAAAGAGTCCCATATAGCCCATAGTAAACAACTTGCACAACATATAAGGTAGATAATATAATGAAAAACATGTCCTCCTTCCACTCCAGGCTACCAGTTGGTGTTCTCAGAGAGGACGTCTGTAACTTCTTATATTTCCTTCTAGAAATATTATGTTATACAAACATGTAGGTGTTTTAATTCCTCTTTAAGTGCTAACTCATTTAACAGTATTTACCTTAGAGAGTGTTCCTTTTTAGTTTATATAGATACAAAAAAGAATATTTTAAAGAAGTTACCCCAGTGTCATTTTCATTTTGTTTCTATTTTTTGATAAAAACTTTTAAATTTTCGTATCATTTTTATCTTTGTCTTTACGATTCTGCTTTTCATTAATTGAAAATCTTTCTCTGCAACTCTAAGATTGTAAAGAAATAGCCTTTTTGACTGTTTTAACATACTTGAACAGCTAGAAAATCCTCTCACGATCTGTCTGAATCCCTTGCAGTCTTACCCTGTGACAGCAGGAAAGGAAATGAGTTAGGAGTTGAGATCACTAGTTGTTTATCCATTGCCTGCTTTGTGCTGGGTGCTGGGCTGGAAGCTGGGGATATAAAGATGTTTCAAGGCACGTTGCTTGCCTTGTAGGAGCAAACTGCCTAAGGGCTTACAACATGATTTGATCCTGCTGCTGAGCCAGCCTTCTTTTGACTACTCTGCCTTCTCGTACGCTTATGTATCTGTTCAAGTTAGTTCTTGCCAGTTGAAGAAGAGTATCTCATATGCCCATTAAACACCTTTCTGCTGGATGCTTTAACAGTGTCTTTCAACTCATTAAAAAACTTGCTTATGATTCTGCATGCTTTCAGTGTTAGTATAAGCTTTCTGGGGTGTAATTTAAACACATTTTAACAGATAATAAGATTTTAAACAAAGTCTAAAATTGTTTTTTTCAGTCTGTTAGTGAGAGGAATTATATCTTGCCATATTATATAAACAAAGCTACTTTCATTAATTTTGCACAAAGAAAAATGATCAATATTACATCTTTCCATTAAAACTTTGGTAATATACAAAGAGGAGTGCCTACAACTTCTTCCCTGTTTTCTTTCTTCTTCTCTCAGGAGTTCTCTGAACTGTGTTTCTTTCTTCCTCAATTTATCAGTGTCTGCTCTCGCTAGGTGTCATGCTCTCTTCTTAGACCTTTGTATAAAAGTTGGGGTTCTCCAGAGAAACAGAGAGGAGAGATATATTTTAAGGAGTGGATTCACTTGGTTATGGAGGCTGAGAAGTCCCGTGATCTGCTGTCTGCAAGCTGGAGGCCCAGGAAATCCGCTGGTATAGTTCCAGTCCAAGTCTGAAGGGCTGAGACTCAGGGGAGCTGATGACATAAGTCCCAGTCTGAGTCTGAAGGCCTGAGAACCAGGGAAAGACCAGTGTCCCAGCTCCACAGTCAGGCAGAGAAAGTGCATTCTCTCTTCCTCCACCTTTTTGTTCTCTTCAGCTGCTCAGTGGATTGGATGATCCCACCCACATTGGGGAGGACACTTACTCAATCCACTGATTCAAATGCTGATCTCATCCAGAAACACCCTCAGAGACATGTCCAGAAATAATATTTAATTTTGGGTCCCTGGCTCCCCATCAGGTTGACACATAAAATTAACTATCACAACCTTGTTATTATTTTCTTATTTATTATTTTCAGGGTAGTGCCTGACACACAGTAGGTCCACCATAAATGCTTGAATGGATGTGGCTCCGGAGTTGTACACTGCTGTATCTTTCTAAACTACTTCAAATCACATTCGTCCAGCTCAAGAGAAGGTGTTGGGGAGAGTTCTCTCCCCCAGCAGGAGTGGCAATAGAGGAGGCAACCCTTAGGTTAGAGTCAGGACCTTAGCGCAGAGTCAGTGCCTAAGCCAGAAGTTGCATGTTTGCATGTTGTTAACATTGCCCAAATCCCTTAATTCCCCCTCGTGCAATGAGAGGTCCCTAAGAGAGACCCTGGAAACAGACTGACCAAGGACCAGCAGGTCTGCTTCTCTCATCTCACGCTCACGCCTAGGTGTGTGCTTAAGTTGAATTTCAGGGACATTGCCTGAACTGTTTTAAGCCCCCTGCTCACTATATCAGGTGACATATAGTCACCTGCTACATAACTTGAATGTGGAGTGCTTAGAGTACACCAATTGTAAGGAATCATGGGTCTTCCACTTACTAGTTATGACCCTGGGCAACTACTTAAGATTCAGAAATGTTAATAGCAATAGCAAAACCAGCAAATATTTATTGAGAATTTACCATGGCCAGATACAGATGCTAAAGATGGGTTTCTCGTATTTAATCCTCCTAACAACTTTATTAGGTAGATATGATGACGATTACCATATTATATATGGGGCTGGTGCTAGCCCACAGTCACTTGGATGGTGGACGCAGGATTTGAACTCAACATTTGACTTCAGAGCCCCAGCTCTAAGCGCTAAGTCATGTGCTTCCCAGGAGTGTTAGGACATTTAAGTTAGATAGGACATTTGAAGTGGGAGCCAGCGTTTACTAGATAGAAACTCTTGTTCAATAACTGTTCACTATTACCTTAGAGATTCTCATTCCTGTCAGACTTAATGACCCTTTTTTTGTATGTGAGGAATATTCATCCTGAGCTGACATCCGTGCCAGTCCTCCTCTACTTTGTATGTGGGATGCCTCCACGGCATGGCTGACGAGTGGAGCAGGTCTGCCCCTGGGATCCAAACCTGCGAACCTGGGCTGCCGAAGAGCATGTGGAACCTTAACCACTTGGCTATGGGGCTGGCCCCATGACCCTTTTTTATAACCAATAATTTGTATTGCATTTCTTCACTATTCTTAAATGAATTCATAGATAATGTAACCAACATGAATACATAATTAAAGAAATCAATATGGTGTATGATTGCAATGTAAAGGAGAAATAAAAGTAATTTATAGTAAAATAAGTATTTCAAAATGTCAGTGCTTTGGCATGATTATGTTAGAAGACAGTACAGTAGTCAGATGCTTATACCTACTTATAATGAATGTTTGGATTTTAAAAAAGATCAGCAGCAATTTCATACCAGAATACTTGAAAACAAAAAACTAGAGGTATGATAGATGCTAGAATGAAAACTAATATTAGGGGCCACCCTGTGGCCAAGTGGTTAGGTTCGTGTGCTCTGCTTTGGCATCAACTCAGCACATGTTTATCCAACCGTTTTTAATTGTTGCATTATTTCTCGTAGTTTAGATGACTATCAAACAATTGTCAGTTTATTCAATGATTCTTCTATTCATGGCCATAGACGTTGGGGAATTTTATTTGGCTGCTATCAAATTATGCTACAATGAATGTCTTTGGCTGTATAGCCAGTTTGGATCCTGGGCACGGACCTACACACTGCTTGTCAAGCCATGCTGTGGTGGCATCCCACATAGAAGAACTAGAATGACTTACAACTATGTGCTGGGGCTTTGGGAAGAACAAAGGAAAAAAAAAAGGAAGCTTGGCAACAGATGTTAGCTCAGGGCCAAATCTTCCTTACAAAAAAAAGAAGAAAAAAAAGCATACCTTAAAAAAACAAAAGCGAATATTGGGATAAGTTATAACAGAGCAGCCTTGTTTGTATATGGTAAGTTTTACCATAGTTCCTACCTGAATGACTAGAGAAGCATTATATGGTATGTTTGTCTTCGCTCTGTGGACTGTCCTTTCCTTTACAGTACATCTAACATCATCCATCTGCTAAATGACAGTAATGTCCTTTTATTAACATTACAACCAAAGATGCCTCCACAGGGGTGCCCATCCCTAGGGGGTGATATCAGTACCTTTGAGAGCACTGCATTAGAAACTCGTTAAGCATTTGTGAGGGGAGAATTGGGTTGAAAGTCTATAGACTTAGCACTTGACGTCTTGGAGCTTAGGGTGCCTGGCTAATTATGCATTGTATAATTGCAGAGTAACCTGTTGACTCATGCAGACATCATACAAGTTGTTGTGTACATTTTAGGGAAAGAGAATAAAGGAATGTGATCCATGAAAAATTGGAGGAATATAGGAAAGCTTCCTAAAGTAAAATTTTAGTTTTAATTAAAGTTGATGCAGGAGTCTACTAATAATGTATAGCCAATCAACTTGGTTATAAAATATTTTATTAGAAATTGTTTTTGCTAGTGCTTGACATGTGGTGCCATGCCATATTTATGGTTTATAAAGTAAATTCACCACTTTTTAAAAGTAAATAAGTGATAAAAGTAAATCTTGTTCATTGCAGGAAAATTGAGAAAGAAAATCATAAACATGGAAATAAAAAACCATGATGACAGGGAAAGTGAAAAATTTATTGATGTTTTCTTCCAGGATTTACTTTATGAATATTTATTTTTTCTAAATAATTGAGATAGTTTTATGTAATTTATTTTCTTGTATTTTTATTTTATAGTATTTAAAAAATTTGCATTCAGTTTTGTGGACTAGATAATATATTTTAAAATGGCACAAAATTCTCAGAAGTTATATGTGTGGTGTTATTGCCTACTTTTCACCCAACATTATGTTATCTTTTCCTGTCAGCCAGTATTCTTTTCAAAGGTAATTCTCAATGACTGGAATATTAATTCTTTGAACAGAGAAAACATGCTTTAATTAAACACTGCCTTCTTGGCTTTTTAGGTTGCTTCTACGTTTGCGATATTGATTTCTGTTTGAAATGGCTGTCATAAGTTTTCCTCTACAATGATTTCCTTCCGATAGATCCCTAAATGTGTAATTCTGGATCAAAAACTGCCTGCCTTTTTCAAGACTCTTGAAATGTACAATTGTCCCTTGGTATCCACAGGGGATGGGTTCCAGGACACCCTTGGATACCAAAATCCATGGATGCTCAAGTCTGTTATGTAAAATGGTGCAGTATTTGCATATTATGTGCACACATCCTCCTATATACTTTAAAGCGTCTCTAGATTACTTATAATACCTAATACAATGTGAATGCTATGTAAGTTGTTGTTATACTGTGTTGTTTATGGAGTAATGACATGAAAAAAAGTCTCTGCATGTTCAGTACAGACGCAACTATCATAGGTCTTTAGATCAGCTGTTGGTCGAACCTGTGGTTGGTGGAACCTGAGGACATGGAAGCCTTGGACATGGAAGACTTGGACGTGGAACCAGTGGTAGCAGAGGGCTGAGTGTGTTGTTAAATTATGTTCTTAAAAGTTAGGTTGAACCAATTTAGATTACTGTAACAGGGTATTGGTATGCCCACCATGTTTTGGTCAACAGAACGCATGTACCATGGTGGTCCCATAAGATTAATACCATAGAGTCTAGATGTGTAGTAGGCTAGACCATCTAGCTGTGTGTAAGTACACTCTCTGATGTTCACACAAGGACAAAATCGCCTAACAGTGCATTTCTCAGAAAGTATTGCCATCATTAAGCAATGCATGACAGTAATTGGCTATTTGTATTTTTTCTATAAATTTGTCTTTTGTCTATTTTTTATTAATTTGTATTATCTCTTTTTAGTAATGATAATAACTTGTGTCATGTTGTTATAATATTTTCTCCAGATTTTAAAGCTTTAGTCCTTTACATTTTTGACATATAGAAGTTTAAAAGCTTTTTAAAACATACAGGTCCAGTGTCATTTCACTGTATCACCTTTTTTCTTCATCTTATTTCTACTCATCCTTCAAGGCCCAGCTCACATTCCACTTTCTCTGAGGAGGCTTTTCTTGAATACTTCAGCTCACAGTGATAGGTATTATATATTATACTTACTGTCTTTAGTATGTGATCTAGCTTTACTGTATATATATATGTATTTTTTTTTCTGTTTTCCTCTCTAACTGTAAGGTCTCTGAGAACATTTATCATGTATTTCTTTGTGTCTTCTTACCTTGGGACTCTGCATACTAGAGATATTAAATAAACAAATTTTGATAATAAAAATTTTAATAAAATATTACATAATTCATGCTCATTACAAACATTGCCAAGACTGTCCTCTTAGATTCTCTCACTGGATCTTTATAGCAAGCAGATGAAGTAGATAGGATAGGGGTTTCCATTCTCATTTTTATTGATAATTGATAGTTATTTTCATTATGAATGTGAACAAAGGTATGAAAAAGTAGCATAACTTTTCTTTTTTTAAACCAAATAAAAGAACAAACTATTGTGTAGTAGAAGACTGTCATAGTACTATAGTATTGCATTCATGAATATGAAATAAACTATTAATATTCATGCCTAGTTCTGAATTTATTTTTGTTTTTTTCACAGTGCCATACAAATTACATTCCTGTCTGTGGATCAAATGGGGACACTTACCAGAATGAATGCTTTCTCAGAAGGGCTGCTTGTAAGCACCAGAAAGAGATAACAGTGGTGGCAAGAGGGCCGTGCTACTCCGGTATGTGGGCTGTTCTTCTGAGGAAATGTTAGAATTTGTTCTGCCATATTTTCTCAAAGAAGCTTCCAGTCAGAGGTCTATTCCCCAAACTGCTGGATGGACCTGTGGTGATTGTGTGGAGAATGGGGAGCTCTTTTTTGCCCCCATTTCATGTTGTTGCTTTTTAACCCCAGGTGGTCTTGTACTTTGTTACTTCTCAGTACATTTTTAATGCTTAGTTCCTTTTTTGTCAGGACTTTGCATATCTTTCACCTTATGGTTTGAATATTAGAATATTTGGGGTGGGAGATGATATGGGATCCATTTTGTTGATTTTTAGTTTTTGAGGGGAAGGGGTGGGGTATATCCATAGAAAGCCATCAGTGGCCTCCCAGGGTGTGTGTCTTTCTAAGGCTCTTTTCTTCTTGCATATTCTCTTTTCTGTCTGCTGACCCTCATGACCCACCTTCCCCCAGTTGTTTGTATTTCCTTCCTTCTCTTTTCCTCCCTGAATCAGTGGTGGTGAATTTTGGAAGCCATTGATGTTAGTTTCTTACTTGCGTTTGTCTTTGGGGGCAGGGATGCAGGTGAATATGGTAATTAGAATTACTGTATGCAGGTTAGCGGTGAAGGTGGAAACTATTCTTATTTGATGTTCTCCATTTCCTTTCTTTTTTTTTGAGGAAGATTAGCCCTAAACTAACTGCTGCCAGTCCTCCTCTTTTCACTGAGGAAGACTGGCCCTCAGCTAACATCCATGCCCATCTTCCTCTACTTTATATGTGGGACGCCTACCACAGCATGGCATGCCAAGGGGTGCCATGTCCGGACCCGGGATCCAAACCTGCGAACCCTGGGCCACCGAAACCAAACGTGCACACTTAACCACTGTGCCACCAGGCCGGCCCCCTCCATTTCCTTTCTTTATATATTATAGTGCCTATGGCACAGTTTTTGCTGGGGCTATATTACATAAGCATAATTGATTGATTGTCCATCTGGTTGATCTCAAACTCCAGGTCCATTAACATCACATGACTCAAAGCCCCTACTCTAAATTACATGGTTGGTATTTCTGGTGTGGCCAGCCCCCACTCTAAGACTATGGAGTGTAGCCAGCCTCACCCTAAGATCTGATTTGGTCAGTACCTTCCCTAAACAAGACACTTCTATCAGGTACGACATAAGTTACCTTCCAGAAGTCGAGGGCAAAGGCCAGACCTCTCTTTGGACAAGGCCAAATTCTTTTCCATACAGTAGATAATTAGGTGCTTGGAGATATTATTATGATCTTAGGCAAATAGACTCATTTGATGTGGTTCTTAGATACTTCTCTAAGTACATTGTGTGTCACAGACTTGATTTAGAAACTGAAAAGGAATATGGAGTTCTTTACAATCCCAAATTAATTATGCATCATTTATGAGGAGTTTGTGTTTAAGACACCAGCTGCTTGGATAGACAGTGAATGTTAAACATTAGAAAGCAGAATGGTAGATTGGAAAGAACACTGTACTAGAGTTAAAAGACCTGACTTTTAAAGTAACTCCAGCTCTTATTTACTGTATGACCTTGGACAAGTCCCTTAGCTGCTCTGAGCTCCAATTGCCTAAATGTTAAGTGGATAAAATCTCCTGGGGTTGTTAAATGAGGATTGAATGAGCTAAACTAAAAGGTGCTATATTGATCCTGTAATTTACTGGGTGGGCCAGTGTTGTTCATGTCATTGGTCTTTTATTGGTTCTATTCCCTGTGGAAATAACATTCTCTTTTGCTTACTTGAAGACTCCTCTTTTAGGCTTTAAGATTGAGCTTAAACCTTTCCTCCTCTGTGAAATCTTTCTTCTGTGGCATCTCCTGGCAGAGTTTGTTCACACTTTGTGCATATCTCTATGTATATATCATACTTTGTTTCTTTTATCTGACACATCTATCTCCAGCCAGACCAGTCATTCCTCAGCAGGAAGCAGTATGCCCTGCCTAGGGAGGTACATCATAATCCCAGGGTTGGGGTTGAGTTGTGTGGCTAGGGGAAGACGTGTATACAGTGAAATATAATCTACAAGAAGAACTCAACTTCATTATCAGACTAGTTACAATATTTAATTTATTTTGGAATTCTAAATGATACTAAAGATATGAAATACAGTATTTATTAAAATTGGACTTGAGTTGAAAAAAGTTTGGCAGTAAGTATCTCATGCACTGAGACTGTCTTATTTATCAGTTTATTCCTAGCATTTACCATGTTGCCTAGCACATAGTAAGTACTCAGTCAACGTATGTGGAATAGGAGGAAAAAGGGAGTGTTTTCCTAAGAGAATTTTGGTCATGAAAATAATTTTCAATTGAGTTCCCTTCTTCCTTCTCTTTGTTCTACTCTTTTTTTTTCTCCTCCTTACTCAGAGAAGATGTAATTTGTATGGTTGATTAATCAAAATTGAATGTAGTCTAAGGCTTTCTATAAAATCCCATGAAGATTTTGCAATGCATACTACATAAAATATGTATTTTCCCAGTTCCTCTTTCTGCCGTATCTGGGAATTTGATTATTGTCTGAAGGGGCTTGAAGGGAAGGGAGCAATATTGTTAAGGGTATTGTCTCCCACTTTAGAGAACTATTTGAAGAATTGGAGTAGGTTTTCTAAGACAGCCTCCCCCTCCCCCCCAGAAAGTGCTAGATGTGTCAAGTTCTACACTTGACATCTCTACTTTTTTGCTGCTGCATGCTGATGATATGATAGCATTATCCTCCTTTCAGCATGCTCTGTGCCATATGTTGGTTCTTTCAGGATTGTAAAATAAATATTTAACATTAATTACATTTTAGACGGGCTTCTTGCTGGTGACTCTGAGGAAGGCTCTTTAATGTCACTAGTAACAAGTGTCCCATGTACACGTTGGTGAGATTTCTTCAGATTAGGTTTCCTAGAGGAAGTTAATTTCATCAGTAATCGGAAAACCTCAACCTGAGGTTTTTTCCTTCTAAATCTTGGGACTTTTTTTACCTTTTGGCTTTTGGCCTTCATCCACAGATTTCATTAAGAAGATTTTTGGAGCAAGACCCAAAGCTCTTTTCTTCTCTTTCTAATAAAAAGAGCTTATTCATTGTTCCTCTCAAGCTTTAACAAAATTAAAATTTTCTTCTACCTTTAGGTGAGTTAATAAAATTATTTCTATTTAGCCATTTACTTTACAATATTTATTGGTCTTTACTCTGTGCAAGGCACCTGGATATTTCCTCAATGGGCTACAAAGATGCATGAGTTATAGATGATTCTGTGTCCAAGGAATTTATATTTGGAGAAAGGCACAAAACAGGTATATAAGAATAAACTGTTAGGCATAAAAAAATGAGAAAAGGGCAACATGAGAATTGATATCATAGTTTGATTTTTGATAAGAAATTTTATTATTTGATAAGATGAAATTTCCAGGAAAAGTGTTCATATTTGTTCTTTGTTTTTATTCTCAGATAATGGTTCTGGTTCTGGAGAAGGAGGTAAGTTTCAAGTATCCCTTATGGGACATTTGTTTTCTTTCACTTTTTTTAACAGCTCTATTGAGATAAAATTCACAGACCATACAGTTTGCTCATTTAAAGTGTACAATTCAGTGGCTTTTAGTACATTCACAGAGTTGTGCCTTCATCACCACAGTCAATCTTAGAACATTTTTGTTACCCCAGAAAGAAACTCTGCACCCCTTAGCCATCACCTCCAACACTTCTATACCCCTTCGACCTAGGCATCCTTTGTTTCGTGCAGTTATTTTTCATGAAAGGTTTATTGTCAGACAAAGGGGAAATGTTGTAGCTCTTGTTAAATTGAGGTTGCACCAAAGTGCCTTCTACTTAGGATCGTCCCCACGAGTGATTTTGGCTTGGACCACAGTGTTTGTAACTCTCTCTTACTCCTTGCTTACAAATTTTTGCTCATAAGGAATTTTTAAAGTACAGAGTTTAAAAGCCCTCATGTGAGTTGTGCACAGCAAAAGAGAAGGCTTGCAGAAGAACTAGTGGAATTTAGGCTTTAATTTAAACCATCGTAATTTTCCTGTTTATGTTTTGATTTTATTTTACAAATATATGAATTATTTCTGCTTTTTAGAAAACTAATATTTGGTAATAACATATAACAAAATTTCTTGTAAATTGTCAGAATCGAGAATGACTAATCTATTTCGTAGTCTAATGAGTATCCACTATTTGCAAAATAGCGTTTGAGGTGCTATGGGGATTCACGAAAAGAAAACTTACTCTGGTAAAATTCATGCTTACTCAAATGAAAACTAAGTTCTGATCCTTTGAACACTGTCTGAAACCTTACTCTGGGCTTCCACATTTGTTAGAATCCTAAAATTTCAGAAGTGGAAGGGACTTTAAAGGTCACCCAGAAAATAGAACTGTCCTGAGGAAGAAGTTCAGGGATGACAGCTTCATTGAGGGGTGGAGGAGGGGGGGATTAAAGCTGTCCAACGATAGAATTTGATTTAAATGGAGGTATTTGGGAAGAAGCTTCATGATCACGTGTGAAGGATCAGATCATAAATTCTGGGTCTTAAAGCTGGAAAGGATTTTGAGAGACCATGTGGTCCAGCCCCTGTGGTCAGATATTCAGTTAGGAAACTGTCTCTGTTCCTCTATGAAAGAAGTGAAAGTTGATCTCAAGATTTGCTTAGGTAGTGCACATACTGGATGTCTTGCTCAGAGGCTGTGGGTTGACAGTTTTAGGGAGCAGGAGTTAGAAAGGCTAAGTGTTTTTCTCAGATTAATACACCAATGTTAGTGAGCTTATGGTGGTTGTATGACTTCTAGATCTCATGATGTTTCTGAGGCCTCAGAAATACTTAAGGTTATTATCCCTGGAATCTCTTTGGGAGTATTCACAAGAATTTGGGGAGGATTTCTACTTAAAGTGCAGGTAGACGCCAAAAATTGGAAGTTTGGAAGTATTAGCAAACAGGCATATTAGGTGTGTGTCCTCTCCTTTTAATACCCTCTTTACTGATTGGCCTCTCCGGCATAAGGTGTTCTTTCCCCAACTAGAATGAGAAATTCTTGAGTAAACTGCAGTCCCTAAATTGGCCTCAGAAGTGATCTCCCTGCCCAGTTTGAGATTATCAGGCTAGGATCCACTCTAGCTGAAACCCACAAATGTAGGGTCCTCTTCCACGTGGGATGTGAGCTGACTTGGGGACTGGTGGTATGCACTGTTTTTTGTGGTGGATCATAGGAGACCCACATACTTCTGCATTCTGAGTATTTTTGGCTGTGCTAAGTGGGAAAGTAGAAAAAGGGGCAAGTCTTTTGTAAAGAGACCTCTTCCTTTTTATTTCGGAGATAAATATATTTTTTTAACTCTGGAATTAGTTGTTGTGTGGTCAGAAAGTCGGGTGTGAACTGATATGAGGAAAAGGTGATGGTTGTACTTTAATGTACTTAATCATTTTTTAGCTAACCAGCATTGCACAGGCTATTTCAATAGGGTAATCACTGGACTAAATTTATTGCTCACGTTTCGTTTTTTCCTCTCTCATTTAGTGTTATATGGTAATTCTTTTAAAGGCAATTAATTATCAAAACCTACTGTATTGTTCCTTTGTACATAGGTTAAGGGATTATTTTGCTAGTACCAGTACTTGTTTTTCATCACAGAATATGTTACAGTCAATATTTGCAAGATTTTTGGGCTCAAGTGTGGATAGGTTTTGGAAGTGATTTTTATGAAGAATTTGGGTACAGTCTCCCCAGAAGTAGGATAATGGCTGCTGAAAACATGAAACATATCTGGAAAGGATCCCAACGTTCGGTTGAAAATTTAACTCTTCTTTTTAAACAGAAGAGGAAGGGTCAGGGGCAGAAGTTCACAGAAAACACTCCAAGTGTGGACCTTGCAAATATAAAGCTGAGTGTGACGAAGACGCAGAAAATGTTGGGTGAGTTCACTGAGGGAAACTGACTTGGAGGTTAATTGTCAGCATGATTATATTGTAGAAAGGCTTCATTTAAGCTGGTTTGTATATTTTTTGTGTGCTTTCTGTATTTGTTTGTTTAATGCTAGTATATTGACTTTTCTCTTAAGTTGATATAATACTGTAGCTATTTAAGTCAGTTTAAGTGTTAAATTTTAGAATGAAAATCCATTTCTAGTTTTTTTGGTTTTTACCTCTGCTTTTTTTTTCCATTGATAGTTTTATGTATTTTATACCAAGTGCTAATTTTATTCATCAGAAATATTCTTATTCTGAATTATCCTACTGTTATCCTTTCAACTAGTATCAATAATAAACAGTTTCTCTTTTTCTTGCATTTTTACGCAAAAACTTTTCGCATATTTTAATGTATTAAGAAAAGTCCAAAATGATTTCAAAATTTTAGGTATAGTAAGTAAAAATTATTTCTAGAAATCCCTGTTGGCACGGATTGACATTATATTATTTTCTCATGTTCAGCCTTCACTAAGGTGGATTGTAGCTAGACAGCATAGTCTGTCCAATTTTCAGTTCACTCCCTGTAAGAAATGGTGTTGTTTGATGGAATAGTAACACTACAGACATCATCAACACAGTTGTGTTCGTTTCTTCCTTTCATCAGGTTCCTGTTTATTTATTCCCAGTTTCGACCTTCTTTCATTTCCCTGTGGTGCCTGCTTTTGGCGTAGTTGATTCTAAAAGCTTTAGTGCTGACTTCGGGACCTTATACCACAAATGGATCTTCACTTCCTCAATTTCCCCTTAATTCATATTTTAAAACATTTTATAGAGACTTGTGCTTTCTTCCTTACTCATGCATATTTTTGTTGTGTATTTTCTAGTCCCATGTTTTATTCAGCTCTTAAATGCATATTCGAACCTTTCACTGGACAGTAGCAATGTGGTTTAATTAGCGTTAATCCCCGAAGTGAGTTTTACAAATCAGAATCACACCATTTTTCTGTATTATGTTTCAAAATCAGCTATTTGGATGGCACTTGGTAAAATTAATGTCTAATCGCTCACTTGGTGTGTATTTAAAGAACGTGAGAATTGGCAAAAGAGCTCTAAGTTCAGTAAGAAGTGAATTCAGCAAAACCTGCATTTGCTCTGTTTCTGCACATTGGTTACTTGGGTTGACATGCATCCATCTGTTTCCGTCAGAGTGGTTTGATTTGTAAGATGATGTTTTCCAAAGTAGGTGTTGGTTTGTAGAAGGAGAGAAATGATGAGCAATAGGAACTTGCAGAGAGAACAGATAATGAATGTTGTGCTCTCTTCTTGCTTTGTACTAATGATACGCGTGATGGAACACCACTCTGTGTGCGCGTGTGTGTGCGCGTGCGCACGCGCGCATGTGTATATTTCTATAGAGATTTAATTCTTTTCCTCAGGGCTGTTCTGTAATAGTATTCAGAGTCAAAATAGCTATCAGTGATTGATTGGCTTGGTCTATTGATCTGTTTTTATTCCTTCGACAGTACCTCTATTCAGTCCTATTTTATACATTTCTCTGCTGTCATTTTTCATCCCTTAGTTGAAAGATCTAGGGATCTTTTGCTTAAAAGTAGAAGAGATTCCATCATGTTGCAGAGGCAGCCCGAAATATGACATCTATATGGTAAAATACACGTCTTTCTCTGAACACCGCCTCATGTTATAATATGTAGTCTCTGTCCATCAGAGCAACTCTGTTGTGTGTACTAAATTGATTTTGTGTGTGTTTCTTACTTGAGAGCTTGCAACCACTCTTCTTTCAGATACAGGCTCTCTAATCATAAGGAAGTGGACACAGACTGGGAAAGGGCTTACCAATATAAGGAGCCTGCAGGCTGAGCAGCCAGCTAAGGGGCACGTAAACTGGGACAGCCAGGTCCAGGCCAGGAAATTGATGCCATAATAGGAAAACATTAAGGAACCAATTGGTACCTTTACCTAGGAAATAAATGATTAAGCTAAAATGGTTGATCCTACTATGGAAGGAGATAAGAAATTTTAGGAACATCTAATCTTTTAGTCTATAAAACACTTATTACTGATGGCAGTTAAGTTTAACAATTTAAATGTATCTCAATAATTGTTGTAATTTTTAAAAACTTTTAAATAGGCCATGGTGCCAAGAAAGCTATATGGAAGTTACTTAACTCCTCCAAGGCACCTTCTCTTTGCTTTTCATGGTTGCCACCAGGGGAATAGAAATGTGTTTGTCTAAGGATAATTTTGACCCAGCCTGCTAGACCTATGGAAAACTGAGATGATGAAATATGACATTAGCCATTAAGCCTTAATTTTTATGTAAAAACCTCTTTTTAAAAAGATTTTTTAACTTTATTGATATTATGATAGTTTACAATCTTGTTAAATTTCAGTTGTATATTATTGTTTGTCACTCATATTGTAGGTGCACCACTGCACCCTTTGTGTCCATCCCACACCCCCCCTTTCCCCTGGTAACCACTGATCTGTTCTCTTTGTCTACGTGTTTAAATTCCACATATGGGTGGAGTCATATAGAAATTGTCCTTTTCTATGTGGCTTATTTCACTTAACATAATACCCTCAAGGTCCATCCATGTTGTTGTGAATGGGACGATTTTATCCACTTTTATGGCTGAGTAGTATTCCATTGTATATGTATACCATATCTTCTTTATCCAGTCATCAGTTGATTGGCATTTAGGTTGCTTCCATGTCTTGGCTATTGTAAATAATGCTGCACTGAACATAGGGGTGCATGGGTCTTTTGGAATGGCTGATTTCATGTTCTTTGGATAGACACCCAGTAGTGGAATGGCTTGGTCATATGGTAATTCTGTTTGTAATTTTTTGAGAAATCTCCATACTGTTTTCCATAGTGGCTGCACCAGTTTGCATTCCCACCAGCAGTGTATAGGGGTTCCTTATTCTCCACAACATCTCCAACATTTGTTATTTTTGTTTTGGTTATTTTAGCCATTCTGACCGGGATAAGGTGATATCTTAGTGTAGTTTTGATTTGCATTTTCCTGATGATCAGTGATGATGAGCATCTTTTCATGTGCCTATTTGCCATCCGTCTATCTTCTTTGGAGAAATGTCTTTCATATCCCCTACCCATTTTTTGATTGGGTTGTTTGATTTTTTTGTTGTTGAGTTGTGTGAGTTCTTTATGTATTATGGAGAGTAACCCTTTCTTGGATATATGATTTGCAAATATTAAAAACCTATTTTTTATTAAGAAGATGTAATATAACTTTCTTATTAAAAGATAAAGTTTCAGTTATTAAAAATAAAAGGTCTTAGTTACAAACCAAAGACTCATGTCATGACTTAATTGTTATAAACTCTACTAGAATCAGAGATTGTTAAGGTTGGGTAGGATCTTAAATTTATTTTCTAGTCTAATCCTTTCACTTTACAGATGAGAAATTTGAGGACTAAAGTCAGAGGATTTTATGGATTGGATTCTCCTGGGTTCCAGTACAGCATTTTTGTTAGCATATGCCTTCCTCTATTTGCCTTTTTTATTCATAGAAGGATTGCTGTCTTTTTCCTACTTCAAGGAATGCTGCTTGATGACTTTAAAAAACGCTACCCTCTTCTTCAGCCTGGTCCCGGCTGTGATTTCTTTCTTTCCTTGTGTCTTGGTCAGTCTTAAGTACTAGCTGCTTTTAAATTCTTTGTTTACTCCTTAGCTGCCATCTAGAACACCACATGCTTATTTATTGGTTTTTCTATCAGTGACTTTCAGACTTTTTTGACCACAACTCCACATAAGAAATATGTTTACACTGTGACCCAGCACTCCTGTACATATATTGCATGTGATTATAAATACGTATTAAGTAAAACAAAGGTCTACGAAATAATACCTTTATTAAATGCAGTATACCCTAATATTTTCTATCTTATTTTCTTAAAAAATCCTGGTGGTGACCCATTAAGTTGACTTTATAATTCACTAGTGATTCTGACCTACAGTTTGAAAAATATTGCCCTATAATATAACTATAGTAGATATTATATTTCATGTTATATTTTTAGGTATGGATATTCATTTAAAAAATATTTTATCTTTTCTCATTTTGAAATGTCTTTCCCATTAGAAGAAGTGTTGTATAACCTATCTGGTTTCCAAAGGGCAGCTGAAGTCTTTTTCTCTTGCTTTAAAACTCTTCCTCTTTTTCTCTTAATAGTTAAAAAAAACCCTGGCATTTTGGGGTAGGGGATAAGTGATAACCATGTAAGTTAATTTTCTACTATTAAGGGAAGTGCTCTTTTTTTATTTAGCCATTTAAATGGAAATTGATTTAAATATATTGTCTTCTTAAACAGAGTATACAGAACATATTTGAACATATTCTTAGTGTTACATAGTGTATAGTGTGTTACAGCTTTTGCACATTGTTACATAAATTTTTTCCGCTCTTATGACAGTTCTGTCTGGTGGATAAGGCAAGGAAGTATTATCCTCATTTTATAGGTGAAGCTGGGCTCAGAAAGGGCTGAATAGCTTGCGATTGAGCAGCAGATCCAGAACACAGGTCTTATGACAAGGGATTTCTTCCTGTAACATGTGTAATGGCAATTGTTTCACCCCTACATTTAAGGCTCTATTCTGATTCATGATTTGAGTTAATTTTTCTTCTCCGCTGTCAGGCTCTTAGCTGCTGCTGCTGCTGCTGCTGGGTGCTGTCAGTGTGCCTTGTCAGTGACTTACTGTAGGTGACCCCAACTTTTAATTTGCTTCTCTGCTTACCTGGAAGAGGAAACAATATGCTTGTAGGAACTGTCTCTAATATAAGAGTAAATTCTAAATGTAAAATCAGAGTAAATAGGTTCTTCTGAGTGAAGTGCATGGACTTTTATTTATTGCATGTATGCAAGAATGAAGTACACTGTCTGTCTCCAATGACATTGTGGGCTTTGCATGGGTTCGTGACGGCTGTCTTCATTAACACTTACCTTTTGAATTTATACCTAGAGCTAGGTAGTTGAGGTTCCAAGAAATTTGACTCCCACATAGGTGACGTTTCAATATTTCATAGTGACCTTCTAAAGTACAGTGGACAGACTTTCTGCTTCGTCTTAAGACCTGGAAATAGTACCTGCTTTACAGGAACTTATATTTCTTAAACCATATTCTTAGCAACCACACCCCGTTTTCTTCTAAACAGTATTTCTAGTATGTTCAAGGCTGAAGTTATTGTTACGAGATAGCCATCAGCTGTTTGTCTGGAGAGTGGGGCCAAATAATCGTAGAACTCCTTCACATCAGTGCTTTTTAAATACCTGAGCCCAATCCCTGCCCGTGAATGGGGTGAGGAGTCTGTAGAGCCATCAGGCACGAGGTCAGCACAGGTGAGTTATAAGCATCCTCAAATTATGCCTTTGCACTTTGTGTGCGACGCGCTTTGTGGAAACTGTCCTTGCTCTTCTGCCTCTTTGACGTCAGTCTCTTTGGAGATGCTGTTTCCATTTTCTTCCCTGAGTGATGTGAGATCTCGGAGTTGCTCAGAGAATCGTGTAGGTGTGTAGTATGACAGACAACGTTGATAAGCAGTAACCCACCTGCTGGACATCTTTGTCATTTGTGGCACCGTTTTCTGTTTTGACGCCGATTGCTGGCCAGCGTCACCCTCTGATGAGTCTCTCCCTCAGAACGTGCAGTGAAATCTTTCTCCTTGTTTTTGAGAGAGTAATGTTGTACACCTCTGTCCTCCGTTATGTCCTCCTTTCTGGAAGCTGCATATAGTTTTTGAAAGAAGAACCGAAGAAGTACTTTCCTACCATTATCTGTTCTTGTTTCCTCGTAATCAGAGATGACAGTAATTTTTGCCATTTAACATTGCCTTCCTCTGGATATGTAGAATACTAGATTTTTGAAACTATTTAGGTTTGTTAAATTCCTACTGTGACCCCTTAGATTATCATGGAAAAATAATTGTATGCTGTCCTTTTTCTTCTGTTAACAGGAAATAAACACTATTAAAACATTATTTTATATGAATAAATATATAACAATGTTATATAGTAAATAATAAAGAATGTTGCTAAAGAATGTTAGCAATGACAGGCTCCTTTGGCTATAAATACCTTCCAGTAGATCTCCACAGCTGCCAGGAAAGGTTTCCTTTGAAAAGTTTGTTTAAAATGCGAAACTCTGTATCCTCATGACCTCGGGCAGCTTTCTGAATGCTGTGTTACCCTTTGCTGCTTTGCCTCTGTTGTGCTCTCTGCCTGGAGCCCCGTCCCTGTCTGTCTGCTGGTTTAGCTCTCCTACTCTTCTTCTAGGCTTAGATGAAGTGTGAGTTAGGCGGGAAGTCAGCAGCTCTTCCTGGAAGCCTCCCTCCGTATCTTCCACAGTCCTGTGAGTTGGGTGACCTTATTCTGTGTTTCTCTGTGGTCTTGAGCACAGCAGCCTCTGCATAGCCCTTATTATCCTGTTGGGATCACTCGCACATGGTGGGCTCCCTGAGGAAGGGACTTGGTCTTGCTGATTTCTATGTTGGGTGAATTCGCCATAGGCTGAGTATCTTAGAGTCCCTCTACAGGTCTCTGTTGAACTCTGGCACTTCACACTAGGGCTTTATTATTCACTTGGGACTGCACACAGTGTCGTCTTGAGGATTTAATTTGTGTGAAAAAGACTAGAATTGTGCAGCACTTGTTGCAGGCTTCCTTGGGTGTTCGTTAAATCTAAATAACTTCACATAAATTAGTTTAAGCCAGTGTTTTCCTGAGTGCAAAATAAACTTACTGTATCATGAAGGAATGACACTTTCTGTGTAGAATAAGGAGAAAAGAAGGGAAAGGGTAGATATTTTTCAAAAATAATAATAATAATACCTTTCAGATGTACATAGTATTTGATGATTTCAAAGGACTTTTTACAAAAGCTTATTTGATTCTGTCACCCATGTTATGAGATATTATCCCTATTTTAAAGACTCAGAGTTGCAATTTGCCAAAATCATACAGCTAAATCATAGAAGTCATTGAATTTATTCACTTATTTATTTATGTATGTATGCATTCCTGCCTTTGAAATTCTCAGTATTAGAAATTCAAAAGCTTTAAGGCTTTACAGTAAAAGGTCTGTTTCCCAACCCTGTTCCCTAGCCACCCAGCCGTCTTCACTAGAGGCAGTCACTGTGATGTTTCTTATTTAATCTCCCAGAGATATTTTATGCATGTTCAAGCAAATATATTCTCTTTCCTTTTTTAAAACTAATGGCAGCACACTCTGCATACTGTTTTATGCTTATTTTAAAACTCTTACTGTAAAATGTACATTACATACAAAAGTGTTTAAAACATACACATGCAACTTAAAGAATACTATACCTATGTACCTAACTCCTAGCATACAAAATAGAATATTGCCGTATTACCAGTACTGAGAATTAACCCAGCCAGGCAGGAAAGGGCAAGAGTGCCACTATTAGATGAAGGCACAATGGATAGTCTCTGGGTCAGAGTCTGGCTTTTGGCTTCCCAGAGAGTTTACAATATTCTCTTCTGCGGGAAGTCATTGGGCAAGCCCATGAGTGAGTCATGGGGAACACAGGGCTCACTACAGTTGAGACATCTAGCAGGATTCTAGTGTCACTAGATATGGATGACTGGCAGAAATGTTGTCAAGAGAGTGGATCTATTTCTAATCTCACCGTAGCTGACCTCCAGCTCTTAGGAGTATTGTCAATTAAGCGTGTGTGGTCCTTTGGTTCATACAGTAAGATATGGAGGGGAGAGCAGGAACTTCATCATCATGTGGTCAAGGTAAGCCCTGTACTGATCAGAATCTGGACCAGGCTCACCTGGCATTCTCTTCCTCTGACTGAAGAGGGCACTGTGGCAGTAGGCATCTTGGTAATGGCAGCCAGCAACACGACTGTCTACAGAGTGAAACTATTTCAGTATGGCCTGATTGCCCTTTGAATCTTGTAGACAGCTGTTTTCCCAGGATCTTCCTTGAACGATGTGTCTTTTCCAACAACAATAAATTCTCCAATTTTCCTGCACCAGCTGGGTGTCCTACCATTCACTTCAGTTCTGACACTGTCTACTTGGAATTAGCATAGACTCCACAGGTTAAGGGCTCAGACCCACAAAACTGCTCTCACTTTAGACCCCAGCTGCAAATGAGATCCCCTGCACTTCTGTCCAGCATGCTCCTAATTTGGAGGTTCCCATGACCTCCCCTCTGGTTCAGTGATTTGCTAAAATGACTCACAGAACTCAGGAAAGTGCTATGAGTCATCTCATTAGCCTACAGTAGACTCTTTTATCACTCAGACAGTTCCAGGGGTTTTAGGGACTCTGTGCCAGGAATGGGGACAAAGACCAAATACAGTCATGTGTCACTTAATGATGAGGATGCTTCGGAAGGCATTGTCATCGTTATTGTCGTGTGAACATCACAGAGTGTACTTACGTAAATTTAGATGGTATAGCCTACTACACAGCTAGGCCATTTGGTATTTTTTTTTTTTTTAAAGATTGGTGCCTGAGGTAACAACTGTTGCCAATCTTCTCTTTTTTTTTTTCTTCTCCCCAAACTCCCCAGTACATTGTTATATATTCTTGTTGTGAGCACCTCTGGTTGTGCTATGTGGGACGCTGCCTGAGCGTGGTCTGACGAGCGGTGCCATGTCCATGCCCAGGATCCGAACTGGCAAAACCCTGGGCCAACGAAGCGGAGCATGCGAACTTCACCACTCTGCAGGGGCCAGCCCCTGGTACTGGTTTTATGGGACCACCATCATATATGTGGTCTATTGTTGAGCAAAACATCATTATGTGGCACATGACTGTATATTTTTTGTTGTACCTCACATATCATCCTAGAAATTGCTTTACCTCTCTCCTATAGAGGATACTGTTTCTTATATTTCTTGCCTTTAACTCTTTGGTTTTACTCTCTCATTAGTGTATCTTTCAGTAGCTTCTTGAGAAAGGGTGCAAGATGTAAAAAACTTTTGAGACCTTATATTTGAAAGTGTTTTTATCCTACATCTAATACTTGATTTGTAACTTGGCAAGTGCATCTCCCTCAGAATTGTGAAAGCATTTCTCTGTTGTCTCTCAGCTTCCAGTGCTGGGAAAGTCTGAAGCCTTTCTGGTTCCTGACCTGTTGTGTGTGAATTGTTTTCTCTCTCTTGAAGCACGTGAATCTTCTTTTGGTCCCTAGTGCAATGAAATTTCACAGTGTTATGCCCTCTCATAGAAACTTAGTGACTTCTGATTTGAGAAATTTCCTTCAATTAGCTTTTTGATGGTTTCTTGTCTTTCTTTTCTATTTCTGGTACTTCTATTATTTGGATGTTAGACATCTTGGACCAGTCCTTTAATTTTCTTTCCTATTTTCTATTTTTAAAAAATTTTTGCTGTACTTTCTGAGAGATTTCTCCAAATTTATCTTCCAGTCCTTTTTTGAATTTCTCATTTCTGCTGTAACTTTTAATTTCTAAGAACTCATTTTCCCCCCATACTACTCC
The DNA here is from genome assembly GCF_041296265.1 of Equus caballus. Lineage (NCBI taxonomy): Eukaryota > Metazoa > Chordata > Mammalia > Perissodactyla > Equidae > Equus > Equus caballus. The sequence continues at coordinate 15,225,888 of NC_091708.1, forward strand.
TTTTTTTATAGCATCCTGTTGTTTTATGATTGCAGTATCTTTTTTTTTTTTTTGAGGAAGATTAGCCCTGAGCTAACTGTTGCCAATCCTTCTCTTTTTGCTGAGGAAGACTGGCCCTGAGTTAACATCCCTGCCCATCTTCCTCCACTTTATATGTGGGATGCCTACCACAGCATGGCTTGCCAAGCGGTGCCATGTCCACACCCGGGATCCGAACCAGTGAACCCCGGGCCGCAGAAGCAGAACGTGTGCACTTAACCGCTGCAGCCCTGGCCTGGCCCCTGATTGCAGTATCTTTTTGTGCCTGTGCATTATTGATATTCTAACTGCTGTAAGGATGAGATTTTCTTCTATTCTTTTATTTAATGAGTTGTAATCTGTCATTTAAAAAAATTTTTTTAAGGTTAAATGGCCTTATAAAATGAATTAGGGAGTGTTCTTTTTGTTCTCTGGATGACTTTGTATAAAAATAGAATTATTTATTGAATGATTAGAATTAATACGTTCATGAATTTTCTTTTTAAAAAACACCTTGGTCCGATCCTTTCTTTGAGGGCCTTTTTTTTAAACAGCTGATTTAATTTCTTTAATGATTGTAGTACTATTCAGCTGCTATTTCTTTTTTGGTCAAATTTGATAGTTGATTTTTTTTAAATTATTCATTTCCCCTGAGTTTTCAAACTTGCTGGCGTAAAGTTGTTTATAATAACCTTTTATTATCTTTTAAACCATAATCCTAATTGAATCTATAGTCTTTTTTTATTCCTGGTATTATTTTTTTCTCTCTCATTCTTTTTTTCTCTTTCTCTGTTCATCTTGCTTATTGAGTTGAAAGTCTTTTCAAGGGACCAATTTAATCTTTATTGATCTTCTTCATTGTGACTTTGTTTTCTATTTTGTCTGAGGTATATCTCCATATGTATGTATCTGTCTCTGTGTATCTATGTACCTATATCTCTGTATCTATATATCTATTCTATAAATTGCTATCTCTATTTCTGTATCTCTCTGTCTTTATCTCTGTATCTCTATCTCTATTTCTATCTCTATATATCTATATGAATCTATATATCTCTATCTGTGTCTCTATCTCTATCTGTATCTCTCTCTATATATGTCCATCTCTATGTATATCTGTATCTGTATCTATATCTATATCATCTCTATATATCTATACCTAAATCCATATCTATATCATCTACATTTTTCCTTTTTTAATTTTCATTGGATTTATTCCATTGTTCTTTTCTAACTTCTTAAATCGACGCTTTGTGATTTAATTTTTGACCATTCTTTTAAGATTTGAGGAAAAACTTGAACTAGCTGGATGTCTGAGGGAAAAGTGCTCCCGGAAGAGGGAAAACCCTGAGGCAGAAGTCTTCCTGGCCTGTTTGAGAGAAAAGTGAGGGCAATTTAGTGAAAAGAGTTTTCATGATGTAAATGTGGAAAATAGCTACTTACTTCCTTTCATTCGTCACTTTCCACCATGAGATACCTATCGTATGTAACAGCCATAATGAGGAGAGAGGGCACCATCCCAGCCACTCATTGGTTTTGTGATACTGGGCTTTTTAACTTCCGTCCTGTTCAGTTTCCCATTCATAGTTTGTTGTCAGGATTAAATGCGGCTAAGTTGAATGTACTAATATCTCCACAGTAGGGGCAGAGTAAATGGTTGTTAAATGTTTTGAATTTGGCATATTTACTGAAGTGACTCCTTTCCACCTTAGTGCACACTCCTGTGCTTGGGCATCCTGCCTTCTGCTACTGTTGCCAGTCTGCGAACACCTGTAATTCACTGAGCTGGACTTTCCTTGAGATGGTAGTTCCGTTTTCTTTCCTCGTGTGTCCTTGAACACAGTACTGATGGTTTGTTCTCAGTGTGCTCCGTCTTACATGCAGCTGGCACCATCCCACGGAGGAGCTCTGACTTCATCCAGCATACACGTGATGCCATTCCGGTCAGGCTGCAGCGCCTGCTGCTGGATCACTTGTTTCTCCCTTCTGGACTGGAGTGGTATCTTGCCTTTGTTGCTGAACCTTGTCTTATTCCTGAAACATTCTGTAATACATTAGCCACCGTTTCTATTTTATTGCCATCCCAATTTTGCCCACTTTTATCCCTTAAAACCCGAGATTGGCAAAGTTTTTCTGTAAGGGGGCCAGATGGTAAATATTTTCTGCTTTGCAGGCCACATATGGTGTCTGTCACATATTCTCCCCCGCCACACCCCTTTAAAAATATAAAAGCTGTTTTTGACTTAAGTTAATATTCTTATGAATTTTTAGGTTTTTTCTTAAATTTTTAGTTTTTTAAACTTTTAAATTGTGAAATAGAGCATATATTCAAAAGTGTATGAAACCTTACACATTTGGTTTGATGTATGAAAATGAAACAAATTGTGAATCCCATTTCCCAAGCCAAGATATAGGATATTCTCAAGACTTCACAGCCCCTCCCCAATTGCATCTTTCTCTGAGCCACTTGCTATACTGCATTTTGTGGGAACAGTTCCTTGCTTTCTTTATAGTTTTACCATGTATGATAAATCTCTTGATAATATATTATTTGGATTTTGCTTGATTTTGAATTTTGTATAAATGGAATCATACTCTGTGTATCCTCTTTTGCTCGTTGTGTTTTTGAGATTTCGTTCATGTTAATGCGCATAGCTGTAGTTCGTTTGGTTCCACTGCTTGTTGGATTCAGTTGTTTGACTATACCACATCCTCTTACAGTCCGTTCTGCTCTTGATGGACGTTTGCATTCTTTTCAGTCTTTTATTCTCATAAATCATGCTGCTGTGAACATTCTTACTCAGGTCTCCTGGTGTACAAGCGTGAGAGATTTTCAAGGGCTTTACTTAGTAGTGAAATTGTTGGGCGTGCGCAAGTCTAGCTTTTCCTGGTAAAGCCTGATTTCCAGAGTGGTTGTCCCAGTAAGCTCTCCCCCAGGCAGAGGATGAGAATTCCCTTTGCTCCTCATCCTTGCCAACACATGCTGTTGTCCTTATTGTCAGTTTTTGCCTATTTAGTGAATGTGATGGTATTTCATTGTGGTTTAAATTTGTATTTTCCTGATTATTGAGCAGGTTGAACACCTTTTCACATATATTGTTCTTATATGCTTCCAAATTATTTTTTTTTCAAATTGGTTTTTATTCTTGTATTCTGGAAACTGGTTATTTGTTGGCTGTATGGGCTATAGTTGTTTTTTTGTTTGTAGCTTGTCTTTTTATGCTTTATGGGACATTATCTCGAAGTTAAATTAATCAGTCTCTTATGTTTGATCTTCTAAGTCTTGTAGTTTTGCTTTTCACATTTAGGTATTTAATTCATTAGGAATTAAGGAAACCTTCAAACATATAGAAAAGGGGGAAAAAAATAAAGTCGACCCATCCCCATATACCCATCACTCAACTTCAATTAGTGTAAAAAGTCTAATTTTGTTTTATCTATTCTTCCCTCCCTGCCTGTTTTGGGGAAGTATTTTAAAGCAAATCCCAGCATCATGTCATTTCACCTGTAAATATTTCAGTTTTACTGATTTGTTATCTGCTTGATATATGAGTTACAGAGAGAGGCATGTTAAAATCTACAATGGCAGATTTGGCTATTTCTCATTGTGGTTTTATAAATTTTTACTTTATAGATTTTAAGGCTATCTTAAAATGCTTAGAATTATTATATCTTCCTGGTGAATAAAATTTTTATTGTTATAAAGGGACCTTCTTCTCATAATCCTTTTTGCCCTAAAGTCTCTTATGTCTGATATTAGATGTAGCCATACCAGGTTTCTTCCATTCCAGGTGTGGTATATTTCTCACTATCCTTTTATTTTCAATTTTGTATTACTAAATTTTTTTCTAATTTTTTTATTAATATGGTAAAATACACATAACATAATTTACCATCTAAACTATGTTTAAGTTTACTGTTCAGTGGTATTAAATACATTCATATCCTTGTGCTACCATCACCACCATCCGTCTCAAAAACTCTTTTTCATCTTATAGAACTGAAACTCTGTACGTATTAAACAAGAACTCCCCATTCTCCTCCCCCCAGCACCTGCAGCTACCTGTATCATTTCATTTTCACATATATCTCATAAGCAGAATATAGCTGGCTTTGGTATTTAGATTTTTTTTCTGTTATCTTATTTTGTACTTTTGTGTGTTTTCCTTTTGTTTTTTCTCCTTTCTTGCCTTATTTCGGATTTTTTTCCTCTATTAGTTTCAGTGCTATGGATGCTCTTTCTTTTAGTGGTAACCTTAGCAATTTTAACATGCATATTCAACTTATCACAGTCTAATGTTCATCAGTATCTCTGTTCTTCTTAGAACACTATAGTTTCAGTCCCTTCCAATGTGTATGCTGTCATTATAATACATTTTAATTTCCTGTCTTAAAAAAATTTAACCATACAGAGTATTGTTGTTGTCTCATATAGTCAGTATTTTGTTAACATTGTCTACACTTTTGTTCTTCATTTGTGTTTGCATCTCCGAGCTTCCTTATAGGATCATTTTCTGCTGCCTTTATAATTTCCTTTACTGACAGTCAGCAGGTGATAAACCTTCTAAGTTTTTACTTCTTCCAAATTACTTTTATTTTGCCTTCATTTATGAGAGAGATTTCTGTGTATATAGAATTCTATTTTATCTCAGCACATTGCAGGTATTATTTCACTGTCTTTTGGCTATAAATAATTTGGCTTCAGTATTGCTTTTGAAGACACTTGTCCCTCTTCTTGCTTCTTTGAAGGTAATCTTTCTCTTCTTTCTGGCTACTTTTAAAATATTTGTTGTTGTTGTTATAACATTCCACTGTGATATCTCAGTGTCTAGATTCCTTTTTAATAATCCTGTTAGGAATTTATTAGGCTTCTTGGATTTTTAGATTAGTATCTTTTCTTAGTTTTAGAAAGTCTGGTGAGAAATTGTTGAGAATATTGCCCTTGCTGTTTAACTCCTCCTGGAACTCCAGTCAGATTATTGTTAGATCTTGTGACTGTCTTCCATGTCTCTTAACCATTTTTTTCATGTGTTCTGTCTCTTTGCCTGTCTGCTCTGGTCTGGGTTGTTTTCTCTGACCTGTCTTCCAGTTCACTAATTTACCTTTAGTTTATCTAATCTGTTAAATCTGCCATTGAATTTTTCATTTCTAATACTACATTCTTTCTTGATTAGAAGTTCTGTTTGGTTCTTTTTCACGTAGGCTTGCTCTGCTCGTGGTGGTGTATTTCTTGTTTGTGGTGGATGTGTGAGTGAGTGTATGTGTGTGATCTGCTTATTTTTCTCAGAACTGTATCTTTGAAAATGTTTGTGGTCTAGGATAACAAAGTTGGGTTTCTCCAGAGGAGGTTGCATTTGCTTCTGTCAGTTGCCCAGGGCCTATTCCAACCCTTGACGCTTAAAATAAATTCTGGGCTTGAGGTTTTTCAGAATACACAAGCAGTATTTTAAGTTGTAATTAGCCGTGCGAGGGCTGGTTTCTGGTTTTGAATTCTCAGGGGAGATGTTTTTCTCCCCTTTCTTCAATGCCATGGCTCAGGGCAGCATCCACCACGCCCCCCCTTAAACAGTCTCTTTAGAATGTGGCAGCTCATTTCTAGTTTACTCTCATGGTGAGGGCTGTAGCTTTTTGAGGTACTGGCTTTTCTAGGGTCTCTAGACTCTTCACCTTGGGTAAATCAATATTCTTTGTCGCCTGTTCCCAGAGGCCTGCAAAGCCAAAAAAGTTGATAATTGAATTTACCCACCTTCAGGGTGAAAATCAGCTTTAGCAAACTCAATTGACCTTTCTGTTTTCCTTTCTTGATTTAATTTTTGTCCTGCATATTCCTTGCTTTCTAGCCAACTTATGAATGCACTTAAGAAAATGTTTGAAAATACTTTATCCCGTATTTTTTGTTTTCAGCAAGAGGATTAGTATAGGTTCTGAGTCCACCATGTTGCTGGAAATAGGAGAGTCTCTGTGTTTTTTATTTTTATGTTTCCAGTTAGATTTTACTTTCTTGAGGAATGACTGTGCCTTGGCCTTCCTTGCTCTTTTCTGTGACACAGTCTCAGTGGACACTCAGTTATACAGGTAGATGTGGAGCTAGAATACACTTTTGAGGGCTTCCATTTTACATGTTTTATACCTATTATGTTTTTTAATCTTCCTAACTATTTGGTGAGGTAGGTAGATTATTACCTCTGTTTTACAGAGGAAGAATTTGGATGTAAATCTGATAATTAGTTGACCTAGGTTTTAGATTCATGACTTTTTTTTTTGAGGAAGATTAGCCCTGAGCTAACATCTACTGCCAATCCTTCTCTTTTTGCTGAGGAAGATTGGCCCTGAGCTAACATCCATGCCCATCTTCCTCTACTTTATATGTAGTATGCCTACCACAGCATGACTTGCCATGTCTGCACCCGGGATCCAAACCGATGAACCCTGGGCCACCGAAGTGGAATGTGTGAACTTAACTGCTGTGCCACCGGGCCAGCCCCTAGATTCATGAGTTTTGACTCAGTAATTCTGTGTCCTTTCCACTATACCATGTTGATTTGTAGTTAATATTGTTGACGTTTGACATCTATTGATTATTGTGTCTAGATATGAAAATTCTAGAGAAACCACTGGATTAATAATATTTGGATGAAATTATCTCTAAATTGTCACCTGAAAGAAATTGTTAGCTAGGTGTTCACTTTGTTTAAGCTTTTATTAGTGACTTTAAACACTGTATTGACTTCTGTTACAGAAAGCAGAAAAAAAGAAAGGATTGCTCTTTTTTGCTATTGCAGCATTGTGAAATACTTTTGTTGTAAAATATAGATAATTTTTTCTTTTCTGACAGGTGTGTATGTAATATAGATTGCAGTGGATACAGTTTTAATCCTGTGTGTGCTTCTGATGGGAGTTCCTATAACAATCCTTGTTTTGTTCGAGAAGCATCTTGTATAAAGCAAGAACAAATTGATATAAGGCATCTTGGTCATTGCACAGGTAAAATCCATTCTACTTATCCAGAGACCCGTCTTTAATATCCTATGTCGACAATCTTTGTACATTTTGATAGTGTTCCAAATTTTTAAAATGAGAAATATTTGATGCTTTGTTGGCTTTTTTATTACTATATATTTTAGAATTTCTTCGTTCTGCTACTAATTTAGATTTTTTTTCATCACAAACCATGCTTCTTGGTTGTTTATTTAGTTACTAAGCTGCTTCTAACATGGACTCCTAGATACATTGTTCTTGAAGATTGTCTCGAATCTGAAATGATTATAGCTGTTTAAGAATTACTAAACTTATTTTAATCATAGTAAAAATATAAGTATTGCCATATATTTCTTCATCTTTTTTTCTAGAGCGTTATGGTTTACTTTGTTTTCACATTTTCCCTGTGGTTTTGCCCCTACGTATATATACTGTTAGGGATTTTGGGGTGAAGTTATAGAATGTAAGGAAAAATAATTACCTTCAGTATAAAATTCTTTTGCCCTTCTTGCTTTTTGCCGTAGTTTAGAAGTCATGACACCAACTAAGAATGAGTTTTTGTTTTCCATCCCTACTAGAACTATCCAGTTACTGCGGGAAGAGGTTCTCAACCGTCTTTCCTGTGTTGCACACATGGGCTAGGATAGTGTAAAGTCTCCTAGTAACACACAAGGGCCAGACACATTCTCCTGGACTAGGATTCTGCGTCTTTCCTGCTCACTAGGTCTAACCACCCTCCCTCCATCCCCTCTCCTTTTTTTGGACTTACTAAAGGGATATGTTTTTATCTGAGCTAAGGGAAAAAAGTCATAAGGCAAAGTTTGGTACTTTATATTGGTAACAAATTATTTGTGAAATACTGTGCAACGGATTGCAGTACCTCTGGTCTAAGCTACCAAAGAACATCCAAGAAGCTCATCAGAGGATTTCTGGGTGGGGTCAGGTATGGGCGTGTAGAGGAAACCATATGCTGTAGGGACCCCTTGTAGGTAGACAGTCCACTTAGCTTTGATTTTGAAGAAGTGGTAGGGTTTGTTTTTCTTTCATGGGGTATTATTTAGAGCTTAGGTTGAAAGAGTCACTTAGAGAAAGACTATCTTTTCTGAGGAACTGGTGCATGGTTGAATGCTACTACATGGGATTTCAAATTCAGAGCAGTTGGTCAAGCTTGAGGGTTTTGTTAATTGAAATTCATGCAGATTTAGAATCTGTGGAGTAGTCGTCCTTAACTTTTATCTTGATCCACCCCATAATATTTCCTTTTGCGCTTAACTATACCTTCTCTTTCCTCCCCCACTATGTATTGGGAAGCCGAAGCTTATGTTTCCCAACAGGTATTTATGGTTCGTCTACAGTCTTCCCAGTCCACATACAATTCACCGGTCAGAGGTCATTTTATAGTAAATTTTGTCTGATCACACAGCTGAGATTCCACATTTAATCTGATGTTTCCAGGGAAACAGTGGTAGGAGAAGGTAAATCTTGAGACCATTATCCCTTGGAGAAAGGATTAATCCTTTCTCTTCAGGGTGTGTGCTGTTTTAGTATGCACAGGGAAGCCTTTTTAAGAAGGTGACATTTGTGCTGAAGTCTAAATGAGATTAGACTGTTCATCATGCAAAGTGCATCTATATCTGCGATGCCTTGACGCCTGAGATAGAAATAGCACAATCGATCAAGAGAATGGTGGGAAATATGAACAGGATGAGTGGCCAGAGAGTTGTGAAGCTTTGGACTATTTGGGAGTTTCATAGTGTGACTTAAACATCAAGTGTATCTTGATTTGAAAACTGTTTTCTCTTATAGACACAGATGACGCTAGTTTGTTGGGAAAGAAAGATGATGGACTACAATATCGACCAGATGTGAAAGGTACTGAATCATGATTTTTCCAAATTTTGGCCAACTACTGAAATATGGTAACTAGCTGTCTTAGTTCTATTTCCATTATAACGACCCTTCCAGCTTTGCTCTCTGTAGTAATGTACATCAGTTTTTAGACTACTCTCACATAGGCTTTCTTTAAATTGAAATTTTTATTGAGATAATTGTAGATTCACATGCAATTGTAAGAAATTATACAGAAAGATCCCTCATATTTGCTCTTTAAATCCTCTTCTCCAGAATCTACTGTTAACTCTTGCCCTCTGTGCACAGGTCTTTGAACCTCGTTCCCTCTGCCTGAAACTCTTCTTTCCCTAATATTCATCCTTTCAATCTCAGTTTAGAAGTTATTTGCTTTTGGGAAGTATTCCTTGACCCTTAAGTCTAGATTAGGAGCCTCTCTTGTGTACCTCACTATCCCATAACCTACTCTAATTGTAATTGTCTTTTTTCTCATCTGTGTCCCCCCTTCTTTAGGCTCTGAGTTCTGTGAGGACAGGAGGCTATAGCTGTGATGTTCACTTTTGTATTCCTAACACTTAGCAGGCTGTCTGGCACGTATGTAGGTGCTCCATACTTGTCAAAAGAATGGATGCAGATCAAAGAAGCTGTAGGGTTTATTTGTATAGGGTCTTATTTGTAGTAAAGGCCAGAGCAGAGATTGGATTCCAGGTCCCTTGACCTCAAGTCCAGTGCTCTTTCACTTCTCGTTTTCATATCCATTATTTCATTACTCTGAGGGGTAAAGATCAGTGGGAACATTGAGGCTCAATGAGGTTATATCTAGTGAACCAGAGCAGGTCTAGATCTTGGGACTCCTACACCAGGACTTCTATATAATTCCTCTTTCACACAGACATCTTCTGCCCATTTGTTTGGTTATACTAATGGACAATTTTGTTTTAGATGTGTGATCTACCTATTATGCCTAATTTCTAAAAAATATGTTAAAATGAGAATAATAATGGTACCTATCTCATAGGGTTTCGTAAAAATTAAATGAGATACACGTCAAATGCTTAGAGCAGTATCTGACATACTCATATGTTTTCAATAAATCGTAGCTATATTATCAGTGAATAATTTGTTACTTCCTTCACTTGAATCATGTCAAACCTGAATCGGTTATATCCATTAGCCCCTGAAATATTAGTTTTCTATGTTGATTAAAGTGCTGTATTTCAAATAGAAAATCTCCTGTATTCCCATAGGAAACATAATAGATCAGCCCCAGTTTTATTCTCTGTACTGACAGTACATGACCAAGATAGGAAGGATGTTTTTCAGTAGATATAAGCTCATACTTAAGGCAATTTGGGGAATTGTGTATGCCCAAAATACTTGACTGCCTTTGATAAAATCACAGGGATAATTTAATACTTAGACCACTTTTGAGATACTGAAAATTCTTTACACATAAGAATTGATCTATAACTCAAATTATCATAATCAGTAAATATAATTTATTATGTGCCTACTTTGTACTAGTTATTTTACCAGACACTGTTGGTGGATAGAAAGATATCTAATATGTGGCATCCATCTTGAAAGAGCCTGTGATTAATAAGAATTAAATATAACCTATTTCTAACAAAGTAGAAATTGGTTATTGTCATAAATGTAGTGTGGTGAAAAAGTGCAACAGAAATTCAGAAAAGAAGAGATTACTGTTTGGTGGGAGATAGTGAGGATCTGAGAAACTTCATGGAAGACATGGAATTTGAGCTGAACCATGAAGAACAGTTAAGATTTGAACAGAGGTCAAAAGGATATTTAAGGATGGAAGAGCATGAGCAGAGGTGTGGATGCCAACGTTACAATGAAATGTATTGGAGAACAGTAAGGGGCCCTTTTTTGGCTGGAGAGTAGGGGGCTTAAGAGGTAGACCTGCAAGGCAAGACTAGAAAGATAGATTGGGGCCAGATTGTGTAGTGTCTTGATTGCTATGTTATCCTAGGAAATTTAAACTTTATTTGTAGGAAGGAGGGGGTTATTAGTATATCTGAAAAAGGCAAGGCTGCATAGTTAACCAGTTGAATGAATGATACCTGGCAGGAACATTGTGCTTATTATGTACAGTGGATGATGGGAGGCAGGGAGATCAGTTAGGGAGACTCAAAAGGAATAGACTTCTTTTGGATATGAGGGGTAGAGTTTAAGCTCAGATGATTTGGGTGATGACTCTGTTTATAGAACTAAGAATGTTGGGAGGGAGGGGAAGGGTGTTTGGGGTAAGGTAAGGGAAGAGGTGGTGGTGGAGGTGATTAACTTTATTTTGGAGTTTGTGTTGCTTGTTTGGAAGTCATCCAGATGACTTTGTTTAGTATAAATTTGCGAACCAGTCCTGGGATATAGAAGTGATAACTGAAGTCATGAGAATGAGTGAGAGACATTATAGAGCTATATTGTCTAGGATGGTGCTGCTGGCCACATGTGGCTATTTAAATTTAAATTAATTAAAATGAAATAAAATTAAAGGTTTTGTTTGTCAGTCATGTTGGCCCTATTTCAAGTGTTCACTAGCTACGTGTGACCAGTGGCGTATTGGACAGCACAGATATAGAACATATCCAGAGTTTCAGAAAGTTCTGTTGTACAGCACTGTTATTTAGAACGGAAAGGAGGCCCAACTTAGGATGAAGCAAAAAGAGGATCCAGAGGAAAAAGCCAAGAAGAGTACAGTGGCACAGAAACCAAAAGGGAAAGGTTGGCTGGTAGTTTAAAACACTGCATAAAGGTATTGGAGGACAAGCATTGAATTTGAAGACAAGGGGATCATTGGTAATCTTGGACCACAGGGTTTCTGTAGAGTTATGAAGGTGAAATCCAAATTGTGAAGGAGTTAAATATTCTGATAGTGAGGAATAGAGGTCAAAAGGTAACTCTATTTTCTGTTTTTATCTCATTTGCTTTTATTTTTATGTTCTCGCAAGCATTTATAGGAGGCCCTTTGCAAATAGTTGTGTCCCTAGTACACAGAAAAGACTAGGTTGGTAGGCAGAGAGCTCGGAATAGAGGCTACAAAGTGAAAAGCGGGAACGCAGCATCAGCAAGAAGCTAGAATGGTTGGAAGATGGTGCTCAGTAAGAAGATCTTTTAAAGTTGGACTCTTGGAGAAGAGTGTTCATGAAGTGGAGCATTTGAATGTCCAGCACACTGTATTAGTGGCTGAAATAGTGCTTTTCTTGGGCTGTGGAAAACCTGTGGTAATAGTGAAGCTGCAGTGTCAGAAGCTTTGTTGTCGATGTTAAAGTCATAAAGGAATGATGGTTGAGCATGAGGTGTGTGGGAGATGGGTATGTCACATCTTGAAAACTTGATTATAGAAAATTTCAAACATATAAATAGAATAGTGTAATGAACTCTCATGTGCTCAATACTCACCTTCAGCTTCTCAGCATTTTGTCATTCTTGCCTTGTCTGTATACCTCCACCCACTTGATTACCATTATTCTTATTTTACAGATTTTTTTGAGGTACAATTTATATGCATTGAAATGCACAAATGTTAGCTATTAGTTTTGACAAATGGATACACCCCATATACACTATACCTTATCACAATCTAGAACATTTCCGTCTACCCAGGAAGTTCCTTTGTGGCGTATGACATTTTAATGTGGCCATTTTTATCCAAAGATATTTTCATACAGCCTAAAATCTAACCGTGACACCTTTTTATTATCAAGACATTCGCGCTTCGTTCCTGAGCTTCACCTCACCCCATCCTTGACCTCATTCTCTCTGTGGTCTCTACTCCTGCTGACCAGGCCTTCCAGAGATACCGAGATGTTGGTATTGTTGTTTCCATTACTTGGTGACTGTTGTGTGTATATTTTAATACAGCTCTTTTGATATGCCCTTTTTAAAATGGTCTTGATAAATTTGCTTCATCAAAAGATAAGACTGTGAGCCAGGTGCTAAAATCATTGCAGGGAGTCTGAGAGTGTGTGTTGTGGAGTGTGGTAGAGTCATGCCGAGGATGGTTAGGAGGCCGTGTAGGTGGATGGCACAGGCCCCTAAGAGAGGAGGGTTGTTGGGAGACGAGAGTAGAATGCTGATCTGGAGGTGACAGTGGTAAGCACAGCAGGGGAAGGTGAAAAGAAAGGGCATGTAGGAAGTAATGGGGTCTTGGTACATCAGGGAGATGAAGGAGTACTTTCTCAGGGAATAGCTGAGGAGGTGGGTGAGTTTGTTCACATTTGAAAAGGTGTTTCACTGGGCAGAGTGGAGCAGTTAGGAAGGGAGGGGTTGGTGTGAACAGTGGGGTTTAGAAATGAGAGAGTGGGCAGTGTCGGAGTGTACACAGGTGTTTATAGCTAGGTAGGTAGTTCTTTGATGGGGTCCCAGGAGACTGGGGTTAGGGAAGGGTGCATGGAGGGATATGTTAGTGATAAAGCGTGAGGTACAGGGTGGTATAGGGGGTTTGTAGAAATAATGAGCCGTGGAGTTACTGATGTGGTATTGATGTAGTTGTGGCCTCAGCAGTTGAATTTCTTGATTGTTAATAGCGTCTCCTCATGCTTTATTTCAGTTGTACATTGATGGGGCAGGACAGATAGCCAGTGGAACATGCCTTTGCAGACAAGCCATCTGGCGCTGGGTTTTCTTATAACGTCATCACTTAGAACATACTCTCCTTTGTATCTGAAAACACTGCCGCTGGTGGTGGACTTGTTTCTGAATGCTTCTGTTAGGGGAAGGAGCCACTGGGTGACCAAGTACCCTCTTTATACTGAACACACACAAACATTGTTCAGAGACTAGCATTGCAGCTGTTGTTCCTGGAGCCTGTCACCACTTGCCTGAGGGCATTGTTTAGACAGGACTGTGGTTACTGAAACGGTGCTTTATTGCATCTTGAAAGGCTTTTTATCTTTCCTTTTTGAAGTTATCTAATTTACTTGGCCCAGAGAGCGGGTGCTTGGACATTCCGTTTTTGTCCATTCCCTGCACATCTCCCAGGTAGCTTGGTGACATGGTAATGTGACAGTTAAGAGCTTGTGCCCTGGAGTCAGGCTTGGTCTACACATAAAGGCTATGTGACCTGATTTCTCTGAGCCTCAATGATCACATCTATAAAGTAGGGGCAGTAATATCTACTGCCTGGGATTACTCTGAATATTAAACGCTTTATCACTGAATTCATTATCGATGCTATTATGGTGATTGTGAGTACTTTGTTTTCTAGCTTCATTGTTGGTAGCCTGGGTATGCTCAGAGGTCTGCCTGTCAACAACATGTATGATATGATTTATGAGTACGGTCAGTAGGATATTCATCCATTGAACAGTGACTAATCAAGCGCCCTCCTATGTGCCAGGTGCTTTCACATATTTGTGTTGTTATTGTATCCTTATCACAACCATATTTCCTCACTTTGCAGATGAAGAAGCTTAAACAGTGAGATTTTGTGACTCATGTAGAATGGCAGAGAAGAACTAGAATTCAGACTCTCGGACCCTAAACCCTAGTACTCTTTCTTTTGTATCGCACTTATCGCACATTTTGTATCCAGAATTCTGTTCTACCCCCTTGCTTGCTTTCTTAATTTCCTTCAGAATGTTTACTCTCAGCTCTCACCTTGGCGAGAGCTTGTTCTTCAGCCTCGATCTGTCTTTAAGCACTAGTTTCATGTATTCAGTTGCCTAGTGGGTCTTTGCATTTATGTTTTCTTTGTACTGCTATTGTCTGAAACTCCATGGTGCCTGGAACATAGCAGATGCTTAATAAATACTTCCTGGATGACTGGAGGTCTAAATTTGAACTCGGCTTACTACATTCTCTCTAGTGGACCTCCTGTGATTAAGCTCACATTTAGGGGTTTTTTTTCCTAATTTTTTTTATTGTGGTGAAATATACATAACAATTTACCGTCTTAACCATTTTTAAGTCTACAGCTCAGTGGTATTAAATGCATTCATGATGTTTTGCAGCCCTCACCACCATCCATCTCTAGAAGGGTTTCATCTTGTAAAACTTGGGGGACTGTACCCATTAAACACTAACTCCTTACTCCCCCCTCCCCTCAGTCCTGGCGACTACCATCCTACTTTCTGTCTCTAAGATTTTGACAACTCTAAGTACCTCATATAAGTGGAATCATACAGTGTTTGTCTTTTCGTGACTGGCTTATTTCAATTAACATAATGTCCTCAAGTTTATCCGTGTTGTAGCAAATGTTAGAATCTCCTTTCTTTTTAAAGCTGAATAATATTCCATTGTTTTTGTTTTGTTTATCCATTCATCCATTGATGGACACTTAGGTGGTTTTCGCATTTTAGTTGTTGTAATAATGCTCCTATTAACATGGATCTATAGCTGTCTTTTCAAGATTCTGCTTTCAATTTTTTGGGTATATACCCAGAAGTGGAATTACTAGATCATATGGTAATTTTATTTTTAATTTTTTGAGGGACCACCATACTGTTTTACACAGCACCTGTACCATTGTACATTCTCACCAGTAGTGCGCAAGGGTTCCAATTTCTCCAGATCCTTGCCAACACTTGTTTTTCTCTGTTTTTTGGATGGTAGTCATCCTAATGGGTATGAGGTGCTAACTTGTAGTTTTGATTTGCATGTCCCTAATGATTAGTGATATTGAGCATCTTTTCCTGCCTTTTTGACCATTTGTATATCTTCTTTGGAATAGAGCCATTTTACATAATTCTGTATGAAGAGCATCTTCAATAAAGAGAACAGTTCTGTTCTACTAAGTGCTTAAGTGTATTGGGGTTAGCGTTGGGCACCACTCTTAAAGATGGTTGTTGCAAACTATCTAAAGGATAGGCCGGGGGAAGTTTGACCTTAAGAAAAAAAATTGGTGAGCAGTGGGTTAGAGGGTGAACAGACTTGGGAAAATGTATACAAAGTTAAAGAAAGATTTCATTCAACATAAGGAAAATTTGATAATATTGGAATTAACTATATTATGTTGAGTTTTTTACCTCTTGAAGTGTTCAAATAGAAACAGGATCTTGGAGTTATACCTAAAGGAGTTCCTTCATAAGACCAAATGGCCTCCAAGGACCCTTCCAGATCTGAGTGTCTGAGCTCATTTACTCTCTAGGCATCTTCAAGCCGTATTTATTGCTTCTGTATCTCTCACATACACTCCTAGTGCTGAGCTCTAGCTTGGCTTTTCGTTGCCACTGTTTGGATTGTGCAGTAACCTCCTGATTGATCATCTGGTCCTCTTGGTTCCCCTGCCCCTTTGTCTTGCATGCTGTATCCAATTAATTTTTTTAATAGCTTTTTGAGAGATAATGTACATACCATTAAGTTCACCTGTTTAAAGTGTACAAGTCAATGTTTTTTTAGTATATTTACAGAGTAGTACAAGCATCACACCCTAATCTAATTGTAGACCATTTTCGTTACCGCCAAAAGAAACTTCACACCCATTAGCAGTCACTCCTCGTTTGCCCTACTTCCAGCCCTAGGCAACCGCTCTCAATTAATTTTTTGTGTAAAACATGGCTCTCATTGTGTTGCTTTCCAACTAGGAGGCCTTCAATGTCTTCCTAGTCTGTATAATTAAGAAAACATTTCTTACCCGGAGTTCAGATTTTTCCATAATCTGATTTCAGTTTCTTTTTCCAACTTCAGCTTAGACCCTTCCCCAGGGTCTAAGCCGAAGTTGATTATAAGCTCCTTAAGGGCAGCAACCATGTAAACTTTTTCTTTATATCTTGTTAGCTTAGCTGAGCATATAGCTATGCACAGAAATAGTCTGTCAGTATAATGGAATGAATAGTGTTGGCATTGAGCAGAATGCAGAATTTAGACTCTGTCAGCCACAAACTTCAAAGTCTTAGTAGACATGTCCATGTTTTATATGGCTTGGCTCTGTGTAGAGCTTGATACCATTCTTTCATTAATTCATTCAATAAACGCTATTGGTGTCATACTTTGTCTATTAATTTCTCAAAACTCTGTTCTTAATTTAGTTAACTTTTTCTTATTGCTGTCCTGTAACTGAATTCTCTGCTAGCTTTCAGCTCTGCATTATTCTGGAAATTTCCTGCTGTTTATAGGATTTTTCTCATGGTAGATTAGTATATTACTACCACCTCTCTAGACCTATACAGTCCTATTGTTACACACATTATAGGACTTTATTATTGTAGGTTGTCACATAACCTCAGTCTCTGTAGTCCCATTATTGTACTCTCATGGTGTATCACAGTATGAAAGTGTCATGTTTGGAGAGTTGTACGGTGATGAGTGCTGTGGGAGACAGTTGCATTCCTTAAGTCCCTTATGGCTTGATTGCGAACGTCAAGAAGCATTTTTAGTTTGAAACCATAGCAAGAAAAGTACTACATTCTAAATGTTAGAATTATAAAGAAATGAATAATACAAATGTCTAGATTCTCAAGGAGCTCACAGTCTCATTGTAGAGACTGATTTTAAAAACTCAAATAGTTATGACATTATCATGAGTATTGTAGTAGAGGAGTGGGTGCTAGGATTAGAGCAGCCCAAAGGAGGGTTGATTTCTTTTGCCGTGGCAAAATTATAGTTTGGGAGCTGGAGGACAGGTAAGCCCTTTGAGGATGGGATATGTCTTAATTATTTTTCTATCCCCAGCACCTAGCATATGGCATATGGAAGGTGATCAATAAATGATAAATGAATAAATCATCTACTTGCTGTCGAGTATGGTAGCTACTAGCCACATATGGCTGTCGAGTACTTGAAATGTGGCTAGTTGGAATTGAGGTGTGCTATGAGGGTGAAGCGCTCACTGGATTTTGAAGAATTATTTAAGAAAAAAGAGTGTAAAATATCACAGTTTTTTATATTGATGATATGTTGAAATGGTATTTGATATATTGGGTCAAATAAAATATATGATTAAAATTAGTTTCCCTATTTTTACTTTTATAAAAATATGGCTACTAGAAAAAAAAACTACGTGTGTGTCTTGTATTATACTTCTCTTGGACAGTGCTGCCCTCATTTTACTCCCTTAGCGAGAAGAAGTGATGTGACCAAGGCCACAAAATAGCAAAAATATCCTTAAAATGGAGGACTTACATGTTGGATTTCTTGCCTTCTTGTTCACTTCTCTTTCTAGGCATAAATTAGTACAACGTCAGTATATAAATTTTGAGGTCAAATGGCATCAGTTTGGTCCTTTAGAGATGACATGATCTCTCTGCTTTGGTTGTCCTATCATTGAGCTTAGTAATCACTAAAATTTTTTTGTTTTATATGTAAATATTGATCTCCAGAAAATCTGCGTTTTTAGTTCTCAGTATTTTCACACTTGATGCCTCTATTCCCACTTCTCTGTTGCTCTTCTCCTTCCCATATACGCATATATACTCACAGCTTCCTATTTTATTCCTTATTTCCATTAAAATTCTTCAAATTTATTGACACCTTTCTCTGTATTTTGTGGGGGATAAGCCTTTGCCATTACCTGATGTGCTATATAGATAGCTGGTTGTTTTAGTGTCTTTTACATACATTAATTTTCTTGCCTAATCCTCTCAAAACTGCATGAAGTGTAGGTCCTATTATGATCCTGATTTTACAATCATGAAATCTCAGGCTTAGAGAGGGTGGTGTGCTCATGGTCACACAGCTGAATAATGCACAGAATCTGCAAGCTGGAACTGTAAAAGAGAAAGGGCAGGAAGCCTTGGAATTTTTCCTACACACAGACAGGCCTTAGACATTGGGGAACTCTGGGTCCATAGAGCTGACGATTAATGTATTAGTGTATATGCCAGAAAAAAAGTACAAAAATCCATTCCAAAATGTCTGGGGATGTGAATGAGTATTGCATATGTAAGTATATGAGAGAGAGAGAGAGAAAGAAATAGGAATAGAGAGAGAATGAATGAATGAACATGGTTGATTTTGAAGACTGGGTCCCCATGTCTTCATCTTTCCTGCACTTTCCTCTCTTCCCATTTCTGACAGTGGAATTACTCACCACACTTCCCCTTTCTTCACTACAACTCAGGTCAGGTCAAAAGTCTGAACAGTTGTTCATCAACATGTTTATAAAGCTTCTCTTCGGATAGAGGGGTCTCCGGGGATTTTAAATTTCTTTTTTATTTGTTTTCTATGTTATTTGAATTTTTTTATAATAACGTATACTAAGAAAAACTATATAGAAAGAATAGCAAAGCTATTTTCATTTGGAAAAAATCAGTAGCTTTAATTCCAAAAATAAACATTTCACCCTAAAATTTCAGAATCCCCTCACTTGCTCTCTGCCATTCCAGTGTTCTTTGGCCTCAATTTTGTAGCCCTTAGGTGAATGATTAGAGTAAATTAGTTCTCCAAAAGTCAGTGCTATATATACCATCTCTCTGTCACAGAGGTGAGCTTTATTCTAGAAGTGACATTTATTTCTTTAGCAAAGATGTTTAATATTTTTGGGGAAGATTTCGTTTTTTTCCCCTGAGGAAGATTAGCCCTGAGCCAACATCTGTTGCCAATCTTCCTCTTTTCTTTGCTTGAGGAAGATTAGTCCTGAATTAACATCTGTGCCAATCTTCCTGTATTTTTTATGTGGGTTGCCACCACAGCATGGCTGATGAGTGGTGTAGGTCCACACCCGGGATCTGAACTCATGAACCTAGGCCACCAAAATAGAGTGCACCAAACTTAACCACTAGGCCATGGGGCCTGGCCCTTGGCAGATTGTTTTTAAACAACAGTAGCTTGTAGTAGTCACATCCTGCAAATATTTTCAAATGCTTTGAATCTAAACAGGCTGTTTGTGGCATAATGGGACCTTGGTTCTCTTCCAACTCCCCTCTGATAAATTGTCTTTCCAAATTACCCAGCAAGGGGTGAATTTATTTGTTGTCTCAGAACCTCTGAAAAGTCCATATTTTTCAATTTGCTTTTCACTATTTATTGAACTGCTTTATGTTCTTTTAAGATGCTAGTGATCAAAGAGAAGATGTTTATATTGGAAACCACATGCCTTGCCCTGAAAACCTCAATGGTTACTGCATCCATGGAAAATGTGAATTCATTTATTCCACTCAGAAGGCTTCTTGTAGGTAAGTCATTACCTCCAGATCAGAGGTGAGAAATTTTTTCCATCAGTGGTCACTGCTCTATAGAAGGAAATGAAATGTGGACTAAATATTATCAAAAAGTAACGTTTGTTTGTTGTAGAGATGTAAAAAAATAAATTAGCATAGTTTGGAAAAAAATTGGCAAGTAATTTGCAAAAAAAAACTGCAGATGTTGTATTTGGGTTTTGAGATTATGGGCTTAACATTTTTAGTGTTATGTATTTTTTAATATGAAAAATAAGTATACCATATTCCGACCCTATTTTGGTTTTTAGGCAATCTGTCACCAAGTGGTTGAAGGACTAAAGAATGTGTTAAGAACAGAGAACATGGAACTCAAAATATGTACTAAAATAGATTTCTAAAAATAAGGGGATGGGGATGTTAGAACCAGGTGTGATGTGAGAGATGGAAATGGAAAGGGTGTCAATCTTCCCTTTCTGATTCCAGAGAGGCTCTGTGACTTGCTCAGGATCAGGAGCAAGTTAGAAATAGAGCTGGGACAAGACTAGGTCTCAGGTTTCCTGATCCTCAGCCTGATGAGCTGAGTGCCTTTTGTGGTTCTGTGTCTGTCTACCACTAACCCTTCTTGTGCTGCTGCTGCTGGGACCTCACCCTCTGCCCCAGGTTGGTCTAGGTAGCCAGGTAATGTTTCCATAGACCAGGGGAGATTGCTCTCATTCTGCTTACTCCTGCTTCCCACAGTTGGCCAGAATCTTTTTTTTTTGTTTCTTAGTCAAAACACCAAGACATGGAGAAATATTATACTTTTCTTTTGTCCTGTCAACCCAGAAGCCAGTGAATCTTTCTCTTCAAGAAGTAAAAGAAAGCAGGTCTCCTGGTCCCTCTACTCCTTTAGCTCCCTTCTCCTGACTCTTTTTTCCTTCTCCTCCTGTTAAAAAACAAAACAAAATAAAACACTGTAAACTGTTAATAGTTAAATAATTCTTTGTTAAATTTAAGCTTTTGAATTTTTCCTGATTGAAAGTTTTCCTTGTTTTTGGAGGAGCTAACCACCCACCCCCGCCTTTTCCCAAACACTTAAAAACTACAGCTGTACAAAAGAGAACAGGCCAGTAAAATTAATCAACATGTAGCGTTTTATTAGGGCAGTTGTAAAACAAAAACATACAGTGGATTCCTCATTTGTGTCACAGTGGCATACATCTTGATAGAAGTTCAGATCGCGTTGTACTCTTAGGGTGGAGCATCTTTCAAGATACCTACAGGAAGGATGAGAGAGGATGATGTCCTGATAGTGAAGTGATGTCAGGCACTTTGTAGTATTTTATGAATTGACAGTAACAGGATTGGATGGTATGGTGGTTAAAGCCTTTGGAATCAGATACACCAGACTGGCCAATTATCAGTTATGCCCTTTGGCAGTCACTTAAAATTTCTAAACCTCACTTTTCTCATTTCTAAAATTATATTAATAAAAGTGCCTACCTCCAAGCGTTGTTAAAATTAGATGAGATAGTATAGGTAAAATGCTTAGCACGACACCTGGTACACAGTGTGTATTTAATAAATAGCAATTGCTAGTATTAGACTGTAAGTGCCATTAGGTCGGGGACTCTGTTTTGCCTACCACCGTCTTCCTAGTACCTTGCATAGGACCTAGCCCAGTAGCTACTCAGTAAATTGTGTTTTGAATGACATGATGATTATCAACTTTTCCCTCTTTTCCAGACCAGGGGTGTTTCTTAAATGCTAAAGAATCTCTTTTCTGTACACTGATAACTCCTAAAAAGCAGTTGATGTTTTTCTTGTGTCAGAGTACTTCAATGTCTACAAGAACCAGGCCATAACATCGCATGCACTTCCACTAGTAGCTGGGTGTAGTAGTTTGGGTGGCAGTAAACAGGCAGGGGTGAGGAACCTTTAGCCATAGTCCTATTATCAGGTTAGAATCTTCTCACATTGTCCCACAATTAATTTGTTTGTTTGTTTATTTATTTATTGCTTACTTTGTACCAAATTTTACCTGGCACTGGGGTCTTAAATTGAAATATTCCAGGGATCCATGGATCATGCCTTCAAAAAAACGTATAATCTGGTGGAAAAGACTGACACATAATAAGCAATTAAAATTTAATATGAAAAATGCTGTCACACATAGATGTACAGGAGATGATTAGGGACTTCAGACAAGGCACTTCAATGTTCATGGGGTGGCAGACATTGTGAGAGGAGGGGCAGGTCACAGGAACATTTCTGCCATCCCAGGAGCTTGTCCTTTATTTTAAAGGCAGCAAGAAACCACTTAAGAATTTAAGTGAGAAAGAGGTGATCAGATCTGAAAGCCACTCTGGTGCTGCTTTGTGGAAAATGGATTAGGAGACTGTATATTAGTAAGAAGTGAGAGCCTGAACTAAGTAAAGGAGTTGTAGTTGGACTGAGATAAGGAGACGAATTGCAGAGAAAGAAGCAGGTGGTTGAATCCATAGGTTTTAGTGACCGTCTGGGTACGAGGATAGGAATGTGGGAGTTGGTGGGAGGTAGTGGGAAGGAAGAGTGAGGAGAGTCTCCCAGGTTTCTGGCCAAGGCAGAATTGAGTGGGGAAGTACAGTTGGCAGAGGGAATAGGATTTAGG
The DNA here is from genome assembly GCF_041296265.1 of Equus caballus. Lineage (NCBI taxonomy): Eukaryota > Metazoa > Chordata > Mammalia > Perissodactyla > Equidae > Equus > Equus caballus. The sequence continues at coordinate 15,248,418 of NC_091708.1, forward strand.
GGAAAATGATGTATTCAGGTTAATATTCTTGGTCTCAGGTGCTTGTGGGGTATCCAGTTATGGATGTCTTGTAGGCTACTGGATATATTTTGGTTTTAGAACTTAGGAGACATTTGGGAACCATTCCATTTCTAGCATATCCCTTCTAGTTCCTACCCAGAAGTCCTTCCATCCCCTTAGGCCTCAGTTTATTGATCCTATCACCTGAATGTCCTCTTTCCTCCTTACTCAGCTGAAATTCCATGGACGGTCACTGTAGTCCTCCCCTAGTTCATCATACTCACCTGACAACGCTATAACGCTGGTTCATTCCGACCCCCTGCCTATTGCATACCTACACGCATACAGCTGAACATGGCTGCTGTTGAAAGGCACACCACCCAGTTGACTTGTCTTGCTGACGTTTGTGCTCGACGTGGGCCCTTCACACTGCCAGGCAGTCATTCTGTAAGTGTAGTCCATTCATTCTCCTTCTCTCCCAGAGGACTGCTTCATACCTTCACCTCTCTCTTCAGACTGTCAGTACGTCCTCTCTCATCCTTCCTCTCTGCGGATGATCTTGTTTCCAAGTTCACTGAGAAAACTGAAGCAGTATGAAGGGAACTTCTACAGACTTTCACTATCTACCAGCAATTCTCTCTCTTTTTCTCCATGTCATATATCTTTGTATAAATATATTTTATATATATTCATAAATACATTTTTATTTCTTCTATCATGGGGAAAAAACCCTTGTTCTCACTTGCACCAGCTACCGTCCTTGGCAGGAGAACTTGAAAGAGTTGTCTATGGTTGGTCTCCACTCCCTCACTTCCCATTGCTCTTGAACCCACTCCAATAAGCTTTTGCCCCCAACGCTCCACTGAGACTGTTCTTGTTGCTAAATTCACTGGTCAATTCTTAGTCTTAAATTACTTTTGAATGATCAGTAGCATTTGACATAATTGATCAGTCCTTCTTGTGTGATACACATTCTTTACTTGGCTTTGGGATTACATGAGCTTTTGGTTTTCTCCCTCTTCCCTGACCATTCCTTTTGGTCTTCTTGGCTGCTTCCTCTTTTGCTCCCTGACCTCTCAATGTGGGCGTGCATCAGGGTCCAGTCCTGGTCTTCTTTCTTAGTGATTCCATCCAGTCTCAGGGCTTTACCTGACATATGCTGATGACTTTTAATTTACGTAAATCTCAGACCTCTCTCCTAAGCCTGGAACTCATAGATCCCTGTCCCTCCTTGACATTTTCACTTAGATTTCTGACACCTCAAGCTCGGTAGGACCTAAGCTGATCTCCTGATCTGCCTCCCCTCTCCTAAACCTGCTCCACCTGTAACCTTCTCTATCTCGGTTGATGTCAACTTCATCTTTTCATTTGCTCAGACAAAACACCTCTGATACATCTCTGACTCTTCTCTCTCTCAAACTCCACAGCCAGTCAGTTGGAAAATCCCGTTTGCTCTAGTTCAGAATATATCCAGAATTCGGTTACTTCTCACCCTTGCCACTGCTGTTCCTGGTGCAGGCCTCCATTTATTCTCCCTGGCATTAATGTGGTAACTTCCCTGATTGTGTCTTTCAGTCCATATTCAGCACAGCAGCCAGAGTGAGCCTTTTAAAATAAATGTCAGTTCATATCATTCCTCTGCTAAAACCGTTCCAGTGGCTCCTCCATCTCAGTGAGTGCAGAAGGCCCTACACCGTTTGCCCCCGTCACCTGTCTGTCTTGGTCCCCTGCTTCCCTTTCCGCTTTCCCACCTCCCTCCAGACACGCTTGCTGCTCCTTGGACACGCCGTGCACTCATGCTCGCACCTCACCATCTTTGCACCAACTCTTCCTTTGCCCGATATGCTCTCCCAGTTGTTCCAAATGGCAGAATCCTTCACCTCCTTCATGTCTTTACTCACATGTCTTTACTCCTTCACTTCTTAATGAAACCTACCCCGACTGCCTTACTTAAAATTGCAGTCCTCCCTTCCTGGCCCATACCTGGCACCCCCTTAATTCTGTTTCTTTTTGAGTAGTACCTGTCACCTTCTAACATAACCATTTTATTTACTTAGGTTTATTGTCCCTCCCTCCCCTGCTAGAGGGTAAACAGGCCAGGTATCTTTGTTTTGCTCACTGATGTATCCCAAATGCCACTACAGTACCCAGCACATGTCCGTAAACATGTCAGTAAATATGGGTGAGCAAATGAATCAGCGCATGAGGCCACAGGAGGGAATGAAATTACTATGGAGGGTGTGTGGGATGCAAGAATAGAGGGCAGAGGACCAGGTGCCTGGATCTGCCTTTAATCCATAACAGAAGAAGAAGTAATAACCTGAAAGTTAATACTCGAGATATTTGGAGAGTATGACCCAAAAGTCAGTTACAAAAATAATATCCAGGGAGGATTGCCTGAACCGTATATGGCCTACACATTCTTCTCGATATTCTGATTTTAATTTTTGGATTAAGCTTCACATTCAGAGGGCTACCTATCTAGGACATTTTTATAGCCCCCTTTAGAACTGTTTTTATTTTACTGAGCTTTGACTTTTGGCCATTAGCCTACTGTGAAAGATAGTATTTTAAAAATCTTACGAGACTTCATTATATCATTGAAGTTATTGCAGCTGTGCTGTTAAGAATGATGATCTCTAATGCCAGACAGTGCTCTCTTTACACGAGGACCAATGAGATAAAGTTCCTTGAATTTAGTAAAAATAGTAACTGGTTCTTTTGAACAACTGCTTTGATTTTATTTTATGGAGACTGTATTTTGTGTGAATGATCTTACCACTTTCTTTTCTTTCATTCTTTTTTACAATCCGATGGTTTTTAGTCTATTCACAGAGTTGTGCACTCACCACAGTCAACATTAGAATATTTTATCATCCAGAAGAAACTCCAGGCCCTTTAGCTATTAGTCTCATATCTCTCCTTCTTCCTAGGCCCTGGACAACCACTAATCTATTTTCTGCCTCTGTAGATTTACCTATTTTGGACATTTCATTTAAGTGGATTCATATAATATGTAGTCTTTTGTGTCTGGCTTCTTTAACTTAGCATAATACTTTTAAGGTGTATCCACGTGGTAGCACTTTGTATCAGTACTTTGTTCCTTTATATGGCTGAATAATATTCTGTTGAACGGACAGTACCACATTTTTTAATTCCACTTATCAGTTGATGTATATTTGAATTGTTTCCACTTTTTGGGTATTATGAATAATGCTTCCTTGAACAATTGTTTGTAAGTTTTTGTGTGCACGTGTGTTTTAATTTCATATGGGTAAATGCTTACGAGTGGAATTGCTGAGCCAAATGGTAACTCTGTGTTTAACTTTTTGGGGAACTGCCAGACTCTTTTCCAAAGTGGCTGCACCAGTTTTTATTCCCTGCTCTACTGTTGCCATCACTTGTTATTATCTGACTTTTTGATTCTGGCCATCCTCTTGGGTGTGAAGTGGTATTATTGTAGTTTGTGTTTTCCTGATGACTAATGATGTTGAGCGTCTTTTCATGTGTTATTGGCTATCAGTATATCTTAGTTAGAAAAATGTGTATTGAGATCTTTTTGCCCATTTTTGCATTTTTTTGCCTTTTGTTAATAAGTTGTAATAGTTCTTTATATGTTCCAGATACAAGTCTCTTATCAAATATATAATTTGTGGGCCAGCCCTGGTTGTCTAGTGGTTAAGTTTGGCACACTCTGCTTTGGTGTGGACCTACACCACTCATCTGTCAGTGGCCAGGATGTGGTAGTGGTGCACATACAAAAAAAAGAAGAAGATTGGCAGCAGATGTTAGCTCAGGGCAAATCTTCTCAGCCAAAAAAAAAAAAGATACGTAATTTGGAAAAAGTTTCTCCCCTCCTGTAGGTTTGTCTTTTCCCTCCTTTGATAGTGTCCTTAAGTGCAAAAGATTTTAATTTTGTTTTAGTCCAGTCTGTCTCTTTTGTTGTTGTTCCTTGTGCTTTTGGTGTCATATCTAAGAAATCATTCCCTAATCTAAGGTCGTGAACATTTATTCCTTTTCCCCCCTAAGAGTTTTTTAATTTTAGCTCTTACATTTAGATCTATGATCCGTTTTGAGTTAGTTTTTGTGTATGTTGTGAGGAAGAGGTCCAGCTTCATTCTTTTGCCTGTGGATGTCCAGTTGTCCCAGCACCATTTGTTGAAGAGATTGCTCTTTTCCCACTGAGCACCCTTGTTGAAAATCAGTTGACCATAGGTGAATGGGTTTATATCTGGGCACTCAATTCTGTTCTATGAATTATATATCTACCTTACTACCTTTTTTTGTCTGCTAGGAAGCTTAGAGCCCAGTGTGAAACCTACTGGCGGGTGTCTCGGAACCTCAGGGATGGGATTCGTGGGCTCATATCACCCCTGGTGTCCCCTGTTTCATTCTTCCAAGTTTCTTTGTTGTTGGTATATGTGCTTTATTAAAGAATCTTTTTTTTATAATGAAGTGTGGGACATTAATAAATACACTTCAGATGTTTTATTAATCAGTTCCAACTGAAGGCTGGCTAATTTATACATTTCACTCTGTCAGCTAAAAAATGTGAATTTTCTGTTAAATATCTGAAATGTTTTCCCCTGTCAAATTATTATCATCAGCTGATGTTGTTGCCTTTTTATTTACTTCTAATTGGAATTAAATAATTTCTAAGATTAGCACCTACTTGACTGCTTGGCTTCATTTCTGTCATTAATAACTTATTTTCATTTCCCACTCGCATCTTAAAAGATCATATTATATATATGCACTGAAAAGTGTCTTGAAGATAGTTGGGTGCTATCATCAAAGAACTGTAAATGTTTATGCTTATTTATTCAATAATCCTATTTCCAAGTATCTAGCCTAAGGAATAGCACTAAATATAGAAAAGTGCACATTCACCAAAGTGTTTACCACACCTAATTTATAATTGTGAAAACTGGAAAATAGCTCATATGTCTTAGAACAAGGAATAGATTGCTATATTATAACCACTGAATGGAATATTAGATATCTGTTTTTTGTTGTTGTTTTTTTTGAGGAAGATTAGCCCTGAGCTAACATCTGCTGCCAATCCTCTTCTTTTTGCTGAGGAAGACTGGCCCTGAGCTAACATCTGTGCCCAGCTTCCTCTATTTTATATGTGGGACGCCTGCCACAGCATGACTTGACAAGCAGTACGTAGGTCTGTACCTGACATCTGAACTGGTGAACCCCAGGCTGCCAAGGCAGAATGTGTGATCTTAACCACTGCACCACTGGGCTGGCCCCTAGATATTTGTTTTTGAATAAAGGTAATAAAGACTATTTAGCAACTTTAAAATTAATGTGATATCATGGTAGGTGAAAGAAGCGCTGTGTAAAATAGGCATCAGAAAACATGTAAGGAAATAGACAAATGGCAGTTTTTTTGCCAATGGTGGGAGAGTGCCTGATTTTCTATTCTGATTTAAATTTATCATTCTTCTGTATCTTTTAATTTTAAAACCTGGAGTTATTGAGGTTTGTAATTCTCATAGTAGTCTTTTTTTTTTCCCCTTTTCAGATGCGAATCTGGTTACACTGGACAGCACTGTGAAAAGACAGACTTTAGTATTCTCTATGTAGTGCCAAGTAGGCAAAAGCTCACCCATGTTCTCATTGCAGCCATTATCGGAGCTGTGCAGATTGCCATCATAGTAGCAATTGTCATGTGCATAACAAGGTAGGTCATGACCTGAGAAATACCAACTTTAAATTAGAGGTGGGTAGCTGTTAAATTAGAAAGACCCTTGAAGCACACGCAAAATCATAGGGGCTTTAACTCCAACCAGTTTTTTAGGAAAAAGCCCTAGAATCAATTCACTGATGTTTCCATCGATCTGACCTCTCCCTGTCTTGCTTCTTTAGAATATGGGCAAGAACTCATTCCCAGGAATACAGGTATTTTTGGGCTACAGGCAGAGGGAGCATGAGAATATTCAATGACATAAAGGAATTTAGGGACTCAGAACTGTGTGTTCTAACACTGCATTCAGGGACAATAATGGTGGTAGCAGAACTTTTAGAATGGCCTGAACATGTACAGAAGACCTATGCAGAAATTTTTTAAGCCTGGCAGAACTAAAAGATGTTTCATGCCCTAAGAATATACTTTATCCATAGTAAATATAATAAGAAGGAATAGATCAGAGGTTACCGAAAACTGCTTTTCTTATTATATCATTGTGCTAATGTTATTTTGTTTTCTGGAATATGGTCATAAATACTAAGCTTTAAAATTCTCTATCATAACTAAAACCATTGGAGTTTATTGCAACTAAACTCCAAATTAAAGGACCTATTTGGAGTGCAGTTGGCATAAAATGGGTATTTTTCAAGCTGAGTAGAAGTTGGAATCTCACCTGTGAAAAATCAAAGCAAATCAAGTTCATATTGTGTGTATGCTTCCTGGTCTTGTGTATTTTCTTCTCGCTTCCCTCTTCCTACCTCCTTTAAGGTTTGGTTCAGAAGTCCCATAAGCATCATCCCTATGCTTTTCTGCATTATTCTGGGCAGAGGATTGGAGCATATCAAGTACAGATATTGGCAGGCCATAATGGATTTATGGCTCTTCTATCCAAGGTCTGGATAGAAGCCAGACTTTCAGTAGTCTCAGCCATCTGGAGCTGAAATGATAAATCTAGAAATGATAACAAAGGTTCTCTAACAGCTATTTTTCATAAAATTCAGATTCTAAAGTCAGTGGACTTTATTCCATAGAACAGATGATCTGCCCTTAGGCAAGACTGCTGAGTATAATATTGGGCAGTAGATTAAAGTAGAGACATAATGACATAAAAAATAATGACAGGAAAGAGAAGATAGAATAAAAACGTGCAACAGCAGGGTTGCCTCTGGCCATTTAATATAGGTGCGGAGCTTAAGTAATTTGCCTGTGGTCATCTACCCATGAGTGGAAGTGCCTCGATTTGGATTCAGTGCCGCTGGATTCCCAAACCAAGAGAAGAGTCCACGTTGAGTCATCTTGGGAAATATATTTGCCAAGTATGATCGTGGTGTGGGAGCAAGGTTCAGACTTGATTTTGTAGCTGTTGAGGGTTTTGAGCAGGAGAGGAACTTGGTATGAACCATTTTTCCAGAGCATTAATCTGAGTGTCACCTGCAAACTTCGTTGAAGGAATGAAAATGTGAGGTAGAAGGAGAGCATTTAGGGCATTAGTAGAGGAAAGCAGGAGTAGGGTAATAAATGATTTGGAAGGTGAAAGAAGTTAAGGTAAAGATAAGAGAAGATTTTGAGGCTTGGTGACAGTGTCACCCTTAAGAAGATCAAAGAATGTCAGAGTGAGTGGAAAGCAACTTTGATTTCAACCCCTTCATTCTAGAGAATTGAGGAAACTAAAGCCCCAGGATGAGAAATGCCTTGCCCAAGGTCGCACAGATGGTTAAACCCTTTATAAATCCTAATCCAGCCTCTTCTCCAGCTCTGTGCTTTTGTTCTCAGTGCGCTATAATCCTCAACTACTAAATTAAAATGACCTGGCAGGTAGTTTTCAAGTCTGTATCCTCTACTTTATACTCCACATGTGTTTTCTGCCTTCACAGACACTTAGACATCACTGTGTTTTTAACTGTGTTATAATGTCTTCACTGCCCACTGTCTCCATCACTGAAGGGTCATCTCACTGAATTTATCATCAGTCTCTCCTTGAGGCTTGTCTTTTTATTGTGAGATTTTCTCCCCTAGATAGATGTGTTGCGCTCTTGGATTTAGATATCATAATTATGTGCTTGGTCATCTCCGTTGAATTTTTAAGGAGTGTCTCTCCCACACAGTCTGTTATGGGACAGCTGTTCACTTGTCGTGGTGGCTGCTACGTGGGAGGAATCCTCTTTTAAAAGGATGTTTCTACTGACCTGCTTATCAACACTGTATAAGTAAAATTTTATTCTTTTATGCTTGGAATCTTTTATGTTTTTAGACTCAGAGAGTGACAGATTGGCAGGGACTTTGGACATCATCCTAGCCAAACACCCTTATTTTATAGTTGAAAAACACCATGGCCCCAGGAAGTCGGACCTTTTCCAAGGTCATCGTGCGTTAGTGACATGTTAAAGAGGATTTTTGCACTTCTCAACCAGTTTCCTTATTTATGAAATGGAGATAAAATTTGTGGAAAACAGTGTATAAAACGGAAGTGTTACCATCCAGGCTTTTAAGTCAAGGCAAAACAGTGCTCTTTGAGGTTGAATGAAAATATGGAACTTTAGAGTAGGAGTACTCATTGTTGCAAGACTTTCTTTTCACTAGATTATAAATTCCTTGCTGGCAGAGATTTTAGAAGTTAGTCCAACTCTTAATTTAATATTTTATATATAGGAAAAGGAGTTTGCACAGCCCAAACTCGGAATTTCCAGGATTCATCGCAGTCCCTTTATTCCGTGTTGCGTAGCACAGCGCCTTGTGCATAGTAAGAGCTCGTCCGTTTGCACTCCTGTGGGCAGGAAAGAGCAGTTACAGCACAGTGGTTCATACCACCATGCAGAAACATGCCCGGTAAAATGAGAGCAGAGTCAAGGAATGTCCCTTCTCCCTGGCATGGCTGTTCTTTCGTGGATTTTATGGTTTGCCCACCAGGGTGTGGAGTGACTTATTTTGAGTCATTGTCTAAAATCACTAGGCATTTCCTGTGTATTCATATCTGAGGTTAACAGGCATGCATCTTCCTGATTCCTCCTTCATCGGAGCTTTCTTGTCATTTTGGGGGGTGTCAATAAGGATCCTTTCTCCTGTCACTGTGGCTGGGGAGTCACCAGGCCAGAGGAAGGCAGGCATTCCTCTCCAGGGGGATGCATATGCAGCAGTAGAGACCCCAGGAATGAGTTTTGCTGTGTTCGTACCTGCATCGTATATCTAATCCTCTCACCTCCCAGCTTTGTAGGGAAGAGAGCAGTCTGACTTGTTGGTCCTCACCTTGTGTTGCCTCAAGTAGCATCCTGTTCCCCCGTCATGTGATCGCATGCAGTGTGGCCTTATGAGTGAGATGTGTATTACTTTGGAAACATTTGAAATATTCTAAACAAAATGACATTTTTCTCTTTTTTTTAACTCAACAGAAAATGCCCTAAAAACAACAGAGGACGACGACAGAAGCAAAACCTAGGTCATTTTACTTCAGATACGTCATCCAGAATGGTTTAAGATGATAACTTTTATATGTACACTGACCATGTGATGTACATTTATTATGTCTTTTTTTAAAGAATGGAAATATTTATTTCAGAGGCCTTATTTTTGGACATTTTTAGTGTAGTACTGTTGGCTCGTATTTAGAATATTCAACTACAACAGTTTTGGACTGTTTAGTAGTCTTTGTTTTATGTTTTTAAATACAGAAATTGATTTCACAAATTTGTACCACATGGTAATTCTAAGACTTGTTCTTTACCCATGGAATGTAATATTTTTGCAAAGATGGACCACTTCACAAATGGTTATAAAGTCATACCCCCTTCTTCCACAATGACCACAGCAAATGACCAAGCATGAACTAAAGGTAAAGATGTTTACAGATTACTTTTCTTACAAAAAAAAAAAAATCTAGAAGACACTGTGTTTAAATAGACATTTAAATGTTTTTGAGATTTAGAAACTGATTTTTTAGACACTGCCTATCGCATGAACTATAAAGCTGTGTGTGTTAGATGTAAAATATAAGATGTATGGACTGGAATTTGGTTATTCCTCTCTTTGAAAAAATAATTCTGATAATTTGGGAAAGTATCTGGTAGCAATGATGGAGCCGATCACTGAAAGGTAGATTTAGGTATTGTGAGAATAGTCTGTTTAACAAACAGATTGGAATAAAGCCTACTCTCTCAGTTAAACTACTTTAATACACATTCATTTTTAAAGAAAATATTTGTTTTAACATAAATAAACAAATTGTATCAGTGTTTGTGAATAAAATGCAAAAATGATTGTTAATGATTGGTGCTCTTAAAGTGAGCTTAAAAATTATCTAAGAACTCTACCCAAATTTGTCCTGTAGTCATAGCTATGTTAATAGATTGTTGGTGTTTAAGGATCTGAAGTGTGAGTAGAATGTGTTCAGCTGTTTTAACATGTTTAGATATTCAGAAGTATGCATGTAGAATTTAAGAATATGTTCAAAATTAAATATTAATTTTAATATTTGGTTTGGAAAAGCATGTTATAATATAATGTTTTCACTATATGGCCTCTGTTTTGGTGTGTTTATTTACTATATTCTTTGATATTGATATATCAGTACATTTAATATTTGAAATTAATAGAAAAAGCAGATTTCACTTCAAACGTCCCCTTCGCTTTTACAAATACTGCTGTAAATTATCTAAAGGCAAGAGCTTTACCCAACATTTGGAGTTTGCTTTTTTGGTCATTTGGCTTCTAGGCTTAATATTAGTAACATGGTGGCTTCAGTGAGCTTTTTTTTAAGAAGCTTTCCTCTGGTGTCCACACAGTCTTATTTGGGTCCCTTAGTCAGTCAGTAAGCATGCGTGGAACACTCCCCAGTGCTTTGCGAGGGCTCATGTTGCAGAGCAGTCACGTATGGGTATTTGTAGTTATAAATACTTGACCAGTCTCCAGGGGTGGGGTTTCCAACCCTTTAAACACCCCTGTTGACTGTTTTGCTCGAAGTGCCAGAATCGACTGTGGTAGGACATCTTTCACCGAGAAATAAATACAATGGAACATAATGGGTCTGCTTCAAATGCTGATAAAATCCACCAGAATCGCCTGTCGAGCGTTACAGAGGATGAAGACCAAGATGCCGCTTTTACCATTGTGACTGTGCTGGACAAAGTGGCAGCCATCGTGGACAGTGTGCAGGCAAGCCAGAAGAGGATAGAAGAGAGACACAGGGAGATGGAAAACGCCATAAAATCCGTCCAGATAGACCTACTGAAGCTTTCACAGTCACACAACAACACAGGCTATCTTATTAATAAGTTGTTTGAGAAAACCCGCAAAGTCAGTGCTCACATTAAAGACGTGAAGGCCCGGGTGGAGAGGCAACAAACTCATGTTAAAAAAGTTGAATCTAAGCAAGAGGAAATACTGAAGAAAAACAAATTCCGCGTGGTAATATTCCAGGTAAGCTTGCACTCGTGCTTAGCTCGATTACTGCAATCTCTCACATCCTTTAATGGCCAAGTCGTGTCAGAGGTTTCCAGTGTTGCATCATAACTATGGTATATATTCATGTGGTGGAGTTCAGTATCAGCAGAGATCTCAAGATCAAACCATTTATTTCTGTGTTAACTAATGTACTGTCATATCAGTCTTTTGAGCTGCTCAACCATTTTGTGTAATATGAACTGTGGATCATAGCTGAGGCTATTTCAGTCTTTGAAACTTAATATTGGTAAGGCTCTTTCGGCATGTTGGACATATTAGAATGATGCCCTCTCATAGACCTTGGAATGTTAGAACTCCAAGAGACCTAAGAAGCCTCTAGTTTAAAACACCTTTTTGTTGTGTGAAAAAAGAAACTGAGGACCAGTAGCCCCACAATGTGGTTTTCTTCCTTATTATGGAGAGCCAGGAAAGCCCTAAACAGTAAAATGTGAACTTTTCAGAATATAATCTGTCTATTGGAATATTTACGTAAGAGTCATAAATAAGAAAAATGCTATTTCTTAATGAATCAGGAAATTATTTTTTTATTATATTCATACAAATGTAGGAGTCATATAAGTGATTCCTTATATTTGATTACGTAGTCTTTTTACTTAGTGATTTAACATAATAGTTTTTGTGTGGCATTGTGTATTGAGCTAAGTTCCTATATTACTCTGAGCTTGATACTTGTGTTTTTTGAAATTGGAACATATCCATGGCAAATGCTTAGTATCTGTAATGTATTTTAAAGCTCTTCTAAATCAAAAGGATAAAGTTGAACTCTCCTCCCATGGTGGAAAAACAGGAAAGTCGTTATCAGAAGTTCACAAAAGACAAAATAAATGAGCAGAATTCCACTTTCACCTATTTAAATATTTACAGTTACTGAAACATAGAGTTCGAGGGTAGAAAAAAACAAGTACTTCAGTATTCTGCTGGTGGGTATATTAATTGGTGCAATTAATTTTCTGGAGGGCAGTTTTGTTAGTATGCATTTAAGAACCTTAATAATTCACAAACCTTTTGGCCCCAAAATTTCATGTCAGAGATTTGTTCTCAGTATAAAGTAAGTAATGTATGCAGGGATGTTCACTGGTGCATATATACAGTGTTATCACACTGTATTTTTAAAATGGATGAATGCCCATACGCATAGGGAAAAAACTCTAGAAGAATTAAAACAAAATAAGATAGGAACACAGTTGGATTATGCAGGCAGATATGTGTAAGATACTAAGGATGTGGGCCATAACTCCCCATGGCATTCTCTACACTTTAGTCAGTTCTCCATAGCCCTCTGGTGACTGATAAAGTTACACTGGGATGGCACAGTGGTATTTTGGATCTGTTTTTAAGAGCTTGTTGGTTATTTAGGAAGAAGAAGAGGAGAGAGAAGAGTTGCTTATTTTAAAAGTAGGCGGATTGCACTAGGCCATTTGAAATTGTGTATCATTTTCCTTTCCTTCCAGGTCACTGGAAGTCCTATTACAAACTTAAAAATATGAAAAAAAAAAAAAAAATCACTCACGTTACTTTCAGAGGCCCGTCCCAGCATTAGTGTATGTAATGGGAATCTGATTTGGTGTTGGAGAATGTAGTATACATTTTTCAATTCACTTTCCAAGGGCATTAGCGGCAGTGAGCGTATCTCACCCTCCACTTGCTTGGGACATGCCAGGAAACAGTCTTGGTGTCCAGCATCCCTCCTGAGAACCTTGTGCAAGGAGTGGACCAGGGACCGTCAGGATTTACCAAGGCCAGCACAAAGAGGTTTCTGAAATTTCTAATTGGCTCTTGTTTGTCTATTGACATAATTCTTTTTTTTTTTAAAGTTAAGATGTTTCTGTATTCACCTGTTTATTCCCTGAAACTATGTTTTTTTCCTTTTCTTTGAGCCCCTATTCTTACTTGAACAAATAGAAGGTAGTATGAAAAAGCAACTGAAAGGCGCTAGTTTAGGTCAGATCTTTCTTTGTAAGAGAGAATGCTGTGAAGAGTCTGTGAATTTACGCTGTTCAGGATAAGCAGCAGTTTGTAAATAAGCCGTTGCTATCTTTTATAATAGAGCTTGTGGAGAAGGATAAAGGCAGGCACCAGTGGACATAGACCTCAGACCGAGGATTCATTAGATGTTAGGACACTATGCAATATTCACATGGTTATTCTCAGCAATGAAAATTAGTTCTTATAATTCATTCTTGGAGTTAATATGTATAAGTGGTTATATTGAGATTCTCCCTTCTACTAAAATTAACTTGAAACTGAGTAATTCAGCTTTAGTATACTTTCATTTCCATTTGGATTTTTCCTCAAATAGTTTTCCCTGGATATGTCTTTTGTGGCAGTGTTTATTAGTATTTTATCACCCACAGTTGTGTATGGCTGAGTTTTCACCTAATCCTGGACATGAGCGTTAAAAAAACTTATCTGCTATTTCTCATCCAGTTACAGATTTTTCTTTGAGCATACCTTTATCTTGATGACCTTCTCATCATGCAAGACAGGAGTCTTACCATATCTTCTAACAATTTTGCTTACTGACCACATGCCTGTGATTACATACATATATATATATGTATATACACATATATATGTATAATATTTATATAATAATATTCCCCTAGTTATATTACGCTGATACTCAATCAAAGCCACATTGCTCTGACCCAAAGTACTCATTTTATTATAAAAATCATCTTTTTACCTGAACTTTTACATAAAAAGATACATGGTAATTGTATTTGGAAATCACCTATAATTCAATCCTATAATTATTATTACAGTGTATTTACCAGTAACTCATGGTATCTCTGACTCATAGGAGTTGCAATAAATAGATCCACATAATGAGTACTTTCTCTGACTCTACCTCTGTTTTTTTTTGAAGCCTAATTTTGTATAATTTGTTAGGCGGTTGAGAATGGGTATGTGATTCCTGAGTTAAGCTATATCTGATTTCTTCACAGCAGGATTGTGAGGGGTTTTCCTCCCTATCAAACAGTAACTATTCTTTGGCTCCTTCCTTTTCTAATTATGCCTTCTCAGGCCGTACCAGCCCCCTCAAGTGTTGCTGAAGCTCCTCCCTGTAGCAGGTGTCAGGAAAGGAGAGGAATAACTTGGCTGCTTCTGATTCATCAGAGAGCTACGAGACACCCACCCTGCCTTTTTTTAGCTTCTAGCCTCTCCAATCCTGTAGCCAAAGAATTTAATTTTAAATAAGTATCCAAAGAAATAAGGTTCCAGGGATACCTTCTCGACTATCAGGCTGATAGGTTTTGAATATGTATAAATGTATTTCTTACATATTTATAAAATTTTTTTGACTGAACAGATTTAATCTGGATCTCAAGTAGGAGCACAGTTTCTTTTAGAAATTTTAACTTAGGGATTCAGTTAAAAAATCTCATGATCTTTAAAGTGTTGCCTGTTTAGTTTTAGAAATAATCCCTAAATAGTGAGTTGGGTTCCTCTAGCAGCTGTGTTTCTGGGTGGGTTCTCAAGGTCACCAGGGTCTGCCGTGTTCCCAAATCCAATTCGCATCCTCATCCTTTGACACATTTGACATAGTTGGTCCTCTCTCTCTTCCTGAAGCTTTTTTCCCCCTTGGCTCCTGGGTGTGCTACTCTCTCTTGGATTTTCTCCTGCCTCACTGGCTGATAAATCTCCTTTTTGGTTCTTTTTCATCTCGTCCGTCGTATCCAGAGGTCCAAAATCCATATCTTTTCATAACACTAAAATCCAAACATTTCTAAAAATAATTTTTTTTCATAACTTATTTGGCAGCAAGACTTAGCTTGACCTGAACCCATTTGATGGCAAAGCCTCACCTGAAATAGCATGAGGCTGTTTATACTCTTTATCCCACCATACAGTGAATATTCATATTTTTGCTGCAAAAATGTTTCTTCCCAAGATCTCACTGGGAATGTTATGTAATATATTATATTTCCCCCAAATATGAAATATTCTGATTTCTGAAACACACCATGGCGCCAAGGGGTTTTGAATAACGGAGTGTAGACTCATTCGCTCAGTTTCTTGGTGATCTCTTTCATCTGGTCTCATGATTTTTAATTTCATCATTATGTTAATGATTCCTAAATGTATATCTCTAGTCCAGACCTCTCTTCTGAATTCCAGACTTATATGCTCAGTTGCCTGCTCACCATCTCTGCTTCCTTGGATTTCCATTGGGCATCTCAAAGTCATCCTGTTCAGATCCCATCCTTTCCCTCCAGGCGCGTCCTCCTGCGATCTTCCCTGTATCAGTTGATGGCAGGTCTCTCCTTCAGTTGCTTAGGCCATGTACTTGAGACTGGTCCTGGATACTCTCTCACACTCCATGTCTACATCTAGCAGCTAATCCTGTTGGCTCCTACCCTCAGAGTGGATTGGGAATCGGACCACTTCTCACCACCACCTCTGCCAACACCCTCATCCATTTCTCACCTGACTGATCTCAGTGGTCTCCATCTGTTCTGCCTGCTTCTTATCTTGCCCCCATAGTCTATTTTCAGCAGAGTGATCCTTTTACAGTATGGGTCAAATCATGTCACTACTCCCCTCAAAACTTTCTTAAAGGCTTCCTCTCACACTCTGAATGAGAGCCACTATCCTTATTATTGGAGACAGAGCCTTATGTGGTCTGGCCTTCCTGCTGCCTCTCCTCTCTTCTCTCCTCTTCCTCTTGCCCCTTGATCACTCTGCTCCAGCCACAATGTCCTCCTCGCTGTTTCTCCTTTCCTCCCAAATATATGCATTACCTTCAGGTCTGGGCTATGATGTCACCTTATTAGTGAGGCCTTTCCAAGCATCCTCCCCAGTCACCATATTCCCCCTTTCCCTGCTTTATTTTTCACCTTAGCACTTATCACCATCCAATATACTATATATTTAACTTGTTTGTTTCTCTCTCTCCAAGAGCATAAGCTCTTTTACTCTGTTTTCTTCTCAGGAGGTTCTCAGTTCCTAGAACATGGACTGGTGCATGTAGATGCTTAGTAGCTATTTGTTGATAAAGGCATGAGCCTCTTACTTGATCCAGTAGTCATGTACCCGCTGTGTACAAGGCACTCTGATAGATGCTGCGCACAAAACATAAATAAGCTAGGGGGCTGGCCCCGTGGCTGAGTGGTTGAGTTCGCGCGCTCCGCTGCAGGCGGCCCAGTGTTTCGTTGGTTCGAATCCTGGGCGCGGACATGGCGCTGCTCATCAGGCCACGCTGGGGCAGCGTCCCACATGCCGCAGCTGGAGGGACCCACAACGGAGAATATACAACTGTGTACCGGGGGGCTTTGGGGAGAAAAAGGAAAAATAAAATCTTTAAAAAAATAAATAAATAAATAAATAAGCCACATCTCTGCTTTCATGGAACCTACCGTTCAGTGAAGGCCACAGGGAGACATTTATAAATAAGTAGAGCTCCATTTCAGTTCAAACTGTGATAAATGCTATAAATAGAGGTCTGTTGTTTTGGTGTATCTTGGAGACAGAATTAACCTCTTGGGGAAGGTGGGGACATTTGAATCCATTCTTGAAGGAAGATTTTGTTCACAAAGCTGAAAAGAGGTGAAGGGGCATTGAAGGTATGAAGAACCACATGACACAAAGATGTGGAAGGATGAAAACATTATGTGTTTGAGGAATGGAAAGAGTGATTGTGTGTTGCTGGCCTGGAGGAGTGGGAAAATAGGCTTAGCTCAAACCGAAGAGCCTTCTAATCATACTAAAGAATTTGAACTCTATCCTCTGATTGTTGATTAGCTCCCAAAAGTTTTAAAGTAGAGAAAGGATCAGAGCTATGCTTCAGAAATATTTCTCAGGAAAGACTCAGGTGATGTTTTGGAGGTGGAGGCATTGCACAAGGTCAGGCCTCCGATGACAAGCACCTGGATTAAGACATTGGTAGAAGCAAGGAGGAAAGAGGAGGGAACTGAGGAGTCTGTTAAACAGTATTATCAACAATGCTTGGTGACCAGTTGGATATGGGATGAGAGGGAGAGAAAATATTGGGGACCCTGATTCTGAGGTTTCTAACTGGGTGGCACCTGGATGGGTATTGCTGCTGAGAGGGACAGGAAAAGAAGGAGCTGTGGAGAGGATGATGGATGGGCCTTGAGTTTTGGACATGTTAAGTTTGAGATGCCTCTGTTACATCTAGGTGAAGTCTGTCTATTATTTAAAAATGTGTCTTCATCTTAGGAGAAGGGAGGGGGTGAAGAGAAAATATTCGTGAGTTTGTTACAATTGGATCTGAAGGTATAGGAGTGAATGCGGTTGCACAGGTGAGCTTCAGAGATGAAGAAGAAAAAAGGGCCACAGATAGAGAAACCCGGAGAAATACCCCCATTTAAGGAGCGGGGAGAGGATGAGCAGCCTTTGGAGGAGGTTCAGAAGGTGTGGCCAGAAGGCCAGAGGACTGATCTCTCACATGCTCCCTTTTCTCTCCTTCAGGAGAAGCTTCGGTGCCCGACATCCCTGTCTATTGTTAAAGACAGAACCCTGACTGAGGATCAAGAGGTGGAGGACGATGTCTTTGATCCCCCGATAGAGCTGTCTTCCGATGAAGAATATTATATTGAAGAGAGCAGATCTGCCAGGCTTAGAAAGTCAGGCAAGGAGCGCATTGATAATATCAAAAAGGCATTTTCCAAAGAAAACATGCAGAAGACACGGCAGAATTTGGACAAAAAAGTGGACAGAATTAGAACGAGAATAGTGACCCCAGAGAGGAGGGAGAGGCTGAGGCAGTCAGGCGAGAGGCTGAGGCAGTCAGGAGAGAGGCTGAAACAGTCAGGGGAAAGATTCAAGAAATCTATTTCGAATGCAGCTCCCTCGAGGGAAGCTTTTAAGATGCGGAGCCTGCGGAAAGCTAAAGACCGAACTGTGGCCGAAGGCACCGAAGAGGTCAGGGAGATGGGCGTGGACATCATTGCCAGGAGCGAGGCTCTGGGCCCCATCAGTGAGCTCTACAGTGAGGAGCTCAGTGAAACAGACCGCGAGGAGGCCAGGGCCGGGGGTCCCCCCCGTGAAGGAGGGGAGATCCCGACCCCTGAGCCTTTAAAGGTCACATTTAAACCCCAAGTGAAAGTAGAGGATGATGAATCTCTTTTGCTAGATTTAAAGCAGTCATCATAAAGAGGAATTAAGTATATTTTAAGTATAAATCTCCTTAACCACACAGTTCTGGTTTAAATAGTATAGTCATTTATGTTTATAGGCCATCCAGGAAAACACAAATGGTGTAACTATTTCATTTCTTATGTTTAAAATCTTAAAGATAATACAGATATAATATACATTTCCTTGTAACTTCCTTGGGAATTCTTTTTTCTGCCCCTGGCTTCTAAGATCCTAGCAGCGTTCTCTCTGTCGCTCTCATGGCAGCTGTGAATTTTTTAAGTTCCTTTCTCTTGCCCACCAGGAAAAGTCTCCTGGCAGGGCTCACTTAGGTATTTGGTCTAAAACAAATTGAGGGCAAATTTGTGGCTGTCATTTGCAAGTGAACTCTCAGTTTTGGTCTAGATTAATGTGGTGGCCAGCCTCCCAGGGGAATAGCTCATTGTGGATAATATCCTTATGTTCAAATCAGTGGATTTGTTAGTAATTAGCAATCACACCCCTCTGTGATACTTTTGCATTAAAAAACTGAAGTTCTGGACTTGAGCATTTGGTTCTGGCATCACAGATTTACTTATATGGAGCCACTTGGCAAGCTGTCTGCTAATCAGCTCATCCGTAAAAGGAAGAGCGTTTGCCCATCCTGCCCACTCAGAGTGTTGTGAAGATTGAGGGAAGCATCGAACATTCTGGGGAAACTCAAATCATATCTAGGGAAAACAAGCCCCCTTGATTCCTCAAGACCAGGATCGAAATAACTGCACCTTCTGACGAAGCCCTGAGTGCCAAGCGGTGAGGACCTCAGTGGGACAGAAACTAAAGTTGGTCATCAGAAGCCTCCTCACAGAATCAGGAGTGAAAAATAAATGTTTGGGTGACCTCTTTTTTGTCAAAGACCAAGACCAGATCTTGGGTTTGAGCTGGGTCCTAAAATGTTTGCCGGAAAATCCATTTCTAACTTTCCTTATCTTAGATCTACGGTGGGCTGGAGCAACGTGTGTTTGAGCAGCATGAAGTGTAAAACTGTGGCTGTGTCTTCAAGAGGCCTTTCTAAAGTCAGCCCCGGTGCACTGGGTTTGGAAATGACCTCAGATATTTCTGTTTTCCTCTCAGGGAGCGTCTTTCCGAAACAGTGTTCATAGGAGTTCATCGTAGCTGCTTTCAGAAGCAGCCAGGATTCAGTTATATGTTCGCTTTAGCTCTAGCCAATCCAGAAGTAGATATTATTGCTAAAGAAAGAGAGAAATGGTCATACTGGCTCTGCACTTCGGGCATGTTTAAATCTTCTGATTTTGTGATAGGGGAGAAATGAGGAATTGTTGAAGTGGAAGAGTCTGGACAGCAGTCAGCTTTCAGATCAGTTTTGGATGCTCATGTAGTAGTTAATTGTGTTAAATACACACACAGACACACTCTCACACACACAAGTCAACTTTAAAATATTTGACTTGGTTACCCAGATATCTGGATTTGGGAATTTGATTCAGCATTATTTCCTCTTCCTCTGCATGAATACATAAAATCATAAATTGCTCATCTCATTATCTTTTTATATTGAAAATTAAACTGTATACAACATTGAACAATACTTAAAAATAATTTAAAAAATGTTATTACAGTTTATAAAGAGCTTGGATGCCTAATCACATAGTTCCTTAAAGCCATAATAGATTTGAATTTAAAAAAGACATTATTATAAAGTTTGATGTCAGTGTCCTATTTGTAAGTATCTTATTACTAATAATGAGTGCAGACACCATGGCGTGAATTTGATACAGTAACCCTTCTTATAATGGATGTGTTTCTAGGGTAAGAAGAATGTAAAGAAGTTATAAGCTTTTTCTTTTTCTCTAGACCTATGTAGAGTAAATATCAATTGGGCTAAAATATTTTTCTGCGAGACTGTCAAGGAATTTTCGTAATGACTGTCTGCTTACTGACCCTTTATATGACCAGACTTGACATGTTACAGAACATTTCCCATATAGATCTACCTGAATTTTGATGAGGAAGGCCTGATAACTTTCTCAGCTCTTCATTGTGGTAGACTGTGCAACCCCAGAAACACTAAAACAAGTTTGTGTCCTTCGAAGTTTACTGTTAGCTTGTACTGCTTTCTTGGTACTAGGATTTTTCTCTCTATGTTGCTTCTGTCTCTTGACATTTCTCCCATATTTAGGAGATTCCTGCATTCTGCATTCATAATTTTTTCTTCTTTCAACCTGTTTTCTTGATGAAGACTGTCTTATTTGTGATGGGCTGCAAAATCACACATGCCCACTTAATGCAAGGATTATCTTAGTCAATGTTCCTTATTTTAAAAGCTTCAGACAACACAGAACAGATTTCCTGCTGTTTTATACTTCTGTGTTTTTGGAATTATACATGTTAAATGAGTTCTTCAAATCAAACCATCAGCAGGATTTATCCCCTTTTCTTTTGATGAGGCAGAGCAGTGCAATGTCTGTGGACACTGAGGGCTTGGAGCCCCTCGTGCTCTTCTACAGGATGGACGGAGTAGAGCAGGGAGAGCAGCTCTGCCTCCTGCACGTGGTGACCCAGGGTTTCCTTTGAGAGTTGGTAATGGCCTGGTTCTGGCTCGTAGGTTAGAGAAACAGGCCAAATGTGAACTAGTGGTAACAGGCGCGTGAAAATTCAGCTCGCTGAGATTGTATTTGTGATGTGTGTGATCTCCCTGGAACAAGTGTTTACAAATTAAAAATACTAAACCAAAATACAGTATTTTCATTCTGCCCTCATTCTTTGCCTTCCATGCACATTTAAGGGTTTGGTTTAGAGCAGGGCCTGAAGGTTGTCGTGATTCTATCAGCTGAAAGCGTGGGTCAGGTTACGTAAAACGCTGTTCATTGTGCAGTTCCGTCACATGAAATTCTGGGGCCTTTATTCCTTCTAAGACATGTTTTCTATAGCTTTTTTTTATTGAAACCTGCTAAAAAAATTACAGATTAAGATCTCAAAATAAATTGCTCTGGCATATTTGAGTCCAGACTAGGGAGAATGACCACTGTGGTCTCGTCCTCGATTCTATTTGAATTTGGGGCATGCTGGTACTTGGTCTGTAGTGCAGGAAAAATGAAGAGGCCTCGGTGCTGAATTGTGTGTGTTGTTCTTGTGACCACCTCTGAGTTATGTGATGTCTCAGGATTTATAGCTGGCCGTACCAGGTCAGAATCCCTCAGGGCATTTCATAAGTGGATAGGAGATCTGGGGTAACTGCTTCTTTCCTGGGAGTCTCTCACGTCATCCCAGGATCCCTGAGAGGGTAGCATGGAGTGGCAGAATATCCTCAGGCTTTGGTTGTACCTTGGGATCTTTCTGAAATCAGCTGTGCCCGTCAAGGACACTCCCAGACTGGCCTGCCACTTGATGCCTTTGCTCATGTCGTTTTTGTCTGCCTTGAATACCACCTTTCCCTTTCATTCTGGGAGGTGACTTTTAAGTTCAGTGATAATGTCAATTTACTCGTTTTAGCTCTCCGTGGTCACCTTCCACCCCCTAAGAAGGGCATGATTATGATTATTCTATTTAGTCAATATATATATAGCACCTTTATATGCCAGATTCTGTGTGAGGTACTGAGGATGAATAGAACGCAGTTCTTGACTCCCCCTCCCCTTTCCCAATCCTTGTCTCGGGCTCACAGTGTTCCGGGAGACCATCAAGCAAAAGTTCAGCGATGTGACTAGTGCTGCGTATAAGATGATGAAGCTGTAGAGATGGAAGGTGTTTATAAGGAATTTTGATCATCCATCTGTCATAGCGTTTGCCTTGTGGTCTAGTTTATTTGTGTAACCGTCTTCTAGACTAGGCTGTGCTTCTCAAGGGTGGGAACTGTATTTTCCTTACCTTTGGATCACCGGCACTTGGAGAGCCATCATTAGGTATCACGAATCCAGAGATGAATGGCACAGTCCCTGCACTTAAGGAACTGTTCCCCTGGTGGAGGAGATAGACGTGTAACCCAGCATCATTGCACAATGATAGGATCCTCAGATTTAAGAAAGGACGATGGGAGCACAGAGAAAGAGCATCTAACAAGCTGGAGAGGGGCTGTCAGGGAAAGCTAGAGAAAATGAGCTTAAGTTCGCATTTGAAGACCAGTCAAGAGTCAGCTAAATTATATAGAAAGAATTCAAGCTAGATCCAGCTAGAGAGGTTGTGTGAAGGTGTTTTGGGTTTTACGTCAAAGGCCATAGAGAGTCATTGAGGGTTTCTAAACCGAGTACCATGATAGACATTTTCAAAAGGATGCTCTGTTAACACACCAGAGGCAGAGAGACCAGTTAATAGGGCCTTGCATTTTTCCAGGTGAGAGGATAGTACCTGACCTAAAACCTTAACAGAGCTGTGAATGGGGTAAACTTGGACATGGGTTGGACGTGAGTTGATAGGGAGCAAATGATAGCCAAGTTTCTGACTTGGGCAAGTGGTTAGGCCATTCACCGAGATAGGAAATACGATACTCTGTTCCGTATTCTGAAAGAGCCCTCTCCTGATGCTCCTCTGACTCTCTGCACTGACGGCATTGCTTGCTAGTCCCTCAGCCCAGCCTGGGAAACAAAGAGGAGCCATGCCTGTACTCCACAAGCTCCCACACTAGAGGTCTGCCTAGTCTAGCCGTCATGGCCATCACCTGTGCTTAAAGAAAAGCTTGATTTGAAGTGATCCTCTCCTGGCTCTAGCAAGTGCCTTGCCCTCTCCAGCTGGACTCCAAGTCCTTGAGAAGCAGAATTGCCTTTCAGGTGTAAGGCCGTTGTGAGAGCTTTTCTTCCAGCTATAGTTTTACTCAAGGCCAGATTTCTGCTTGCTCATTGTGTGGTTCAAAGAAAAGCTACTCCTGATTCTTAGAATGGATTTATTTATTTATTTTTTTTGCCGAGGAAGATTCACCCTGAGCCAATATCCACTGCCAATCCTCCTCTTTTTTTCGCTTGAGAAGAGTAGCCCTGCACTAACATCTGTGCCAGTCTTCCTCTATTTTTTTGTCTGTGGGATGCCTCCACAGTGTGGCTGATGAGTGGAGTAGGTCTGCACCAGGGATCTGAACCTGCAAACCTGGGCCGCTGAAGTGGAGTGTGCAGAACTTGAATCACTCGGCCACGGGACAGGCCCTGGATCTTTTTTTTTAAATCTCAGTTCTTGTTTGGCATCTGAGGATTCCAGCCAAAGCTGTGCTTTTATTCCAGCTGACACTACAGTAAAACCTGCTGTAACCTGCTGCGTTGGCCGAGGCGAGTTGCCTAGGTTCCTGTAGCTACTCATATCAGTCACCGTGTTTGCAGCAAGAGCCTTGATCTCATCATGGGTACTTGGGTTTCAAATCTCATCCCTTCGTGTCTGTCACATTAGATCTGAAACACGGCATCACGAATGTATTAGGGGTTCAATGTGGGGTTTGCTGTAACCCATTCCTCTTCTCCAAGGTTCTGGCTAATGGAAGAGTTCATATAAGGATCGCCAGCAAAATGGAGACCAAAGTGTCATCTTTATTACAGCCTGGGTAAACGTCCAACAAATCCCTCAAATGTAGAGCATCTGGTAAATTCTGTTGGAGAATGTGGCTTCCTGGGGACCTGCGTGCTCTGGTGTGGCAGTAGGAGGGGCAAGGTCTGTGCAGCAGAAGCAGAGTTCATTTTATCAGCCAGCAGTGAAGCCCACAGGCCTGCCTCGCCTACTCCGCAAGGGGTACCAGCAGGAGTGAAGGCTAGTAACCCAGCTCAGGTGGGCGGATAGAAAGGACACAGGAGGCAGAAAGATGAGCCACTGGGCCAGAAAATCTGCCACGCCTGAACCTAGGGTCCAACTGAAGCCACAGCCTGGTTTGTGCTGTTGAGGCCTGATGTGCAGAGTGAAACGTAGCCCAGTGAGGGTAGCAGCTACTTCTCTGAGGCCTGTTTTGGACTCAGTGTGTCTTCAGAGGTGCGTCTTCAGAGAGCACCAAGTGGAGGGTAGGCAACTCAAAGTTGGGTATTACAGACCACAGCCCAGAGGAGAGGGCTGGAGAAACACACTTGTTAGATGAAGTATAGGTAAGTGAAATTGTGGGGTTTCATCAGGAAATGCAGGCAGTTTGACTTTGAAGGAAGGAGTGGATAAAGATCTCCTTGGAAGGAAGGAGTGGATAAAGAAGTCGGCTAACTCCTGAATTAAACCATTCTTCTGAATCGTGAATAATATTCTCGGGCTCTCATTTCAAGAATAATTTTCTCCTCATCAGTCTGTGACTATCCTTACCTTTGTAAAGGCAGGAATTCTCTATTCTCAAACACTGGTTTCCATCCCTCCCTGACATAATTCACTTTAAGATAAGAGATACACTAAATATTGTCCTAAGCTTAAATTGAGAACTACAGGGAGCACCACCGTCTGGAGGGTTTGGTGCAATTTCCTGCTGAGTCCATTAAGGTATTGCTGCTGGCTGAAGTTTGCCCTCAGCATAATATTGTAAAGCAGCCAAGTTACCCTGATCATCTCCTGGGCTAACATTCATAGCTTATCAGGGTCTCATTAGGCCTTTTATCTGAATAAGCTTAAAATTCTCAACAAACTTGTCCTATAGATATGCTGTTTCAGGGTAAAATAAAGTCCATTGAAATGAGTTTGTCACCGTAATTGTATTAGCACCTTTTAAGTGGCCACATGTATTTGGAATGATTCCATAAGGAGAAGAAATAGATTGACAGAATTATGCATGGGATTTGCTCGGCTCTAGTTCAAAGCAATGGAAGAGATTTCAGAGGGAAACATATACTTGTCAATTGTAAAGAAATAGGACTAAATTTTCTTCAACAGGAGAGAAAATATCCAAATAAACCATAGGTTGTAGATCCATGAGGAAAAGGCACAAAAATATTCTCTGTTTGAAAATCGTACATCTTTCTCACATAAAAAGAAATTACCAGCATTACAGGCAAACTGTGTTGGAGAGTAAAATCACTTAAGATTTACTAGTTATTCTCCCTTATTCTTAAAAATTATCATCTTCCAGGGATAATTTGCTTAAGCATTTCTCTATTTTTTCCCCTAGAATGACGGCATCTGCGAGGGTAGAGGGGCTGGGAAGTGGGGAAGTAATTGATTAGAGTCCAAAGGAGTCTGTAATTTACTCCTATGGTTTGATGGAAACCAGGCCATATGCATGTGGTGGATTATTTTTCTTGACTTTCTTTCAAAATTTTGTGCTGAAAAGACGATTATTATATTTTTTTCTTCCCTGGGCACGAGGTGCAGGAATGGGGAGAATGGACATGGAAATCATGAAACTTAATCATGAGTCTTCTAGGCAAAAACCAACTAAGTCTCTTAACTGTGAATTAAAGATCAAAGCCAGGAACACCTTTAAATAGCACAGGTTGAGGGAGCTGGGTGACTGGGTGGTCTCCAGTGTCGCTGAGGGGGAAGCAAAAGAAAATGGATCTCAACCGTAGGGGAAGGGAATCGGGTTATCCACGAGGAAAGCTCCCACTCTACAGAAACATCTCCTTCCAGAAAAGTTTGAAGAATTAATTTTCTATTTGGAGGGAGGGTAGTAAATGTAGTTGCCTAGAGATGAATGCATGCATCATCTTTCTGTTCCACAGTTTTTCACAATGAGCAGCCATGATTGTCGTATAGTTTTTTTGGTAAAGCCTTTTATAATAGGTGTTCTCTCTGAGATCCTATGAACTAAGAGCAAGAGACCTAACTGTGTTTCTCATCAATAAGATATTGTCTCTTGTACCTCCCACAATTCAATGCCTACTTTATATTAGGTAGTTAATAAGTATCTACCAAATGAAAATAAATGACTCTTTGAACTATGACATCTTCTCTGAAGATCTTTGAATTAAGACCATTTATTTCGTGTATACTGAGCACCTCCTATAAGCCTGGTCCTGGTCTAGGCTCCGGGAACGAAGCAGTGAACAAGACAAAGTCCCTGCTTTCGGAGAGCTGACAATCCAGGGAGAGACTAACAATGAGTAAGAAACTATGTCAGGTGGTGATAAGCTTTATGAGGAAAAATAAGTCAGGGTAAGGGAGCGGGGTGTTATGGGTGTGGTGGTGCAGGCTGGTGCCATTTTAGGAAGGGTGTCCAGGAAGGCCTCTGTGAGAAGGAAGCCTCAATATCCTGAATCTAATGAGAATCAACCAGGCAGGTAATTCTGGGAAAAAAGTTTTAGGCATGTTTCAGTGTGGCTGAAGTGGGCGACGATGGACGAGGGAGAGGAGGCGGTGTTACAGACTGGTAAGGACTTTGCTTTTTACTCTGAATGAGAAGGACACACTGGGGCTTGTCGAGCAGAGGAACGACATGATCTAATTTATTGATCTAATTATCTATAGTCGTTGAAAAATCAAAACACAAGAAGCTAACTACAGTTTCTGTCCTAGTTCACAGTGCCAAGGAAATCACCCAAACACCTAGGGTTTTCCATTCTAGCCTTGCTCCTTACTAGCTCCCTCCTCCACGTCCCAGGAAACCCTATTGCAGCTCAAGGCTGACATCTAGTGGATCTTTTCATAATTGCGTCTAACCTGGAATTTGGAACACACCAGTTCTTGATTAGGAAGAGGGGGCAATTTTTAACATGACAAATGGGATAGAACAATCATAATTTTATTAGGAGAAAATTACAGTAGATTTAAGTTTGCATTTCTCTGTCAAATATCCATTAAAATTGGTGGGGTTAGCTGCCAGAAGATTGGGACATCAAAATCATGGGCTGGTAAGGGAGAATAAGTCAGGATGGGGTGGAATCAACCAGGAGAAAGTGCTCCTTCTAGAGGTGGCCCTCGAAAGGCAGCCTGTGTTGTGTGGTGTCTAAGGGTGTGTGTGTTCCAAACCTAGTTTTGAGTCAGGTTGGTACCGATTTACCAAAGGTGTCTGATCTGATGAGTGCGGCGTGATGGGAGGAAGTTCAAAGTCAGGTGAGGCTGGGTGTTTCCCAAAGCTGAGGTGGGGTATTTCAGTGTAGCAGTCAAGAGCTTTAGCTTTATAACTGGACATCCAGCTTCACGTCTTACTCCGTCATTTCCTGACTGCAAGAACTTGGGCAAGTTGCACTCTATCTCAATTTCTAAATAATACCCACTTGTAAAGATATTTCATTAAGATATAATTTATGCAAAGCACTTAACATGCTAGCATTTAATAAGCAATAACAGCCAGGTATTATTGTTTAGAGGAGCCACAAGTGGCCATTAGAGATAAAGAAGCAGGCTATTGTAGTACTAATAATATCTGCATTCAAAAACATCTTTTCCCCCAGTGCCCAACATTAGCAGAATTTAGCTTTTAACCATTTTGTATATCTGTATTATCCATTTTATCTGCACTGATTCTGGGTAGTTGAGTATTCTGCTCAACTAAGGTTATACTACACAGAGGTTAAAACTGTTCAGGGGCTTTTATTACTTTTAGGAAAGAGGACCTAAATATTTAGCTCTGCAGGACCTGGCTCCTGCCTGCCTCTTCATCCTCATCTCTTACTACTCTTCCGCCTCAGTTTCTGCATTTCAGATGATAAGCAAATGGCAAGCAATAGGATATATTGGAGTATATGAGGAAGCTATTTGGTGTAAACCTAATTTGGTCTGACCTTGTTTTTCCAAAAGGGCCTGACATGGCTGTTGAGCATGCATTGTACATCTGCTTTAAGCATTTGCTGTGTCCCAAAGACGAGAGTAAACGGCCTCATGATAAAGGCGCAACTTCCCCCACATTGGCATTTCCTTAAGGATAAGCATCTCTCCCTAGGCTAGGAATTGATTGCTGTGCCCACCCTGCTGTGTCCATCAAGATAGCAGACCTACTACCTGCTCTGTGAATAGCTGTGCTGTGCTGGCTAGGCAATCTCGTGACTGTTGTAAAAGGGACATTCCTATCATATGTGAGGTATGCTCTTTGTTCCAAGATGGTATATAACCACTCTGTGCACCCCACTTCTTTGGTGCCCTTCTTTCCTTGAGGAAGGAAGGCCCCAGGTTAGGCTAGTCCTCAGATCTGGCTCATAACTCACCCTAATTTTGATTTATAGATTGGTTATGGATTATTTTCGTTGACACAGACATGCTGACCTTCTTTCAGGTCCTCCAGTGGCTTGTCCCACCTGTCTCAGGACCTTTGCATAGGCAGATGACCCCGTAGCCTGTCCACAGCTGCCCCCTCCCACCCCACCCCAATAACCAAGCACACATCTGGTTAACGCCCACTCATCTTTCAGATTCCAGCTCCAACGACACTTCTCCAGGGAAGCTCTCCCTGCCTCGACTCCTCTACCTGCTGGCCAAGCCTCCCTTGTTATATGATCTCATAGCATTCTGCACTTTTAATTTTTCATCAGAACACTTATGGTTTTAAAGTATATATTTGGATGATTATTCGCCCTCCACCTAGACAAAGCATCTTGAAAGCTGGAAGTGTGTGTGCTTGACCCATCACTCTGTCCCTTCCACAGTGCCTGGTGCACACAGATGCTCAGGTATTTTTGAATAGTAAGGAGAGTTGTCTGAAGAGGGGAGGGATTTCATTTGAAAACTAAAATGTAGAAATTGGTAAAACGCTTGGTCAGTAACTGAGTATGAAGATGTCAATGGGGACTGTGGGGTGATGCCCAGGTTCTCTCTTTAAAACCAGGCACTCCTCCCTCCAGACAGTGGGAGTTTTGATGGTTGATGCCCATCAGCCAAGTCCCTCTCCAGAAATAGCCCTCAGCAAAGAAAGTCACCTCACCTAAGGTCAAGCCCCCTCCTAAGAGCGGCCCACATCCAGTGAGAGGTTAATTGGGGGGTATGTGTCCCATCCCTTGCCTCAGCGTGTAACAATTCTGAAGGCTTATCCCAGGTCCAGAGGTCACCATAGGACTGGCTGAGCCCACTGTTGCATCTGCATCAGCTGTTCAATGCCCCCTCCAGCCCCCCACCCCATCTCCCTCCCTGCCCCCTCACAGAGCTGGTCCTGAGACCACTCTCCCCCCAACAAACCACCTGCCCACAAGTCTCAGTGTCTGTTTCCCAAGGGAGTTGACCCACAACTGGGCATGAGGGAGATGGAGGAGTCTAAGGTGCCGCCTCCATTTCTGACCTGCGACAGCACATGATGCCATCCACAGATGAACACAGGAGACAGATAATGCACAGAAGCTGAAGCAGGTTTGGAGGTGTTAAGTCTTGAGTTTCCTGTGGTCTGAAGAGTCTGAAGCTCAGAAGAAAGATTTGGGCTAGAGGTATGGGCTTGGGAGTCACTGGCACACCAAGCCAGTGACGTGAAAGCTCATCCATGGACGAGTGGAGAGTGAAAGAAACAGAGGACTGGTGTGATCTGGGACCCAGCAGGGGGAGGCCGGGCAAGGGAGACAAACTCACAGCAAGGAGTAATCAGAGGTAGGAAAACGAGGAGCGTGAGCATTATGGATACCAGAGGGAGCGGCAGAGCGGTGTACAGAGTCTGCAGGGGGATGTGGCAGACGCTGCAGAGAACGCAGCACGGAAAAGCGTTCACTGGGTTTAATGACACGGCCACTCAAAACCTTGCTGGGGGCAGTTTTAGCGGAGTGAGTGAAAGAAGCCAGATGCCAGTAAAGCAGATGGGGTGGGAGGGATGAAGGAGAGACGGACGTGATAACCTTTTGCAGTTTTCATGAGACAGGAAGAGCGAAAGGAGAGGTAGCTATAGCAGTAAGGAGCCAAGAGAACAGGAGGATATTTGTGTGTAAATGATGGGGGAGACGGACTGAAGAAGTTCCAGTTAGAAAGGGATCACATGAAGGCAACAGGAGTGGCAACTGCTCAGAAGTTCTTCAGGAGGTGGAAGATGACTGAGGGCACAGGATTAATCTTGGAGAGGTAGAGCCAAACTACCACTGCCACCGGAAGGAAGATGACTAGACATGGAGGCGGGTAACAATCGCTACACTTTATGCTCTTTAAGCATCTGGAACCGTGCGTACTTTTTTTAACCCTCACAACAAATCTTCAGGTAGTACATCACCCCACCAGTCCGGAGATAGTGGCGCGAGGGGGCGGGGCCTCGGCTCTGATAGGCTCCCTCCTTGCTCGGAGCCCTGCCCAGCCCCCCGGTGGCGGAGAGTGCCCGCTTCCGTGTGGGCGGGTCGTGGAGGGGCGTGCTACCCAGGGATGGACGGTTCTAGATGCAGCCCCTAACCATCTTGAACCAGGTTCGGCAAGGAAGCAGGAGGAGTGAAGACTGCATTTCCTGAAGGAGGTGTACCGGAGCGGGGAACATGGACGTGAACAGTGCTGGCTAGGTGACGCATGCGCGCTGCGGCGGGACGGTGGCGGCGCCGACTCCAGCACGCCGGCTCCCAGGGCTGCGGGGCGGGGCGTTTCTCCCTCGGTGGGTTAGGAGCCCAGTTCTGCACGTGGGTGGCGCGTTGAGTGAAGTTTGGTTTCTAGAATTTTGTGTTAATTAAAAAAGTTGGTGGCAATCTGATATCAATAGGGAATTTGTTAATTAAAATATAGTTATGCACATATGATAGAATATTTTGCAGCCCCGCCCACGCACATCAGAAATAAAAAAATTCTTTTTGGTTTCTTTGCAATAATAGTACCAATACTCTCTCCTTGAACTGTGCTGTTATTTATGGCTGGCGGGCAAGCTGTTAAATCAAAGCTTTGCGGGTGAGACAAGAGCAGTTTCTTTCCGCAGGTCGAATTAGATTTAGGAACAAGTTGTGGATAAAATGACAGAAGGGTAATGATGAGTGAGCTTTCTTTGGGCCAAGTGGGTCTGTGATAGGAGCTGGTGTGGTGGTCACTTGCAAAAGAACTCTCCTTAAGAAGGTCTTCTCCCAGAGGCGAGGAGCCCTCTGCAGAGGGGGTTAGGGCTGTGCAGTTAAGATGCAGAAGTTGAGGGGGTGTTGTTAGGGGCTTGCTGGAGGAGAGGCATTGAATGAGGAACCTCTGAAAATGCTCCACAGAAAGAATCAGCCCTGCGAACTTGCCACACCTGGAAGGCGCCACTGTTCTCCGGGTTTCCCAGGCGGGAGTCAGAGGACAATTCGCAGCTACTCCTGAACTGCAAGCTCTCTGAGGGATCCTGCGCAGATCCCCTTCCCTAAGCTTGAAGCTAGAGGCAGGCCTCAGACACCCACCCACTGCCTTCGGTGGAGGCTCATCAGGGCTCTCTACGCTTAGCCTTTCACGTCTTCGTTATAGGCAGGATGATGGATTCAAGGAGTTTTAAGCCATATCCTCCTTTGCAAATGCACCAGGATGGTCTGGTTCGCTACTCATTTTGAAATATTGATTCATGCCTCCCGAAGAGGAAGAGTTCTGGTTTGATGCTGCAGCATTGTGCAAATCAACTTGCAGGAGCAAGCAAACCTTTCATGGAAGAGAAGAGCTTGCTCAACTCTCGCAGAAACTGAGGCTACCGCTAGATTCAGACTTGTCCAAATCCTGGTTCCACCCACGGGCAGAGCTCAGTTCTAAGCAGTTCTTTCTCAGTGTGCTTCCTGTGGGTGCCATTATATTGAGAGAGCTGAATTCAAAGGAGTGCCAGCAGAGGGGAACTGTGTCCTTCCCTATTGACTATCTCAGGCAGATCCTGTAACTTCTTTAGTCATCTCAGATAATAAAAAGTCCTCAAGTCGTTTTCAGACCCAAGGGTAATCTTTGAGTAATTAAAATTCTAGTTGAGTGTCATCATGATGTAACAGCTTTCCCTTATCCATTTGAAAGCTCGTTTGCACCTTCGTTTCAAGCCTGATTAAAAAAATATCAAACCACACAGAAGAGTTTATTAAAAAAGCAATAGTCACCTGCCCCACCCCTCTCCCCATCCTCAGGCTCACCGCCCAAGAAGGAGCCGTTGATAAACTCTTGTTCGTTTTTGTGTTTGAGTGGTAAATTTTAGTTGTAGGCAAATTTACTTCAACCTCAGCTTCTCAGTTAGTACTCAGGTTCTCCCACCTGGCAGTGTTAATGTTTTGGAGAAATGAGGGGAGACCCCTTACAGACAAGCTGCGGCACTTGAGCCCTCTCACCTGGACCTTGCCCCGCTGATGGTTTTGAGACAGCAGGTAAACTGAAGGCCTGTATGAAGCACCAGAAGTCCAGGCTTGCTGCTGTGGTTTTTTTTAAGGCCATTTGTTTAAAAGCTTTTTAAAAATAGGAGTGATGGTTTGTCAGAAGTCATGCTTTGGTAAATTTTTGGACCCAAAAGCCTGCTCTTGTAAGCCTGGCTGCGGTAGTATTTGCATGCATTGGGTGTGGCTTTGATTGCACTGCACTCATGTGTTTGTTAAGTCTGTCTCTTGGGAGCAGTGCTCCTCCTGTGCCTTACTGTGTACAAAGAATTGACTCAGTACAGCTGGTGCTGCCTTAAGACCAAGACCCTGACAGCGGACCCTCCTTGCTCTTTTAGCCACGCCTTCTGAGGCAGCTCTTCTAGCCACGCCTTCTGAGGCAGCTCTTCTGCAAGTCCGGTGAGCAAAGGAACATAAACCATGCTATTTGGTGTCCTTCCCACAGCCCATGGGGAACTTGCTGGTGTATGTTGTCTAGCCCCTTATAGGTTATGACCACTTTCTCGTCTCTCTCCTGGACTACTTAAGTACCTCCTAACTGGTCTATTTGCGTCCACTCTTGGTTCTCTTCTAGAAGGCTCTCCACTTAGAGGCCAATGTGTGCTGGTTATCAATTTATGGCCTCTCAGCTTCAAATCCATAGTGCGTTGCTGGGTCCTTTAAATATTTTTGCTTTGCCAGCTGCATGATGCTAAACTTTGTCAGTAGAGGGCACTGGAGAGACACTGGAGGAGGGAAGGTTTCGTTCCTAGTCAGGCCCATGCTACTCCACAGGCTCCTGCAGAGCGGGCGCGCGGCCTTTCCAGTGCCCGGCTTCTCCAGCACCAGGTTCCTGAGCCCAGCTCTTGTAGGGGTCCATGGCCAGCAGCACTCAGTGCCAGAAGCTCCTCGTGGTTCCCATTTTGGGTGGTTTCAGAGCGGAGTACCTCCAGAGAGTTCCCTCCCTTTGAATGGCTTCCCCCCCACCCCCCTGCACCCTAGAGGGGGGATTTTCAGCAAGTTCCCCCACTGTGACTTCTCTGCTATCCAGGGAGCGATGGTGGGTTCCTCCCCAACAAGGTCTGGGGCTCAGCACTGGGAGCAGGAGGCGCTTCCTTATATCTGCTATATAAGGTGGAGTGGCTGATCCTTATGTCTGCTGGGCCTATATCTTGATTTCTTGTAGGCCAGTCCCCCGTTACTCCAATCTCCTGTTAAATAGTTAATAATTCTTGATATTAAACTTTCCCAAATTGCTGTGTAGTTTCTGTCTCCTGATTGGACTGTGACTGATACAGTGTGCTCTTTTTGAAATGTAAATCTGATTTTGTCACGTCTTGAAACCATTTTATGGTTTCGCTCTGCTTATAGGATAAAGAAACCTCCCCCATTTTCACGGTTTTTGAGGCCCTGCACAACCTGGCCCCTCTGTGCCTCCCTGGCCTCATCTCATACCACACTCTGCCTTGCTTCCCTCGCGCCGCCAAGTTTTTACGACACTGTTCCCTTTCTCTGAAATTATCTTCCCTCGCTTTTTCACCTGGTAGGTCCCTCCTCAGCTTCAGGCCTTCGTTGAATCATCTCATCCACAGGGACGCTTTCTCTACCTTCCCCCCGAGGTCAAATCTGTTTTATTCACTTTCAGAGCACCACATAAAGCTCCTTCAGACCTTTTTTCATGGTTGTAATTTTACTTATCTTTTTGCAAATTTTTGGATTAATATCTATCTTCTCTCCTACAGATTGTAAGCTCCTTGAGGATGAGAACTGAGTTTTGACTCCCTGTATAGCCCCAGTATCTGGTACATGTTACAGAGGCCTGTTACGAAGCACACGTTTCCAGCTTGTTCCAGTGTCTGGGTCCAACGATTTTCCCTTTCCTTCCTCCAATTAGCCACAAGATGGCAGCCTAAGCCACGCTGGTACTTAATTTCCTGTGAGGAAGAAGTGGTGCTTTGGGTTAAAATGCCCTTCTCTGAGCCAGAAGAGGATCCCTTTGAAGTGAGATTAAGTCACACATTACAGAAGATTTCTCTGAAAATGTCCTCTGCATCTTCTCTTCTTCATTGACTCTGAGGAACAATCTGGAATACTAACAAGCAAGACAAAGGAGAGATTTTCTTCTCCTTGCCTGAGGGGCCGTTGGGCTATTTAGAAAACAGTTCTAGGGAGAGCACGGAGCTCTGAGCTCTGGGAAACAAGGACACCGGGGTGCGGTGGGGGTGTGGGGGGGAGTATTTACTGACCCCCTCGTCACACTGTTTTGTGTAAACTGTGAGTTCTAGAGGTAAGGTCTAGAGCAGGGGGTCAGCAAACTATGGCCCTAGGGCCAAATCTGGGGCTCTGCTTGATTTCGTAAATAAATTTACTTGGAACGCAGCCATGACCATTTGTTGACATGTCGTCAGTCTTTTGCACAACTGTGAATAGTTGTGACAGAGACCATTTGGTCTGTAAAGCCAAAAGTATTTACTATCTGGTCCTTTCAGACAAAATTTGGGCCATGTGGTCTAGAGAGATGTGAACTTTTTAGAAGACTTAGTATTTGGTTAGCATATTTTGGGGAAATAATATCTGGTTACCTTTTTGGGGAAAGACCTGTCTTTCTTTCCAAGAAGCAAACATTCTGAGTGGAAATGATATGGATTCCTTGACGTTTCTTAGAGTTGTACCCGTATGAGGCAGAATTATATTTATTAATTCATTTCAGGAATTACGCATTTAAGTATACTGTAGCTTTTCTTTGTTAAGTAGAAAATATGGGTATACCTGAGGTAAATTCCTCGTCGTTTCTTAGCATGCTTTCCCGTAGCAGGGCTGCGAAGTCACTCTTATACTAATTCCTTCATTGGTCAAGATACCCACCAACGGCCCCATAGCCACTTACCTTTCATTCAAGAAATGTTCTTGATGTGGATGGTGTGGCTTATTTATGGGTTTGTAAGTGCTCAGACATTGCTGAGTCAGAATCACGTTAATTTGTTTTGCAAGTTTTAAACAAATACATTTTCTGCAGATTCTCTTCCTGACAAAGCATTTTGGGTCAAGATAGTATACATTCCTTACAGTTTCTTAGTGTTCTTATGCTTACAAAAAGAGACAAATCAAACTTATTATTTTTGCGCATACACGGATCAGAGATTAACTGGCCCTTGCTGGATCCGCTTAGTTGAAGCAGATGATTGCGGGCGGAAGGTCTGTTTTTGGCAAGACCTGCAGAAAGAAGCTGCCGGAAGGGAAAATTCTCAGCTTGGGAGTCCTGATGGGGAACAAAGCAGGTATAAAGAGAAAAGAGAGTCCACCCGACTCTCAACTGTACCTTTTCTGTGGAAAGTTTTTCAGGCAGGTAGGGGAAATTCTTCTGTATGTTCCAAGGTAGTTATGGAATAGGGTTTCCCATCTACCTAAGAAGGGAATTGGGCATGGGAGGCTGTCAGAGTCGTATACTGTATCCCGTCTTCTTGGAATCCTCTCCAGATTATTGTAGTTAAATTTATTTGAAAAATAGTATATGTTATTTTCAAAACATCCTTTTTTCCTTGCATCCTCTAGCCATTATTATTTATTTACTTATTTTTTTGAGGCAGATTACCTCCGAGCTAACATCTGCTGCCAATCCTCCTCTTTTTGCTGAGGAAGACTGGCCCTGAGCTAACATCCCTACCCATCTTCCTCTACTTTGTATGTGGGACGCCTGCCACAGCATGGCTTGCCAAGTGGTGTCATGTCCATACCCGGGATCCGAACCGGCGAACCGCAAGCCGCCAAAGGGGAACGTGTGCACTTAACCGCTGTGCCACGGGGCCAGCCCCTAGCCATAATTATTTATATGATTTATATTTAAAGAATTCAGTGTTTTACTTCATTTCTTTGCTGTTCTAGAGTTCTTAATGTAGATGTGTGCTTCAATGTGCCAATTTCTTCAAGCACTTTTAACAATGAAGGTATGTGTTCTATGTTCTATGTATATATCTGCGCCCTTGCATGTGTGAGAATATATTTTTGACTCACAACCGTTTTCTTGAAAAAATACTATAATTAAGTGTTGAAGGATACTTTAAAAAGATATGGAATCATGACTCTCATACAAATATAAAATGAACATGTGTCAAAGATGGGAGAACCAGTAAGATGTTACAGTTGACACAAAGGGAAATTCACAGAACCACACATTATGTAGGCAAATAAGGAATGTTGGAATGAATTTATAAATAGGTGTAAAACATGAGGCAGTAATCGATTATATTCCGCGGGACACAATGAAATTGCGTTTTCATGGGCAAGAATAATTTATATGATTCTCCATTTTCTGCAACTTACAGAGTTGTAAAATAGCTCCGTAACAATGAAAGGTTGCTATAACCTGGAAGCGCCTGCTATATGGCACACTCAGAAATCTCTTTGGTCCATTCTGACATCTTTAACAATTTTTCCCTATAATTATAACATTTACTAGTGTTTAGTATGCCTAGTACAGTTATAAACACACTATATATCTTAACTCCGTAAACTCGCTAAATTATCTTTATTTTACAGGTGAGAAAGCTGAGGCATTGAGGTTTTAAAATGCTCATGGCAAAATGGAAGAGTCGGGATTTGAAAAAAATAGCACGTATACTATCCTAGCTATATAAAATTATACATACATATATATATACGCACACATATACATATTCACACATATTAAAACAAGGGAATTTGATCTTTATCACTAACTAATGAGATGTCTGTGCTTTGTGTTAAGACAAAAAGGGAAGGTGTGGAGTAATGTGCATAGAATTATTTTATTTCTGTAAAAACAAACTATCCTGGATCAATAGGAGCTCTCATTTGCTGCTGGTGGAAAAGCAAAATGGTACAGCCACTTTGGAAGACAGTTTGGCAGTTTCTTACAAAACTAAATGTACTCTTATCATGTAATCCAGCAAACTTTCTCCTTGGTATTGACCCAAATGAATTGAAAACATGTCCACACAAAAACCCGCACACAATGTTTATGGCAGCTTTATTCCTACTTGCCAAAACTTGGAAGCAACCAAGATGCCCTGCAGTAGGTGAACGCATAAATAAACTGGTATGTACGGACAGTGAATGTTATTAGCACTGAAAAGAAATCAGCTACCCAGACATGAGAAGACATGGAGGAACCTTAAATGCATATTACTAAGTGAAAGAAGCCAATCTGAAAGGCTGAATACTCTATGAGTCTGACTGTATGACATTCTGTAAAAGGCAAAACTATGGAGACAGCAAAAATATCAATGGTTGCCAGGGGTTGGGTGAGGGAGGGATAAAGAAATGGTGCACAGAGGTTTTTAGGGCAGTGAAACTATTTTGTATGATACTACAATGATAAAGACATGTCATTATACATTTGTCAAACCCATAGAATGTATAGTATACATTACATTACTGTACTTTGCAACTATAATGTAAACTGTGGACTCTGGGTGATAACGATGTGTCAATGTAGGTTCATCGATGGTAAAAAAAAAAGCCCCACCCTGGCGGGGGATGCTGATAGTGGGGCAGACTGTATATGTGTGAGGAGAAGGGGATTTATGAGAACTCTCTATAATTTCTACTCAATTTTGTTATGAACCTAAAACTGCTATAAAAAATAAAATATATTTTAAAAAAAGCCTAAACCAAACCCAAACAAATTTTCTGAGGTTTTCTTTAGCACGCTTTATATATTATGAAGTTTCTTTAATCTATTTTTAAAATCTAACTTTGCTAAATATTTGTTGTTAGTATCCATAAATGTGATTGCAAACTGTTTTTTTGTTAGATTTTTGTGTAAGGTGACAGTTTCTATAATGTCTATATATTACAGTTTGTCTAAGGGAAAATGACAATCATGGCAAGGTGATCAATTTAAGTTTCTTCTGGAGATTTTCCTGGGTCCTCATTTCCGCTGGATTTTGTAACATGGTGATCATAGTTGGTCTTAGTGACAACTGTTTCATGGGACTTGTGGGAGTGGAATCAAGACTGTTGTGTGTGGGCGGTGATGCACAGAAAGAGTTAATGTATGGAACTCTCTGGAAGACTCTCTGTGAAGGCGAGAAAAGAGAAGGGGATAGATGAAGTAAGAGTGGAGAAACAAGATGACATTTTTTTAGTAAAATGGCAGAGAAAGACTCGGACATGTTCAAATGCTGACCTGAAGGAGTGAGCAGGGAAGAGTGAGATGGGAAGTGGGGTTGGGGTGGGCGTGGGCTGTGAATAGCTAGCTAGAAGGCCCTAAGGTGATGGGGGAAATGGGATCCAGAACACAGGTGGGAGGGATTGCTTTTAAACAGGAGAGAGTCCTAATTATAACAGGAGGGAAGGAGGAAAGGCAAGTTGAGGGAATTTCCATTTGGAGTGTCTTTTCTCTGCGTGGTTGGTTGGAGGTGAGATTATCTGCTGGGAGTGAGGAGGTTAGAGGGGAGATTGAAGGTTTGAAGAGTGGGAAAATGTCTAAGGGTTAAGTAGTGATAGCTCAGAGTGGGAGAGCAAGCTGTCTAGAGAAACCTTGTGGGACTTTTCTCAAGTATGGGCAAAAGCTCAGAAACATGCGTGGAGAAGGTGGATAGTTGGATGTATCCAGAGCTAGACTTTAGTCAGGGAAATGTGAGGAATTGAACAAACTATGGAACCAATAGTTTCTTGAAATGTGATGGGCTGGGAGGGGGGGAGGGGCCAGTGGACTGGAGGTTCTGTAAGGTCAGAAGATTGGGAAGGTATGGTCTAAATTAGTGACTACTGTTTCAGGACGTGACAAGGTCCACTGTGTGACCATAGAGGAGATCAAGGAAGGAGAAGATCTGAAGAATGTAGTTCATAAGGGCTATTCTGTTTTGACAGTACTGTGTATATTTTCCATAATTTATTTTATTTATAGCCTCCCAAAAAACCCTATGTGCTTCATACTGTTAAACAAGTAACATTTAAAAAACGCATGGTTCAGAAATATCCTCAGAGGGAATGACACTAAAGAAGAAATAACAATGTTATCTTTACCTGATGGCCATGCTCATGTCCCTATTGCAATACGAACAGAGGGAAAAATAGTATGAAGATGAAATTGGGTAGAGTGACGTTTGAATTGTGAGAAAGTCTTATTGGCCATGAGAAAGAAGAGAAATGTCTGTGGATAATGGTAATCGGCTGTCACACTAGGAGTTTTGCAGCTATCTGCAGTATGAGTGTTCCCAAATCTTTTATTTCCCACAGCAAATCTGCCCTTCTAATGCTATGTTGTTTGTGTGGCTCAGCACCGGTTCAAGGTAAAATAGAGCTATAACAAGCATTTTTGATGGCTTTCATTTCTCTTTCACTGGTCTTTCCCTTCTTGTTACCTGCTTGAGAAATGGTCTGTGATAAGTTCCGTGACTCTCCTGGCATCGGGGCGGGCAGGCGTCCTTAGAACATCCTGTATGTGATCCCCTCCATGCTTCTTCCTAAGGCCAGGCGTCTAGTTCTGCTGAACCTGGGGTTGCCTTTCCACTCTGGACCAGACCCTACTTTTAAATCTTCTTCTTTGCCTTGAAATGGGTATTTCAGGACACCAAGTATCAGAGTCCTTGATTTTCTGTTACATGCAATGCCAAGTGATACCCACATGTTACCTACACTGCTTCCAGCTCCCTATCAAGGAGCAGGATCTTCTGTTGTCCCACTGGCCCTAAGCCCCTGAAGGTAGAATTGCTCCTTTGGTGATCAGGGGTCAGAGGACCCTGGGGTTTGCCTGTAGCCTCCTGCCGAGCTCCTGGAGGGAGACCATTGTGTTGCACTCTACCAGGGACCATTCTGACTAAGGAAGGTGGTGGACTCTCCCCTTTTATTTATAATGTTGGGGCTATAATTCCAGGTCTAATCATAACAGTTCCTTAGTTGAGGCTGAGGGGGCAGTTTTTCTCTCTTCTTTTGTAATGTCTTAAAAAGCGAGCAAACAATTTCTAGAGAAAAAAGGACTTTTTAAGAAAGAGACTTTATTTGTTCTGCTTCTTTAACGTAGAGATGTAGTTCTTGGAAGCAACATATATACACACCTTAGCATACTTTGCTTAAATCTAAGTCTGTCGCAGTGAGCTTTTGCTGTGTAACAAACGACTCAAAATGAGTGCCTTAAAACAACTGTTTTCTTTAGCTCACAGTTCTTTGGGTCATTGGGGCAGCTGTGGCCTCATTCACATGTTTGGTGATTGGCAGGCTGAGAACCACTGAGCCGTGGTTTTCTCCCCCTGGCTTCTCATCTTCCAGCGGGCCAGCTTGGGTTCATTTACACAGTACCTCAAGCTTTTAAGAGCGGCAAGAAGATAAACCACAGGGAGCAAGTGCTTTTCTGGTCTCTGCTTGCCTCCCATCTGTCAGTGTCTCTTGGCTAAATTAAGGCCAAATCCAGATTCAAGGTGATGGAAAAATAGAACCCCCCCCCCCCGCTTTATTGAGATATAATTGATATATGACATTGTGTAAGTTTAAGATGTATGACAATGTGATGACTTGACTTACGTATATATTGAGGAGTGATGGCCACTATAAGGTTAGTTAACACATCCATCACCTCACATAGTTACCCTTTTTTTTTTATAGTGAGAACTTTTAAGATCCACTCTCTTAGCAACTTTCAAGAATACAGTACAGTATTGTTAACTGTACTCACCGTGATGTACGTTAGATCTCCAGAAGGGACCCCATGTCTTGTGGGGAAGAGCTGCAAAGTCCCATTGCAAAGGAGTGTGGATACTGGGGTAGAAAAATTGGGGGCCATATTTGCAATGCACCACACTCTGTTCATGCTGTCTCTCTCTATTGTAGTGGAAGTGGTCTCTGACCCCATGTGAGGGTTTTCCTGGTGTTTTCCCTGTGTTAACAGTCACATTTTCTACCTCATAGGCCTTTTCTATTCTGAGAAAACACGTTTTCATGAGCAGAAATCAAAATGCTTTGAGAAGAAACTTTTCTTTCACTTAATCTAGGCAAAATCTCACATTAATATTTTGGGAATTTTTAAAGAAGGAAGGGCCTCGCTTAAAAAATATATTTACAGATTAAAAAAATGAAAATGTAAGTAATACATGTTCAACTCGTAAAACCTAGAAAATAGACAAGCACAAAGGAAAAAAACATTTACCCGGAAACTTACTAGTGAATGTCCATCTGGTTGTTTTCTGAGAGAGAGAGACGGAGGGAGAGAGCGTGAGAGAAAGTGTGTGTGTGTGTGTATGTGTGTGTGTGGTGTTGTGAGAGGTGGTATAGAACGGAGGTTGAGCATGGATTTTGGAGTCAGATGACCTGGTGAGAATTCCAGCTCTTCTCCTCACTAGCTGGATTGGGCAAATTACAGAATCTCTTTGTCCTTCAGTTCCTGCGTTTATAAATAATAATATCTACTCGCAGTTGTTGAAATGTGGATGAAATGAGTGTATGTAAAGAGCTTAGAGCAGTGCCCGGCTCAAGGTAAGTGCTGTCTAAGTGTCAGTGTTTCTTTGCACGTGTGTCCACGTGTTGTTCTTGCTCCCCAGTTGTCCAGCCTCAAGGCATAACCTCTCCCTTTGAAACCCCAATATTGAGTTTGTGCACTCGTTCTGCTGAACACTGGAACTGTGTACATTTACCAGGTTCTCCCCGCCAAGTCATCTCTGGGGCTTGCAAGGAATCATTACAAGTCCCCGAATCTATCTGCTTGTTGCTTGTCACCTTTGTCTGGCCTCCAGGATCGCAGGGCTCCTGGTTGTGCTCGTGCTTCCCCAGGGACCGCTGTGGGCTGTGCTATTGGCCACCCGCTGTGGTTCCTGGACCATTGTCTTCTGAGAAATGAGGCTGGATTATATCCCCTCCCAACCACGAACACGATGCACCCTCTAAATTTCCTGAATCCCAGTTAAAACAAGGCCTAGTGTTTAATAAAAGTGTATAGAGGACTTTGAGATATCAAAAACGCAGAGTATCTCCCTGTCACTCGTTAGCCCATTGCTATTTGGCTTCTGTCTCCTCGGCCTCAAGAACATACCAAAAGTTGAGAGAAAAGTATA
This sequence comes from Equus caballus, assembly GCF_041296265.1. Lineage (NCBI taxonomy): Eukaryota > Metazoa > Chordata > Mammalia > Perissodactyla > Equidae > Equus > Equus caballus. Next base: position 15,290,729 of record NC_091708.1, read on the forward strand.
GTATGTCCTATGTAAAGTAGAGTGAATCCCGTGTCCCGCCACCCAGCCTCAACAATTATTTGCATTTTGTCAATCACATTTCATTTATCTTAGCCCTTTTCTAGAGTACTATAAAACATCCTAGACATCATGTCATCTTACCCATAAATGCTTCAGTGCATCTCTGATTGAGAGAAGGACTTAAAAATTTTTTTTTTGCATATCACCATGGCTTTATTTCATCTAACAAAATGTCCCCATATCATCTAATACACAGTCCATATTCATGTTTCCATGCTTATCTTAAAAATGTCTATTTACAGTCATTGGTCAAACGAGGACCAGATAAGGTCACACGGGTAGGAGATGCCTTCTCTTTTCCCTTCTCCTCCTGTTCCAGTTTCTTCCCCTCTTCCCCTTTCCTTCCTCCCCTTCTCTTTTGAAACACAGCTTCTACCACTTATTTAAAAGTCTTCATACAGGAAAAAGTGAAGAGACCATCTACAGCCAAAAGCCAGATGTCTTAAATCATGAGTTTCTGGGTTACCTTTAATTCCAGGGGATAACTCAAGATTCCCTGACACCTCCATCCTTTCCAGAAACGGCTTTGGGATCCACAGAGGAGGGAAGTCTTTGTATTCCTAAGAATATTGATAGTATACATTGAAAAATTGACTTACGCAGACTTTGTGACAATGGAGGAATAATGACAAACAAGGTATACATTTGAAGGGAGACACAAACACTTCTTTTGAAAGATGAGGAAAGTCAGAGTAAAGAAGATTAAGTATGCATCTGAAAGGAAATTCATTATTCCCATGGTTTATAAATTCTAGAAGAAGAGATATAAAACTCTTTTGATGATGGCCAGGCTGATTTTTCTCATCACTCTTGCCTCAGCGTATGGTCCAATCTGCACATGGATAGCTATATATTTGTTAGGCTATAATTACACTGTAAGGGACACAAGGGAGGTTACGATAGTTTAACTGCTCTCCCTACACTGACTCTGACCACCTTCTCTGCCTTCTCTACGCTGTAACCAGAGCAATCTTTTTAAGGTAAATAATCTAATCACCCCTCATTAGTGGTTTCCCCTTGCACTCAGAATAAAACCAACATTTTTTAGCTTGGCTTATAGGGCCCTGGGTGATTCACTGCCTGCCTGTCTCTCCAGGTTTATTTTGGACCGTTTTTCATTTCTTTCTTTTGCTTCAGGCACAATGTTCTTCTCTCAGTTTCTACAGAATTTCACCCTCCTTCCTGCTACAAGCCTTTGCCCAGGCCGTGTTTTCTGATTGGAATATCCTCCCCACTTCCCACCTTCCGTGTAAGTTGGGGGCCTTCCTTGTTAGAGAACCATGTTCTTTTCCTAAAGAGCACTTATTCAAGTTTGTGATTATTAATTGGTTAATGTGATTATTTGGTTGCATCTGTGTTCCCCACTCAGGTTGTGCATTATACAACATATGGGAACAGTGGCCCTTCCCTGCTAGATCACAGACTTCCAGAAACTCAGGACAATGTCTGTGTTTGCTACCACTTTATACCCAGCACATAGAACTCGATATATGTTCATTGATTGAATAAATGAATGGCTATCAGAGAAGGCTCTTATCTGAATAAGATAAAGCTCATTTCCCCAGCTTGAAAAATTAAACTCCTAAAGTTCCTCTGACTCATTTAGATATATATAATCCGTTCTTGTTATTTGCTGGTAGTTATGTTCTATGAAGTTGCCTCAAACACTGAATTAGCAAGTACTGTGTCATTGCTCCTAGGGGCAACACAGGGTTAGGTTCCTGTGAGCGTCTGGTCACAATGTCTTTGTCAACTGATCAATATAACCTTGTTTTATGTGCATTTCTATTTAAAGACACCTTATCTAATATCATTGTTGATTATTGATGCTGAACCCGTGGCCAGCAGCACTATCACTCGTGTGTGAAGGAAGCCTCCTTAACACATTTACTTTTCCGTCAGGCACTTCCCAGCCTCCCTGTGCAGAGGAACACTAGACAGACTTTAGCACTATGCTTGGGGCCCTGTGAAAGCACCACAAAAAGCACAACAATGTGGAAAACGTGGCACTAAATAAACCGCGGAAAGGACATTTGTTTACAGGATGAGATCTGAAACAAGAAGGCAGAACATCGCCTTGTTCAACCTCAGCTGGGAACGCGAGCATTGGGCAACTCAGAATTCTCCCTGCTTTTCAAATGTCAGTGAATGAAGCCAAGAGTTCCTGAGTATTGATTTTGGGAGATACAAACAAGTTTTAGCAAATAGACACATTTAGGGGCTAGCCCTGTGGTAGAGTGGTTAAGTTCACACGCTCTGCTTTGGCGGCCCAGGGTTTCGCTGGTTTGAATTCCAAAAGGTGGTTCCCAGACCAGTGTTAAATGGGTGCTGAGCTATGAGGATTCTGTGGGAAGTCAGTTTGGGAAATGCTGATGTCAAGAAATCCTGTGTCTCTGGTATTTGAAAAAAGCCAGTGCTTCCGATTCTTATAGTTAGGCTATGATGGGAACAGACTCACTTGTGCCAAAATAGAGGCCAGAACCAGCATCCCTTTTGCAGTTGTATATTTTGTGTTTTGTTATCTTGCTTTTCCAAGCTCTCATAGCCCATTTTACTGCATCTCATTAGATGGGGCACAATTTCATCTTTTTGACAAACACTGACAAACATGATTAAGCAGAATTAAGCTTGCCTGTTTTTCTAGATATTGCACAGATTTTACAAGAAGCTTTCACCTGAAAAGATGCCATGGAAAAGTTTAGTAAATTCCTTGGTTCAGTCAGTGCCTCCAGTCAGTTCATGAAATTTTGCATTCCTGCAGGCCCTGTTCTGGGCTTCCTCATGCCCTCTCTCTCTAGGCATTTACTAGGAGCTTAATTTGACAAGAGGCCATGGGCTGTTCTCAATTCAAATAATTTCAAAATCTCTTATCAGATGCCTCTTTTGGAAACATCAACAATTTCTGAACTGTCAATGCTACAATATAAACAACGCTGGTACATTGTTAATCATGGAAATAATTTCTAGTCCCAGTAAAACTGACCCCAGGGAAGTTTGTTGTGGTGACATGTTTTTCGCTTGGGATCACTTAAGACTCAACTACAGCTGTTGGCCGTCCACAGCCTGTCATTGGAATTGTCTCATTTTCTGAGACGTGAGCATTATAGGTTACATCTGGTATGGCAAAACATTATTTGATAGTGGGCACAATGTCATTTCAACTACATACAACTTCTGACAATGAATATGTATAATTTTTGCCTTTCAGAATTTATCTTCTCTCCCTGTTCCCATATGTTTTTCTTTTAACCTTTGAATTGGAAAAAAGACCCAACCACTCTGGTTGAGAATATCCTCGTGGTATGGTTTTATGTGCTTTGTTTAATATTCTGTCATTATTAAAGAATCAAAACCTAACAGATAATATGAGTTGGTAATTGTACTGTTCTGATTTTGTTTTCTCTTCTATATCTATGTCCTAAATCCAGATACTCTGAAAAACAAATTGCAGATGCAAAAATTGAGAAGATAATAATGAGAACACTCCCTGTAAGGACCTGTAGGATATGACCAAAATTGCAGAGACAAATCCACGGCCTAATACTTTCATGATTAAATGAGAATGAAAGTAAATAATTCTAAGCAGAATTAAAAAGTAAACCATATACTCTGTAATGAGCTCTTATAAATCAATATGAAAAAATGCAAATATCCCAGGAGAAAAATGGTTGAAAGAAGGGCTGTCAAGAAGGCCCATGTGAGCAAATAATTCTTGCGTTTCCAGAAAGGGAAGTCTAGCTAAAAATTTTTCAGATGCTGCTGTTGGAGGAAATAATGGAGAGGACATGATGGCTGGTTGACCCTGGAGCTGGACCCAGGCAATCGGAGGCTCCTCCCTCCCTGTCCTTGGGATGCATGATCCGCCCACCATTCAAACACGAGGCGCTGCTTCAGGAACGCAGCCTTGAGAGAGTAAGGTGTTGTTGGGATCATCTGGACTGAATACATGACTGAACCCACTTAAGCCTCCATAAAAGCTCTTGAGATGCTGGCGGTCAGGTGCAGAGACCTATTTCTCTCGTGGCCGCCCAAGACAAGCCTCGTAAGTAAGTTTCCTCGCTTATTACATCTGCTACCTACCAATCTGGAGTGGTCCACCTCTTTCTTCAGTCTCTCCTTGCCCTCTGTGGATGGGGGCCAGTTTGAGAACCAACTGCTTTGGGACCTTTGGGTCTTTGCTTTGGGACCCTTGACCACCAGGATTGTGCAATTTGCACCAGTTCTCCTCCCTTTCTTCTGCTCTGTTAAAAGATATGAAAAGGCAGTTTATGAAAAGACACTTACAGATGCCAATAGATATAATGAATGTTCATACTTACTACATAATAAGTAAAATGCAAAATAAATATGATGCTGATCTGCCACTTTGTCCTACCAAATTGGCAAAAATATAAAAGGATAATATCCAGGTGGACAAGGGTGTAGGAAAATGAGCATTTTTATATTGTTTGTGGAGTGTCAGCTGATTCAGCTTCTCTGAAGGACATTTGGGCCCCAGGCATCATGAGTCTCTTTTGATCCATCAATTTCACTTCCAGGATTTTATCCTGAGGGAATTAGGGATATGTGTAAAGGTAGATAAACAAGGATTTTCTTGTAGCATTTATAAGACGGGAAAATAAGCTACTATGCAGTCATTAAACATCCTCATTGCTATCTTTATCAAAAATTTACGGGATCCAAGGCATTGTACTAAATTAACGTGATATCTCACCTACGAGGTCAGTATTTAAAAAAAATTATGAAAGAGGTTATATAATTTATCAAAGGTCACATGGTGAACAATAAGGAAAGCTTAAATGAAATCCCAGTCTTAACTAACTACTATAATTACTATAATACATGTCCTCTGTCACGGAACAAGTATATTTAATAACATAAGGAAATGGTTACAACATATTGCTATATGAAACAATATCAGGCTATATTCAATTTCCATAATAGATATAGGACTGTTCAGATTTTCCAGTCCTTTTGCTAAGTTATGTTTTTCTAGGAATTAGTCCATTTAATTTATCATTTCAAATTTATCAGCAAAGTTGTTAATAATATTCACTTATATTTTAATGTCTGGAGACACTGTAGTTGATGTCCTTTTTTATTCCCTTTTTTTGCTTTTTTCTTGGCTTTGCAAGGGGTTGTTAATTTTATTAGGTCTTTCAGGGAACCAACTTTTTGCCTTGTTGATTCTCTCATATGGCTATTTTTTAACTTAATTTCTGATCTGATCTTTATTTTTTCCTCTCTTCAGTTTCTTTGGGTTTAATTTGATGTTCTTTCTCTTTCTAACTTCTTAAGATGACAGCTGAGAGCATTGTTTTTTAGCCTTTCTCGTTTTTCTAATGTGCACATTTAAGGCCATAAATGTCCTTCTAAGTGTGGCTTTAGCCCTTCATCTGCAAAAATGGATATGTAGTTTACAAAAAATCATTGTCATTCACTTCAAATATTTCTCACTTTCATGATCTCCTTTAATCTATGAGCTATTTAGAAGGGTATTGGTTAATTTCCAAACATAAGGGTTTTTTAGTTATCTCTTTGTTATTAATTACACCGTGATTAGTCAGGACATAACCTGTATCACTTAAATCTTCTGAAATTTCTTGAAACTTGATTTTTGTCTCAGGTTTGGGACAATTTGGTAAATATTCTGTGGTATTTGAAAAGAATGTGTATTTGACACTAGTTGGGCCCACTGTTCTATATCTATCCATTGGGCCATTTGTTAATCTTGTTCAAATCTATATCCTTACTGATTTTATGTTTGCTTTTTCTATCAGTAATTGAGAAGGACATGTTGAAGTCTCTAACCATCATGTGGATTTTTCTTTTATTTCTGCCAGTTTTTTGTTTATATATTTTGGGGTAATGTTCTTAGGTTCATAATACAAATTTAGACATTGTATTTTCCCCTTAGACCTACTCTTTTATGAAATGTCCCTCTTTATGTCCACGGTGCTTTGTAAAGTCCGCTTTATCTTAGAGTAGTGAAGATACCTAGCTGTCTTTTGGTTGATGTTTGCATGGAATACATAATTTTACCATCCTTTTACTCTCAACCTCATTTATTTATGGTGTATCTTTTCTATGTGATTGAGTTGCTTATTTTTAATCTGACAGTCTGACAACCTTTTTTAAAAATTATGTATCTGATCTATTCGCAGTCAATGTATTATTGATATATTTGGGTTTAAACCTATCATCTTGGTTCTTATTAGTACTTTTACTTAGAATTTATACTAGTTCTGGATAATGTGAAGATGGTAGAGTACTCTCTCCACCTCCTCCCACCCCCACCCCGCCTTGTGTGCTACTAATGTCAAGGATATTAACGGTATATCTTAAACTCCATATAACATTGCTACTATTATTTTGTAGTCAATATTCACTTAGATATACTGACCCACTTGATCATTTCCGTTGTTCTGCATTCCGTCCTGCATCTAGGTGCTTCTTTCTGGGATGATTTTCCTTTCTCTTGAAGAACTCCCTTCTGTATTTGCACAAGTGTATTTGTGCTGATCACAAATCGTCTCAGTTTTTGTATTAAATGTATTTTGCCTTAAACTTTGAAGGATTTTTTGCTGGAGATAGAATTCTGTGTTGAGAGATGTTTTCTTTCAGCACTTTGAAGCTATTCCGTTGTCTTCTTGCTTCTCTTCTTTCCTGTTGAGAAATTGGCTGATGGTCTCAGCGTCGTTCTTTTAAAGGCAAACTCTCTCTTTTCCTCTGCTGACTTTAAGATCTTCTCTCTGTCTTTGTTTTTCAGCAGTTTGACCGGGATGAACTTGGGTGTGGTTTTCTTTGTCTTTGCTCTTCTTGGAGTTTGTAGCACTTCCTGGTGTTTTTGTCATTTTTTGGGAAAAACTTTGCCAGTATTTCCTCAAATATTGCTTCTGCTTTCTTCTCTCTCTTATTCTTCGATACTTTGTCCACATCCCACAAGTCTTTAACGTGCGTTTCTGCATTTTTCCATTTTGACTCTCCGTGTTCCAGCCTGTGTATTTTCTTCTGATGTTTTCTTCACTAATTGTCTCTTCAGTTGTATGTAACCTCCTGTTGTCAACCTACAAGGTTTTTATTTTTTGGTTCTAGACTTTCTGTTTAACTTATTTGCTGCTTTCCCGTTCTCTGCTGAAATTCTCCATCTTCTCATTTAATTGATTGAACATAATCTATTGACTATGCACCACTTGTGAGTTTGTTTCTATTGTGTTTTTTTCTTGCTTTGCAGATAATTCCTCTTTTTGTCTGTTGTTTGGTTTTGTTTTGTTTTTATTGAGTGCCAGGTATTTTTTTATGAAAAATTTTAGAGATAATTTGAGGCTCTGAGTGATCTTTTCTTCCTCCAGGGAAGATTTCCTTCAGATCTTGTAGACAGCGCATCTGGACAGATGAACTTACTCCCATCAGAAATCGGGACCAGATTCAAATCTGCGCTTAAGTTCTCGTGAGGGCTAGGCTGCTCGTAGTTCACCCTACTATCTTTTGGAGCTCACTGCAAGTGCAGGCTGTTCACCAGAGCCCCTCCTCCTTGGGGTGCCTTGAACTGAATTTTTATTCCCCTGGTCCTGTGAGAATAAAGAAAATTGTGCTCACTGCCTCAACCTCTCATTTGTCGTTTTCTTTTTTTTATAAGATTTTTTTTTTTTATTTTTCCTTTTTCTCCCCAAAGCCCCCCGGTACATAGTTGTATATTCTTAGTTGTGGGTCCTTCTAGCTGTGGCGTGTGGGATGCCGCCTCAGCATGGCTTGATGAGTGGTGTCATGTCCGTGCCCAGGATTCAAACCGACGTTGAAATCCTGGGCAGCTGCAGCGGAGCGTGCGAACTTAACCACTCAGCCACGGGGTCAGCCCACATTTGTCGTTTTCATTTTCAGAATTGGCAATTTGCCTTGAGGTGAAATGTGCCTTTAATTCTGGAATTACTTCTCTTGGTTCCCCTCCTCTCTTAAATCTTGGTCCCACAATTTGTCACTGCCTTGGTAATTCTTTGAGGCCAATGTATATTTCAAACATATGTATTTTAAAACATTGTGCCCATCTTTTAGTTCTCAATAGGAGGGTTATTCTAAAGCTATGCATCATCCATTGCAGGAAGTGGAACTCCATTTTTTTTCTCTATTTATATAAATATGCAGAGACAAAAGAATCAAGGAATTTAGAATTTTTGTAGGATAATGGATGTTTTTGTTTTCTTTTTTACTCCCTTGTGATGTATATGTTTCCTGAAAAGAGCGTGAATTGCTTAGATTTATTAAAATTAATGTATCTAAATAGAACATTAAAATTAGTATATATAATAAGATACTAGTAGCAGCAATTTATTTGTTATTGTTTAAAAACATTATTATAACAATAATAAAAGATATATAAACCAAACCATCACCCATAATCCCCTCATTTAAACTTACATTTTTTTATTTTCCAGTCTGGGCCTTTATTTCATATACAGATATAACAGTGGACACGTGAATATTCATAACATTGAACTTTAATGATGTACTTTGAAAAAAAATAGGTGTCTCTATTTTTTCTAATACTACGTTTCTAATTCTGGTCCAACATCTTCCTATTTTTTGCCTAGACCTAAAAAAGATTGGCATATTTATAGATTTCTTGTTCTATCCGATAGATGTATAGTTAAAATACCGAATAAAATGGTTAAAAATGTTAACGTCACCAGAAGATGTATATATCTTTTTACAAATGTTTTCCTTTCAGATCAGAAGAGGCATAGGAGAATTTGCTTCTGAATATTACAGTTGACTTTGCCTGCCTTGTAAAGCTGTTTTGCAGCCAGGATAGATCATTTCCACTCTTCTTCATTTCAAATCCATTTGTCAAACTCCAGGTGCACTTCTTTTCCAAGAACAATGCCTGTGTGTCATTAACGGTAACGATATTGATCTTTAATAATATTAGACTCTGCTGACTTGAAGTCTTTTCACGATATCTCTGTTATCACATAAACTTTTGGAAAAGAGAAATTATTAGTCAGATTCTCATTAATATCATTACATTTATGGGTGTCTTAATGAAATTCATGGCAATGTAAGAAGCAGCTAAATTCTAAAAGAATTCCAAGATTTTTTGTAGTTATGTAATATTTACCGGGTGAAAATAGGAAATAAAAATGAGTTTATTCTCTGAAATAGAAAGTTTCAAACAGTGACCTGGAGGACAGTCTTCTCTGAAAATGATACTAACAATTCTTGGTGTGTTTAAAATGTCAGTCATATTATGAAAAAACCATAGAGATTAACCCAGGCCAGATATCCACTTCCTTAAAAATGTGGTGACTGCAGGTTAGGGCGTGAATCTTATTTTTATGAAGGGCTCCAGTTAAGAACTCATATAGAATGCCCACTCTGGAAACTTCCTTAGAGGTCGTAGAACAACCTTAGCTTCTCTCTTTCTAGATGAGACTCCGGAGGTTATTTCAGATATCAAGTTGGTGGACAATTTCATGAAAACTAGAACAGTAGTTGGCCTAGAGCATATGTTCTATAAACGTTAATTTCTTTTCCCTTTTTCCTAGAACACAGAAACCTAGTTTCCCATTCTTGAGATGAATGCATCGTGATTTGTCTGTTGCATTAATCATCCAATCTGTGATAAAGAGTGATCCCCAAATCTCAGTGGCAAATAATAACAAAGACTTATTTCGTCACCTCATTGCACATCCTCTGTGGTTGGGCTGGAGCTGTCCCCTATTGCTGCAGGTTGCCTGCAGCTGCAGCTGTGGGCGGGGCTCTGTTTCATATGGCTCTTTTCTGTGAGTCTTCATCTTGGAATCCAGGCTGATGGCGCATCCCACCTAGGATATGCTGTTCTTCAGGCAGAGATTAAAAAGCAAGAGCAGGCATCTTAAATAAGCTCCTACTTGGGGGGAGCACACTGTCATTTCTGCTCACATTTGTTGGCCAATCAAGTCCATGGCCAGGTTTGAAAAAGGGCAGGGAGATGTGCTCAGCCTGCAGGAATCATGGCAAACAATGAAGATGTGTAATTCTCTTGCAGGATAGGGAGCAAATTGTTGTCAACAGTAATACCACACAATTGACAAATATTTTAACGTGCTACCTTTATTTGGCCTACTATTCTTTTTTTCAATTCTAGCTCTGCTGAAATGGAAGACACTGGTTCTTGCTACATTTTATATGGCATAGCTGAGTTCTAATTTTTTTCCTGTTAGACTAACAATGCAGATCTCTTTTTGGTTACTCAGGAAGCATCTTTTCTTTTCTTTTCTTTGTTTTTTAGGAAGATTAGCCCTTAGCTAACATCTGCTGCCAATCCTCCTCTTTTTGCTGAGACAGACTGGCCCTGAGCTAGCATCCATGCCCATCTTCCTCTAGTTTATATGTGGGACGCCTGCCACAGCATGGCTTGATGAGCGGTGCCTTGTCCGCATCAGGGATCCGAACTGGCGAACCCTGGGCCACCGAAGCGGAACTTGCGCACTTAATCGCTGTGCCACCGGCCCAGCCCAGGGAGCATATTTTCAAAGCTGCAATAGAATTTGAGAACCAATTTATTTTTCTTGGAATCAAATTGTTGTTACTAAACTTGAGGATGTTTATTTTCTTTTGAAAAATGCTTAATGGAAGGGGGACATTATGTGCAGGAGACTGTTGTCTTTTATCCTCTGAAAGAAGACTTGCAAAGCCTTCAACTTAATCCTCAGAGAAAATGTCAACTTTAGGTGGCTAAGTATTGCTGGTGGTACCAATAGAAAGTTGAAAAGCCGTGGGACTAGAAAGTATGTTTCTGCAAAGTCTTTTAAAAATGTTTTAAAGCTCAATTTAACAATTGACAGGGTATTAATTATGCCTCCAGAGCCTTACTCAAAATTCATTTTTAGGAAGAGGAAGGTTCTGTGTAAATTGGGGGTAGGGTAGGGGAAAGGAATGGGGAAGAGAAGAGAGCTAGTCATTTAGAGTCTACTGCATTTTTCTTATACTTCAAAAATGCATTTAAACTTGAGAGCAATCCTTTAATGGATGGATGGGTGAAGACAGAGGTGACAGTGAGAGAAGGGGAGAAGGGTCATCTTTTCCACAGCAGAGAAGTGGGTGACGTCTTCAGATTCTTAACATTAAAATCTGGCTTTCTATCATGTATCTATATCTGAGTGGTGAGTATATTCACTTGTAAAAAAAAGAAAAAAAGGAAAGAGTGGAACTTCAAGAGACATAAAAGGGACTATAGAGAGAAATCTTCTTGCCAAGTGTGCCCCCAGCCACCCAGTTCCCTTCCACAGAGGCAATCTGTGTCATCTGTTTCTAGTGTGGCATTATAGCAGTATTTTAGTCATTTAAAAGTAAATACATTTAACTACATATTTATCCCTTTTTTATACAAAATGTATCAGTTCTACACTCAGCTTTCACTTAATATGTCTTGGAGACAATTTCATGTAAATATACAATCAGTCCCCTCCCCACGCCTTCACCTCTTCTTTTTTTTAAGGCAGTTTGGGTCTTACATTGTAAAAATATACCATAAGCTACCAAGTGGTAGTGCGTTTCTTCTTTCTGGAAGCATATGTTGAGTCTTCTGTATCCCCAGAATTGTGCCGCCCAGAGGACAATTAGTAGGGGCCCTCAGGGGACTTATCAGCTTGTAACTTACATTTATTTGTTACTGTGGCTGACTAACTCCTGTTTGTTTCCCCAGTGATAAACAGCAACACCCTCATGAATGCTCCTTTTTCTCACTTTGGGAGGTCACACACAAGGGAACAGCAAAGCCAGGGAAACTGAGTCCTCTACCGCAGCACAAAGGGAGAGGTTCCCTGAGGACCAGTCCAGTTGATGGTAGCTCTAAAATGGAAAGGAAAGCAGGCAAAGCCCAACGTGGGGGTGAAATGGGCTCATAGAGGCGAACAGGGCAGATGCAGGCAGAGTGGTGACAGGACAGGCTGCTAAAGGCAGAGGTCTGTGTGGTTTGCTAGACACTCACCTTTTCAGTCCTCAACCTTCAGAAGAGCCATACTTGCTAGAGAGAATTTGCTGTGATTTTTGAATGTAAATGCAAACGTGCATCAGTTCAGAGTGCTATTAAAAGGAGAATCACACCAAATTAGAGGATATGAAAATGAAAAGTCATTTGAGTGAATTACCTATTAAATGTCAACCACGATCTAATAATACGTTTTCTTTCATATATGAAGGCAGTGCCACTCCTCTGCTGTCAGTAGGGATATTTCCTGCCTCTGTCTTGCTTTGTCCCCTTTGCCACCAACTAGGGTGAGGAGTCAGATGGAAGTCATGAAACACAGTGACCCAGAATAGCATTCATGAGAACTGACCCCTGGCCACGGCTTCATGAACACCTTGTCTGGTGTTCTCCTGAGATTAATCGGCCTCAGGCAAGAATCTGATAGTTGAATAATTACATAATGCATATTTCCATAATACTTAAGTGCATGGGTTATTATTAAAGAATGTATGCAGTTTTTTTCCTAATTGTTCTAGGTAGAACTTTTATAGATGGCAAACAGTGGTATAAACAGTTAAAATGAGATTTTCAAGGCTGTGCGACATAATCTATTGAGACGTAAGAATTTTATTGAATCCCATTTAGTCAGAGTTTTTGAAAATACCTTTTCTTTAGAAGAAGTTGCATCTGCTAGGAAGTGGGCACAAGCATCCTTGATGTTTGTTGGCGCTGATTGTCTACCTACTTAACGACTAAGAGTACCATTCAGGATCTCATTCCCAACCACTTTACCCTGAGCTTCTCACGCTTTCGACTCAACAGGTCTTCTTTTGAACTTGTCTTCTGCTTGAAATCCATAAAATATAAGTTTTACAGAGCTGTGTCCTCCAGACAAATGTAGTGACATTTTCAAATGCCACAGCACATTGTGAAAATCCTGATTTCTTCATCCTGATGAGCAGCATGTACTAGATGGTGGGCTTCAGCATGTCAGTAAACTTTGGAGTAACCAAGACTGTGCTTTCACATTTTCCCCCTCCCCAGATCCCCCAAATTTATTTTCTCCCTCGCCTCCCTGCAGCTGGACTCCTGGAAGCCCAGTTCTGTTCCAGCTCTTGAACCTGTCCCAGTGGGGACATGGGAAGGAGAAGCCCCAGCCTCCCTACTTTGTGAAACTTAGAATTAAACCTTGCATCAGACCAGACATTGGATGTGTCTTCCCTGAGGTCAGTTTCTGCAGCAGGTTGTTTACTCTCAGCCTGTATTTTATGTCCAAATGAGTGAGGAACCTCTGGATCTCAGCCTAGTCCCTATCTTTCTTGGCCTGATGTTGCTGCCTTTGGTTTGAGCCTAATTGCTTTGAAATTTATGTGTGACTGTAATATAGCCTAGTGGGTAAGAGTTTGGGTGCTGGAGTCAGGATGACATGATTTGAAATTCTGGTTCTACAGTGTACTAGCAAAGTGACCATGGGAAAGTTATTAACCTCTCTACAGACCTCAGCTTTTCTCATCTATAAAATGGTGATAATAATAGTACCTCCCTTAAAAGGTTGTTGAGGATTAAGTGAAGTGATGCATGTTGAATTCTTGGCACCCAATGATTGCTCAATAAGTGTTAGCTATTATTATTATGACTAGGATGTTGACTATTTGCCCCAACCAGTACAGATAGATAGCAACTCTAAAGTTCCTTATGGGTAGAGACCATCATACGTCCACGTGGCGTATAAGTCAATGTTTGTTGAATAAGTAAACGATGGGAATGCCCTTGTTAAACAGTTAGCTTTCAAGTTAGAGGCTCCACTAAACATGAACTCATAATCTAAAAATACAAAACACATGGAAACAATCCACCTTGAGTAAGAGTCACCAGAAACAACAAGTAGCAGAAGGAACTAGGAACTTCAGGAATTTGAACGATAGAGTTATTGAGTACCAAATAAAATAGTATGTAAGATGCTTTTTAAAAAAGGGTGGAATAGAGAACATGAGAAAGAAATATTATGATACTGTAGTGATTTTCCACAACCTCTTTTTGTTCCCTTAAGATTTCTTGAGAATCATTTTATCATCCTAAGAGTCCAGGACGTGGGTCAGCTGATATCTTCAGCCTCATATAACCAAGAGAAAGAAGAGAGGGAGCACACTCATATGCTGACCCTGTTATGCATGGTTCTCCACTAGCAAATGTGGTATGATCTGTGCCCTGGAATATGACTTATAATTAGAATTTCTTCTCTTTGGAGAGGAGATTGAAGTGGGGGTGGGCTTCAGAGGAGAGGTGTGAGGAGGGTATGGGAGGAAAGACAGAGACCTAAAAAAATGTGCTTTGTCATGGAAAACTGTAACGTCAGAGAATATGTTTAGGGAAAAGAAATTATTCCATCAAATTGTTTAATTCAACAAAATTATTCTTGCTCTTTATATCATAATTATCTTAATTAAAAAACATTTTCAAAGTACATTTTAGTCATGAAGACCCAGACATGTTTATGCAATGATTAAAAATGCAATGATCTAGAAGTGACATCAGCAACATGGCAGAATGAGCTGTTCCCTTTCTATCTCCTCCTTTGAACTACCACTAAATGGACATTCATTGATTAATGGGGGATACCCACACAGCACAACAGGATGAGAGACCCATGCAGCTATACATATGAAAGTGGATGGACTGGGCCTCTGGGAAGTAGTGGAGATAGGTGAGCACTCCATGACCCTTGCATGGCAGCTCTGTGTGCACGCTCAAATGCTTTCCTGGCTGGGAGTGCCCATAGTGCTGCTGCTGCCCTGCAAGTGGGAACACAACTTGGTGAGACTGTAAGAAGCAGCGGCAGCAGCCCTGAGCCCACCCACGAGTGCTTTCCTGGCAAGTGTGACCACCCACTGTATCCCCACAACCTCCAGCAAACAGGGTGGGATCAGAAACACAGATCCTGCTTCCCACCAGTGGTAGCAGGTGGAATCTGTGACCTGATACTAACACAGATGTGCCAGAAAAGGATTAGAGTCACAAACGCCATGAGAAACTACAGTAACAATTCAGAGCAGAAGGAAAATGACAAATCTCCAGAATCCAACCCTGAAGTCACAGAAATTTACAATCTAAATGACAGAGAATTCAAAATAGCTGTCATAGAGAAACTTAACAGGTTCCAAGAAAACTCAGAAAGACAGTTCACTGAGCTCAGTAATAAAATTAATGAGAAGAAGGAATAGTTCACCAAAGAGATTGAAACTATAAAAAAAACCAAGGAGAAATTCTGGATATGAAGAACACAATTAATGAGATAAAAATAATCCAGAATCCTTGAAAAATAGAGCTGACATTATGGAGGAAATAATTAGTGATTTAGAGGATAGAAATATAGAATTGCTTCAGGTGGAGGAGGAGAGAGAACTAAGATTTAAAAAACATGAAGGAATTCTTTGAGAAATATCTGACTCAATTAGGAAAAACAGCATAAGGATTATAGGTATTCCAGAGGGAGATGAGAGGGAGAAAGGAGCAGAGAGCTTGTTGAAAGAAATAATAGCTGAGAACTTCTCAAACCTGGGGAACAAACCAGACTTACAAATACATGAAGTCACTAAAACTCCTAATTACATCAATGCTAAAAGACCTTCTACAGGGCATATAATAGTAAAACTGGGAAAAGTCAATGACAAAGAAAAATTATTAAGGGCAGCAAGGCAGAAGAAAATAACCTGCAAAGGAACCTGTATCAGGCTTTCAGCAGATTTCTCAGCAGAAACCTTACAGGCTAGGAGAGAATGGAATGATTTATGCAAAATACTGAAAGACAAAATCTTTCAGCCAAGAATACTCTATCCAGTGAAGCTATCCTTCAGATATGGTGGAAAAATAAGACTTTCCCAGATAAAGAAAAGTTGAGGGAGTTCATCAGCACTAGACCTCCCCTACAAGAAATGACCAAGGATGCCCCCTCATGTGGAAATAAAAAGGCAAAGGTCTATAAAGCTTTGAGCAAGGAGATAAGTAGACAGAAAAAATCAGAAAACTGCAGCTCTCTTTCAGAACAAGGTAGCAAATAACTATAACTTAAAAGAAAAAGGGAAGGAAAGCATCAAAATTAACTATAAACACTTCAACTTATTTACAAACTCACAACACAAAACAGAATAATTTGTGACAACAATAACTCAGAAAGGGAAGAGGTAGGGGTTGAAACCTACTTAGGCTAATGGAGATAAGAGGTTATTAGAAAATGGACTTTTTCATCTATGAGATCATTTACACAAACCTCATGGTAATCACTAAGCAAAAAATCAAAGCAGAGTCACAATTCAAAAAAAAGAGAAAACTGAGAAAACCACCAAAATGAAATGGCAGTCAAAAACACAAAGAAAGAGAAAAAATGGAAATATAGAATAACTGGAAAACAACAGGTAAAATGGCAATATTAAGCTCTAATATGTCAATAATCACTCTAAATGTAAATGCATTGAATTCTCCAATCATAAGACACAGAGTAGCTGGATGGGTTAAAAACCCAGATGCAACAATATGCTGCCTCCAGGAAACACATCTCAGCTCTGAAGACAAACATAGGCTCAGAGTGAAGGGATGGAAGGTGATACTCCAAGCAAATGGCAAACAAAAGAAAGCAGGTATTCCCATACTTGCATCAGACAAAGCAGACTTCAAGATGAAAAAAGACAATGAAAGACAAAGGGGAGCAGTATATAATGATTAAAGGGACTTTCCACCAACAGGATATAGCACTTATGAATATATATGCACCTAACACAGGAGCACCAAAGTATATAAAGCAGCTATTAACAGACCTAAAAGGAGAAATTAACAGCAAAACAATAATAGTAGGGGACCTCAACGCCCCACTTATATCATTGTATAGATCATCCAGACAGAAAGCCAACAAGGAAATAATCGATTTAAATGAAACACTTGATCAGATGAAATTAATAGATATAAATGTAGAGCATTCCATCCGAAACCAGCAGAATACACATTCTTCTCAAGTGCGCATGGAACGTTCTCAAAGATAGACCATATGTTGGGAAACAAGGCAAGCCTCAATAAATTTAAGAAGATTGAAATCATATCAAGCATTTTTTCTGACCACAATGCTAAAAAACTAGAAATCAACTATAAGAAAAATGCTGAGAAAGTCACAAATATGCAGAGACCAAACAACATGCTACTGAACAACCATTGGATCAATGAAGAAATCAAAGGAGAAATAAAATACCTGGAGACAAATGAAAATGAAAATACATCTTACCAACTCTTAAGGGATTCAGCAAAAGTGATTTTAAGAGGGAAATTTATAGCAATACAGGCTCACCTCAACAAACAAGAAAAATCTCAAATAAGTAATCTTAAACTACACCTAACAGAACAAGAAAAAGAAGAATAAACAAAGCCCAAAGTCAGCAGAAGGAGGGAAATAATAAAAATTAGAGCAGAAATAAATGAAATAGAGACTCCCCCCCACCCCCAATGTAGAAAGGATCAATGAAACTAAGAGCTGGTTCTTCGAGAAGATAAACAAAATTGACAAACCATTAGCCAGGCTCACTAAGATAAAAAGAGAGAAGGTTGAAATAAATAAAATTAGAAATGAAAGAGGAGAAATTAGAACAGATACCACAGAAATACCAAGGATTATAAAAGAATACTTTGAAAAACTATATGCCAACAAATTAGATAACCTAGAAGGAATGGATAAATTCTTAGACTC
Source organism: Equus caballus (assembly GCF_041296265.1). Classification (NCBI taxonomy): domain Eukaryota; kingdom Metazoa; phylum Chordata; class Mammalia; order Perissodactyla; family Equidae; genus Equus; species Equus caballus. The sequence continues at coordinate 15,308,464 of NC_091708.1, forward strand.
ATACAACTTTGCAAAACTGAATCAAGAAGAAATAGAGAATCTGAGTAGACCAATCACAAGTAAAGAGATTGAAACAGTAATCAAAAACCTCCCAGAAAACAAAGTTCAGGACCAGATGGCTTCTCTGGAGAATTCTACCAAACATTCAAAGAAGATTGAATACCTATCCTTCCTTCTCAAACTATTCCAAACGGAACACTTCCTAATTCATTCTATGAGGCCAACATCACCTTGATATCAAAACCAGACAAGGACAATCAAAGAAGGAAGGTTACAGGCCAATATTGCTGATGGACATAGATGCAAAAATCCTTGACAAAATATTGGCAAACTGAATACAGCAATACATCAAAAGGATCATACACCATGATCAAATGGGATTTATACCCAGGATGCAGGGATGGTTCAACATCCACAAATCAATCAATGTGATACACCACATTAACAAAATGAGGAATAAAAATCACGTGATCATCTTAATAGATGCAGAGAAAGCATTTGACAAGATCCAACATCCATTTATGATAAGAACTCTCAATGAAATGGTATAGAAGGAAAGTACCTCAACATAATAAAATCTATATATGACAAACCCACAGCCAATATCATACTCAATGGGAAAGAACTGAAAGCCATCCATCTGAGAACAGGAATAAGAAAAGTGTGCCCACTCTTGTCACTGCTATTCAATACAGTACTGGGGGTTTGGTCAGAGCAAGAAAAAGAAATAAAAGGAATCCAAATGGAAAGGAAGAAATGAAACTCTCACTGTTTGCAGGTGACATGATTCTGTGTGTAGAAAACCCTAAAGAATCTATCAGAAAACTATTAGAAATAATCAACTACAGCAAAGTTGCAGGGTACAAAGTCAACTTACAAAAATCAATTGCATTTCCATATGCTAATAATGAACTAGCAGAAAGAAGTCAAGAACACAATCCTATTTACAGTCACAACAAAAAGAATAAAATATCTGGGAGTAAATTTAACCAAAGAGGTGAAAGACCTATACAAGGAACACTATAAGACATTATTGAAAGAAATTGAGGAAGATATAAAGAAATGGAAAGATATTCCATGCTGATGGATTGGAAGAATAAACATAGTTAAAAGGTCCATATTACCTAAAGCAATCTACAGATTCGATGCCATCCTAATCAGAGTCCCAATGACACTCTTCAAAGAAATAGAACAAAGAATCCTAAAGTTTATATGGAACAACAAAATACCTTGAATAGCCAAGGCAATCCAGAGAAAAAAACAAAGCTGGAGGCATCACAATCCTGGACTTCAAAATATACTACAAAGCTATAGTAATCAAAACAGCATGGCACTGGCACAAAAACAGGCACACAGATCGATGGAACAGAATTGAAAGCCCAGAAATAAAACCACACATCTACGGACAGCTAATCTTCGACAAAGGAGCCAAGAACATACAATGGAGAAAGGAAAGTCTCTACAATAAATGGTCCTGGGAAAACTGGTTAGCCACAGGTAAAAGAATGAAAGTAGACCATTATCTTTCTCCAAACACAAAAATTAACTCCAAATGGATTAAACACTTGAATGTAAGACCTGAGTCCATAAAATTCCTAGACGAAAATATAGACAGTACACTCTTTGACATCAGTGTCAGCAGCATCTTTTCAAATACCATGTCTACTCAGGCATGGAAAACAAAAGAAAAAATTAACAAATGAGACTACTTCAGACTAAAAAGCTTCTGCAAGTCAAAGGAAATCATGAACAAAATTAAAAGACAACCACTAATTGGGAGAAAATATTTGCAAATCATATATCCAACAAGGGATTAATTTTCAAAGTGTATAAAGAACTCATACAACTCAACAGCAACAAAACACCCAATCAAAAAGTGGGCAGAGGATATGAACAGACATTTTTCCAAAGAAGATATGCAGATGGCCAACAGACACATGAAAAGATGGTCAACATTGTTAATTATTAGGGAAATGCAAATCAAAGCTACAATGAGATATCACCTTACACCTGTCAGAATTGCTATAATTACCAAGACAAAAAATAAATGTTGTAGAGGATGTGAGGAAAAGGGAACACTTGTACTACTGGTGGGAATGAAAACTTGTGCAGCCACTGTGGAAAACAGTGGGGATATTTCTCAAAAAATTAAAAATAGAAATACCATATGATCCAGCTATTCCCCTACTGGGTATTTAACCAAAGAAGTTGAAATCAACAATTAAAAGAGATTTATGCACCCCTACATTCATTACAGCATTATTCACAATAGCCAAGATGTGGAAGCAACCCAAGGGCCGTACTATGGTTGAATGGATAAAGAAGATGTGGTATATATATACAATGGAATACTACTCTGCCATAAAAAAGGACAAAATTGTCCCATTTGCAACAATATGGGTGGATCTTGAGGGTATGGTGTTAAGTGAAAGAAGACAGAGAAGGGCGAATAATGCATGATTTCGCTCATATGTGGAAGATAAACACATGGGTAAAGAGAATACATTAGTGGTTACCAGAGGGGAAGGGGGCTGGGGAGTGGGCAAAAAGGATAAAGGGGCAAATGCATATGGTGACAGATAAAAATTAGACTACTGGTGGTGAGCCTGATCAGTCTACACAGAAATTGGTAAATAATAATGTACACCTGAAATTGCACAATGTTATAAACCATTATCTCAATAAAATAAAATAAAAAGAAATGATCTACGTGTCTCCATTTTTAGAAGTCCTCAGGATTGCTCAGTTTGAGAACCACCAGTGAATGTTTGTCATCTTGTGGCAACACAAGAAAACTCCATGTGTGAACATCTTCCAGCATTGGCTGCTGCATGTTCTTTGTCCACTTGGGGCTTCTGCTCCTCCTCCCCTATGTTGCTGGCTTCTTTTCTGATCCCTCAGAAGGGAAAAGGCATCATTCTCTTGACATGGGCATTTCTATTCTGAATGGAGGCTGAAGAAAGCTCCCTCATCTTTGATGAACTCAGCAGTATCCTGGTTTCTTCCTGCTGAGGTCTTTCTGCCCCTCCAGGGTCTCTCTTGGACAAGATTTAAGAAGACCCACGCTAGCTCCCTTGTGCTTGGTCCCCATCTGGTCCTCGGGACGTAGTTCACACACCTTTGTTCCACAAACTCCGGGAATGTAGGCTGCCCCAAGAAGCTGCCTCTCATTTGCTTTTCTAGCAAAGCCATTAGCTAGCTGGTTTCTTGCCCTTTAGATTTTTCAGGTGAGAGTTGGTCTATATGTCCCCATCTCTAGAGGCCAAACATCAAACTCTCAAGCGGTTTTCTTCAAGCCCCTCTGTGCTGATTTGCAGAGATGGGGAAACACCCCCCAGTTTACCACCTGAGGAAGGGGGGGGCTTCTTCGTACACCAGCAGCTTTCTCCAAAATCTCCTAATTTCTGACTTCTGACCCTTTCATATCCTGATACAGCTGAGGGAGTAGGAGACATGTAACTTAAAAAAATATTTTTTTTATTGTGGTCTAAATAGTTTATAACATTGTGAAATTTCAGTTGTACACTGATATTTGTCAGATACCACATAAATGTGCCCCTGCACCCCTTGTGCCCCCGCTCCCCCTGGTAACCACTAAATTGTTCTCTTTGTCCATAAGTTTATTTATATTCCACATATGAGTGAAATCATATGGTGTTTGTCTTTCTCCGTCTGGCTTACTTTGCTTAACATAATACCCTCTAGGTCCATCCATGTGCCTGTGAATGGGACGATTATGTCTTTTTTATGGCTGAGTAGTATTCCATTGTGTATATATACCACATCTTCTTTATCCAATCATCAGTCCATGGACACTTGGGTTGCTTCCATGTCTTGGCTGTGGTAAATAATGCTGCAATGAACATAAGGGTGCATAAGTCTCTTTGTATTGTTGATTTCACGTTCTTCATGGCGGGATAGCTAGGTCATATGGTAATTCTATTTTTCATTTTTCTTTTTTTTTAAAGGTTGGCACCTGAGCTAAGAACTGTTGCCAATCTTCTTTTCTGTTTGTGTGCTTTTTCTTCCAGAATCCCCCCAGTACGTAGTTGTATATTTTAGTTGTGGGTCCTTCTAGTTGTGGCATGTGGGACACCTCCTCAACATGGCCTGACGAGTGGTGCCATGTCTGTTCCCAGGAGCCGAACCAGCGAAACCCTGGGCCACTGAAGCTGAGCGCTTGAACTTAACCACACGGCCACCGGGCCAGCCCCCTATTTTCCATTTTTTGAGAAATCTCTCTACTGTTTTCCAAAGTGGCTACACCAGTTTGCATTCCCACCAGCAGAGTATGAGGGCTCCCTTTTCTCCACAACCTCTTAAACATTTATTATTTTTTTCTTGGTGATTATAGCTATTTTAATGGGCATAAAATGATATCTAAGTGTAGTTTTGATTTGCCTCTCCCTGATAATTAGTGATGTTGAGCATCTTTTCATGTGCCTATTGGCGATCTGTATATCTTCCTTGGAGAAATGTCTGTTCATATCCTCTGCCCCCTTTTTGATAGAGTTGTTCATTTTTTTGTAGTTCAGTTGTGTGTGTTCTTTATATATTATGGAGATTAATCCCTTATCAGATATATGATTTGCAAATAATTTTTCCCAGTTGGTGGGTTGATTTTTCATTTTGATCTTGGTTTCCTTTGCCTTCCGGAAGCTCTTTAGTCTGATGAAATCTCACTTTATTTTTTCTTTTGTTTCCCTGTCTGAGTGGATTTTGTATTTGTAAAGATCCTTTTAAGGCTGATGTCAAAGAGTGTACTGCCTATATTTCCTTCCAGAAGTTTTATGGTTTCAGGTTTTACCTTCAAGCCTTTGGTCCATTTTGAGTCAATTTTTGTGTATGGAGAAAGATAATGGTCTACTTTCATTCTTTTGCATGTGGCTGTCCAGTTTTCCCAGCACTATTTATTGAAGAGACTTTCCTTTCTCCATTGTATGTTCTTGGCTCCTTTGTCGAAGATTAGCTGTCCGTAGACGTGTGGTTTTATTTCTGGGCTTTCAATCGGTTCCACTGATCTGTGTGTCTGTTTTTGTGCCAGTACCATGCTGTTTTGATTACTATAGCTTTGTAGTATGTTTTGAAGCCAGAGATTGTTATCCCACCAGCTTTGTTCTTGCTTCTCAGGATTGCTTTAGCTATTTGGGGTCTTTGGTTGCCTCATATGAATTTTAAGATTCTTTGTTCTATTTCTTTGAAGAATGTCACTGGGATTCTGATTAGGATTGCACTAAATCTGTAGATTGCTTTAGGTAGTATGGACATTTTAACTATATCTTCCAATCTATGAGCATGGAATCTCTTTCCATTTCTTTATGTCATTATCAATTTCTTTCAGTAATGTCTGATAGTTTTCCTTGTATAATTCTTTTACTTCTTTGGTTAAATTTATTCCCAGATATTTTATTCTTCCTGTTGAGATTGTAAATGGGGTTGCATTCTTGAGTTCTTGTTCTGTTAGTTTGTTATTAGAGTATAGAAATGCCACTGATTTTTGTAAGTTAACTTTGTATCCTGCAACTTGCTGTAGTTGTTGATTATTTCTAATAGTTTTCTCATGGATTCTTTAGGGTTTTGTATATAATCATGTCATCTGCAAACAGTGAGAGTTTCACTTCTTCAGTGCCTAGGTGGATTTCTTTTCTTTCTTTTTCCTGCCTAATTGCTCTGGACAAAACCTCCAGTCCTATGTTGAATAAGAGTGGTGATAGGGGCATCCTTGTCTTCTTCCTGTTCTGAGAGGGCTGGCTTTCAGTTCTTCACCATTAAAAGTGGTGTTGGCTGTGGGTTTGTCATATATGGCCTTTATTATGTTGAGGTATGTTCCTTCTTATACCCATTTTATTGAGAGTTTTTATCATGAACGGATGTGGGATCTTATCAAATGCTTTCTCTGCATCCGTCATGTAAATTTTTTTTAATTAAATTTATTTTGACGTAGTTTTAAGTTCACACACAGTTGTAAGATATAATTCAGACAGATCCAGTGTACTCTTTATCCAGTTTCCCCCAATGGAAACATCTTTAAAACTCAAGCGCAGTGTCGCAACTAGGACACTGACGTCAGGATAGTCAAGATACAGACGAGTTCCATCCTGCCAAGTCCTTTCAGGTAAAGAGCGCAGGCTCTTGGTGACATTTTAGTCTGCGCCCATTGGTGTCTCTGGGTTGCTGGCTTCTCTGCAGCTCCTACTCTGGGATTTATGAGGCAAAAAGATAAGCTAGGAAACGCACCACTGTGTTACTCCCTAGCTGGTCTGTCTTCTTTGCTCCACCTTTCAGAGTCTTCTTTTGTTTGTTTTATACATAATGTCCAGGGTTTGTAGTTGTACTTAGGGAGAGGAATAGGGAAAAATACGTCAACTCCATCCTCCTGGAAGGGGAAGCCTATCTACCTGTTTTTTGATCACCTCCTTTGCAAGTTCTCAGCATAGCTTTGTGCTTCCCGTGGAATGTGGCATTTATTGTCTTGGCGCCTCAGCCAACATTTCCTGTTAGCATTTAGTTACATTCACGTGAAGAAAAAAGGTTTACAAAATACATCCTCAACAATCATGATTATGAAAAGTACCTGGGTTTTCACTGTTTTAGTAACAACACATAAACATGTTCTTAGATTACTCTTTTTTCTGGCTTCAGAGAGATCGTTCTGGAAAGGTAGGTCTTGGAAAAATTATGCAAAAAGTGACCAAATTCCATTGTTGAAAAAATAAACATTGTTAATATACATTCTCTTTCACCCACTATAACTAGAGGGCTATTTATTACTTCCAGTAACGGGGCATCCAGAGTATAGGTAGTGGTGGGCTGGAGTCAGCTTGTACTGGCTTGTAAGAGATGATGGCTTTTAGGAATTCTGCAAGACAATAAACATAGTTATTATTAAAAATTTTGTAAAATTTCAATAATCACATTAAAAACAAAGTAACAAATACTCAAAATTCGCCACTTCCAGTTATTTTCCTACATTTACTATTATCTATTTTCTTGAGATTATTTACATCTATCGTAAACATCTGTGTGGTGGAAATACTGTATAATGGCACCCTACTGTGCATCTCTTTTCAGCTCCATGTTTCATGATGTCACATTGGTAGCTTGACATCAGCCACAGTGGGAGTATTTACTCCACAGAAACTGGAAGATGTTACAAATCAGGGCTTTCCCCTGGAAAGCCTGTTGTGAAACATTTTCCAAACACCACCGCGTATAAACCATTGCCCCAGATTCTCTCTACCGCTGAAGATAATTTTTCTTATTCTCCAAAAACTTGCCATATCTCAGGAGCTTTTGAATTTCCAGACCTAAATTAGTTGCATTTTATATAATGTAATAGCAAGATAAGAGCAAGTATTTCTTCAGCCTTCACAATCCACAGTGGGAAACAGATAGATGTTTCTTATTATTCTGCCTTTTGAAGAAGCCTTGACGATGGAGCTGATGCTGTGTTCAGATTAACTACGTGAGCAGAAGGGGTGGGGGAAGGGGAAGACAAATGACTTGTTTTTTCAATACAGCTGCTCCGGCTATTGTCTTTAATTACACTCCTGCTGGACTGATAAGGAAACTGGCTCCTGACAGCTGTGAGAAGCTGCCACACCACAAAGCCCTAATATTTCTTTTTGGGTATAAATGATGTCTTGAGCACTAAGCAATTCACTAGACGTGAATTATTTTTGATAACTGTGATTGGCTCTGTTTCTACGATATTTAGGGCCTCAATTTTCTTAAAGCGGCACGGCCCCCATGTGGAAGTTTACCTATTGGGTTTATTTAGTGAGGCAGGAGATTTTTGTGGTTAAATGTGGACATATTTTTCGAACTTTTCAACATATTCCTTATTCATACGCTTTTTTATTTGGCATTAAAAAATATGCTGCTATCTTCTTGAAAACATGCCTGATAACTGACTATCTTGGTGTCTCTTCCTTTCCAGTTTGGCCAGAATTCTCCCGAATATTCCCATAATGTGAACCCAAAGCAGAGACATATGATATAGAGCCCATGTGCCTTTTCATTTTATTTTCCTGGTAGGAAAAACAAGTGGGAGAACTACACGTTTCCGTCTTTTGTCCGTGTTGTCCTCACTTTCTTTGTGGCAAATGGACAAATGCCAAAGCAGAGAAGCATTATGGAAAGGTGAATTACTGTATGACCCAAGTGCCAAGAGAGTGTTTTCTGGAGAAAAGGTGATGCTCTTCTTGTGAACTGCAGGGTGGAACCGGGAAGAAATGAAAGTACCATGTGATTTCATTTATTAAAATGTTTCCAGTTTAGAATCTACAAAATGTGATTGAAAAGCTCCGCTATTAGAATATTCTAGAATAAGCTATACAAAATTTGGCATCATGTAATTAAAAATTTTATGTGGGGTTGTTAAATGGTGTTTCATAGGAAACGTCATACCCTCCATGTTTCTGTCCAGTGGGGGAGTCATTCTAACTTTTCAGCTCAAGCAGATATATATTCTTCATGTCAAAGAGACTTGGAAATATGTTAATTCTGCTGCCAGAGCACAACTACAAAGCAGGGAGCATCAGGGCCAAGAGAGCCAGCTGCAGAGCGCTCAGGTTGGAGAGCCAGGGAGGTCCAGCACCAAGCAGCCGTGCACAACATTACCCAGAATCTGTGGGAGGGAAGCCAAGCCAGATGTGTAGGGATACGGAATATGTTAAATCGGTTCTTTGAGTAAGTACTTAAGCAGAGACTCAGGTCTTTTTAATAAGAGTGCTGAAATAAACATAAGACATCCAGACATCCCAGCAGAGGACAGGCTTGGTGGGATGGGAGCCACATGGACTAAGCCATTCAGAAGAGGGTCCAGAAAGAACCATTTGATAAAGTTTGGCCAGTTCGTGGCCTTGCCAGTTAATTCAGGCTAGTGCAGTGGTTAAGTGTGTGGGCCCAGAAGTCAGGTCACCAGGTTTATGTCCTGGATCTGCCATGTCACAACTGTGTGGCCTTGTGTTTCTCAAACTTAGTCATGCTATCTGTAAAATAACCTCATACAAAGCTTTAGCATAGTTTCTGGCGCCTAGTAAATTCTCCATAAATGTTAGCTGTGCAAATACTAATGCAATTATCTTATTATTAGTTCCACAGTGAAATGAGACAGATATCGGAATCTGGTCAATATTTTTTATGGCTTGTAGTATGTTAGTATAGTTAGTGAACTGTATCGTGTTTTAATTACAAAATGACAGTTTAGGAATTAGCCGCAATTCTTTTTATACTCTTCATAGTGTTGCTAAGCAGAGAATCGTTAAGGGCGATCCGCTATTGATACCTAGTTCAAGTGGACCCTGCCTGACTATTGGACTGACCAGGGTGAAAACTACAGTCATAGAAGCAGGCTCCTTACAAAATACAGGTTTAACTACGTCACTTTTTCTTTGAATTTGCTACCAGTTAATTTAATTTGTATCTTTATGTGCCCCTCATGCGTGGTGGGGCAACATCTGAAGATACAATGAGGATGCAGCGACAGAGCAGGCTACTGTCTCTTTTGCTCATTAATTAATTCATTCATTGATTTATGGATTCATTAATTGATTGATTCATTCATTTATTCATTCAAATGTGGTGATGGACTTCCTGGACTATATTCTTCACTGCACTAATCTCATAATCCTTACTTTCAAGGACTTTCACATTCAGTAGAGGAGACAGAAAACGTAAACAGGGAAACCAAATACAGTGCTACTTGTTAAGAATAATGATAGTGAACATATCTTGTGATAATGACCAGATGAGAGCAGCCAGTAACTGTAATTGCAGGTCTTGGGGAAAAATTTCACTCTGACAACAAATATTTGTGGAACACCAACTATGTGCCAGGCCATCTTCAAAGATCTGGGCACACAGCAGTGAAAAAGACCAGGCCCCTGCTGTCATCACTTTTATGTTCTCCTGGGGGGCGGGGCTAAACTAATAGGAAAAATATGAAATAGGGATATACGTCATGCAAAGAATTAAAATAGGGAGATGTTTTGGGGAATAATTGGATGGCTATTTTATATAGGGTAGTCAGGAAAGACTTGCTGAGGAGGTGACATTTGAGATGAGACCTAAAGGCTGAGAAAGAAAGAAGCAAGGTTGAGGGGAAGAGCATTTTAGGCAGGGAGAAAAGCTGGTGGAAAAGTCCTAGTGCAAAATGGAGATCGGGACGTTCAAAAGAAGGTGGAGGGCAAGCCAGGGGTGGGACAAGGATGGAGAGTTAGGAAGAGGCAAGAAAGTCTCTGAAAGCCAGCATGAGGAGGTTGACTTTTGTTCTAGGTGCAAGGAGAAGTCATTGATGGATTCTAAGCAGGTAGTGACACGATCGAATTTACATAAAAAAAACGTACTTCTGACTGCTGTGTGGGGAATAGACTATTGGAGGTGGTTGGGTTGCAGCATTCCATGTACGCCATGGCAGTAGCGGCTCGGATGGCAGGGGAAGCAGTAGAGAGGGGAGATGTCAGTGCGTTTGGGTGTGTAATTAAGATAGAGTTGATAGGATTTGCTTATAGGCTGGATGTGTGGAGTGAGGAAAAGAGGAATGAATATAAGGTAAGGTCTTGGGTTTTTGGCGTGAGCAACTGGCTGGATGATGGTGCAGTTTCTTGAGATGAAGAAGCTTGAGAAAGGAGCAGAGTGTTTTTTGGGGGAAAGGAGGAGATGCTGGTGTGCTGGATGAGGTGGGGAAATTAGGGGTTCCCAAATGGCTGTGTGGAGTTTGAAGTATCTTAGATGCGCAAGATAGAACATGCCTTACCTGCCTCTGGGCCAGGCATTGCAACTGGCACATTCTAGGTTGGGTCAATAACCATATCTGGATTAAAGAATGAATGAATGAAGTGGATGGTGGTCTGCTCTGTCACTACATCCTCATTATTGTCAGATGCTGCCCCATCACACACGGGGAATGCAGAAAGCTAGACTAATTCAACAGGTAACACATTCAGACAATAATAGGCTTAGACAAGTCTGCATTTTGTAAAGGGGCTCTACTTGTTTGTTTCCCCTACAAGTAGTAATTTGGATATACAAATCTGGAGCCCTGAGGAGAGGTCAGATTGGCTGAGAAAGATTTGGTGGTCTTGGAATATAGATGGTTTCTTAAGCCACAGCATGCCTTAATGTCCCATAGAAGAACATACAAATATAGAGAGAAGGGGATCTGTATTAGTGTCATATTGAGGCTATAACAAATCACCACAAACTTAGTAGCTTAAAACAACACAAATTTACTATTTTATAGTTCCTGAGGTCAGAAGTCCAAAATGAGTCTCACTGGGCTGAAGTCAAGATGTTGGCAGGATTGCGGTCTCTCTGGAGACTATAGGGCAGTATCTGTTTTCTTACCTTTTCCAGCTTCTAGAGGCAACCTGCTTTCGCTGGCTTGTGTACCCTTCCTCCATATTCAAAATGCATCACTCTGACCTGTTTCCATTGTCACAGCCTTTTCTGACTCTGACTCTCTTGCCTCCCTCTTTCCCTTCTAAAGTTCTTTGTGATTTCATGGATAACCCAGGATAATCTCCCCAAGGCAAGATCCTTAATCACATCTGCCAAGTCCCTTTAGCCATGTACGGTGAAAGATTCACATGCTCTGGGGCTTAAGATGTGAACAACTTCGGGGGCCATTATTTTGCTTACCAGAGGCCCCAAGGCTAATCCCTGGAGTGCTCCTAGGAGGCTGAGCAGAGACGACCCAGCAAAGGAGAGGAAGGAGGAAAGTCCAGTGAGAGAGGAAGAGAACCCGGAGAATGTGGTGTCATAGAAGCCAAACGTAGACAGTTTTAAGAAAAAGGGAGTGTAATCATATTAGTTAGCTTTGGGTTTAGCTCTAAGTAATGGAAAATCCTATTACAGTGGTTTAACCAAAGAAGGGGTTTATTTTTGTCTTATAGCAATAAGTCTAGAAGAGACCATCCCTGGCTGGAGTACTAAGTGCAAGGTGCCTCTGTCTTCCTCCTCTGCTGTGTTTAGTGTATGGCTTCCTTTATCCCAGTTCCAAGATGGTAGCTGATCTCGAGGCTTTGAGTTTGTTTTTCAGTCAGGAGAATGGGAAAGGGTAAAGAGCAAAGGGCAAAGGGTAAAAGGCGTGTGCCAGCTGAGTCTAGTTCCATTTTGAAAACTTTCCTCAGAAGCTCCTGCTGGTCTTTTCTGCTTACATCTCATTGGCCAGTTTCCATGGCCATCTCTAGCAGTACAAGAGGAGTCTGTTAGCCAGGAAGAGGGAAGAATGGATATTGGGTAGGCAGTTAGCAGCATCTGCTGCTGTAATATTTGTTAATCGTAGAATTTTTGTGAAGGAAAATGCATCAAGAGGTCTTTCATTCAAGATTACTTCTCCCAAGGAGGTTGGGGCTTTAAAAATAGACTTAACTCCTTTTTAAAGGATTTGATGATGGGTGTTCTATAACCTTCATAGATACTCTTGATTTGTTTGATTTATACACTCAAGAAGCTTTTTCCTTGTGCTCTTACAATTTCCTCTCAGCTGTGATTTAATCCCATTTCATTTTGTTCAATCTTCTGGAGAGATGGAGTAACACCAGGCAGCATCAATCAATTATCTGGACCCTTGAAATAGTTGGAACTAGCGACCCTCCAATGAATTAGTGGAAAAAGGCATTGGGAGGTGAAATATAGGTGTTAGAGCTTATCGAGGGAATTAGTGAAACACGTAGTGAGGAAAAGTGCCCTCTGCTTTTATTGGGAAAGAACTGGTTGAGTGAATTTTCGTACAAATTGGAGCAGGGGATGTTATATATGGCTTTTATTGATGAGGATGGAAATTTGAATACATAAAAAGGAGAAATATAATAAATATTCTAAAAGACTGCAGAAGGATGATTGCCAGGCACGAGAAAATGGTTTGGCTGTGAAGCGTCCCCTGCAGGAGGAGGAGGGAAGGGTGCATGGCGCTTCAGTGGAGGCATTTCTGTGCTGAATTAACTGAGGTGCCATGTGTCAGTCTCTCCTGACAGTTGGTGTTTTTCCGGGTTGGTGGTTTTATCTCCTGTGTGCTCTCGTTGGCAGGGTGATGGCAAGTATTGGGCAACTATCATAAAAGAAAAACATTTTAAAATGTCATCTTTTGGTGAATTTTCCAACTATGCCTTAGAAGGTGGAAACAAATGTCCTTGAAATTCATTTTTTTTTCTTCACACACTATTCTTGGCCCATCTACCAGGCTAGAAAATTGCTGCTTTCTCTGTCTTCCCTCATCACCAGTGATTCAAGCTTCAATTTTGGAACTCTATGAAAAAATGTTATCAAATGGTTCTACAATCCCAGAGATTTCTTCTAGTCAGTATGTGCTACTCTCTCTCATCTCCCAACACACAGATGCTGTGGAGTGCTGGTTACGTTACTCTTAAATCTAAACTCCCATGTTACACACACACACACACACACACACACACAGTTCCCTGTCAGGATGGAGTTGGGTGAACCTCTGTCAGGTAAAATGGGTGTCTCTTGTTAATGAGACTTGCTCACAGTAGATCCTAATTAGAAGGCCAATGAATATTAGATGTTTTGATTTTTTATTGATTTGATATCAGAAACTAAAATGCCTGAGTATTTGGAAACGTAAAAAGGCTTTAATCTCAAGCATCCTGCAGACTGATTTTCATCGCTGATCATATCTTCATGGCCCAGAGAAGATGGTGTTTGAGTTGATGTTGAAAGAGTCTGACAAGAGGAAAGAGAAAAGGAGCATTTCAAGCTAATGCATAATTTGACCTATGCTTTAGGAAGAGAATTTATAAAATAATAAAGGGTAATTTTAGTGTACCGAATTCTCATATGTATACAGAGTTCTAGAGTTTACATAGCTTTCCCATCTACTTTAAAACATTTGATCTTGTGGAATAAGGTGGATAAAGCCCTATGTGGAGTTGGAAATTCATGTCATACAAAGTCTGTCTGAAATTACTGGAACGAGTTCCCAACTATTTAAAGGGTTCTATATAGGATGAGTGTCGATTTGTTCCGTATTGTCTTCATAGCAAAGGCATAAGCTTAGGAAGATTAATTCAATGCCTCCAAAAAGTCTCTAAAAGTTACTAAGATGGAAAATAATTAAGTAAAGAACAACCTAGAACAAAATTATCTCCCAAAGACAACTATTCTTAAAAATTTGGTGTATTACTTTCCGAATTGCTACACATATTCGTCTGTCCATCCATTCTTTTACTTATATAACAAATATTTGTAGATATCATGGTAGATTATATGGATACAAGCTAGATACAACAAACATGATTCTTGTTCTAATGGGACTTATGGTTTAGCTGATTCTTCTTACAAAGTTATAGCCACATTATATTCACATTCTGTTTTGTAAATTAACATTTTAAATTATCATTACATCATATGCACTTGTTATGTTATTATAGATGTGCTATTTGCATAATATTTTACCTTGTGGATACCACATATTTTTTCTATTCTTAGACATTTAGATGGCTCTCAATGTTTTTGCTGTGATAAATAACTTTGCAATAAACAATATACCTAATTTTCCCTATATTTTAGATTATTTCTTTAGAAGAGATTCCTACAAGAATTGCAGGGCCAAAGGGAGTAAATGTCGATAAGGCTTTTTTTTTTTTTTTTGGTGAGGAAGATTGGCCCTGAGCTAACATCTGTTGCCAATCCTCCTCTTTTTTGCTTGAGGAAAATTGTCACTGAGCTAACATCTGGGATGCCAACACAGCGTGCTTGATGAGCAGTGCTAGGTCTGCACCTGGAATCAGAACCTGTGAACCCTGGGCTGCTGAAGAAGAGTGCAAGAACTTAACCACTACGCTACTGGGCTGGCCCCCCAAATTGATAAGGATTTTGATGGTGGTTTTTGCTTAACAAAAAGTTTGTGTAAATTTATTCTTTATTCAGCAGTATAAGAATAAGTCCATCTCATAGCACCCTTGCCACATTGGTTATTACTATTAAAATTCTAATTTGACATCTGAGAAAAGCCAGTGTTCTTAATCTTTATTACAAAGGACTATTAGATGACTCCAGATGTCGGAAAATGCCAGAGGTATCTTGTGCTTTAGTGAATTTCTTGTGACTGGAGGGTGTGAGTCCAGATGATATAACCATGTGATTATCAGTCTAGAATCACTCTAAAGTCTCGATTATTCCTAAGACATTTTGATCCTTTTCTACGGCAGTGGTCCAAAGTGATCACTAATGAAAATATGCTATTTGATTGATGATGGAGAGAGGGTCATTTGGTAGGGAAATATGGAGTATATGTCAAAAAAAGGAACTTTAAATAATCCAAACAGGATATAATTAGAAACAGTAAAGTGGCTTCTAAGAGTTAATGAAAAGAAGCACCACAAAGAGAGACAAAAGCACCTACAAAAGTAGAAAGGAAGGAAACCAAATGCTTAGCACTGCCAAGAGACGGAACAGGTCACTCCGGCTTCAGATACAGATATGGCACAAGTATTAATTGCTTTGTTAGAAGAGAAACAGCCTAAAAACAAGTGAACGAGGCTGGGCCCTAAAGGTACTAATGGCAGTGGAAATGGTTGCCATGACAACAGCAAGGAAAAGTCAACCAAAGGAATTACTAATACATATGAGTGTAAATGTGTCTGACATTGAATAATGTGAACCCATTCCTTGGCAGATTCCAACACTATTTCTGAACCTGAAAATAAATGTTTCAGCATTTATCACATGCAAGTTTTATTTTATGGATTTTACGGTAAAGAATAACTACCTTTGTCTTAAGAGGTGGGCTTTGATTTAAAAAATAACTTTTATTATAAGAATATCCTAGGAACATTAAGGGGTATTTTCAAAAGAAAAAGAGAAATTGCTTATCACCCTCTCTGTCAATACAACAGCTTGCCTTTTACTTCTTCTCTACATCCAACTGCATTTTTACATATCTGTAATCTTAGTATTCCGACAGTTTTGCATTCTGCTTTTCATTTAACCTCATTGTCTAAAGTATTTTCCATATTTTAAAATCATATTCATAATTAACAGCTGTTAATTATGTTTCCACACAGTAGTTCATCAATTGCCATGTATCATTTGCTTAACCATTCACCTATTGGAAAGAATTTACGGATTATTCACAAGTTGCGTTATAGGCAAAAGAGGGAAAATGTAGAGTTCAGATTAATGTTACTGAAACACTCGCTGTCAACATTGCATAGAGCTGAGCTCGTATTTGGGCCACAGGGCGTTACAATTCACAAATATCTACTGGCTCCAGGGTGGGAGGGGTCAGTAATTCTTGATTATCAGGTGGTGCCAACAATTAATAGGATAGGGAAGAATGCTTTTCTCATTATGCCACATATTGCTTTATAATGCACATCTGCTCCCACACCCCGGGCTCTGCTGCAATCCCCCAGTGTTTTCTTGAAAGGCCATTTCTTACCCTAAATGAATCTGTCAATAATAATTATTATGGTAAAAGTAAAAAACCCAGCTAACGTGATTGAAACATTCCCTCATAGTCTGCAGTGAAGAAAAATGACTGTACATCACGGGATGACAATTGTCTCTTGCATTCATGGTAAATCAGGTGTCTCTTTCACCCTGTATTGGAAGGGTTTCCGCTTGGCCTCATATACTGTACCATTCATCTTGTTTTGTGTACATAATGGTGCTACTGGCTCAGAATGACTGTGTCAGTGTTCAGGTTGTTAATAGAGCTGTTCGCTTCCATGAGGATGCCTTCTGAATGTGTGGCTATTCTACTATCAGCCTGCAGGATTACCAAATCAAAGGGCAGCCCCATAAGTCACTATGTAGGGGTGCTTCTTGAACTTGGAAATTCAATGCAAGCTTGATACCTCTGATGATGGATTAATGACAGGTGGAAAGTGGGAGCAACTGTTAGGAAAACTACTGTTTTGATGACCCTTCAATTACCAAAAAGTTGTGCTAATTCAAATCAACTAAAGGGTGTTGGTTTTGTGTAATCGTCATTAAAAATACACGATGAAGAATGAGAAATTAACATTTTTGCATTCCAATAAGTTATCTGGCTAGAAGGAAGAATAGAAAGATTTGAGGAGGTAAAGGAATAGCAAGGAGGGGTTGGAAGAATGGGATAAACATAGGAAGGCCAAGAAAGAAATAAGATGAGGTAATTGATCCCAAATCCCCAGGCACACTCAGGACATGTTTTGGATACTTCGAGTTGTTAGCAAGCCACTTGGTCAGAGAACCGTGCTGGGCTTTCTTCTATGTCCAGAGATGATTTCTGCCACTTAGCTTAGGACACTTCGAAGTGAAAAAGTTCTTGGTTTCTTTTCCCCAAATCAGAAAGGGCCAGTAAAGAACAGTTTATTTTCTTCTTGTGAGTATATTCATAATGTCCCTACCAAGAAGCTCAAATCCTGAGGAAAAGGAGATTCCTCTACTCATTGCAAGAGGAACAGAAAAAGGCTGGAAAGGTTCCCCAGAGATCTCAGAGGAAAGGGTCGGAAAGGAGGAGGGTTTAGAGCAGTGTCTTTCAAACCTTGGCCCCAACTCACAGTGACATTTTACACGATGACCCAGTAGGATGTGCATAAACGTAAAATCTCTACAAACATTTTATGAAACAATGTCTATACTTATTATGTAAGGCTGACGTCTTTACATCAAACATATCACCACTAGTCTACTGACAAGACAACATACATTAATTCATTAATTTTGTCCTCACAATAACCTTAAGCAGGTATTATGTTGCTGTTTTCTAGACGAGGAAACAGGGCTCCGAGAGGTGAAATCACTGGCCCACATTCACACGGCAGTTAAGTGGAGGAGCTGAGGTATAGGCCTGTATCTGAGTGATCAGAACTGAGCCATTCTCCACTGTGCTAAATGGCCTTTCTCCAGGAAGCACTGAAAACTGGTCCTGACTTCCTTGGCAGCTAAAGAAAAGAGAGAAAGATGATCAGTGAAAAGAACTGTGATATCCCAGGACCTGCTCAGAAATCCAGGCTTTCAGAGTCCATACGGCAGCAGCAGAGGCCCCTGATTCAAAGCATGGGCTCTGTGGGTCAGATGGCTCAGTTTGACTATTGCTGCCCGACGCTGACTGAGTTGCACCTTAGGCAAGTTGAAACTCTCCCTAAATGTCACTTTCCTCATTTATAAAGCACTAATGTTAATAGTAGCCTCCTTGTAAATTTGCTGTAAAGATTAAAAGAGAGGAACCGTAGAAGTATCTAACACGATATCGAGAACAGATTTCGCATTCTGTAGATGTCAGTTTTTTACCATGGACATAGAGAAGGTGCATGAGCGTGTTAGAAACCCCTTCATTCAGAGCCAGGTTCCTTCAGCTATAACTAAGTAACTTTTTTGTTTATAGCAATCCAAATCCTACTGAGAAGCCAAATGTGTTATTTGAGCCAATTAGAGCTAGATGGAAATTCATAATAAACATTTGCTAATCACGCAAAGACCCCTATGTTGTTACTGAGATGATGGAGACAAAATTGCCTCTAGGTCATTACTTTCATTATGGCTCCTCTAACTCTGACTGAAAACAATCATGAGCTCTCTTGTTGGTAGCCCCATTTATATGAATTAGTGGCTTCGGTTCAGCTTCCATTACCTAGGTCTGTCAATCACAAAATCATAGATTCCAAAGTTCGAGACTTACATTTTAAAATGAATGGAGTAAACTTAGAAAGCTTGGGCGAATCTTAGAATCCTCACTGTGACCTACTGCTGTGAGGATTTCTTCCTAAAATATGCTGTTAGAACAGCATAGGGGTGATATTCTTTGATTTTGATTGTGCCGTAAACACCTTACCAAACTAGGCACCTGTGCCAAACATTGGAGGGAGTTAGAACATAGCAGTGGGAACAATATCTTTCTTGCTTGTTGAAGTACCTCAAGTTTTGTTGTCTAGAGACAACCCAGACCACAAGTTGTGGGAGTTATCATCAAAAACTGATGAGCGATACTGTCATTGGTCAAAAGGAAGCCAAAGTATTGAGATAATGCTATACATGAAGGTTCATCTTGTGAGTTAAATCTTATCAGATAATATTCCCACCCCTCTCTCCATCTCAATAGCTGAGATTTTGGGGTCAGTTGGGTAAAGCTCAGAGTGAGCTCTGCTCACTATCTTCTCAAATTCTTAAAACAAGTTCTTTGAGGCTTGGGCAACTTCACCAATGAGGACCTCCATGGGCCAACTATTTGGATTGAATAAGAGGGAGACAAGTACTAAAAATTAATTGATATAAGCAATTTGAATCGTGTTATGCTCTCATGATTTCCAAAACATGTTCTGTCCCACATAGATGCTCTCTCTCCAAATACATACTGTGTGGCCTGACAGGCTCTTAAAATATCAAGAATTGCAGTATTTGGGATAATAATGATTACATTCTTTTGCATTCTTACTATGTGCCAAGCTGTGCTAAGTACTCTCCATTCAAAATCTCATCTCCTGTTCACCGCACTTCTATAAGGTAGGTACTGTTACTACGCCCATTTTACACATAAGAAAACTGAGGCACAGAGAGGTTACCCATTACCCAAGGCCATACAACCAGCGCTGTCTCATGTCGACAAGCTATTAACAGTGCTTTACTTCCTGTTTCTCAACCTTCATTGTCCCTTAATAAATCTCTTGAAAAATAACCACACATTGCAGTGGTTCCTAGTCATCCAAGAGATCTTCCAAAATATATTTTGTCTTGCTTTCTTACTTTCATACAGGGATCACTAACAATTGTTCACGGATGAAAACCATAGACTGAAAGGAGCCATTGGTGCCAGGCCTCCTGTTCCACAAACTGGAGTATCTGTTGACATGAGATTCTGCCCCTGCAAGAGCATCTCTGATTGTAGAACCCAGAAGTCACTGGGTCCTACAACAATAGATAGGCCTTCATGCACAGCCGTGCCTCAGTGACCTCTGTACCTACCAGGAACATACCTAAAGTGGCTCCCATTTCCTTTCCTTTAAGACTCAGACAAGGAATTCTGCCCCTGTGAAATCTTCCTTCTCTGAGTCTTCCCCAGCTGAAGTGGCAGCATGCACTTTGACAGGCACATTCAGGGCAGCTGTCTGGTATACCTGGATCCTAGGACACATGGCGGGGAGGTATCAACAGAAGGGGAGGAAACTTATTGATTAGGGAGGTAAGAAGTCAGGATTTTATCTAGAAGGCAAGAGGGAACCACGGATGGGTTGTAAGTAGGGGAATTGACGTAAGCATATTACCATTTAGAAGGTCATTAAAGAAGACACATTAATAGGGAAAGAGGTAAGAGAGGAGGCAGGGAGATAAGTTAGGGTGCTATTGCAATCAAGCAGTACTCAAACCAGTGAGCCTCAGACCCTCCCAGAGAGCCTGTTAAGCACAGACTGCTGGAGCCACCCCAACTGGCTGATGCAGTGGGTCCCTGGTGGGGCCCGTGAATTTGTATTTCCAAAAAGTTCTCAAGTGATGCTGATGTTACTGGTCTGGGAGCCCTGCTTGGAGAGCCACGAGAACTACTGTTGTCGAGAAACAATGATGATTCGAATCCAGGATGTGACAGCGGGGTTAGGGATGAGGGGACACATTTAGGAAAAATTTAAGAGGTAGAACTTGACCATGTTGGTGATGGGGTGGAGGGAAGAAAGAGGAAGGTTTCGAGCTGGGTGACTGGGGGGGGGGGGGCGGGCAAAGGGGCCGTCCGTGAGGACTTGAGGGGAAGGAGAGCCCACAAAAGTGCAGTATTCTCAGGGTTAATGTGTCTTGCTTTACCTCGCATTGAGGGCTTCCTCTGAAAGATGACTCCATTTTTCCGCTTCAGTGACTTCTACTTTTCTAGGTATTCTATTTTATGAAGGCCTCACAATAAATTAAGTGGCTTCTGTGGATGGTTTTACATTACAAAGTAGGAATGTGTAAGGGAGAGGAATTCCAGGCGAGATGAATGAGGCTGTCAGAGGGTATGTGTGTGGGGCTACACCATGTCCTTTCTCTTTGGGCCCTGCAGCGCTGTGGTTACAGCTGCAATAGGAAATTTCCACAGACAGATTCTCCCGATGGGCTCCAATTATGAATATTATCACTGAGCGACCACAGAAGGTGTTCACCATTTAAAAAAAGGATTAACAATAATTTATTGTTCAAATGCGGCATAATGGAAATAGCGCTTGTAAGGGGATCGTAAGTGGGAGAAGTCAGCAGCAGCAGGATTTCCCTATGTTTGCAACCAAGCACGAAGGAAAAAGCCCCGTGCACCTTGGCTTTGAGAAAAGAACATAAATAAACCACCTGGTAAACTCTCAGCAAGGGATGCGTCCGCAGACGCAGAAGCCGCCGGTGATTTCTGACACCGAGCTCTTTTCACCCAGTCACTTCCACTGGAGGCACCACTGTGACTGCAAATGAGAAAGGATGTGCTCGTAGAAAGATGCTTGCCGGCCGGGCTGGTCATAATTCATGCTCCAGTGATGCTATGCCTGGAGGAGGGAGAATGAAACATTTATGAAAATGGCTCTTTCCCAGCCACACATCGTGTTTGTCAAAGGGAAGATGGCAAAAAAGCAGAAATCATCTCCCAAGAGAGGCCAGGCTGGTTTTGATTCTATCTGTTGATATCTTTAGGACTAGACTGCATGTGTGAGGTTTTGAACGGGAACCCACTGAGTGGTTCATATACTGTTTCACTGCATCTCAAAACGTCCTACTGAAGTACCCACGGGGGTAGAAGGGATTGAACTTGATCTCCAGGGGTCGAGGTGTAACCTGAAGCATCCTCCTCAGAAGTGAGAAATTTCTTTGCAATGTCACTTTTAACTCTAAAAAAAAAAAAAAAAAAAAAAAAAAATGCATGCACATTTTGGAGTCTTTTCCATGATATCCCCATATTTGTTGCAACAGTAACAATCATCTATAGCCTCCCATCGGAGGCATAAAATCAAAGAAATTCTCCCCAGATGGCACAAAGGCAATTTAACATTCTGTAATTCTTCCTGCCACTCGTTAGCAATTAGAGGCGTTTTCTGAAATTCATGGTAATTTTATCCAAGGAGAAGGGCATAGTGCTTCACTAGAAGGAACAGAATCCAAATTTTGCCAGAAACTAACGAGGTCTGTTTTGAATAAGAACATTGGCTTCATCAGCGTCTGCCCTGTGCTCACACAAGTTTTACTGACATTTCTTTTTCCAGATAATTTTAACAATGCTCAAGCTTTCTGGTGTTATCTGAGGTTGTGTGGAAAGAGCACAGGGCTGGCATTCGAAGCTCTGCCATCAGTGAGCCTCGTGCCCTCAGAAAGCCACTTCACCTTGGCTTCCTTGCCCTTTGTATGAGGTGCTTAAACTCAGTCGTCTCTAAAATCAATTCCAGCCACCAAATCCATGTTTTCAGTATAGGGAACAATATTAACTGTTTGTATGCTCTAATCGTACAAATATTCGGTGAAAACAATTGGAAAAAGGCAGGCTCAAGTGTCCGAATTCGAGCTGTATTTGCTTCTCTCTTGAATGATGTGGCTCAGGCATAGGGCTTGAATAATATTTGTTTTTCAAGCACATATTTTTAAACAGACCTTTATTTCATGCCTGGTACTCTTCTAAGTTCTTTACCAATACAGCCTCGTTAAATCCTAACGATCTCGCTATGAGGTGGGTGCTGTTATAACCCCCATTTTACAGATAAGAGAACTGAAGCATCGAGAGGTGAATTCACATGTCCAAAGTTACACCTAGGAGAGGCAGAGCCAGGTTTTGAACCCAGGCAGTCTGGCTCCAGAGTCCCTCCCTCTAACTGCCATATTATGCTGTCTCTCCGTATAGTAATAGAGATGATATATATTTCCCTGCAGCCAGGTTATGATGCAAATTGGGCCATGCAGTTATGCTCATGGCATAAAGATGAATAAGACTTGGCTGCTACCCTCTTGGAGCTCACACTTCAGTGGAGAAGAGAGACACATACATAGCAAACTACAGTTGGAATGCTTGCAGAGGCGAAAGCGAAGCTCTGTGGGAGGTCAAGGAGGGAGGGACGCTGTGTGGCTAGGCGAAGATGGGGGCAAGGTGAAGCATGCAAGGAAGTCTTTGAAGGAAGTTTGGACTAAGAATTACAGGATGCTTATGAATTTACCAGAGAGAGAAGGGGGCATGCGTGGGTCTGGATGGGAATTCCAGCTAGAGGGAACAGAGTGCGCAGAAGTGTAGTAAGACCTTCAGTGGATCTGAAGCTTGGGTATTCCCACCCGAACTGAGCATTGCCAGGAAGTGGGAGTGAACATTTCTGTATTGTTTAAACATTTTACATTGAGAATGTAATTCGTTTTTTTCCTGAGGAAGTTTTGCCCTGAGCTGACATCTGTTGCCAATCTTCCTCTTTTTGCTTGAGGAAGATTAGCTCTAAGCTGACATCTGTGCCAGTCTTCCTCCATTTTTATACATGGGTCGCCACTGCAGAGTGGCCGGTGAACAGCGGTGTAGGTCTGCCCCTGGGAACTGAACCCAGGCCGCTGAAGTGGAGTGTGCCGAACTTAACCATTACGCCACAGGGCCAGCCCTGAGGACGTAATTCTTTTAAGGCACAATTATTCGCTTTTTAAAACATCAACTTTTCTCTGTTCCTTTAGAGAAATCTAAAATCCACGCTATGTACTTGGCTTCCTTAAAATATGAGCTTTGAAAATAAATCTAGGCCGTGCTACTCACTGGCTGCATGTCCCCACCTTTTCTGGGCTCCAGTTTACTTTTTCATAAATTGGTGATGGTCATAACTACCCTCTGACTTGATGGAGGAAATAAATGAGACAGTGAATATAAAATACAAAGTAAGTATCAGAGCTTGACACAGAGGAGATCAAGAATATTATTTCCCATCCCTGTACCTTTGTAAAATATTGTCCCTACATATATTGGATCAAATCTTGGGAAGTTAACTTAGGTGGCTGAAGAATGCTGAGACCACAGCTTCATGGCCACAGATGAACTTGTCATTGTAGATGCTCAGCTCCTGTGGTTTTAGGATGGATGGTAAACTGGTGCTTGAGAAGAAAATATCTTAGGGAGGCTCTAATTAGCCTTCTCAGCTTGGTATGGCTTAGGGAGAAATCTTGACATACAGCCTGGAGTACTTCTTGATAACATTTCCCAATACATGGGGAACGTTCCTGAACCCCACTCGAGGAGTGACGTAGGACAAATTTCAGGGGACTGACCCCGTGGCTGAGTGGTTAGGTTTGCGTGCTCCACTTCTGTGGCCCAGGGTTTTGCCAGTTCGGATCCTGGACGTGGACATGGCACTGCATGTTAGGCCATGTTGAGGCGGCGTCCCACATGCCACAACCAGAAGGACCCACAACAAAAAAATACAACTATATGCTGGGGGTATTTGGGGAGAAAGAACAGAAAAAAAAAGACAAACTTCAGGGCAGAGTAGGACAATCTTACCTGCTCTGTTAGATCTGTGTGCACAGATCTCAGCTTTCTCATCTATAAACCAGGAACGCCCCAGGTTTCTGTGCTTGTCGACTCAACTTCTACTGTCTTTTCCCAAGGCTGTATTGCAAAAAAGATGCATTTGATTTCCCATTTGTCATTATCCACCTATTTTTCTTTACAGTTTTTTCCAATATGCTGTTAAGAAGCACTGATATGGCCCAAGTCATCCTCACGGGGACAACTCTGTAGCCTTTCTCTGCAACCCTCCTCGTCCCCTCTAAGCTCATCTTCGCCCTGCAGCCTGAGTGATCCTGCTTAAGAGAGCCCCTCCTCAGTGGCTTCCCATGCACCAGAAGAAAATCTGGGCACTCTACCCCGCCTCACGAAGCCCTTCCAGGGTTCTTTCGGCATTATCATTTGAGAACTTGGAGCAAGACTGTGGTTGATTTTCTACCCTGTACAATAATAAGATACACAGGTTTATTTTGCTCCCAGAGTAAAGATGGTTTTATGAAGCTACATCTTCCCTGTGAAGAATCTACCGTTACATGGACAAGCAGAAGGAAGCTCTAGACACAGAAAGAAAAACATATGCATACATTTCTTTGATGCAAAATTACATGTGAAGTCCTGTATGGACAGCCTTCTAGAAGATCGGCATTTAGAATAGATCACCAGAGGGTGGCTTTTGACTGTAGAAAATGTGTGTTTATGGAGTGCCAGATGTAAAGGCTGAGAATCGGAGAGCTGTATAGATTGCTCAAAGAACTGCTAAGAGCAAAACACTGCTTTGAGCTTTAGTTGATACATTGTGAAGTGTGATCTCTGAACAGGGAAGCCTTCATTGAGTTCTTACCAGATACGACATAAGGAAATCGATCTTATGGGAGAGTGGAAGGCAGTGTGTCCAAAAGATGGAACAGGTGTTTTCCTGAAGGCATTCATAATTAAGGAGAGATAAAACATATGTGCACCATAAGCAGTATGAGAACCACTATAAAGAAGGGAGACTAGAAATACCAGGGCACCCAGTGTATGTGTGCTGAGGGGTAAAGACAGATGGAGAGGGATGACAGGCTCCTGGGGGAAGATTCTCACAGAAGGTCAATTCTGAGCTGGGATTTAAATGATTCACATTGTTGTAAATGAAAAGGAGGTCATCTGAGGAGGAGACAACGGCTTGAGCAAAGGTAGTGAGGAGGATCCTAACCAAGTACATACAAGAGAAAGCTCAGAAGGACAGAAGCTGGGGGGCTATGTCGACAAAGAAAGTTGTGCTTCCTTAATGTACTGTCAAATATCTAGATAAGGACGAGCGTTCTGAAAACAAATAGAAATGTACAAGAAACGTACTAATGCTTAAAAATAAACAAGCCAATGGCTTCAAGCTTTGAGTATTTTGCAATATAATTCCTGGGAAAGAGATTCTGAGTTGCTTTGCTGACTCATTCATTCCCTCAGCATCTGCTGAGTACTATGTTCCAGGCATCGGGTTCAGTGCTCCATCCGAAAATATAAGATAAACACACATTTTTTTTGGAACAAGGAATAGTACAAAAGATAAACGAATACATACATGCCCTATTATTGGTAGTAATGCATTCATTCCCAGAATAATATGGTGCCTGTGTGAATAAAGAAGAAAGATATTTTTAGAGAGCTTCTTTCCTTACTTCGGAATATGAGGACAACACCTGCCAAATCTGGCACAAAATGATAATTGCTCCCCAGCAGACATGCCCACAAACAACTGACTCAGCTATGATGGGCGATTTCAAAGCCAACGGGGGTTTCTGGGCATCGGATTTCAGCTCTGAGCGCCTGTTGTAACCCTGTGCTAATTCCTTTAATATTTTTAGTAACTTGCAGTTGCAAGTACAAAACCGTTAATAGCAAGAGCATAAAGGACAGATTTTATGACCCCTGGAAACTAAATAGTGTGCTTCAGTTATGGAAGAATCAAGTCAAAAAATTTTGAGAATATTCATTCTCAGACCACACTTAATTAAGCTCTAATATTTCACCAAGCGACTTGGAAGAAGTAAAATGCATCTTTCATCCACTGTGTTTAGCTCATTAATGAATGATCCTCATCATTTAATAGCATGAGCTATTAATTTATGACCCGGATCATACTTTGCTCTCTCAGCATTCATTTTTATTGAATTAATGTTTTCCCCAGGAAAAATTCTAGGGAACATATTCACATGTGAATAGGAATGCTGAACATGGGTTCTAGTTATTTAATTTTTCTTCAAATTCCTTGATTCAAGTGGAAAATTGTAAAAAGCCCCTATAAATAAGGATAATTAGTGAACATGAATAAAAGTAAGGATAATTATAACCAGAAACTATGAAAAGAGCCAGGTGACACTAAGCCTTCTCTGTCACCTTGAATGATATGCTCTGGATGATCATTCCTTTGGGTTAGAGGAAGTGTTTGGCTTTATGACAAAACTCATCCTCCTAATTAACCTCAAACTAATGCATGGTGTATTTTTGAAATTGTGGCTGAGTGCCTGTAGCAAACTTTCCTCATTTGACCCCTGTGATTTCCCAGGCTAGCGTTTCTATAATCTGTGTGAAATAGGCTCATGTGCAGGAGAGGGGCGGGAAGGTCAGTGTGCACCACATATTTCACTGGCTCTCACACACTTCCTAATTGGGCATAATGATAGAAAATTGCAATGTTTAAGATAGTTAAAATAGGTTAGCAGTCTCTGACGCAGCCTTTCCAAACTTTGCATGAAAATGCCTACAAAGGTGCAAAGCAAAACTATATTATACCACCCAAGAAGACTAAAGGAAAAAGGCTTGCTGACAGAGGGTGGATTAAGAAATATCTCCTCATCTTCCCTCCGGGCACACACATGCTTTATCTTATAAAACAGACCCTATTTGAAACAAACATGATAGAAAAATATTGTGATTCCTCCTGCTCACCATCAGTCCTGTCTTAGGGACTCAGGGTCTGATTTCCCTTTCTTCACAATCAGTGATTTTTAAGATGACAAAAGTACAAAATTCCACCTCCTTATCTTTTTATATTCATTTACACAAAAGTTTACTAGAAAATAACAGAGTTGGAAGAAGGGGGCGGGTGCTGGCAGGGAAACAGTACCTCGTATAGAGGAACGAGTGAACAGATGGACCTGGGTTAGAATCTTACCTCTTCCAGTTGAAAGCTGAGAGGCTTTGGGAAAGTGACTTATTCTTCCTGAGCCTCAGTTTCCTCATCTGTAATACGGAGATGATAATATTTATCTTGCTGAGTTATTGTATGGATCTGAGACATAAAGCATCTTATACAGTGTTGGCACATGGTAGATGTTCAAGACACGGTAGTTAATAACAATAATGATGATGTTGTGTTGTTTCCAACAGGTAAAGGATTATGGTTGTGGGGGGAGACTAGAAGATATTTGCTTGTTGCATTGCATGCTGGGGAAAGTGTTTTTTAATTCATTGTATTGGTCCACATGCCAAACATCCAGGCATGGGAGAAAGGAGACCTTCACCTCAGAATAGCAGAGCTGCCTCTTAGAAGCAAAGATTGAGTTGGTGCAACCTATTACTGACCTACAATCTAACCTACTCTCCAGCTGTAGATATGAGTAAGAAAGATCCAGTATCCAAGTAACAAGTGGGCATTAGTAATCCACTTACCTGATTTGTGACAAATACTTCATTTAATAAATCTCCCTGCATTTAAAGATAAAAGTTCAAAACTCTGCATAGGCCATTTGGAAAAAGACTATAAAACAGGGAAGAGTAAATATGATCTGGAAAACTCAGAGGAGCACATCTCTGAAAATGAAATACTGAAGGATTAAGAAGAAGATTTAAGGTAATTATTTAATATTTGGCATAAAATTTAAGAAGACTTGCGAATTGAGAAAAGAAATCGTAATTAGAGAACAGATGAGATGAAAAGCTAAGAGGATAAAATAAAGGGGAAAATGGTTATGATGAAAATAGAGTTTAAAAAAAGAAAGTGCAATAGCAGAATTGATAACATTAACAGTTTTTGAGCGTCAACAATGTGTGTTACGTGTATTAACTCGTATTCAGTTCTATGAGATGGTGATTATTATTATCTCTATTTTACAGAAGAGAAAACTAAAGTACAGAGAGGATCAGAAATTCACCTAAGGTCATGCAGTTGGTTAAGAGAAAAGCCCAGGTTTTGAATCCAGGTGGCCCAGGGGGCGTGCTCTTAAGTAGTGTGCCATACTGCCTTGGAGCAGTTAGAGCAGAATTAACACTACTGAAAACTGAAACAATTATGAGAAGATAAACCCAGGAGCACTCACAGAATATAGAGAAAAAGGGGAAGAGATGAAAGAAATATTAGAAAGAGGAAAGATGTAGAAGACAGAGATGGATGAACACATCTAGGAATTACAGTTATTCCTGAGGGTAAACATAAATAGAACAGGCACAATTATCAGAGTTATAATTGATGAAAATGTTCCTGGGTTGAAAAGATGTGTTTTTTCTATAGATAAAATGGGGCTCTAGTATTTCAGACAAGATTCCAAAAAGAAATCTACGCTTAAATATAGATGAACAAAGTTTTTGAAAGGAAAGGAAAATAAATTCTCAAGTATGGAGGCAAAAAAAAAAAAAAAAAAAGAAAAGAAAAAAGAAAAAGAAAAAGGAAAAAGAAAACCACTGGCCTTAGAGTTTTTTTCCATATCATTAAATGTCAGAAGACATTGGAAGATGTATAAAATTTTGAAGGAAAGAGGTGTGAAAGACATTTGTACCCAGATCAGCTGTCTTACATGTGATGGAGTCAACAGAAAAACAAAACAAAACAAAATTCATGTATTCAAGGACTCAGAAAATATTCTACTTCTTAAATAATATTTGAAGGCATATTATAAACAACAAATAGATGAAACAAAAATAGGGAATTGGCAGTGATAAATGAAACAAAACACAGTGGCTGGCCAAACAGATAAATTGTATAAAAACCACAAAATGCAAGACTGAATCCAAATCGTTTTAACATCAGCTCCTTCAGACCCACAGACAAACTGAAAAGACCACAGACAATTTTCACACTAACTCTGCACAGACTTGTGTCCCAAAGATAAGACCACTGATTGTTCCAGCAACGTGCCCAGTTATACATTCTGACCAATTCTTTCCTGGATCACACTACTTCCACCCTGAGACTCTATGACTAAGACTAGCCTCTAAAACCATGAAAGTTCCCTCCCTAATCTCCTGCTTCCTGTTAAAGGTGGTGGTGCTCTTTTTTGCTCGGCAAGTTTAATAAAACCCAGCTTTATATATGATCAATAGGCTTCTTGGGTGTCTATGTGGGGGTGTGGAAAGTCTGGTAGTGAGCACTGGAATATATTAAGCACAGCAGATCAGATTACAAAGCTGAATGGAAATGTCAAAATAGTTTTCATGTAAACAAACGTAAGGAAGGTAAAAATAGTAACAGAAAAAAATATGAAGAATGGAAAGTTAGAAAAGTAAGCAGTATGTAAAATTATGCTAACTATTTTATTTTAAACATAGTGGACTCTAAATATAGTTATTCATTTTGATTTGTATAGCTAGAGAAATGTTAGTTTAAAATATTTTTTAAATGTAAATGTAACTAATGGACTATGAGTAGATCAGTGCTTCCAAAACACTAGTGAAAATCTAGTAAAGCCACATTCCAGTTATAATAGTAAATAAAAATGGGTAAAATCTCTATTAAAAGACTAAGATTCTTGGATTTCATACAACACTATTGTCTAAGTACTGTGTCTATAACAAATACACACAATTAAAAATTGGCATTAAAGCTGAAAGCAGAAAAACAGAGAAAAATATACTTTGTAAATAAAAATAAAAATAGTTTGTAATATTATCAGACAACTTAAATATCTGACCAAAAAGGTTAATTTTATTAATAAAGAGCATTTCTAAATAAAGTTTTAACTATCATGGCGTTTTATGTGCTGGATAGAAATGATTAAAGTGAAATTTGCATTTCCCCATTAGATTGGCAAAGAGTTAAAAGACATTTAATATCCAGTGTTAATACATGGTGATGTGACTGTACATAGACAGGAACTCTCAATATTTATGTGGAAGTAGGACTTGGAATCAACTTTCACAAGATTGTCCAGCAGTATCTATAAAGAGTCTGAACAGTATGTATACACATTGACCCACTGATTCCACATCTAACAATTTTGCAAAGATGAGCATAACGGATATATATTGCAAAGTTATATACGGTAGCAAAAAATGGGTAGCCATCTCACTCTCCAACATCCGGGATTGGTTAAAGAAAGTGTAGAACATTCACATATGGAATATAATGCAGTCATTTACAACACTGTTATGGTACACATACCTTAGACAACACCAGGTGATAGAACCAGGACTTTATTCCTTAGAAACTGGACCTAGATAAATGTAATTTCTTATATTTGCATGGAAAGAAACTCACAATATATAATTAATGAAAATAAGTTTCATGCAGTATGAAATACGCAATACAGTTGTGTGTTTGTGTGTGTGCATAGAAAAGAAGAATGGAAGGATATACACCAGAATGAAAATAGTGGTTATACCTGGATAGTGAGACTACAGTGGCTTTCACTTTCTTCTATGTGCTTTTTATATATTATGATTTTTCACATAATGAAAAGATTTTACTTTAATAATCCACAAAACACTATACAGCTATTTCCTTTAAAGAAGTCCTTTCCCAAGATCATTAGAGGGAGACTTGAAAACACTTATAAACACCCCAAATCCTTGAATAAGGAGTTATATCAAATGCTACAAATTATTTTCCAAATATTGAGGAAAACCTTGCAAAAGAGTGATAAGTTAGAAAGGTGTTCCCCAATAAAATATTACAATGTTTTAAAAATCAGAACATGCAGATGAAACAGTGCTAATGAGATATATTGAGGGAACAGAAGGAAGAATCCTGAAACAGACCCGTGTGATAAAGGTTATATTTAAAATCAGTGGGAAAAGGATGAATGTGTCATAAGTCATGCTGGACAGCAGACTAAACAATTTGGGAAACAGTTATCTCATACCACATCAAAATAAATTCCACCTGAATTAGAGATATAAATGTTTAAAAAGAACTGAAGTAAATAGGATACAGAATAAGTAAATAAATGTAGAAAAACTGTATCTTTATCTCTGTACCATCTGGAGGTATGAAATCTAAGTATGCCACCACAGGCAGAAGCCATAAATTATAAGATGGAAGGTTTTGGTACATAAAGAGTAAAATGTTCTTTATGTCAGAAACACCATAAATAAAAATAAAAGGCAGATGCATGAGTGATGTATTGCTTTTATAATCTGTGTTTGTAATTTTCCTACAATGAGAATGGTACTTAGTGGTCTCTAAGAGGACCAGATGTACAGATGATGACAGAGAGGCAGAGCATGGAGGGGAAGGGGACTTCGGTGCCAGACAACCTCTGTTCCAATCCCGGAATACTTCCTCTGTGACATTGGACAATTTAACTGAACCTCTCTGTTCCTTAGTTCCTTGATCTTTGCAATGAGGAGAGAACCTACCTCAGAGCTGTAAGGATTCAATGTGTTAATATATACGCATGGCTCTTAAAACAGTGCCTTTTATATAGTGAGCACTCTAAGTAATAGCTCTTATTCTCTAAGACCGTTCCTAGTTCCAACACACTACAATCCTATGGAGGACTAAAGAGTGAATGGGGGCTAGGAGCAAACTACTCCTTTCCCAGTAGAATAATTGACTTCAGAAAAGGGTAACAGATCCTAATGAATTGTGCTTTTAGTTCAAGGTTTGAAAGAATCCTGTGGTTCTAGGCACTGGTCAAATGGGATCAGTTGATCAGACTAAAATTACATTACTGACATAGAAGAGAAAACAGAACAAAATCCAACATGTCCCTTTTACTATCTGCCTAAGCAAAGCAAATGTGTGACATGATAATACAAATGTGGGAGGGAGTAGGGGAGGAGGCAAGTTTTCTTTGTTTGTTCCAATACACGGACGGTAAATGCAATTACAATTTTCCTCTAATTTTCTTCTCTGCGTGAAAGCTGAAATTCTGGATATATCTGCCACAAATGATTTTTTTTCCAACTTGGTCTTTTATTTCCTGTTTGACTCTGTGGCAGTGTTGATGAGTTGCCTCTTTGTTTCTCAACGGTTGCCCACGTGACACACACCTACCAGAGCTGAGATGAAAATAATAGATGTGCTGAGGCGAGGACGAGCAATTGTAAACCTGCCATAAATCCACATGATATCTGCAGCAGGGAGAAGAGAAGGAGCAATTAACTGAAATACAGCTGTTTTGAATTGTTCGGAAAGAAAAATACAACCAAAATATATACTGGGTTTGGAGGCTTCCCCCTTTTTTCTTTTAAAATTATTATGTTCTTTTCTTAGGACAAAAGCAACATATGCTAGTTGAAGAGAAGAAAGGAAATACAGACAAGAAAAATAGCATGACGTATAATCCCAGCCGCCAGTCTTGTAGAGAATTAAAGAATGAATGGATACAAGGAGTAAACTACTCTTTTAAGAGCAAGACGTTTTGGTGTATCTCTCTCTGATCTTTTACTACATATTTTTGCAAAAATGTAGTCAAATTATACTTGATATTTTATACTTCTTTTTTTACTTAATATATTACAAAAATACCAATAGAACTGTAAAACATTTATGAACCAAATTTTAATAGTGACATAAAATTCTATTATAAAAATTATAATTTATTTTACCTATCTCCTGATTTTGGACATTTAGATTATCCCTATGTCGTGACTATTGTTGTACAGAAATCTTTGGGCACATGAGCTAGAGTTATTCCCTTGGCATAAATTCTTAGAAGTTAAATTGCTAGGTCAAAGTTTATGTATATTTTGAGAAACTTGATACTTTGCCAAATTGTTCTAAAGAAAGATACTATCAATTTATGATGTACATTTATATACCAGCCTGTATGAGAATGCCCATGGA
Source organism: Equus caballus (assembly GCF_041296265.1). NCBI lineage: Eukaryota > Metazoa > Chordata > Mammalia > Perissodactyla > Equidae > Equus > Equus caballus. The sequence goes on from NC_091708.1 coordinate 15,341,859, forward strand.
CCCTGAACTCACCTCCTCCCATGGACACAACAAATTTACAACTACTCTTGGAACAATTACCTCTGAGAGAGAACTGAAAACTGGATGAAAAGAACGCCTACAACGAGGGACAGTGCTGACTGAGGTGGAAGAGGAAGAAATTCCTTTCTGGAGAGGAAAGAGCCACCCTTGAGCTGTGGTGCTTCACAGCCAGCAGGGAGCAATCTTAAGGTATGAATCTTTTCCTGGAGGAGTGGAGGATCTGAGTGGGAGAGCTATGCCACAATAAGCAGCTTTTGGACTCAGCACAACCAAGATGAGTGCCATAAAATCTGGCTTTGCTGGCATTTGACAACAATGGAGAATACCCTCAGAAAAGCTATCAGACATAAGGGGAAAGAAAAGCCTGCTTTTAAAGCACCCATGCACAAATTCACCCATTTCAGAAAGCAACCTAAAATCACCAGAAGGAAAGCTGCACAGTCCTTTGGTAAAAAGAGACTCACTTGGTAGGCTTTGGGAACATCTTGGCAAGAAGTGAGACCTCCCCAGGCTGGGACCACCTCCCCAGGGACTGAGACATTGGTGGTGGCCATTATTGTGACCTAGTACAGGTATTCTGACACAGATGCTGGCAGATGCCATTGGAGTTCTTCCCCTGGCCTGTTAGCACAAGAGTCTGCCCCACCCACTAGAGCATGAATTTAATCCAGCCCAGCCAGGGCAGGGAGCTCACCCTAGGGACTAGCCCCACCCAAGAGCCAGCCCTTGGGCAACTTGTGGGCCCACATAGGTGGGGTGTGTGGGACCTCTGTAGTTAGGCTAGTTGGTCTACTGCATTGGATCAGGACATGCGCAAGGGGCAGGACTGTGCTGATGGGGTGTGTGAGCCTGGGGGCAGGGGGGCTTGTCAGCTGCAGTAGACTTGTGCTTCTCAATGAGCCACGTGGGGGATAAGCCCCACCTTCCAATGTCTGAAACAATTGTGTGCTGCTACGCCTGGGGCTGGCCTCACCTAGTTGCATTCCTGAAAGAGCTGAAAACAGTTTTGCAGGCCAGAGGCCTAAAGCAGTTGTAAGCCCCGGAGCCTAGCAACCAGCCATGCTGGGGGCCTACTCACTTAACAGAAAAAATGCAGGAGGAATGTGCTATTAGACCTTACAACCAACTGTGCTGGGCCTCCCCATGCCTGATAAAGTAACTGAAGGGTCCATAGCAGCCACACACAGCTGAGAACTACAACCAGCTGGCCAGGGGGACAGCCTAGTCTTTTGGGCACCTGCAGCAAGAACAATGCTGCCACGACAGAAGGACACACATACCCTGCACAGGGGACACTCCTGGAACATTTGGAACTGGTGATGAGAGGGAAGTACACTGCTGGGCCTCATAGGCATCTCTTACATAAGGTCACCTCTCCAAGATCGAGAGAGGTAGCTAATTTACCTAATGCATAGATATAAGCACAGAGAAAGAGGCAAAATGAGGAGACAAAGGGATATGTTCCAAATAAAGGAACAGGATAAATCCTAAGAAAAAGAACTAAACGAAACAGAGATAAACAATCTAACACTAAAATGTACAAACTAAGAGTCATAAGGATGCTCACTGATCTTGGGAGAAGAATGGATGAATTCAGGGAGAATTCAACAAAGATTTGGAAAATATAAAAAAGAACCAATTGAAAATGAAGAATACAATAATGTAAATAAAAAATTCACTAAAGGGACTCAACCACGGAGCAGATGATACAGAAGAATGGATCAGTGAGCTGGATGAAAGACTAGAGGAAATCACCCAAGCTGAACAGGTAAAAGAAAAAAGAATAGAAAAGAATGAGGACAGTCTAAGGGACCTCTGGGACAATGTCAAGTACACTAACATCTGTATTATTGCCATCCCAGAAGGAGAAGAGAGAGACAAAGGGGCAGAGAATCTATTTGAAGAAATAATAGCTGAAAACTTTCCTAACCTAAGGAAGGAAACAGATCCAAGTACAGGAAGCAGAAAGAGCACCAAATAAGATAAACCCAAAGAGGCCCACACCAAGACATACTATAATTAAAATGTCAAGAGTTAAAGATAAAGAGAGAATCCTAAAAGCTGCAAAAGAAAGGCAACAAGTTACATACAAAGTCTACCCATAAGCCTATCAGCTGACTTCTAAGCAGAAACTTTACAGGCTAGAAGGGAATGACATGATATATTTAAAGTGCTGAGATGAAAAAACCTACAGGCAAGAATACTCTACCTGGCAAGGTTATCATTCAGAATGGAAGGAGAGATAAAGAGTTTCCCAGACCAGCAAAAACTAAGGGAGTTTATCACCAATAAACCAGCCTTATGAAAAATGCTAAAGGGACTTATTTAAGTGGAAGAGAAAAGGAATAAGAATATTCTTATTCTTATAGGAAACAAATAGGAATAAGAAAATTATCCAAAAAACCCCACAATAACATCACTGGTAAAGGCAAATATAAAGTAAACGTAGCAGATCAACCACCTATGAAGCTAATATGACGGTCAAAAGACAAAAGTACTGAAATTATCTATTTCCATGATAAGAGGATAATGGATACACACGCACAAAAAAGAGGTTAAATATGATATTAAAAACATAAAATGTGGGAGGAGGGGAGTAAAAGAGTAGAGCTTTTAGCAAGAGGTCAAACTTAAGAGACCATCAACTTAATATAGATTGCTGTATACATAGGTTATTATATACGAAGCTCATGGTAATAGCAAACCAGAAATCTATAATAAATACACAAAAAAATCAGAGAAAGGAAGCCAAACATAATACTATAGAAAGCATCAAACCATAAGGGAGGAGAGCAAGAGAATAAGAAAGGAACAGAAAATAACTACTAAAACACCCAGAAAAAAAGTAACAAAATGGCAATAAGTACATACTTATCAGTAGCTACTTTAAATGTCAGTGTACTAAATGCTCCAATCAAAAGACATAGGGTGGCTGATTGGATAAAAAAACAAGACCCAAATATATGATGCATTTGAGAGACACTTCATACCTAAAGACACTCACAAACTGAAAATGAAGGGATGGAAAAAGATAATTCACGTAAACGGTAATGAAAAGAAAGCTGGGGTAGCAATACTTATATTAGAAAAAATAGACTTTAAAACAAAAACTGTAACAAGAGACAAAGAAGGGCACTACATAATGATAATGGGAACAATCCAACAAGAGGATATAACACTTGTAAATATCTGTACACCCAACATAGGAGCACCTAAATATATAAAGCAATTATTAACAGACATAAAAAGTGAAATAGACAGTAACGCAATAAGATTAGGGGACTTTAACACTCCACTTACACCAATGGATAGATCATCCAAACAGGAGATCAATAAGGAAACAATGGTCTTAAATGACGCATTAAACCAGATAGACTTGGTAGATATATACGGAGCATTTCATCCAAAAACCACAGAATACATATTCTTTTCAAATGCACATGGAACACTCTCCAGGATAGATCACATATTAGAACACAAAACAAGTCTCAATAAATTTAAGAAGATTGAAATAATACCAAGCATCTTTTCTGACTACAATGGTATGAAACTAGAAATCAACTCCAGGAGAAGCCACAAATATGTGGAGATTAAACAAAATAATACTGAACAACTATGGGGTCAACAAAGAAATCAACGGAGAAATAAAAAAATACCTGGAGACAAATGAAAATGAAAATACTACATGCCAAAATTTATGGCAAAAATTTAAGAACAGCAAAAGCAGTTCTAAGAGAGAAGTTTATAGCACTACAGGCCTACTTCAACAAACAAGAAAAGTCTCAAATAAACAGTCTAACAGCGCACCTAAAAGAACTAGAAAAAGAAGAACAAACAAAGGCCAAATCAGTAGAAGAAGGAAATAATAAAAATCAGAGTAGAAATAAATGAAATAGAGACTAAAAACACAATAGAAAAAATCAATGAAACAAAGAGCTTGTTCTTTGAAAAGATAAACAAAATTGACAAAACTTTAGCTAGACTCACCAAGAAAAAAGAGAGAAGGATCAAATAAATAAAATCAGAAATAAAAGAGGAGAAATTACAATGGACACCTCAGAAATACAAAAGATTATAATACTATGAAAAGCTATATGCCAACAAATTGAATAATCTAGAAGAAATGGGTAAATTCTTATAATCTTACAGCTTTACAAAACAAGATTTCTTCTGAATCAAGAAGAAATAGAGAATTTAAATAGACCACCATCAGTAAGGAAACTGAAACTGTAATCAAAAACCTCCCAAAAAATAAAAGTCCAGGACCAGACGGCTTCCCTGGTGAATTCTATCAAACATTCACAGAAGACTTAATACCTATCCTTCTCAAACTCCTCTAAAAAATTGAAGAGGAGGGGAAACTTCCTACCTCATCTACAAGGCCAACATTACCTGATAGCAAAACCAGACAAGGACAACGCAAAAAAGAAAATGACAGGCCAATATCACTGATGAACATTGATGCAAAAATCCTCAACAAAATACCAGCAAATTGAATACAACCATACATTAAAAGATCATACACCATGATCAAGTGGGATTTATTCCAGGGATGCAGGTATGGTTCAACATCTGCAAATCAGTGAATGTGATGCACCACACTAACAAAATGAAGAATGAAAACCACGTGATCATCTCAATAGATGCAGAGAAAGCATTTGACAAGATCCAATATCATTTATGATAAAAACTCTGAATAAAATGTGTATAGAAGGAAAGTACCTCAACATAATAAAGGCCACATATGACAAACCCACAGCTAATACCAGTCTCAGTGGAGAAAAACTGAAAGCTATCCCTCTAAGAACAGGAACCAGATAAGGATGCCCACTTTCACCACTCTTATTTAACATGGTGTTGGAAGTCTTAGCCAGTGTAATCAAGCAAGAAAAAAAATAAAAGGGATCCAAACTGGAAAGGAAGAAATGAAACTGTCACTATATGCAGATGACATGATTTTACATATAGAAAGCCCTAAAGAATACACCAAAAAACTCTTGGAAATAATAAATGAATATGGTAAAATTGCAGGATACAAAATCAACATACAAAAATCACTTGCATTTCTAGACACTAACAATGAAGTAGCAGAAAGAGAAATTAGGAATACAATACCATTTACAATTGCAACGAAAAGAATAAAATATCTAGGAATAAATTTAACTAAAGAGGTGAAAGACCTGTAGACTAGAAACTATAAAACATTGTTGAAAGAAATTGAAAAAGACACAAAGAAATGGCAAGATATTCTGTACTTTTGGAGTGGAAGAATTAACATGGTTAAAATGTCCATACTTCCTAAAGCAATCTATGATTCGATGCAATCCCTATCAAAGTCCAAACAACACTTTTCACAGAAATAGAGCAAAGAATCCTAAAATTTATATGGAACAACAAAAGACCCTGAATAGCCAAAGGAATCCTGAGAAAAAAGAACAAAGCTGGAGGTATCACAATCTCTGATTCCAAAATATACTACAAAGTTATAGTAATAAAAAACAGCATGGTGCTGGCACAAAAACAGACACAGACATCAATGGAACAGAATTGAGAGCCCAGAAATAAGCCCACATATTTATGAACAGCTAATTTTTGACAAGGGAGCCAAGAACATACAGTGGAAAAAGGAAAGTCTCTTCAATAAAAGATGTTGGAAAAACTGGAGCCACATGCAAAAGAATGAAAGTAGACCATTATCTTTCACCATGCACAAAAATTAACTCAAAACGGATTGAAGACTTGAATGTAAGACCTGAAACCATAAAAATTCTAGAAGAAAACATGGGCAGTATACTGCTTGACATTGGTCTCAGCAGCATATTTTCAAGTACTGTGTCTGGCCAGGCAAGGAAAACAATAGAAAAAATAAACAAATGGAACTACACCAAACTAAAAAGCTTCTGACAGCAAAGGAAACCATCAACAAAATGAAAAGACAGCCTAACAATTGGGAGAAGATAATTTGCAAATCATACACCTGATAAGGGGTTAATATCCAAATTATATAAAGAACCCATACATATCAACATCAAAAAAAGTAACAACCCACTTAAAAAAATGAGCAAAAGATCTGAACAGATATTTTTCCAAAGAAGATATACAGATGGCCAACAGGCACTTGAAATGATGTTCAGCATCACTAATTACTAGGGAAAGCAAATCAAAACTACAATGAGATATCACCTTATGCCCATCAGAATGACTGTAATTAATAAGACCAGAAATAACAAGTGTTGCAGAGGATGTGGTGAGAGTGCAAACTGGTGCAGCCACTATGGAAAACAGTATGGAGATTCATCAAAAAATTAAGAATAGAACTACCATACAATCCAGCTATTTCACTGCTGGGTGTTTATCCAAAGAACATGAAAACACAAATGTGTGCAGACATATTTACCCCTATGTTCATTGCAGAATTATTCACAATAGCCAAGACTTGGAAGCAACCTAGTCCCCACCAAAGGATGAATGGATAAAGAAGATGTGGTATATATACACAATGGAATACTACTCAGCCATAAAAACATGAAATCTTGCCATTTGTGACAACATGGATGGAGCTTGAGGGTATTATGCTAAGTGAAATAAGTCAGAAGGAGGAAGTCAAATATCATATGATCTCACTCATAAATAGAAGATAAAAACAACATCAAATGAATACATAGAGACAGAGTTTGGATTGTGGTGACCAGAGTGGAAGAGGGGAGAGAGGAGGGCGAAAGGGGTGATTCGCACATGTGTATGGTTATGGATGGTAATTAATTTCTGGGTGGTGAACATGATGTAATCTACTCAGAAACAGAAATATAATGAAGTACACCTGAAATTTATATAATGTTATAAACCAATGTTACCTCAATTAAAAAAAGTATACACTGAATGTGGAAAAAAAAGAATGCCTAATTTTCCTGATCTTTGACAATTCTAGGCATTGCAGTTATTTTTTATCTTTTCATTCTGATTGGTCTAGTCTTGCTAGCACAAAGATTTCAGTATAGTAGTGTTGAAACAACTTATTAAACATATGGAAAGAAATGAACAAAACTTAATTGAAAAGAAATCATTGACCTATATCTAAATGTTAAAATTACGAAGTTTCTAGAAGGAAACATAGGAGACTATCTTAGTAAACTTGGAGAAAACATAGGTTTCTTATGAAAAGCACTAATTATAAATGAGTAATTTGATGGATTAGACTATTAAAATTAAATATGCCTTCTCGTCAGCAGACTTTGTTAATAAAATGAAAAAAGAAGCTACAAATGGGAAAGAATATTTACCACATATATTTCTGATAAAATGGTTGTATCCAGAATATATAAAGAACTACAACTCAACAAGAAAAGACAACCCAACTTAAATGGTACTAAGGACATGAAAAGGGTCTCAATATTATTAATTACTAAGGAATGTAAATTTAAATCACACGAGAAACAACTACAAACCTGCCAACATGGCTAAAATTAAAAAGATTGCACCAAATGTTGGTGAGAATGTGAAGCAACGAGAACTCTCATATTTTGCTTGCGGTCGTATCGAATAGTAAAGGCATTGTGGGAAAGCAGTTTGGCAGTTTCTTAAGAAGTTTAATCTTCATCTACCCTAAGACATATGGATTTTACTCCTTGGTATTTCCCTGGGGAGAAATGGAAATGTCTATCGAATCTGTCCACAAAAAGATGTGTATGTGAATGTTCATGGAAGCTTCATTCATAAGAGCCCCACACTGGGAACAACCCAAATGTCCATCAACAGCAAACTCTTGTATGTTCATACAATGGAACATGGCTTCGCAATAACATGGAAAAATCTCAAAATCACTATGTTGAGTGAAAGAAGACACACACAAAAGAGTTCCCACGGTCTGATTCCATTAATATAAAGTTCAACAGTAGGCAAAAATAATGTATGTTCTAGAAATCGGAACTGTGGTTGTCAATGAGGTCTACGAATTGATGACAAAGAGCCACATGAAAACTCTGGCGTGCTGGAAATGTTCTATATCTCATTGTTTTTTTTATATGGATGTATACGTTTGTCAAAGCTCTCTGAATTGTACTCTTAAGATCTGAGCTTTTCTCTGTATGTGAATTTTACTCAATAAAAAAAATACATTTCTGATATACTAAAGATTTCAATGTAGAAATGTTACTGAACCAAAGTGGGTTTCCTGGCGAATTAAAATCAGGCTCTCCACCAGAAGTAGTTGTCACACAAAGCAGAGCTTATTGGCAGCAAATAGAAGACCACGTGGAATCATTTCCAAAGTCGTGGCTGTCCCTGAGCACAGGACAGCAGGCTCTGCTTATTTTGGATGGGGAATAAATATTTAAAAGGGAGGGGTGGGTATTCGTTTGCGCAGGCTCAGTTCTACTCCACATCTACACTGGTTGCTGCTCTTGCGGGGGGAATGGTCTGGTTCAGAGTGGTTGGTGATTGGATCACTTAACATAAAAAAAAATTTGGAGAAACAGTTAAATGCTTCTGAAACCTCCTTCGAGTTCCTTGGGCCAATTAGTTGGTGACAGAAATATAAAGTAATGACGTTTAGGAGCATATTTTCATAACCTTGAGTGGTGAGAATTTCCTAAGTGAGACAAGAAACCCAGTTGCAAAAAGAGGCTGATAGATTAAACTTCAAAAAACCTAAAAATATGTATATTTAACATAACATAAATGAAAGCAAAAGATAGAAGACAAAAAGGAAAAAAAATATTTCAATATCTATGATGGACAAATTTAACAACTTTAGCAAACAGTTACTTCCTATAAATGGATGAGAAAAGGCAAATGATCTAATTAAAAAAATGGGCGAAGGAGACAGAAAATTCCAAAACAGAAGAATGCAAACAGCCACTAAATATATGAAAAATATGCTCTATTTCACTAGAACTCAGAGAAATAAAAATTAAACAATTAGTGTGGTAAAAATCAGAAACTCTTGGAAATAGCGTTAGTGAAAATGGAAAATCGGTAGTCATCCATCACTGGTTGGAATTGGAATTGCTAGAACTTTTTGGGAAAGCACCTGGCAATGTCTGTCAAGGTTGAAAATACATTGTAACATTTGATCTTGTAATCCCTGTTGGTTATCTATACTATGGTGCAAAAGCACAAGTACTTAAGGATATATGAATAAGGTTGTTTACTTAATGTTGTTTGTAGTAGCAAAAAACCAAGCTGAAACAATCGGAATGAATATTAATAGGAGAATAGTAGGATAAATTGTAATAATCTTTACCACAAACTGTTATACCAAAATTAAAAAGAGTGAATCAGAGTTACGTATATTGACCTAGAGGGATTCCGATGATACATTATTATGTGAAAAAAGCAAGGTGGAGACTAACGTGCAACATATTATCTCATTTCAGAGGAAAAAGAAAGAGAAAAGCAAACACAAATATGCACTTTATTGGAGAATAAACAAGTAATGCTTCTGTTTTCTTCAATAATTGTCACTTTCATATCTTTTTCAAATTTCCTTCCTGCTGAGTAACAGGAATGCCTAGTAATATTCAGCCCAATTCTGTAACTTTTCAGTTTTTAGAGTCTCGTTTGGTTCTCAAGACACATATGTATGAGCTGTGAATTTTACCCCAGTTTCAGCAATCAGATAAGTTGCTGTTTCTCTCTTCTTGAAGAGCAAGAGGGTAGAATTGTTGATGGAAGTTCCTCAAGAAGGTAGCTGTGTTGGTGAAAATTTCTACTTTATGAATCCTGGCAGGACTTCAAGGGGAGAAAGCACCTGGCTCATCCTGCGCTGATTCACAGCCATTCCTGATAAAAGATGGGTTTACCAGGCTGCTGCTAGTGGTCATTCCACCTGCTTTTTCACTGTATCAATTTAATTAATTCCTGGTTAAACTGAGATTGTTTAGAGTAGCAAGATAAATATCTAGCTGGAAAACTAGTCCCCATGGGAGCATGATAAGAAAAAAGACTAGTCAGTAGAGAGAACCTCTGGTGAAGTAAGTTAAAAAAAAAATCTTCCTTAAAAGCCCATATAGAAATTATGACTCCTAGTGTCCTAAATCTGCTACCCAGTCATAGGGACCCCTATGTTCACAGGCGGCTCCCAAAGAACCAGAATTGATCCTATTACTGTAAATGTATTGATCTTTTTAAGGGCATTTGGACTATTTTCAAGTGAATTAAGCCTCAAATATAGATGCAAGAAGTCAATTATATATGCATATCTCTTTTCCTTCTAATCTATTTTCTTCTGGTTCACCTGAGTGTTCCCACAGCCTCTCCTACTGTATGTAGTGATTGTCATTTCCCATTTGACATATATTCTCATACCAATGCTGAGATATCTCTGTTGACTTCTCTTGGATCTTGTCTGTTCTTCCTTAGTCCAAGGAGAAAGGCTCCTCTATCCTAGAACTTTGTCTTTATTTTCTTTGATCATGGTTGGGATTATTCAGTTCCCTCCTCCTCTAATGCCCCAATGTCACTATTCAAAGTAGCTGAGAACTTGGCACATTAGCTGAAGTCTCCACCTGATATTGGCCCTGGCCATGATTCTGATTTCTGAGGGTGGGTCACAAAACTGGCAAGCTATATAGTGCTGAGGATTTGTGACTACAGAAATCAGACACAGGACATCTCTGTATAAGTAGTTGCCTTCACTCTTGGCCTGACACAGTTCCCACTGCTGCTGCCAAAGAGAAAAATCTTGAAATGTTTATAAGAACTTATGATTCATAAAATGCAAAGCATAAAGCAAAGACATTTAGAGCTGGAAGGGACAGAAGCCAAACCCTACTTATTTTATAGTCAAGGAAGCACAGGCTCAAGTGACTTATCCAAGGTCACACAGCTGGTTTATCAGCAAGGGCAGAACTAGGAGTCAGGTCCTGGTACTTGCTGTTCCTGAGTTGTTTACTCGTGAAACTGAAAACACTGTAGGAAAGCAAATCCTGATGGACCATGCTTCTTCCTGCTCGCTTAAAAATACCTCCCCAGACAACCGGAAAGATTAAAAATTGTGCTTAATCACCCTGTCCGTTCTACCAATTTGAGAGTCATGAGAAGAAATCCCTTTGCAAAATACTTAGGTCTTTTGTGTGTTAAGGTGCTGTAGGTCTTTCACAGATATTGTAAATTAGCTCATTAACACTCTGTCTTCCTAACACCTTCCCATCATCATTTAGAGAATAGCAGGTAATTTTGTAATGTACAGATACTAGGTTGCACATTAGAATCACTCAGGGAGCTTTTAAAAAATATCAATGCTGCCAAGCCCCACCCTTAGAGATTGTGATTTGATTGGTCTGGAGTGAGACCCAGGCATGGGTATTTTTTAAAACTCCTAGATGATTCTAACGTACAGTCGGAGTTGAAAACCATAACTCTAGAGTAGTGGTCTCTGGTCCAGCAGCATTGGCATCACCTGAAAACTTGTCCGAAATGCAAATTCTCAGACTCTTCCCTAAACCTACTGAATCCAAAACTCTTAGGGTGTGGCCCAGCAAGTGGTGTTTTAACAGGCTCCCCAAGTGATGCTAATAAATGCTAACATTTGAGAAACCACTGGTCTAGCCCCAAGATGGGCAAACCATGTGGCCTGTTTCTGGAAATAAACTTTCCCTGGAACATGGCCACACTCACTCATTTATATACTATAATACAATGACACAGTTCTGTAGTTGTGACCAAGAATATATGACCCACAAAGCCTGAAATATTTACTATCTGGCCTTTTAAAGAAAAAGTTTGCTGACCCTTGAAGTGTGCATTTCAAATTTTAATGTACAGATGAATCACAGGGGGATCTTGTTAAATTGTGGACTCCAATGCAGCGGGCCTGCGGTGGGACCTGAGACTCTCCTTTCTAACGGCTTCCAGGTGATATTCAAGTTGCTGGTCTGTGGGATGACACTTTGGATAGCAAGGTCTAAAGCAACGCTATCCACTAGAAACACAATGGGAGCCACAAATGTGAGCCCTGCACATTATTTTAAATTTTCTAGCAGCCACATTAAAAAGTTTAAAAAGGGACGTTAATTTTGAGGACGTATTTTATTAACCCAGTGGGATCAAACATTATCATTTAAACATCTACTTAATGAAAAAAATATTGAGATACTTGACATTCTTTTTTTGTATTAGGTCTTTGAAATTCAAGTACTCAATTGCCACATGGACTAGCCACTACCAAGTTAGCTAGAGTAGTCTACAGTTCAACTGGTGGCTGGGGTCATGGGGGATTGTAGATTTAGTTAAGTAAGAGGGCAATAGAGAGAGAGGACTAAGGAAAAAGAAGCCAAATAGGACTTAACCCACTTCAAAATTTTACCCACAGCTTGTTTGCAGCATAGCAAGCTCTCCCTTTTCATTCTGTGACCCGGAGTGCAGGGGAGTTCTATAGCTTACTTGTGTTACAGGTAAGTGATGTGTTTAATGGACTGAGCAGGTACACTGTTATTTATAATGGTAGTACTGTAGGAAAATGTGATGTGAATTTGAATTCTCAAATACTTCTGTTAACAAAGAGGATATATTCCGACAACGTACTTTATTTTCATGATCTTTAAGTTCTTAAATTCTTTTATAGCTGAGCTGAGCTCCAGGGCAGTGGATTAAGGGCTGTTTCCATGAAATGGGGAGAGGCTCTAGGGCTGGACCAACGGGAGTTTAATTCTGAGTTACCAGGCTGTGGATCCATCATGGCAGGAAATAGCACACTAGATGGAGTTTAGAAAACTAAGCCTGGGGATCAAGAGCCAGGAGACCAGATTGGTGAGTTACTTGGGCTGGAAAGGCAAAGTAGGAGGGGAGATGGAGAATGAAAATTGGGTTGGCGAAAAGGAAAGAGTTGGAAATGGGATACCAGAGGCAGACTGAGGTACTCGCAGATTGGAGGGAAGTTTGGGTTTATTTTAACGATCCATTCTGATTATCCCACCACTCCTTTCACTTTGCACGAGAACAGAGAGTATGGTGAACAGCACCAGATGTAACAACAACATGGAGGGATGGGAGTCTGTTCCAAAATGTGGATTCTCTGCTTGCCCTGCCTTGATCCTCCATTCCTCATAGAACTGAAGTCAAGGTTTTAAGTGAAAACACAGTTTTTGGTTTAAAGAGCCTGGTTACAAAACTTCAGGCAGAGATGTGGCTGGTTGGAAAGAGAGAGAAGAATTTGGCCAGAAGGAGAAGATGTATTATTGAAGGGAATTAGAAGGTATATTAGTTTATTTTTGCTGCTGTAATAAATTACCACAAACTTGTTGACTTAAAACACCACAAATTTATCATCTTACAGTTCTGGAGGACAGAAATCTGAGATGAGTGTTACAGGGCTAAAATCAAAGTGTCAGGAGCACTGTGTTCCTTCTGGAGGTTATCTTCTTGCCTTTTCCTAGCTTCTAGATGCCAACTGCATTCCTTGGCTCATGGCACCCTCCTCCATCTTCGAAGCACATCATTGCAAGCACTGCTCTGTCCTTACATCTCCTTCTGACTCGGATGCCCTTGCCTCCGTCTGATAAGGACCCTTGTGATTATGTTGAGCCACACGGATAATCTAGGCTAACGTCCCCATCTCCAGATCCTTAACTTAATCACGACAGCAAATGCCTTTAACCACGTAAGGTGACAGATTCACAGGTTCTGGGGGTTAGGACGTACACATCTTTGAGGACCATCAGTCAGCCCACCACAGGAAGTCAGCACTGCACCAGTTTCAGTTATCAGTCCTCTGGTCAGCGTCATGGACCTGTGTCTGAGATCCAAGAGAGGGCCTACCATAGGGGGCTTAAACTCAGAAGCCTACAGGAGTCAGACAGCTAATGAAAACCTGAGAAGCAGAGTGGAAGACAATAGGGAATGGTGAGGACTATGCACACACTGGAGACTGTGCCTGTTTAAATGGGGCTGAGACATGACCTCGACTCTAGCCAACTCCAGTTCCTAGGTGGACGCAGAGGTACAATCTTACCAGATTCGATTTGTCAAGAGAACCTGAAAATGAGGATATTATACAATGGAGTGCTGGTGTTTAATAACAAAAAGTATGTGTGTGTGTGTACTCATATATATATATATATATAAAATATGTATTATAAATTTTAGTGACATAAAGGATACAGTAGCATAAAATTTGCAAATATTCATAAAATTTAACATACTCGGTGTGGCTACTTTCTATTTCTTACCAAATCCACTCTCTGTTTTATAATTCTATCACCAAGAATAGGGTCATAAAATCAGAATATGAATAAAACTTGATTATGAGTGTAATTCTGACAGACAGCTTTGTTTCACTTTCATCTTACTTGTTACGGTAAATGAAAATATCAACCAACACTCACAGTATAAGTATACTTGTTCATCATGACATAAGTGACTTCTTTTCTCAATTGGATAATAGTTTCCAAATACTGGAAGAAAATTTCCTCAGTTTTTACAGTCCTCACAACACAAAGACTACACGCACAACGCACTTTCACATTTAATCTGCATTATTCACATTTTCTCCATTACTTTCTTAAGTCTAGATTGTCAACAAACCCAGCCCTGATTTGAAACATTTGCCTATTTCCACGGTGAGAATAATCTCATTGTAGATTATTTCAAACCATCAAGGGATGTTACAGAACATAGATCTCAGAAGAGATGGACAATAGCATTCTATTAGATAGTATTTCCACCCCACAGACACGTAAATGACCTAAAGAGCATAGATCATAGTAAATTATAACGATAAAATTGAGAAGTGATGACTTTTGAATATTTACCTTTAAAGTTTGTATTTTTAACAGCTTTATTGAGATATAATTTACATATAAAAAATTCACCCTTCATCTATTTTAAGTGTACAGTTCAATGAATTTTAGCATGTTTTTGTGAACTATACAACCATCACCACAATCGAATTATTGCCTTTGTTTTTAATAGAATTTATTTATTCAATAGAATTTACTTAGTAGAATTTATTTATTGGTGGTATGTTTGTAATTTAAGTTTTAACAATCGCTGTTTAACAACTGCTCACAAAATTCTTGCAAATGTAGCTTTCCATTCTCGCCAGTAATTTTTTAGCACATCACTGATTTTCTATGAAATCTGCTGATTTTAAAATGTTGGCTCAACAGAAAAAGCAAAAAGTGTGGAGGGTCCAAAGAAACACACCTGTAACCTAGGTTGGCTGATAGCCATCATTCTGTGGTCTCTGTAACAGGAGCAGTGAGCAGTAAGAATAGGTGTTACTCGAGAAAGACTGCTGGGAGCTGTTGGGAGCTGGGGTTCACGTTGCTTCCCAGGCCTTCCACCTGAGTGTGGCACGAGCAGGTGTGTGGGATCCTCCTCCTCCATTACACAGAAGTGGGGGCGGCGTGGGCAGCTGCTGTGCCAGGGCCACTGTGGCGGCATCACCGGCAGCACCCTTGGTGGTGGGAAGCAGAGGGGCCATGGCGAGGGGTCGTCACACAGCTTCTCACGGGAGACCCTGGGGGAGGCAGAGCAGGGGGGAGGAAAAATGGAAGCCACCCTGTGAAGGCTGAGTCACTTACGAGACATCTCAATTGGGAATCTCAAAATAGTTGGAGAGGTTTTTGTGGGGAAGATTCTAGAAGCACTGAAATCTTTGGTGAGAGTGTGTTAAAGTCACATTAAATCTGGAAGGGACCTTATATAGGGTGACCAGATCATTTACATTCCCAAACTGTGACAGTTTTGAGAGTGAAAGGGGATGTTATTAATAAAATAGCCAGGACAACAGGTGTAAATTGGGACCGTCCTGGACAAACTGAGTGCATGGTCACTCCACTCATAAAAGATCTAATCCAGTAGTTCTTGAAGGGGACGGGCTATATCCTGTGAGAATCTTTTTCCGAAATAAACATGCAGCTGGGACTTGGGGGAGGGTGGGGTGAAGACAGTTGTTTACTAGAATTTGGTGATAGGAAGGGTGTGTAGTTTACAACAGCTCTCCAGGTGACTGTCTCGTCTCCACTACTCCCCCCCCCCCCCATCATGAAACCCACACTGAGGATCACAGAGGTATTAGGGTCACAGGTGGCAGAGGCAGGACTAGAAGCCAGAGCCTAGCACTGTGCCTGGCACAGAGAAGGTGCTGACGGTGCATTTATTGACTGCCTGCCTGACAGAACTCATGTATCTTGACTTCTAGCCTGTTATCCTTTCCACGGGATTCTGTCAGTTTCTTGAGCAAAGCAGCCTGAAGCGTGCGCATGCCCAGAGTCCAGGGAGGGAGGGGGCACTCTTAAGGTCCTGGAGGCAGTTGCCTCCACTGGCTGCGACCTGGCCTCTCTGTGACACACCTGTGTAAGTTCCTGAGGAGAGGGACACAAGCCCACCCCCACAGGACCAGGCAGCCTGTGTTAGAAATTGCTTTGCTTGCAGAGACTCTGAGCACAAACCAGTTGTTGAGCTTGTCCCGGTAGCCCCATGACTGTGAGGTGCTGGGGAGAAAGACCGCATGGGAAAGAGGGTGATGGAAGCAAGGGACCGTAACACAGCGCCTTCCAGCCACCGCGAACGGCCCGGTGATGCAGGGCAGCCTGCGATGCAGCCTCCATATTATCTGGGTCTAGTCTGTCAGTAAATAATATAGCACAGATGTTGCTGAATATTTTATGATTAACTTGCCCCAGGGGTCCCTAAATGTTTCATAATTTCTGGGTAAAGAAAGCAAGCATCCAGGGCTGTGTGCTCTTAGCAGCCGGTTCAGCATGATTATAATGCGCGAGAGGAGACATTCCTTCTTCTCGCAGTCAGACTTTTAAGACAATAGCCGTAAAGGTTAGAGCTTCAGTTCAACGTGAACAGTGCGAACATAGGAAAACAACATCTAACCAGAGGGGTGGAGACTAATTTCAGGACTGTTGTAGTGATTCTGTGGCTTGAATTTGGACAAAATCTTGAAACTGAGATTGATGTCTCTTGTTTTTTTGGGTTGAAGCCTTTTTTGGATTGACCTATGGAGCAGGAGTGTTTTCTTTATGATCAGGAGGTACAGTTTGTGTAGAAGGGACAATTCGTCTCCAGATGAGGTCTCCTCAGGATAAAGAGGCTCTCTTCTTAACCCACATCTACACCATTTTAGACAGCAGAGGGCGCCCTACTGACAGCATCTGAGGGACCGCCGCGAGGAAGGACCAGGCGATCTGAGGCTGTGTGTGTGTCTACTATTAATTTACCTCTTCACATACCTTCAGTGAACTCGAAGTGGAATCCTGCCCGCTGGGTCAGGCGAGGGGCTGTGGAGGTGTGGCTGGGAGACAAGATATAATTAGAGAGTAGGGAGGAACGGCAGTATAGTGTGGGGTGATGGTGAAGCGCGTGAACTGAGGCGGCGAGAACTTGGATTCAAATTCCAGCACTGCTTCTGACTAGCTGTGTCCTTGAGCGAGTTATTTTACTTCTCATTATATAAAATGGTGATAAATACTGACTTATTTGTAAAGTCCTTAGAACAATGCCTGGCTCATAGGAAGCGCTCAATAAATATTAGCTTTAAAAAGCATGCAAGCAAACAAACCAACCAACGTCCTCTGGTTCAGGCTAGAGGAAGAGAGAGGCAGAAAATGAGTAGGGAGCCTGCTCACCTGCCAGGCAGGAGTGTCTCATTTTGGAAAATATTACACAGACTAAGGTTTTATATATATGCTCATTGATTGATTAAAAACAATCCTTTATAAGGTGTGACTACGTTTTGCTTATCGTTTCATATTGGCTTTCCATTTATTTGGGAGGTATTCTTTCACATCTAAATGATTTCACAGTGTGAAATTCTAAAATAGAAGTTTGAAATCGTTCTCTGAAGTAATCTTAGGCGTTTTCAGGGAGAAACTTGATACGCCCAAGAATAAAGTCAATTTAAAGAAGAAAACCGATGGAAACTGTTTGGAGGTACTTTCCAGCCGTGTTCCAGATTCTGGGTCTGGAGGTACAAAGGAAATGGCTTTTTCTCACGCTTCACTTGGTGGGAGGAGACTCCTTTGACACGGTTGATAGAATTTCAGAGCAAGAACAGTCTTTAAGTTTCTCACGCTTTAAGAAAATACCTTACCTCTTCCTTCCCCCATCTCCACCCCCCCTTAAATAAACATCTTTTGGCACGAGGCTGTTAGCAGCCCTTTTACAAGCTTCTCAGGTGATTCGAATATGCAGCATCACGAACCCTTGGTCTACACCAGCTTATTCTACCCATGGGAAAGTACTTTTTGCTGGTGGGGAAAGTACATGTCCATCCTCCATGCAGCCTGCAGAGAAAGGCTTAAGATAGAGAACTAAGAGGTTAAAAACCTTCAGTGAACCACCCCTCCCCCCATCTTTCAGCTTTCAGGTCTAAGCTCAGGGTCTTCAGCTAGCTCATAACTCCTTTCAGTATTTGCCTCTTGCCACGCATCTCACCGCAATTTTTCTGTTCCCCTTACTCCTTTCTCCCCCTACACCCTTTGGTCCAGTCACGCCTGGCTGCTTGCATTTCTAGAACGTGGCGTGACGCTTTTCCCAGTGCCACCCTTTGACATATGCTCCCCCTTCCTCCTGCTGGGCTGCCTCCATCTCTTTCTTCATTTTCAGGATGCTGCTCAAGCTGAGATATCCAAGGAGAGAGGCAGCAAGGGAGCATTGTCTGTGGCTGCCTGGGTCCAGACACCATAGATTTTTTTTTTTTTTAAAGACTGGGAAAGACTCTTTGAGCTTCTTTAACTTCAAGCTCAGATGCTTTCAGGGTCAGGTCGGCATCATAAATATGTGAAGGAGGACCAGGTGTGAGACAAAAAAAGTGACAGAGCTCTGGCTGCCTGGAGAGCATGTGCCCCACTTAAAGATGATTAAATTCAACTTTTCGAGAAACACGGGGCAGTTGGCTCATGGGTGGCCAGTTCACAACTCTTACAATCACCTTGCTTTACAGATGGGGAAACAGAGCCAGAGAGCATGCCGGGAAGTGGGTAGCGTATGGCAGTGTTAGAGCCCACGTCTTCTGAAGTCCACTCTTCTTCCCAGCACACCGTGAAACTTTGGCACATTTCCCTTTGAAGTTCCACTGCATTTATTCCAGGTAATAATACTACTCATTAACATTTGTACAATGTTATACAGTTAGACAAAAAGCACTAACTCCACTTTATAAACTACAGATCAGGAATGTGCCTCAGAAAGACGTCTCTGGCTTCCTGGGTCAGACTTCCTGCCTGCAGAGGCAGAAGATGGTCTTCCCAGGGCTGCCTGTCCTTCCGTGGAAGGCCATTTCAGCGCCAGTGCTAGTCTAGTCTGAGACCATGTGGAGGGCAGGTAGGTCCCTGCCACGCTTCTCTCGCAGCTCATAGTTACCAGACAATGAAATCTGAGCTCTGCGTCTGATTGATTGATTTCCATCTCTAAGCTGCCTGGGTTGATTTTACCCCTTAAGGATTTCTGAAAATAAAACATCTTCCTTCTTTTCTAGAAGAAAGGAGTTTATTCACCCAGACAAAAGTATACACTGAAATGTCTAAGGTGTCCTCGCAAGTGGCAAAAATTGAGGCTGGACATTTCCCCTGGCCCAGTGGACAGCTACTGTGCTGGCCAGGTTCTGCAACCTTCCTTGCTAGGAGAAAGGTAAGGCTTTGTTCTGACGTGCGGACACCCTGGGCCTATTCACCTGCTTCAGGGATCGCAGTCCAGCCTAAGGCATGGGGAGCACCTGGGTCTGCTTTGGCTCTTCTAAAGGGAGCTCTCTAACTCCCAGGTTCTATACGTCTCAAGCGACAACAAAATAATAGCTATGTTTACTTCTTTGCCAAGAGACTCCCTGTTGGAGATAGAGGAAAGTCTTACACACATCGTGCCCTCAACAGGAATGGGAAAGAGATAGCAGAAATCATAACCTGCGAAGGGACGATGTGTGTAGGATAAAATCATGCCTCTCAGTTGGTCAGGAGATGGCACAGGTTCGGAGAGGAGAGGCTGGGAGTTTGGGGTGACTCCCCCTAGCCCCTTACACTAAAGGCAGCTCACAGTAGATGGGAGGTTTCCTTTTTAGCTCCTGGACACTTGCCGTCTGTCTGTCTTGTCCTTCTGCTGTGGTGACCCATAGTGGTTTATCAGATGCAGGCAATTCCTGGCCCGGTGTTGCTGAAGGTCAGCGTGTCTTCTTTCATGCTGTGATCACGGAAAGGGTAACCCTCCTTGCAAAGCGGGAAAGTCTGTGTTTAAGACAAACTTTCCTCAATGAATACACTTTCTCACCCTGAAAGTCTTGGTTGAAGAAATATAAATATTTACAATAAAAATAAGAATAAAACAATAGGAACTGAAGACCAATAAATTATTTTTCACTTTATAAAGGGAAGGACAAGGCATAGGTTTATTTTAAATAGCAAGATCTTCAATAACTTAAAAAATGTCCCTCTTTATAACAAACTTTTGAGAAACACTGCTGTTTTATTTGTATTTGTATATTATTTGCATCTTCTCACTGTTCATTTTAAATAAAAAGCAGATCTTGTGATTTATAGAAACCTAAGCCATCTTTAAAGATGGGCAAGTTCATATTTATAAAGGCCTTCCTTTCCATTCTGACTTCATAAGTATAACTAAACTGAGATTTGTTATTGAGGCATTATAGTTATGTATTTGAGTTCCGGTGTTGCAATGTCCTTATATATCTGACACTATGACAATGACGTTGTCTGGATTTACTGCTGGAGAAACCTGTCCTTGCAGCCTAGTTCTTAAAAAATCCTTAATATTCAAAAGGAGCTAATGAGTGGGAGGCATCACATTTGTTCTTTAAAAGATTTTAAATAAGAAATGAATCCATTAAACAATCTGCATGGAAATCTGTCTCTCTTAGTGGTTTCCATGTTCATAAAATTCCCCAAATGTGTGGTTTTTCTTTGGTGATTAATTTCTGCTGCAGATGTCCACCTAATCTATTTGTGATTTATCATACATTTTAATTTATAGTGAAAGTGCTGGGCCAGATTTGCAAAGAGATAATATTTTTTTCCTTACTTCCTTCCAGTTTCAATGAATAATTGGTTTTTCCCATTATTATTAATTTATCTTTGGACGTTAATGCTTTTGGATAATGACTAGTTTCACAAAGTTCTTCTCCTTGCAGAATTCTCTTCTTGCAAAGCTGTCACATTGCAAACCTAACACAACCCTGGAAACTTCTCGCGCCAATGTTGCTTTATATTTATCTTAATAAAATTCTACTCCTAGGCCTTTGAGTCCCTCTACATTAAAAACGGAGTTATAGAACCAAAAGTTTGAAAAGAACCTTAGAGACAAAACATGTAATTTACTTGATTCGTAAGTGTTATCTGTATTAAACGTATAAAGGGATCATCTTACCTCACTACGACCTTCTTTAGAGACAACGAACCTCCTCCTGGTTGCAGACACCTGGTCGCCATTCAGGCCTAATTTTCCCAAATACAACTTGGGAATCCTTGAGCAAGTTGCTTACCGTTATATGAGGCAGAATATCCTCATGTATGTAGTGAAAATGTAATACTTGCCCTGCCTACTTCAGAAAAAGGTAGTATAGCCTGGTGGTTGAGAGAAATGAACTCTGTGGTCAAATGGGCCTGTGTTCAAGTCTTAGTTCCGCTACTTTGTACAGTGTGGTTCTGGGAAAGTAACTTAACCTTTCTGAGCCCCAGTTTCCTCATCCAGACAATGGGCAAAATAATAATACCAACCTATGGGATTGTTATGAAGATGCAATTCAACCATGTATTTTTTTGTGCTTAGTGTAATGCTGGGCATATTGTGAGTTTCCTCAATTAATTGTGGCGTATTCACGCATCTGTAGGTACATATTTGTGAAGATCAAATAAAATATACACACAAGTGGTTTATAAATGTTAAGGAGCTCTTCAGATTTGTTGGCCCCATTATTTGAGCATGCTAGTATTTTTCTGAGCCTGGATCTTGAGTTACAAACCTGTTGGGAACCTGTGTGAAGTAATCACTGAGCCACAGGAAGGCTGATCTTTGTCCACCTTCTGTCTCTGGCCCCAAATGGCACCTGCCATCTACTGGGCAGCCACTGTGTTCCAGGTCCTGTGTTTTGCCTCCTTTATTAAGACTCCAACAGTCTTCCAAGGTGGGGGCGATGATTCGCATTCTACAGATGAAGAAACTGAGCTCGGCGAACTTAAATAAATGTAGTAACTTGTTTTGGTTTATATTAAACATCTCTTAAGTTGGGGAATGAAAATCAAAACCCAGGTTTATCTGGTTTTAAAGTACATGTACTTTTCACTATAGCGTGTGTCCTGGTGGGAGTGTAACAACAGTTGTGTGTCAGACAGATTTCTACCTTGTCCTGGATCTGCCGCTCACAAGTCCTGAGTCCTTAGGCAACTTGGCTTCTTACTTGAGCCCAGGTGTTTTCATCTGTAAGATGGCACTACCCCACAGGAATGTTGTAAATATTAAATTAGAAAGCACAGAGTAAGTGATAGTAAATAATAGTCGTTTATTTACTCTCTTGTCTTCTGGGTCTCTCTGTCTCCCAAGGGGGTACCGGAGATCTGCTCCTCCCTCTCCCGGCCAGCAGGGGGCATTAGAGACCACAAAGGATATGACCAAGCCAGGGCTATATCCTTAAACACAACCCCAGCTGGGGTCCACCCAGCAATCCAGGAGTCTTCTGAATCAGATGAGGTCCTTAGTGATCTTCGATTCTGACCCTTAGGAAAAAAAGAAGAAAAGAACCCTGATGTTATGCATAATACTAGACAAAACCACACAACAATGGTAATCCCTAGTGTTTGCAGAAGACTCAGAATAGATAGTTTTGCATTATACACGAAGCCATTCACAGTTGGCCCGTGTTAGTGGTTTCATTAACCTCGTGAAGATATTAACATCATTGGGAAAACAGAAGGAGAATACCTCCGGCTCCTGTATTAGATCCAATTAACCGAGTGCCACAGCACAAAGGCGGGCCGTGCCGCGCCTGTCTGTGCTCACGCTTGCAGCGCGAGACGGCCGCTCGCCAGAGTCATTAATCAGCCTTATTTGTGGTACGGAGCCATCATTTCCAAGATAGGTTGCTTTTAGGAAATGAATATTGGTAAGTGATAAAGATGACAAATTAACGCAAGACGATAAGCAGAAATGCAGACTGGACCAAACATTGATAGGTGGAGTGGGGGTGCTGTATCCCAGTTGCTTTGAGATAATATTTACTCTTTCTTCATTTCTTAGGACAACCCTATGAGATCTTTATTATTTTTATTTTTACTCTGGTTTCTTTGGCTTGCTCCTGCTTGCTGTCATGCGCCCCTGCAAAGTCCTCCCTGTTTTTCTGGTAGTTCTCGAAGGCGGCAGTGGTGTGGACTATCCACGTGTATCATGAACAAATGCAACTGATTTCCACATGGCGCGTGCAATCTTATTCTCCTTCTGCTCTCATCTCCTATATGCCTGGGTTGGTGACTCCCACTGGCCACAGTCCCTGTAATGCTCTGTCATGCGGCTGCTGCTCCTGCTGGTTATTCCTGTGGGAGCTCTCCAGCGCTGGGGATGCCAAACTTGTGGAGTTCTGTGTTCAAGTGTGTGTGTGAAGGTTGTGCCTTTTTCCTTTTTTTCTTATAAAAATTACATCCTATTAGACACTCTCAACACAGTACCAAGAGGCATCCAGATTCTTTATGAAAATAAACATCTTTTGGTCCATCCTGCCAATTTCTCATCCTTTAAGATTGAGCTTAGGTATCCTATTCTCCAGGAAGTCTTCCCCAAATCACAGGCTGCTCTGCGAGCATCCCTCACCTCTTTGATCCCAAAGCACCCTGCTCACGGCTGTTTGGCATGTGATAACTGACAAAGGTCTGGTGGGGCAGACAACCCGTAACTGTTTATTCACTTTTGTATCCCTGGCACCTAGGACAGCGCCTGGCCCATAGTGGGGGTTAAACCCATGCCCTTGAAGTGAACCTAGTCTCCTCTTTGGTTCTGAGATTGCTCCTGGTCCTGTTCCCTCCACCCCTTTAACTTTCTCTAATCAGCTCTGCCTGGTGCCTATCTTCCTTGACATTACACCTTGAATGCTTCTTTTTACCTATTCCTCAGGATTAGTGGTCTGGTTTTGAATGGTCCACTAGGTTATAAACCAATGCTTTCTTCTGATGCTGTATTAGTTTCCTGGGGCTGTTATAACAAAGTATAACAAGCTTGGTGGCTTAAACACCAGAAATTTAGTGTTTCACAGTTCTGGAGGCTAGAAGTCAGAAAACTAGGCATCATCAGGTCCTTCTGGGGGCTGTGAGGGAGGACCTGTTCCATGCCTCTCTCCCAGCTTTTCATAGCCTTAGGCGGTCCTTAGCTTGTAGAAGGTGTTCTCCTTGTGTCTTCACGCTGTCCTCCCTCTGTAAATGGCTATCTCTGTGTCCAAAATCTCCTTTTCTATAAGGACACCAGTTGTATTGGATTTGGGCCCACTCTAATGACCTTCTCTTAACTCGATCATCTGCAAAGACTCTATTTCCAAATAAGGTCACGTTCACAGGTACTGGGAGTTAGGACCTCAACATCAGTTTGGGAGACACATTCAACCCATAAAAGATGCCTTATCTGGTAATACCTCAAGGATAGATAGCACCACACAGCGGGCCTACGTTTGGCCAAAGCTTCCTGTTGCAGCTTCTCTTTTCCAGGAGTGAGTTTACGCAGCATCTAATGGTTGCTCATTCACCTTCCTTTTCCACCTTCTGAAGGCGAGCACAGAGCTCAG
The DNA here is from genome assembly GCF_041296265.1 of Equus caballus. NCBI lineage: Eukaryota > Metazoa > Chordata > Mammalia > Perissodactyla > Equidae > Equus > Equus caballus. The sequence continues at coordinate 15,366,598 of NC_091708.1, forward strand.
ACTAGTTTCTTATGTTTCACACTTCGACGTAACTGAGTTGTACATTTATTTTGAGAAGTGAAAAAAATTGCCCAGGCTAATCAGCATTGGCACCCGGCTGAATTCAAGTTCAGTAATATCCTGGGCTGTTCAGAGTTTCTGTCCTTATAGCCCATTTGTGTGAAGACAGTGTGTTATTAACTATAACGTTAAAGCAGCCTCCTGATAATATATTCCAAAATTTTATTGGTTTGCTACCTCTGAATGGATTGGGAGTCCTCTGAATAATCCCACCGAGGCTGGGTAATCTTAGGAAGTGTCTAACGGCAGTGGATCAATCAGAATAAGCTTGTCTGGCACAATCCACAGGGATCACCTCTAGAAAGAAAACAAAGTCAAAAGAGTATGAAGAACTGAGTGGAAGAAATGAAACCAGTGGAGGGTTTAGGCAATTTCCATTTTAGATTTGAATCACCGCTTTCATCTTGGCTGAGGTGGTGTTCTTGGAGTTGCCTGCATGCTTTCCTTTTCCTTTTGATGCTCAGTTTATGAACCCTCTGTGTGTCCTGCTATTTCTTGTTCATTCCCTCTCTGGCCTTTTACTCTCTGGAATAATGATCATAAGATGTGTTATAGCAGAGGTGGGAGCCCCTTCACATCTGATGCAGACGCATGCAAGTTCATAGTCCTTTACTGAAAGTCACGGCTTTACATCAATGGCTCCCAGTCCTGCCTGCATTCCCACACATTCTGCTGCAAATGGCCTGGGTATGCCTGGATGCCCATGCTTTTTAAGAGGTGATCTGATGATTCCAATGTATAGACAATGTCAGGAACCACTGTCTTACACCTTTCTGGTTCGTTTGATTTGACAGACAAAAGGGCAAGGTTAGGGGACTACTTGGAGTGTAAGGTCTGCCTGAATCTCTTGAGGCCACATCTTCCCCTCTCCATCCCCTAACCCCAGCTAGGTACATTCAGGAGTCAAAATCCCACCCCAGCTCCTGATCATGGCCGTGGTCATGGGAACCCTGCTGCTCCATGATAGTTGCTTACTACCCACAGCTTTGAGTCCATCTGGTAGTCTGATTCCTTAGACACTGGATTTTCAGTTCCTGGGGAAATTACCTTCTACTTCATGTCCTTTTAGTTGGGTTGGTAAGTCACTTGATCACTCTAAGCATTTTTCCTTATCTGGAAAGCAGAAACAATTGCTCTCTTCTTTTGTATTGTTGTGAAATGAAATGAATATCCTGGGCTTGCAGAAATTGCCTGAAAGTCTCTTCTTTTATCAATTTACCTCTATAAGCCTGGCTTCTCTACTATGAGAACAAAAGAAGTGGTTTAGATGTATATACCCCTTGATTGTTGTCAATCCAACCTAGAGTAGATAAGTTAATAAAGAAGCCAGTTCATTTGTATCATTAAAAATTTTAGGGGCCGGCCTGATGGCATAGTGGTTAAGTTTGGCATACTCTGCTTTGGTGGCCTGGCTTCTTGGGTTTGGATCCCGAGCACAGACCTACACCACTCATTAAACGATGCTGTGGCAATGTCCCATATACAAAATAGAGGAAGATTGGCAAAGATGTTAGCTTAGGGCCAGTCTTCCTCAAGCAAAAAGAGGAAGATTGGCAACTGATGTTAGCTCAGGGCCAATCTCCCTCACACACACATGCACAAAAAGTTGAAATGATGATGTACACTGTGTTGGTTCAAAGAGTGCATATAGGATTTTAATACGGAGAATCTCTATTTCATGCAGATTAATGAGATGATGCATGTGATTGTACGAAGCACAGTGCCTGGTGTTGAGCAGATGCTCAATGTGGTTTTGCTCATTCATTTATCAGCTCCTGTACCAAGCTTCTTGGTGGGAGTTGGCTTCCAGCACAACATGCTGGGATCCTTGAGATATGTCAGTGAGGGAGTGTGACCCATTTCACTGATTGTGGGTTACAATACGTTCTTATCTTTCATTTTCCAAGTAACTTCTTGAGAATACACATGCCCTACTAGCAGGAAGTCCAGAGTTTCTACTAATATTTATTATTGAAACATTTTTTCTATTTATCAACAAATTTTAAAATGTATTTCCATCAATGGATGAATGGATAAGAAAGTGGTACATATATATAATGGAATGTTGTTCAGCCTTAAAAAGGAAGGAAATTCTGGCACATGCTGTAACACGGATGAACCTTGAAAACATTATGCTAAGTGAAATACACCAGATACGAAAGGACAAATATTGTATAATTCCACTTATGTGAGGTGTTTAGAAGAGAGAGAAAGTAGACCAGTGGTTACCAGAGTTTCAGGGGAGGAGAGCATGGAGGTTATTTCATGGCGGGTACAGAGATGCAGTTTGGGATGCAAAAATGAAAAAATGCCACTGAATTGCATGTTTAAAAATGGTTAAAATGGTAAATTTTATGTTCTGTATGTTTTACCACAATACAAAAATGCCAAAAAAAAAAAAAAAAAAAAAAGAAAGAAAAAAAAGGAGCACTACTGATTATATCCTGTAGGACAATAGCGGCTCTCTGGGAAAAAAAGCATTATTTGTAGCGTTTGCTGATTTTTGTGGCGTGAATGCTTCCCCCATGGCTGAGTTCCAGCTGCTGACGTGGTAGCTGTGAACTTGGTGTTGGTAAGAGAGGAGCAACCGTGGCTCTTCTGAGCCCACTCCTGCCTGCGGAAAACGAGAAACTTAGTACGTCTTTCCTCCCTTCTCTCCTCACTTGCTACTTTTTCTTGTGAATTGGGGCTTTAAATTTAGATAATTATTATTTTTATATTGGGCAACACATAGCCTCTTGATAATTTGACACTTCATTAATTTTTTTGTGTACATATTAACTACTTAGGCTTTATTTCACTGACAACTTTCATTTATAATCTCAATTTTCCCTTTCTTGAATTTTGGTTTCATTTCATCTTTCAGTTGAGTATATTTAGACAATTTTTTCATGAAGAATACATAAGTGTTTTAATTTCAGAATATTTAAATGTATGAAATTTCCTTTTTTACCTTTGAAGATAACTACTTGAGTAGATATAATATAATTTTTTTCCCTCAAAATTCAGTTGATAAAGGCTGAGACCAATCTGATATTTGCTCCTTTGCACGTCACTTTAATTTCTGATTGTATTCTCTCCTATTTTTTCCACTAATCTTGAAGTTTGATGTTTTATCTAGGTCATGTCTAAATAATTTTGCCTGGTACCCCTTTAGGCTTTGGGATTTGCAAAATCAATTTTTCATCTTAAAACATTTGCTTCTAATTTTAAAAAGTTATTTCTTCTCTCTCTTTCCATCTGACATTGCTATAGATATACTCCTTGTCTCTCCATATATCTTATCCTTTCTTTCATTAAATTAGCCCATTAATCAATTTCTTCTGCATTTGTGGGAGAATATTTTGAGCTTGACTTCTACAATCCTGATTACGTCTTTAGAAGGATCCAATCAGCGACTCACTGTGTCCACTGCCGTGTTTTTCCTATGTGTTTTCCTTACTGTGTAGTTTTTTCTGATGTCAGGCTACTGGACCTTTTCGATGGTCTACTGTGGTTTCATGTATGTGTGCTTTTCTCTCAACTCTCCTTTTGAGAACTCATACTGGGAACTGTCTAAAATTTTCTCCTTTTTCTAGTGGTCACATATTTCAAAAAGGGGGGCACCTGTTCCGGTCCCTCAGGTTATTCCCCTTCAATTGATTTCCTTATTCCTTACATGTTTGGTGATTTTTCCCCCTGTTTGCTCATCTTACAGAAAAATGTCAATTCCCGTCCTCTACTGGTAGTTGAAATGGGTCTGATGAAGGGAATGTGGATCCTTGTTTGAATATTTCAGGCACAGATAAAGAAGAAAGAGCAAAGGAAAAGGTTAGGTTGTTTGGAGCTTTGAGCTGCCAACTAGTTTGGAAATCTAGCATCCTAGTAGGGAAAGAGTGGGAGCTAGAACCAGCATTTATTTCCACGTTCATTGTGGCAATCAGACCTCAACAAAGGCAATGTTACTTTTTCTGGTGTGGCAGGGTTGCTCTCAAAATGAGCTAGCCATGGTGGTGGCCCTGGTGGTCAAGCATGGCCGTCTCCCTAGCTGGGAGCCAGGAGGAATAAGCCCCTCCTGGAGTCCTTGCTTGATGTGGGCTCTAGCACCAGGCTTTTCCCAAAGGCTCGGGTGGGAGTTAAATGTGACACGATGGCCACACAGACCATCCTTACCTCCCTTGATTGCTTGTCCCTTTCAGTAGGTTCTACAGAGCTCTCTTCCATTTGCTTATTAGATAAATTTGTCCAACTCATGAGAGAAGTCATGGGGATGGTTAGCCCTTCCTTCCATCTAGTTCCCACTGCATAATAGTTTGAAATACCTCAATGTTTCTTGTGTGAAGATATCATACACTTTTCCTTATTAAAATTTTTTTTAAAATAATTTAAATTGGCACTGGGAGTGGGACATGCCTGGATTTCCACCTTATTTGGAAATCTAACATAAAAAATAATAAACTAAATCTACGGGGTGGGAAGGTGGCCATTCCACGCTGCTGAGAGTTGGTGCGTGTTTCCTGCCTGCACAGCTTCCTCAGCAGGCCAGTGCTTGCTCCTTTCTCAAGTTGGGCTGTGTGGATCCTGCCTTTGCATCAGCATGACCAATATAACTTACCTTTATCAATTCAGGGTACAAATATGGTCATATCACCTTAATTTTGTCAAATTAGTTGTTTAAGATCCCAGGTATTCTAGGAGAAAGATGTCCAGGATTTGCCTTGAGGCCATTACCCCGACTTAAAAACTTCCCAGAACTCTAGAGGCTTACTCTGTCCAGATTGAGGGGAGGGTTATTGCTCCTTCTGATGCCAGAATTAGAGGGAAATGGGAAGCCTGTCATTGCTTCATACTCATGGCACAGCTGCTGAAGCTAGGTGCTATAGGGTCGTGTGGATGCTGATGTTTCCCTTTGCGGTATGATAACGGTCCAGGTTCCTGTACAAACCACTGTGGTGCCTCACAACTGGGCTCCAAGATCATACTTAAGTCCATACTCACATGTTCCTTAGTCCATACTCAAATGTCCTCTAAACACAACGTTGTGCTAGGATGATTGGGTCCCGAGAAACTTCCACTATCAGTATGCATTGTGCTATTACCAGGCCTCCTGACTTCTAAATCACAGGCCCATATTGCTAACCTAGATTCCCTTTTTCCACAGGTAATTTTATTCCAAGACGTGCCTTTCTTTCGGATGGGCCTTGTTCTACCCTCACGGGTCTTCCTGACTTTGAATCAGGGAGCAGGGTTTGCGGGTATCAGACCCGTCTGTCTTGGAATACGCAATATGCAAATCAGCCCACTTTCTTCCTCGGAGACCAGCCCCAGCTGCCAATGGGTATTATGAGGGGTTTGACTTGGTAAGGCACAGTGTTTCTGTTATATTCTTCTGCCAGACCAAAGGTGCGTGCTCATTGTTCATAAGAGAGACTATTCAAGTGATTCTTTGAAGAACAGATGTCTAGTTCGATGTGCACTCTGCCCCTGCCTATGTTGAAAAGTAATGACTTTCAAGGACAGTGCTTCAATGGCAGTGACTATGAATACATAAGCAAATGTAGTCCTACCTCTCTTGGTATTCTGTCACCATTCTGTTTATTTTGTAAGAGGGCATGACTAATGAGGGTATATAGAGTCACAGTATTAGAAAAGGCACACAGGTAAGTGGCAGAGTCAGAATTTGATTCCATCTCCCTGACTGTAAAGCCAGTGTCCCTCTTGTCAACCGGCACCTGCCATGTGCCAGACACTGCTGGGTAGGTGCTGGGGATACAAGCATAAGTGAGACATAGTTTTTATTGAGGGAGTTAAATTGCAAGCAAGAGTTAAGTGCAACCTTAGAGGTATGAACAGGGCGCCATAGGAGCATGTGGGAGAGAGCCCTCAAGGGATGGTTTCCTGGAGAAGGAGATGTCCAAGCTGAGTCTGCAAGGAAGAATTGGGTAAGGCAGGTAGAGGGAAAGGAAGTAGTTTAGGGTAGAGAGCAGCTGCTATGGTAAAGGCTTTCTGAGTGTTTCTTTTTTTAAAAACAGCTTTATTGAGGTGTAATTGATATACAAAAAACTGTACATATTTAATGTATACAATTTGATGAGTTTGAACATATACATATACCCCTGAAACCATCACCACAGTCAAGGTAATAAATATCTATCACCTCCGAAACTTCCCTTGTGTTCCTCCCCCTAACTTTTTTTTTGTGGTAAGGACATTTAAAATGTTATCTGCCCTCTTAACAAATTTTTTAAGTGCACAACACTGTGTTGTTAACTGTAGGCAATATGTTGTACAGCAGATCTCTAGGACTTATTCATCTTGCACAACTGAAACTTTATATCATTGAACATCTCCCCATTTCCCCCTCCCTGAAGCCCCTGGCAACCACCATTCTACTCTCTGCTTTTATGAGCTTGCTTACTTTAGATACCCCATATAAGGGCAGTATTTACACTTGACGGGAATCAATTTGTTGCAGTTAATTACCATTTGAACTTATGGGACAAATTAATTCGTGCGAAACTAAAACCAGCAATTCGGAACCCTTCGTCATCTGGTTTTCATTTCCATTCTTTAAGTCCCATGTGATCAAAGTTATAGTTGTTTAACTAATGTTGGTTGAGTTCATGCTGAGCATTAGATTCTTTATATCAATATTCTCGGGAGGTATTATTATCTTTGTAGATAGGGAAACTGAGGCTCAGGGAGATTGAATAATGTGCCAAAGGCGCCACACAACTACCAAGTGTATCAGCTGGAGCACAAACCCAGGCCTGGCTCACACCAAGGGAATAACCACAGCCCCCACCACCAAACTCTATGTTGCTGGAAGTTTCAGTTATTGGCGTAGAGCACTATTAATTACATGTGCATGAAAATAGACCTGGGGACATTAGGCATGTGTGACTGTAAAAACTGCTCTGTTTCAGTGGATTTAATTGTCTCCCACTATTGGCTTGAACTGGCTGTGACCACACTGATAGAAGGTAATCAAAGAGCTGAATGAACCTGGCAGTTGTAAACGGAAGCACAGGGTCCCCATCAGGCCAGTACAGAAGTGAATGCGTCCATTGTTTTTAATAGGCCAAATATTTCTCTCTTGTTCCCTAGGAGGCAATTGGAAGAGACATGCTGATAGCTCCCCTTGGGGCATTAACCGGAAACAAATTAGTGAAGTGGAGCTTAAGTTGGTCATTTTATTCCCAGTTCACAAAAACAGGAAGTGAGTGGTAGTGGGAGCAAAGACATATTTTCTAGTTCGTCAAAGATTACAAATTGTATTAGTGCGGTATTTTCATTGTAGTAATTACTTTGTGGGTGTAGTAATATACAAGTATCATGTCAGATAAATTCCATTTTTCTGCTGTGGTTTTTTTAAGGCGAGTCTTTTCTATTATAATGAATATCTTAATAACCGACATGGACATCTCCCCGTGCCTGGGTTCCTGATTCCTCAGTGACATAGTCCCATGGTCTATTTTAGTTTGTGCCTTCTAGGTGATAAGCAGCTCAGTCTACAGGACACAGAAAACCTCTACGAGAGTGAAGTGTGTACACCCTCATGAACACCTGGCCCATATGTTTTGAGTGCAGTATGGTCATAATTTTCAAGATATCATTGAGGAGTCAAAGAAAAAAATGAACTGTCCCATATGCTCCTTTCACATTGTTTTCTCAGGATAAAGAAAGAGAAGTTGAAAAATCCTGTATCAGAAAAGAAGTTCATGGGCTATGGGAACCAATTTGGGGTTACCTCTGGGGAATTAGAGATGTTTGCTGTGCATGTTTCCTGGAGGATCAAATTGCAACTGTAAGTAAATGTTTGAGGATCCACGTGAACAGAGGACTGAGAAGAGAAACAAGGCAGGCTCTTAGTGCCTCAGTGCACTTTCCTTTTCTCATCATCCACTAAATTATGAATTTAATGAAGTTACTCAGATACCTATGAAGTCAAATGAGAGTTCAGTGTATTTTTGATTGAATTATCCAGTTTGACTATTGACATGTACAATATTTAATTTAATTTATTGCTGCTTATATAGTTATGGACACTCAGTATAAATGAAAGCAATGAATTTGCTTGCATTTTCAAAGCAGTAGCCTCTCCTGGGAATGTGAGCAATAAAGGGATGTGGCTGCTCTCAAAAGGAAAGGGACTTTTTTCGTGGATATCCAACTTCATTCATATCCTAAAAAATATATATGTAACTACTAAGTTGAGCAACCATTTGTTTTTAGACCTATTATTGTGTTCCTGGCCTTGCGCTAGAGTCTGAGGTTCCTGAAATGAGTAAAATGGTTCGTTGTTTTCAAAAAAGCTCATAGTCCTTTATTGGAAAGTTGAATTATTTATCTTTAAGAAATTGAAATGTGATTCAAATCTGTGAATGCAGCCAGTGAATTAAGGTGCTTTGTGATAAATTATTTTGTAAATAAAAGATTATTTTTGTAAAAAGAGGAGTTACTATAAGTTGATCTTTTTATATCCTGTTTCTTGATGTGGGGGCCTCTCTAATGGAACCGTCTCTTAAAACAGGTGTTTCAAATAATAAGCTGGAAGAGCTTCAGACTTGCTGAGCCTTCAGTCTTCTGGATACTTATTTCCCACTTCTCCCCATCCCGACCCTCCACCCGAGGGGCTGCCTTTCACACAGCTCATTCTCACCTTCCTTGATAATTTGCTCAGTATATCTGCTTCACCCAGAATTTCTTGTTTTCTCTGATAATACAAACCTTTCATTGATTTTAAGGTTTCGTCCAACTTCCTCTTCCTCCTTAGGTCTTTCCCTACCTTTGTCCAGAACTCTTTTTGTTCATTGATTCTGGGAACAATGTCAGACCAATTAGCACTTGGTCAGTTATAATATTAGTGATGAAAACAAGAACAACAACTTTTATTAAGTGCTTACTGGGTACCAGTGTTACAGCCACCTAACGTGGGTGCTATTATTATCTTCAATTTATAGATGAGAACATTAACACCCAGAGGACTTTCGTAACTTAGCTAAGGTCACACAGCTGGAAAGTGGTGGAGCTGGGAGTCAAACCATTTGACCCCAGAGCCTGAGCTCCTGTCCGCTGGGGTTTGTCAATGTGTGGTCTCTTGACCACGTGAATTAGTTAGAATCACCTATGCAGGTGCTGTTAAAAATGCAGATTACTGAACCCACCCCAGATCTACTGTCTTAGAATCCATGGGTCTAATTCTGGATCCTGGGAGTCTGCATCCTTAGTAAGCTTCCCGAGTGAGTCTTACAAACTATATTTTGAGAACCACTGCACACACTCTGCTGACTTTTCATTTCTATAGTCACCTCTCTAATCAGACTGTAAAGTTTTTGAGGTCAGGGATTATGTTATCTACTACCTTCTGAATCCCAAAGTCTGCCTAGACATTTGGATGTTTACTACACGCTGACTCAACACTTGCATTTTTGATGTAGGCAGCAAAATTAAATGTATTCATATAACAGTGGGAAAGATTCAATATGCTGGAACTTCCAGTTAAGGCATCTGGTAATAATCAAAGGCCCCCAGAGTTAGGACCCAGAATTAGGACCCAGGCTTGTGACTGCTTCTCTAGGTTCTGACGCTGACTCACTGCTTCTTTATTTCCTGCTTCAGTTTGCCTGCCTTTAAAATTGGGGAGATTTTTAGTAGTAAAGGAAAAGGAATAGAAATATCAGTGGGAATTAATAATTGTAACTAGAATATAGAATTTAAAAAGTGATAAGACTAACATACCATTTAGAAATTTAAGACAATAAATGGAATTAGCTTATTATTGGAGTGAGACCATATGGGGGGCAGAAAAGCCCACTTCCAATCCATTGTGACAAAACTTGCACATCAGTTCGATTAGATACATATTAAGGGGCCACACAGAGCTTTCCTATACCTGTGACTGCTCTTGACAATTGTTGGGCAAGCCGCTACAGGCTTGACACTGTTGTGTGGTGACAGGGTGCTCTCCTTGTCCACCATCTTAGACATAATTCAATCCAGCCTCCTAGTTTTAGAGATGAGCTGTGTAATTTCCCAAGCCAGAATTTGAACCCAGATCTTAATATTCCAAATTGAATTTTCTCCCACTACATCATGCTGCTTCCTTTGCAATGCATATTATTGAAGATGTGAACCAAAGAGTAGCCTAAGTAATATGCAAATAAGGCCAATAATACAGAAAAGAGAAGAATTATTTTGTTCTCCATTTGTTTTTGCTAACCAATCTCTTGTGGCATCAGCTCCTGAGGGACTATGGACAGTGTATTACCCATTTAAATCTTATCCATTTACACTCAATATTAGGACAAGCTAAACCTTTATTTTTAGTCTGAATGCCAACTGTATCACTAGGTATTGTTAATATTAAAACTTAGCAATTGGCTAATGTCCAATTAATAATTTAAACCTTGTGGAACCTTGTCTGTTACTCTCCTGCCTATGTGTGTTGCTAATTCTTATCAAAATTTTGTTTGAGAAATAGTTTTGCAAACAACGACAAGCAAAAAATATCAACACCTACCATACTCTATTGAGGATGGAAAGCATCTAATATTTCTTTAGAGACCAATGGACTGGGGATAGACTGTCAACAGAGTCAACACCTACGTCTGTGCCCTTTGTCTTTCTGGAAGTCATTTGTTTTGCCATGACATGTCTGTCTATCATCTGCCTGTAAATACGTTTTTAGATTGCCCTAAAAGGAGCAGTTTAAACGTTGTAAAAATATGTAATTAAATAATTTCTTAAGGAAATACTCTAAAAATCTTCTCTTCTGCTTAGAGACATCTTTGGATGAGTTAGCTAGTGTACATGCTTTGTTGAAGCCCATCCAAATGAAAGATGAATTCGGCAACCTTGTTCCTTTAATGTCCTCCTGCCCAAAATAAAACTGGCCAGCAAGCAATATTTATCTTAGTGATGCTGCTATTTCATATCACAAAGTGACCGTGTAGTCTCATAAACATAGTCCAAAAGTGCTGACTTTTAAAGGCGGTTGGTTTTTTTACTTGCTGCTGTTTTATAGCTTTGCATAAAATGCTAATGCCATGACATTTGTGGAACTATTAAATCATTTTAATGAAAGAGTAACAGTTATACAACTAATTCATTTGAGTGCATTTCCCTTGCAGAATCCTTTAGTAGTTGATTGTAATGAGAAGGAGCTATTTTTTTTTTAGCTCCATAATTTTGTTCTCACATGGAACCAAATCCCATTATTTTGGTGTAGTTTGTTCCCAAGTCTAATGGAGCCAAATCTATCAACAGAATTTGTTGTCCCAAATCTGCGCTCATTTGCCTCATGGTCCCCACTTAACTTGATCTATAGTCTAGGCAAGCCAAATCTGCTTTTCTTGAGAAATATGGCTTTCTGTTTCCCTTTTAAGTATTTAGGGGTAAACATATAGTCATGTGTTTTCAGCTACTGAAAAATGAGCTCAATTACCATAACACCAAATCAAGGTAAATATTTGGGCTTTAAAAATTATCATGTGATCACATAAGAAGACAGCTAGGATTGATTCTTGTCCTGGGTCCACATTTCCTTGTTAATGGCCATACCACTCAGCATATGCTGTCACACCAGGGCCTCTGTAGGAGGAATGGCTGGAAATTCCTGGAGACAGAGAGCACTGTGAGCCAGTAGAATTAGGTCCACGCTCCCAAACAGACCACCACTGTGCAAACCTGCAGGGTGCTTCTAGAGCAGCAATTCCTGTCTCTTGCTGTCTTTTCAGACGAAGCCCCCGTTTATAGATAATTCTTATCTTTCTTTCAGAAAATTGTATTCCCTTTTGCCCTCAAATTCTTGGGATATACAGAGAATTGACTTCCTTGTCAACATATTTTCCCCTTACAAACGTGTATATTCTTGTGAAATATGGGAGCCTGCCTTTAGTTTACTCACCCTGACTGTAAATTTTTCTTTACTTTTTCATAGAGCTGATTTTCTTTTCAACCATCTAATCTCATCATCATTCTACTATGAGTTAAAGGATTTTGTTGCTAAAATGCTCAATCATTCAGTCATATCTTTTTTCCCACCCCAGGCTTTTCTTGAGCATAGATGTAAAATAATGCAGGGAGATGTGGAGACTAGAATGTATTCCCTCAGGACGAACTGATTCTTTATTAAAGCTAGTTATCTGGGACAACAATGCTTTTCTGTGTTTTATCTAGCTTTGATTAATTATTTTGGGACAGAGTTTTCTTCTAAAATAATGCCCATATAATATCACCTCAAGAATAAGACCATGAAATTGATGTCTTTTTGATTCACTGATGTTCAATAGTTTTACCATTCACACGATGTTATTGATTGGATGAAGCACATCTGTTTAAGCTCTTGTTGGCAGCTAATTTACCATAGTCCATTATTCACAATGAAAGGGATAGAGTTTCTCTTTGTATTTATGTAGGTGCTGAATTGAATGTGTACCATTTTATGAATATTTTTCAGCTAGCTCATCAGAATACAAATTTTGCCTGTTAAAATGTTACATATTTCTTTGGATTAATGTCTTAATCATTTACGGTTGTTTATGAGCTGTAGTAAATATGAAATGAAAATCACTTTGCCATTTAATCCTATGTATCATTAACTATACATTAAATAAACTCCCAGGGGTTTAATACTAGTAATAACAACTAACAATTATACAGTAATTGGAAGTTTATAAAAATATTTCCACAAATATTTGACCCTCACAACAACCCTGTGAAGTACTTTTATAATCCCAGCTTTACTATTTACTGAGGTTTCTAGGCATGTAATAAACTGGATGTTTGTTTCTTTTTTCTTTTCCCCTTTACTGAGGTATAATCATCAAATAAAATTGAATATATTTAAAGCGTACAATGTGATGATTTGACATACATATACTTCATGAAATGATTACCACAAACAGTTTAATTAACATGGATTTTTTTTCTGATTAGTGCAATAGAAGAGGTCATTTTCTATATGTCACTGAATGACCTAAACAATGACATCTAAATTGTTTGTTACGAGAAAATAAGGATGAATGTAAACTTAATTTGTGTGGGGTATTTTGGCTACAACAGGACCAGTGTGTTTCCAGAGTTGTCATCCAGATCTGCTCCATAGTATCAATGATAGATATGGTTACCGTGAACTCAGATGCATTGTAGATGGTGACTGTGCCATTTCCAGTCCAGCATCAGCCCATGAAAATGCCAGGATGCTGTAGACAGATTAAGTTATAAATTAAGCTGGCGCTTCTGAGAGGAGAGCATTATAGGACTACAGAATCAAAGAGTAGAAAGGACCCACAGACCGTTATCACTTTCTTGTTCTTTCAAGAAGATTTAAATAGAGATAGAAGCTGGCTGTCAGTGTGGGTGTATTTAGTACAGATAAATGTTCCTACTTTTCAGTCTTTCTCCCTTACGCATGCTCTGTTCCCATCTCCCTCCCTGTTTCAAATATGAGAATCACTCTATTGGGAATACCCATTTGGCTGAAATGTCTGCACAGTTACTTAGTAGTCATGATATATCTTTCTGTGTAGACAAATTTAGTCTTCTCCAGGTTTTGTCTCTTCCTTCTTCCCTTACCCTAGACATTTTCCCCGGGAGATTTTGTGCATTCCCAAGTATTCAAATATTACTAATATACTGGATTCTCAATTCTAGAGCATAGCCTTGCTCTGATGTTCCAGGTTTTTTTGTTTTTTATTTTTCAAATTTAAATCCCATTTGTAGTCTTGTCCCTCAAATCTTCATTTATTTCTTTGTCTTCATTAATGGCACTCCCGTCTCATCCATCATCAGCTGCATAGTTAAGAATCTCAGTGTTTCTCTTCCTCCATGTAAAATAGGTCATTCAGTCGTGTTGATTCTACCCCTCAAAGACTCCCAAAGCCACCTTTTCCTCTCCATCCTATGCCCACTGACCTGGTCTGGCCCTTCATCATGTCCTGCATAGAGTGCCATAACTGACCTTGGATGGGTCTGATCTCTGCGCTGTGGGTCTCTCTCCTTCCAATCCAGCCTCTGCATTCTTACCACTGATTTTACAAAACTGATCCTGCCTCTCTGCTGGATGAAAATCTTGAATGGGTTCCTTTAAGGTCAAGTACAATTCTCTAAGTGTCATAGTCAAAGACTTTCATAATCTGATTACAGTTTAACAACAATTATATATATATGTGTGTGTGTGTATAAATGCATATTTATATATTCATATATGAATATATGTATATCACGCACATCTGTGTGAACATGTGTGTGTATACACATGTACACACACACATATATAGTCTAGCTTAGTTTTTGCTATTTCCTACCATGTATGCCTATATGCTAATCACACTAGACAACCCACAAGTTCTCAAGTACAATGTATATTTTCAAGCCTCCTTGCCTTTGCTCACACTGTTTAGAATGTCCTTCTTCTTATATGATAATATTCTATTTATGCTCCATAATGAAGCTCAAATATCGTCTCCTTTGTGAAACCTCTCTTGACTGCTCCTTTTGAATTCCCTGTCCAACCTTCTGCTCGCAGATAAAATTAACCTCTGAGTTTTCCCCCCTGCTATAGAATGGATTTGCGCATTCCTTTAGAATGGATTCAGTCATGCAATTCTCCCTATACTGTAAATCTTTCCTCTCCTGAAAGATGGAAATAATCAAGGCTTGTTCATGAGGCTGGGTCAATGGTCTTATTAACCTCAGCCCCTCAGATGCTGTCCAGTTTCTCCTTGTCTGAATCTCCCATATCCCTTTCATTTTCAGATTCTTATGGTTAAGCGTACGTGGACAAAACTATTCCAAAGCTGGGGAGGGAAATGGTTCAGTAACCCAGGCTCTTCAGGTAAAATTATTCAGTTTATGTGAATTCCTTATTTCTCAGACTTAACTATCACTGGCTTTCTGACCCTGTGTCTGACCTAACCTTAGAGAGCTGGGCCTGTGCTGTTAGCCACCTGCCTGGTCATTTTCTCCTGTCAATTAGCTGCCATGTGAATCCCTGGGTACTGGACTGCTGCCATCTGTACCTGCCATATCTTTTGGCTGTTTGCCAAGCTGTCCAACCTTCTGTGCTTTTGTGGTCATCTGAAAGCCTTTACCTTAACTCTCTTCCTTCTGACCAGTGACATCTAGATTCCAATCTTGGGAGCCAAACTGATAATTTGTTACCTTTGAAGGGAAATATACTAAGACACTTATAATTAGAATGTACTGTGGATTTGTTTTTTTGGTTGAAAATAGTGAATATGACTGAGAAAACGAGACCCAGGACAGATGATTTTGATAGGGACAAAATTGGGAATGGGAACATTCTAGAGTTTAGGGGGTTCTCATGGTCATGTCTGGGTGACACATGACAGTAGTAGGGTCTAGGGAGAGGCACCACAGAAGGGGTGAAGAAACATCAAAGAGAACGTCAATTATTTCAGTGTGTGACATAGGCCCGGACTGAGTTCCAGCTGATATGCCTTCATTATGCAACATAGAACAAGACTCTTACTGTTGTCGTAGATATTAATCCACTAGCCAATGTGTTCAAATTTTTGGAGTTGGGACTAGGTCTAATAATTTAATTACATGATGAAAGCTCCATGTATTTCTTTGCGCATACTGTTACACCTTCCGGGACCTTAAACTCAAAAACGGTGATTGAAAAAATAATAATTTCATTAGAATGTTCCATTTCATACAAAAATTCAAATTTAATTGCATAAATTCATATTATACAATTTATTATTGAAGTGTTTTTTAAGTGAGACAATGTCCTTCCTTTTCACTGGTAGGTTTAAACATTCAAAGATTTACAGTGAAATAATGTGACTTGAGTAGACATGGTTTGGGTATACTAGGTATCCAGAAATACTGGACTGTCAGGTAGGGAGTGAGATCTATTCACCAGGGCACAGGATAGGGGCTGGAGAGAAGTTGTCCAATGATAGAGGCTTGACCAGGAGCAAGCACCTGGGCTGCTCAAACACAGTATACACCGGTCCCCAGCTTACGATGGTTTGACTTCATGATGGTTTGAAAGTGATGTGCATTCAGTAGAAACTGTACTTTGAATTTTGATCTTTTCCTGGGCTCGCGACGTGTGGTATGATACTCTCTTGTGATGCTGGCCAGCCCCAGCGAGCCGCAGCTCCCAGTCAGCCACATGGTCACGAGGGTAAACAACCGATACCTTTGTGACCATTCTGTACCCAGACCACCATTCTATTTTTCACTTTCAGTACAGTATTCAATAAATTACATGAGATACTCAAGACTTTATTGTAAACTCGGCTTTGTGTTAGATGATTTTGCCCAACTGTAGGCTAGTTTAAGTGTTCTGAGCACGTTTAAGTTAGGCTAGGCTAAACTATCATGTTCGGTAGGTGAGGTGTATTAAATGCATTTTTGACTCATGATATTTTCAATTTACAATGGGCTTACTGGGACACAACCCCATCGTTAGTCAAGGAAGATCTGTAGTCTCAAGTTCCTTCCGGAAGGAAAATGTGGGCTTAGCTCCAGGTACTCCAAAATCAATGCAGAGTATCCACTGCCAAGTGACCACTCTTTTCGGAAGTCCTCCCTATCCATCTGGAGAAACTGGAGATCAATTCAGACTCCAGGGAAAGAGGCTGGAAAGAACCAGAATCCAGGAGGCAGCATGGTGCAATGGAAGGAGCACTACCTCTTACCAGCGGTGTGAACTTGAGTAAATTTCTTAAACTCCCTAAGCCTCAGTTTTCTTACCTATAAGATGATGATAATAGCATCTAATCTGGGGTACTGTCAAGAGGTTAAAGGAATAATATGAGATAACATACTAAATATATGCAGAGCTTAGCATAGTGCCTTACTAATAGTAGATTCTCTCAGTAAATTATTCACTCTCCATACCGCCTTGCCATCCTCCAGTCTTTTTATTGAGCCTGGAAATCAAAGTCACCTTCATTTAATAGGATGGTAGCCAAAAATAATGGAAATGTGGGCAGAGCTCCAGTCCTAGAAGGGCTGCAGCCATGGGAAGGGTAATAAGTTAGAATGAATGGGATGAAGGTGGGTGGGCCGCAGATGCCTGAGGCTCTCATAAGGTACTGGTTTCTGTTTCTGGCTATCAAAATGAAGGAATCAGAAAATATTTGATCATAAAAAGACAATTCCTATAATTTATTGATGCCAAACGTGCGTAAGAGATGATCTTAATAAAAATAACACTTGTCAACAATGGCCAAGGCGTTCTTTCGAGTTATGTTTCTGAGCCCTGGAATGACAAGAACCATCATTTTTCACACTCTATAAATAATGTTTTCTTGTCCTTTTTGCCAAGAATAATAAGGGAATTTTTTTCTACTTAATGCTATTATTGTTATTATTTTTTAGCAACCTCATGTCCCATTAACTTCCAGATGAAAGAGGACACTATGTAAATCTCTAGTGGTCAGACTAAACTCAAGGAACACACTTAAAATCAGCCCAGCCAAAGAATGCTGTCCTTTATTACCCTGCCAGGGTGCTTAAGTGACGTAAGGAAAACAGCCATGCAGGTTTATCTCTGGGGGAAGATAACAGGGTTGAGCATGGACATGAATGGGGTACTCCCCTGTGCTGTGGATGCAGCTTCCATGAGAATGATCAATTGTCAGTGGAAATATGATTTCAGATCATAATGCATTCGTGGTAATGCTGCCACAGCTTGTGGGCTGAAGCTGGCCTCTTGCCTGTTTTTGTACGGCCCAAGAGCTAAGAATGGTTTTTACATTTTCATATGGTTAAAAAAAATTGTAAAGAATATTTTGTGACACATGAAAACTATATGAATGCAAATTTCAGTGTCCTTAAATAAAGTTTTATTGCAACACAGTCACGTTAATTCGTTTTCATGTCGTCCATGACCATTGTCATGCTGCAAGGACAGAGCTGAGCAGTTGCAACAGAGACCTTTTGGATGTTAAAGCCTAAAATATTTACTATCTGGCCTTTTATAGAACAAGTTTGGTGGTCTGTAATCTAGATTTCAGTGTAGCTAAAATAACATAACAAATCACAACTATTTTACTCTTGTAAGTATAAGAATATGTAGATCCTTCGAGTTTGAAGCACATTGGATGACAAGGATCGGCAAGAACCTGCACTTATCAGTTGAGAAATGTGAAATTAGAGTATCTGACACATAGTAGGTCTTTTGACTACTTATTAAGTGAATGAATGAAATGACTATGACTGTGAACAAACTTCTGAGACTGCTGTCTGGTCTAACAGATGAATCCAGCAAGTGAGCAGCACAGGCTTAAAAGTCAGTGCACTAAGAATCCATGCCGTGCTGTGCAGCAGCCATGCAGGCCCTATAAGCCTGTGTCTAAATGACCTTGCAACCCCTCATCTCAGGACTGAAGACGCCAGCAGGATGAATCAGCAACCAAGAGAGAATGGGTCCCTTGCTCTCACATTTCCCAGCTGTGTTTCTTAGAGATTGAGGGAAAAAGTAATGACCTGGTCCTTGCCTCCCGCCCCGCATAGATAACACCAACATTCCAAGCCTAGTTTGATGTGTAACCAAAAAGTTCTTGTCCATATTGTCTTTGAAGTATATGAAATTAGATGTGTAATCCCTTTCCTGCACATACACTGTTTGTTGAAGGGAATATGAACTGCCTCAGACCTGCGGGCCTTGGAGCAGCTCCTCAGAATGCTCTATTGGACTGTTTCCCAGGATTCCAGTTCCTCACTTTGATTATTGAATGCACTCCTTCATTTAACCTTTACCCAGACTCTTTATTTCAGTCAACATGACTTTTGAGGCGGATAACATACTTATACTAAATACTTAGCTACGGTTTTTGGTAGTAGGAAAGAGGCTATGACCATGATAGAAACTGGATCATGATATATATGCGAGTAATACATTTTTATGCTGTTTATCTGAGATGATGATATTGTGCTAATCTTTACTACTTGGAATGTTGATGGAAATCAAGACTGTGTATAATAGCCCTGTTAAATAATGGCAGTGTTCTTAATATTGAGAAACAATCAAGGATCAGTTTCATTTGTTTGCAAGTAACATGTATATTCTCAAACTAAAAGGCAATGAATCCTTTCCCCCAAACTTGCTTGTATCAATAAGGAATATGTTCTGCTGCAATTACTGGGCAGCCTGGCTAACAGAGGCTTAAACAAATAGCTTGTTTATCTTTTTGACTCAACTATGTTGTTAGGGACCTAAGCCTTTTCTCTCTTCCCTCTACTGTCTTTGCCGTGTCGACTAGTAGTTGCATGGGTGCACTATCGCTGTTGCAGGTCCAGGCGTAACCTATGTTCAGGGAAGGAAAGACGTGCTGTGCTGTGAGTGGCTTGGGATGGATCAGCGGAATGTATAAGCCTCATCAGAATAAGTGAAAGTTCCCAGGAGCAACTATCTGACTTCTGTTTATGTCCCACTGGCTAGAATTGTGTCATATGGCCACTCCTAGTTTCAAGAATGAGCTGGGAATGTATTCAAACTTTAGTGAAGACAGGTAGTTGGGAGAGGAATGGCAGGCAGGAATGCCTATTGGGAGTTTCTGCTACACCCATCACTAAATATAAGTAACCAAATGCAGAAACATTTTTTGAGAGGAATTGCTCATCTTTTTGTTTAAATACACCTTAAAAAGACACAGATATTCTTAAGGGCCAGAGCCAAAAGGGGAAATGAGCATAGCAAGATTCAGTAAGTACCTGCTGACTTAGGAACCAGTGATAGCTATTTCAGAGAATATTGTCCATGTTAATTTCCAAATTATCCCCAAACATCATGTTTTCTATATTGTACAAGCATAGTTAATAGTTATATACATTTGGAGAGGAAAGAGGCATTGAATCATCTTTGTGACTTCTGCAAAGCAATTAAACATTTTTGTGCAGAAACATTTCTCATGAAACTGGGACTGGGTGTGAAAAATGTTCATCTGTTTCCATTTTAATCTTCATTCTACAATAAAAATGCAAATCACAGAATGTTGGAGCAAGTAGGAGGGCCTTCGCAGGCCGTTTAGTCCAGAGCCCTCATTTGTGATTCAAAATGGGCCTCACTGTGCCAGCCCTATGGGGAGGTGTCCGTGTCTTTCCCAGGATGACAGGATGGAGCTGCTTGCTTTGTTATTGTTGCCTTAACAAGTTTCCTGAGTTGATATCCAATATACAGGTCATTATTTTCCCTTTCCTGGGAACCTTCAAACGTACAGCAGATGGAAACTTATGGAGTGCCAGATATTCTTCCTGCTTTCACTGCTTCTCTGTGTCTCTCTGAATGGTGAGTGATTTAATTTTGCCCAGATGCAAGTCCTACTGCTGCTGTGGAATCAGTTTGGAGGGGAAGAGTCTTTCTGTGTTACTTCTAATCTGTTCACAGGAAATCAAAGATGCTGAAGAAATTTAAGAGATTATCCAGTGAAGCCTTCTCATTTTTTGCATGAAAAAAACAAGAGTCCAAGGTTTGAGTAATGTGCTCCGGGTCACACAGATATTCAGTGTCAAAAGAAAAATTTGGTTCTGATTTCTAACCCAGTGCTCTTCTCATCAGACCACGCTCCAGCGAAGACTGTATTGTTTGAGATTGTCCACAGAAGCAAAGGCAAAACAAACAAAATGAAAAGGGATCTTGAGATCTGAGACCAAGGTGAAAATCTATGGTCTTGTCTTTGACCTGCCCTTTTGAAAACAGTGATATTGATGTATTACTGACATACAACAAACTGTACATATTTCAAGTGTACAATTTGATAAGCTTTGATGTACATACACAATGCACATGCATCCCCAGATATTTGTTGTTAGTGTTGTGGAGTTGATTCCAATTGCTAGAGACCCTGTGTACAGCAGAGCAGCACTCTGCCCGGGCTTTTTGCACCATCCTCTCACCTTCCAGTGCTATATCAGATGATGCTCCACTGCTCTTCACAGGGTTTTCATGGCCAATTTCAGAAGTGGGTGGCCAGGTTCTTCTTCCTAGTCTGTCTTAATCTGGAAGCTCCGCTGAAACCTGTCCACCGTGGGTGACCCTGTTGGTATTTGAAGTCTCGGTGGCATAGCTTTCAGCATCACAGCAACACGCAACTCCCACAATATGATAACTGCCAGATGGGGCACCTAGATATATATGAATGTAAGTCCAATATGAAACAAAGCCATAATCAAGATAGTGAACACATCCAGCACCTTCGAGAGTTTTCCTTGAAGAGTACACCTTTGTAATCTCTCTTTTAAATATAATGTGCCTTTTTTTAACTGAAATTTATCTTGTTCACTTTTATTTACTTATTTTTTACAACTTGATTATGATGTACCTTGGTATAATTTTGTTCTCATTTCTTTTATTTGGAGTTCATTAGTTTCTTGGGTCTGTGGGTTGATTGTTTTTATCAAACTTGAAAAATTTCAGCTGCAATTATTTTTTGTCTTGTTTTCATTTCCCCTTTTTTTCAGGGCACCTGAAAACATGTATCTTAAGCCACTTGAATTTGTCCCACAGCTCCCTGATGCTATGTTATTGAAAAATTTCCTTTTTCTCTCGGGTTTTCTTTTTGGATATTGCTATGTCTTTAAGTTCACTAATCTTTTATTCTGCAATTTTTTTTCTTCCACTAATTCCCTCAGTGTATTTTCATTTTACACATTGTAGTTATCTTTAGAAATTCACTTTGGGTATTTTAAATATATTCTGTGTCTCTACTTAACTTCTGAATTTATGGATTACAGTTATAACTATTCTAATGTCTGTGTCAACTAATGCTAACATTTGTGAGTTCTGATAGATTTTCTTGTCACTGTAGATCATAGTTTCCTGTTTTTTGATAGGCATGGTAATCTTTGATCGGAAACCAGACATTGTGAATTTTATTTTGCCGGTTCTGGATATGCAGTGTATAATTTGTGGAGGTATATTGGCTAAAGAAGTAGTGCAACTATCAAAACTTAAATATCATTTACATGCAGAATTTTGTAACATGCATTCATCAGGTATACGTGTAATTTGCACATGATGGTGATATGAAGGAAGAATTAGCATATTTTTTCAGCTTAGATGCCATAAAACATAATGAACTCTAAAATGTATAAAACTATGAATAATTACATTGTCAAAAAATGTGATTTAATGTTTTGCATATGATTATCTTCTGATAGTGCAGTCACAATGACACAAATATTCTGCAGTAGTTACTCAATTATACAAATTTATATGTTATATGTATTTTTATATATTTTTTGAGTAAACATGTTGACTTCACACTATACCTACAGTTTTTTAGCCTACTTTATCCACTTCCAAAATATTAGTCATTTACCAATATTATATTGGCATTTTTCTCTGTCATCACCATTTGTTATTGGAGGAGGTCCTCAAGAGGACGTGACCAATGATTGACTTGCAAGCTGAACCTGAGCGAGTGGAGGCTCCTTATCCCCGCCCTTGTCCTTGGAATATACATTCCACGCATCGTTCCCACAGCCAGGGCTCTTTCAAGGATGTGGCCTTGAGAGAGTAAGGTATTGAGGACATCTGCACGGTATATGTGACTGAACTCAGTTAAGGCTTCCGTAAGAACTTTTAAGATTCTGGGGGGCAGGTGCAGAGATCTGCTCATCTGGCAACTACCCAAGACAAGCCTCATAAGTTCCCTTGCTTATTAAACCTGCCGACAGTCAGTCTGAAGTGGTCTGCCTCTTTCTTCCATCTCCCCTTGCTCTCTGTGTATGGGGGCCAATTTATGAACCAACATTTGTAAAGATCATATAATATTCCACTGCAGGTTTTATCGTATTTAATTTAACCAGTCTTTCACTCAGAAACAAGTTGAGCCCTTTTAAATTCTTTTTACTCTTTTAAACAGCTCTATAATGAACATCCTTATATATATAATTATATTCTTGTCCAATTTATTACTTAGGTTAAATTCCCATAAGCTGAGGAATGAAGCCAAAGGATTTGATACATATTGCTAAATGTGCCTACACACCTTCTTAGATAATAGGAATTATTCAATTTAATCTTAAACGTGTCACAAGCAAAATTGATAGCTCATAATGGTTGTAATGCTCATGGCCGTCTTTAATAAGGAGGTTGGTTGCTCCTTATGTTTATTTAGCATTTGTTTTTACTCTTTTGTGAGATGTCTGATCATTTGCTTGGCTCATTTTTAGAATGGGGTCATTGTCCTTTCCATTTTGATTTGTATGAGTTCTTAAATTCTCTCTTGATCGTTTATATTGTAAATATTTTCTAAGTGTCATTTTGACGCTGCCTGTCTTATATTTTGCCAGTTTTTAATTAATATTAAATCAGCTTTTTCGTTTGTGAGTTCTGCCTTTGCTATCATGTTGGTGCTAGTTAAAATTTTAAAAAATTTGCGTACATTTTAATAGTTTTGTCATTTTAGCTTTATATTTAAGTTTTAATTATTCTGGAATTTTAAAAATTTAAGATGTAGGTATGAATCTGCTTATTTTTAATTAGTGTCTGACCAGTTTTCCTAACATCATTTATTGAATAATACATCATTTCTCCTCACTAATTTAAAATTACATTTTGTCATTTAATACATATATATTAGGTTTTATCTAGTAAATATTTGTTTAGGTATAACCACATACTTACCAATATATTTTCTCACCATTTCTTCTCAGACTTTCTACCTGGGGTTGTCTTCCTTCCAACGAAGTCCATCCTTTAGTGTTCTTAAAAACTTCCGTTCTTTGAGGTAAACTGTAGGGTTTATTTTATGAGAACTCCTTTGTTTTGGAACGATAGTTCAGCTGGTTTTATATCACATGAGACTGGTGGTTATTTTGTCTTCGCACGTGGTAATTATTTTCTGTAACCCATTGTTGTTATTGAAAAGTCAGTTGTCAATCTAATTATCATTTCTTTGTTGGTACTTTGTCTCTTTTGGCTGTATTTAATTTTTTTTTCCCTCTTCATGGTCTGCAGCTTCACTGTGATGTGTTTGGGAGTGTACTATTCTGGGAATGTGTGTGAACATAGGATACACTGGAGTTTTTGGATCTGAGAGGTGCAGTCTTTTATTGATTCTGGAAAAATATCAGCCATTGCCTGTCCAAAATGGAACTCTGAATGGACATATATTAGACACTCCCACTTGATACTCCGTGGCTCTTAACGTTTTTTATTTTCTTGGAAAGATTCCTTTTTTGTATTTTTTTCCTGATTTTTTTGACATATAATTGACAGATAACGTTGTGTACATTTAAGGTGTACAATGTGATGATTTCGTATACATATATGTTTCAAAATGATTACCACAATAAGGTTAGTTAACACATCTCTCACTTCACATAGTTACTTTTTTTTTGTGGAGAAAACTTTTAAGATATACTCTCTTAGTAACTTTCAAGGATATAATACAGTATTGTTAAGTATAGTCACCATGCTGTACGTTAGATCTCCAGAACTTACTCATCTTATAACTGGAAGTTTGTACTCTCTGGCCACCTTCGCTCATTTCACTGGCAACTGTCTCTGGCAACTGTCTCTGGCAACTACCAATCTCCTGTTTCTATGAGTTCAGTTTTTATAGATTCCACATATAAGTGAGATCATACAGTATTTCTTTCTCTGATTTATTTCACTTAGCGTAATGCCCTCAAGGTTCATCTGATGTCCCAGATGGCAGGATTTCCTTCCTTTTTATGGCTGATTGATATTCCATTGTATATATATTCCACGTTTCCTTAATCCATTCATCTGTTGACAGACACTTAGGTTGTTTCCAGGTCTTCACTATTGTAAACAATAGTGCATTGAACATGGGAGTGCAAATAATCTCTTAGACATAGTGATTTCATTTTCTTCAGATATATACCCAGAAGTGGAATTGCTGGATCGTATGGTAGTCCTACTTTTAATTTTTTGAGGAACCTCCATACCATTTCCCTTAGTGGCTGTACCAGTTTACATTTCCACCAATGGTGTGCAGGATTCCCTTTTCTCCACATCCTCTCTAATACCTGTTATCTTGTGCCTTCTTAATAATAGCCGTTCTAACAGGTGTGAGGTGATATCTCACTGTAGTTTTGATTTGCATTTCCCTGATGATTAATGATGTTGAGCACCTTTTCATGTACCTGTTGGCTGTTTGTGTATCTTCTTGGAAAAATATCTATTCAGGTTCTTTGCCCATTTTTAAATATAATTATTTTTTTTTTTGCTATTGAGTTTTGTGCTTTATATATTTTGGATAATAACCCCTTATCAGCTATATAGTTTACAAATATTTTCTCTCATTTCATAGGTTGTCTTTTCATTTTGTTGATGGTTCCCTTTGCTGTGCAGATGCTTTTTAGTTTGATGTAGTCCCACTTCTTGATTTTTGCTTTTGTTGCTTGTGCTTTTTGGTTTAATATCCAAAATGTCATTGCTAAGATCAATGTCAAGGAGCTTTTCCCCTATGTTTTCTCTAGGAGCTTATCATTTCAGGTCTTACATTTAAGTCTTTAATCCATTTTGAGTAAATTTTTTCAAGTGGTGTAAGAAAGGGGCCCAGTTTTACTCTTTTGCATGTGGCTATCCAGTTTTCCCAAGACCATTTATTGAAGAGACTATCTTTTCCCCATTGAGTATTCTTGGCTCTCTGTCAAATATTAGTTGACTGTATGTGCATGAGTTTATTTCTGGGCTCCCAATTCTCTTCTCTTGGTCTATGTGTCTGTTTTTATTCCAGTTCCATATTGTTTTGTATATTGGTATAGTAATACCATATTACTATAGTTTTGTAATATAGTTTGAAATTGGGAAGTGTGATACCTCCAGATTTGTTCTTCTTTCTCAAGATTGCTTTAGCTATTCTGGGTCTTTCGAGGTTCCATAAGAGTTTTTGGATTTTTTTTATTTCTGTGAAAAATGCCATTGGAATTTTGATAGGGATTGCATTGAATCTATAGATGTCTTTGGGTAGTATGGGCATTTTAAGAATATTAATTCTTCTGATCCATGAGCACGGGATATCTTTCCATTTATTTGTGTCTTCAATTTTTTTCATCTATGTCTTATAGTGTATGGGTCTTCCACCTACTTGGTTAAATTTCTTCCTAAGTATTTTATTGTTTTTGATACTATTGTAAATGGGATTGTTTTCTTTATTTTGGGGGATAATTTGTTGTTAGTGTAAGAAGCACAACTGATTTTTGTATCCTGCAACTTTACTGGATTCATTTATTTGTTCTAATAATAGTTCTAATAATAATTTGGTGGAGTCTTTAGGGTTTTCTATATGTAAGATTATATCATCTGCAAACAGAGGCAATTTTACTTCTTCCTTTCCAATTTGGATGCCTTTTATTTATTTTTTTCTTGCCTGATTACTATGGCCAGAACTTCCAGTATTATGTTGAACAGGAGTGGTGAGAGTGGGCACCCTTGTCTTATTCCTGATTTTAGAGGAAAAGCTTTCAAACTTTCACCATAGAGTATGATGTTAGCTGTGGGCTTGTCATACATCACCTTTATTATGTTGAGGTACATCCTTATATACTCAAGGTATTGAGAGTTTTTAATCATGAAAAGATGTTGAATTGTGTCAAATGCTCTTTCTGCATCTATTGAAATTATCATTTGATTTTTATCTTTTGTTCTGTGAATGTGATGTAGCACATTTATTGATTCATGTATGTTGAATCCTCCTTGCATCCCCGGGATGAATCCCACTTGATCACATTGTATGACCTTTTTAATGTGCTGTTGAATTCCGTTTGCTAGTATTTTGTTGAGAATTTTTGCATCAGTACTCATCACGGGTATTGGCCTTTACTTTTCTTTTCTTTTAGTGTCCTTTTCGGGCTTTGCTCTCAGAGCAATGCTGGCCTTATAAAATGAATTTGGGAGTTTTCCCTGCTCCTCATGTTTTTGGAAGAGTTTGAGAGGGATTGGCGTTTATTTTTCTTTGAATTCTTGGTAGAATTCACCAGTGAAACCTTCTGGTCCTAGGCTTTTCTTTGTTGGGAGGTTTTTGATTACTAATTCAATCTCCTTACTTGTTATTGATATGTTCAGATTTTCCATTTCTTCATGATTCGGTCTTGGTAGGTTGTATGTTTCTAGGAAGTTTTCCATTTCTTCTAGGTTGTCTAATTTGTTGGTGTATAAATGTTCATAGTAGTGTCTTGTGATCCTTTGTATTTCTGTGGTATCAATCTGGGTGCTGGTTGCTTTAAGCCTTGACCCTTCTCCGTCTCTATCTAATCCTCAGTGGTTGGGCCCAGCACATTCCCCCAGTGATCCTCATGGGGTGAGACCTCCTGGAAAGTGTCCTACAGAACTGGGGAAGCTAAATGCCCATCTTGGGGTCTCTTTTAACTTCTAGAGAAACCATAGGCCCAGGGCGTCCCTCTTGCTGCGTTCAAAGTGAAACCTCTCCTTTTACCCTTTTCATGTAGTCCTTCTTGGTCTTTGTGAGCCAGGAAGGTGTTTCATCCTCATCCTCAGTGCTCTGGGATTTTCTCAGTTGTGTCTTATCTATGGATAATTGCTAGCTGGTCCTATGAGGGGTACTGAGATCAAGAGCAACCTATGTCGCCATCTTGATGATGTCAACTTGTTTTTCATTATTTTCATCTCTTTCTCTCTCTGGATTTTGTTTTGGGTATTTTTTTTTCCCCTGAGCAAGATTCACCTGAGTGAACATCTGTTGCTGATCTTCCTCCTTTTGGTATGTGAGCCATCATCACAGCATGGCCCCTGTCAGACAAGTGGTGTAGGTCTGTGCCCAGGAATTGAACCTGGGCTACTGAAGCAGAGTGAGCGGAACTTAACCACTAGGCCACCAGGGCTTGCCCCAGGCAATTTTTTTCTTTTTCTGTGAGGAAGATTTGCTCTGAGCTGACATCTGTGCCAATCTTCCTCTATTTTGTATGTGGGTCTCTGCCTCAGCATGGCTGACAAGTGGTGTAAGCCTGCACCTGGGATCTGAACCAGTAAACTGGGGTGCTGCAGTGGAGTGTGCAGAACCTAGCCACTACACCATGGAGCCCTCCCCTGGGTAATTTTTAAATATCTCGTTTGTAGTCCACTAATTCTCTTTTTAGCTGTGTCTTGTCTACTTTATTGAGACATTGAGGTTTTAATTTCATTTATTTTAATATCAGTTTCTAGAATTCTACTTGGTTCCAATTCCATAGGCTTAGTTATTCTTTATGAGCCCTTGTTTCATTTTCAAGCCTCTCTTTTGTTTCTTTAAATCATATTAAGCATGGTTATTTTATTTTCAGTGCCTGAGAATTCCATTTGTAGATCTTTTTTGAGGTCTATTATGTTTCTCACTCACATTGCCTTATTTTCTGTGTGTGTTTAGTAATCTCTTTTTCCACTGTAGAGTCTTCATTTCCTTTGGAATTCTATCTCTGGGAAATATTTGAGCTCTAGACTGAAGTTGAGTTCTTCTAGGCAGGATTAGCATTGGCTTCTGCTGGTTGCTTAGTGGAACTACCAAATTGAGGCCACTTTGAACTAATTCTCTATTTCAGGATTTTTGTCCTCACTGATGCTGTGAATTTGGACTATAAACTCCCATGCAAACTTGCTTGTTATTAATTAACAGGGGATCCCCGCCTCCACCTAGTGCCAAAGTAAAAACAGGCAAGATTTGCTACCCCTTTTTGTGCAGTAGGGTTCATATTGCATCTAAGACTGAGGTGCTCTAGCTTTATGTGTAGTTTTTTAATTAGTTTACTCACTTGAATAGATCAGAGGAATGATCTTCTCTCATTGAGATCCATGCAGCCATCAAGGTAGAAGTTAAGGTCTCTAGGGTTCAGCAGAAACCTTAGGGTAAAAGCCAGCTTTGGTGCTTGCTTACCTACACGGATTACTGCTTTCATGTCATTTTTGGGCTCTGTGTGTAAGTTACTTTCTTACCTGCTTAGTTTTGCATTGAATTGCATTTTTTTAATATTTATTAATTTTATCCAACATGTTATTGTGTCAACCTTGAGGGCTGTTCATCCACTCTCATCTGCCATGCTGCCATAAATGGAAATCCTGGTAATCTTTATTTCCTCTTGAATTTTTTTCTGTATTTTTGGCATTCACTTTGATAATAAGAAACTTCAATGCAACTATAAAAGGAGACTTTCTAGTGTTTAAATGTTAAATGGGAATACTTGAATCTTATAGAAATAACTTTGTGTATGAACTGTGGTAATTTTCTTAGTATAGATGAATTTCTGGTTCCTCTAGCACCCTTGGAAAACTTGGCATGACGTTGACTTCTAAATATTTATTTCTGTGTTAACCTTCCATTTCTTCTTTTGTAATATTAACAAGTGGTTTTCATTAAAGGTGGAGAGCCATCTGTTCTCCTCTAGCTCTGTCCTTGATGATCTTTTGTTTTCCTTGCCACACGGTCATACTTTAGGCTTTAATGCTAGTGATACTTACTATTTAGCCAGGAGCATTAAAATCACTAGTTCCTTTCAAAGGACCTCATTTAATCAATTGCATTAGTAATCTACTTAATGCAATCATAGGTGAATTGAGTAAAAAAAAGAAAACCAGTACATGATGCCAGGTTAAGCTACTGGAATCTATAGAGTTTTCCGGAAAAACACAATAAAGTTATAAAATCTTTGTTATATATTCTACTTCAGTTCTTTCTTTCTCAGTGGGAGAGAGTCTGTATTATGGCCTCATTATGTAAAATACTTGATGGTGTCTGTAGTGTGCAAAACTGCATTTACAGTATTTTTATTCATGCCATACTCTGGCATAAAGAACTATCTGCATTAAAAACATATTAAAGATAGTTTAAGATAGAGGATTAGACAGAAAAGAAGCTGACGAGATTCTTTTTCTCAAGGGATTTTTTCAGGTCACAGTGGGAGAAGGTGTATTCGATCTTTCCCCCCCAAACCATCAGGTTATTTTAAGCTGAGGTTAGCTAAGTTTTCATAGGAATACATCTTTCTTAGGTGGTCAAAAGCATCCTTATATCACTGAGTACTTTACTATAAAGTGAAGAGCATTTTAAGCTTTGGATACCTTACTTCTCTGGTGTGTTGAGTTAGTTTAGCACAAACTTCCAGGTAAGTATGCTGGGCTAGAGGAGGGTTTTCTCTACTTGCTTGTGGTTTTCACCCAAAGATTTTCAACATTGACTTTGGCATTGCCTAAGAAGATATTTAAAATGCCACCCTTGCGTTGGATAGCCAGCTGAAATGGCATGCAATAAGTGACTATTTAATGAATAAATATATGAATGTTTGGACTTTTTTTGGAATGGGTTTCCTATAGACGTCCCTTTGGCTCTCTCTTGCCCTTGTCTCAGAATGACTCCTAAAGCTAAATCTAGAGGAATCCTTTATCATTTTCAGCATGGATTTGCTGGCCAAAAGGGCGTTTCAAACTCAGATTAGTGCCTATTTCTTGGAAACTGGCAGTTGACTCTGTACTCACATTCATACAGAGCTTTTGCAACATGTAAACCTAAAACCACTTCCAATTCTTCATTTACTTGCTGAGGGAGGAGGTGTGCTGTCATGATATAATTAAGGCCTTTAACAGTTAGGTTTTATAAGTTTCTCTTATGTGATAAATCTTAATTCTTCCTTTGACTTTTTTTAACTTCCCCTTCAATTCTACACATATTTGTCATGCATGGAACCCTGAATATTCTACTCTGAGACATAAAGAGGGTAAGAATGAGACTCTTCTTAGCATGTTTTAGAACTAATGGACAAGGAAGTGGTTGACATTAAAGAGACCCAAGGTAGAGATGCTAAGAAAAGTGGGCACGTGTTTGTCATTAACCTCTTACAGCATGACGGAGGGGCAGATACTCTCTCTCTCCCCCTGTGATCACCTTTTCTCCAGGAAAGGCAGGGCTCGGAAATTCCTAAGTTTGTTGGATTCCTATGTTCACCTGTTCAACAAATATTTATTTAGCATCTGCTCTGTGCCAGGGACTGTGCTTGGGGCTTGGAATCGGTACATTTACAGTTGCTTTCTCACTGCTGCAGATGGGCGGACATTGTTAGCACTGTGTCTGGCACGTGGTAGATACTAGCTGTTGTGATTATCGTCATTAAAGTAGTCCCACAGTGTGGGGGTGCACAAACCAACAGTGTTAGTTACACTATAAGTACATCTCAGAGCATTAGACACAGGGCAGCCAGACTTCAGGAAGAAAATGTAGGAACTACATCTTATTTATTTAAATTATTTCTCTCAAAGAGAACCCCTCCATTAGGAAGATTGACAACCCTCATTTGCTGAGGCAATGCAGCATCTTCAGGGGAAGCACAATAAAATTGGAGGCTCCTTGGGGGCCAGCCCACAGCAGGAAGTGTAGCCAGGATCTTGATGGACAGTGTCATCCAACCCTCCTCACTGCAGCTCAACTGTCCAGGGCCCCTTGTCCATTCATTGCAGGTGACACCAGGATATGCCCTGGCTCTCTGTCCTTTTACCTGCTCTGTGTTGCCTGTCTTTTATAGAACTTCATCCAGTTAGTTCAATATTCTTTCATACATTTGTTATGTTCTCGCTAGTTACTCTCTCTGAAGTTGCCCTGTCTCACTTCTTCTGGGAGATCTTTTCTTCTCTTTTGCAAATCTTGACTGCAAATTGGTATTCCAAGACCTAATTCAGGGTGTGATACTGGTGTTGCTACCTAGAATCTTAATTTATGAGCCTCCCATTTTAATAGGGGTATTTCAGTTCAATTTATGAGTATGCCATTTTAATATGAATATTTTAGTTCTGAGATTCTGCCTTGAAAATCATACCAGAGTGCTAAACAGTTAGTGACAATTTAGGCCTGCTCATCTTGATTTATGAATCAAAGTCACAGGTAAGGAGTGAGACAGAGTCCTGTCACCACTTTGTCATGTCTATAGTACCTCCTGTGTGGCATTCCTCTCAAAGGTTACTTTTTGAATTTTCATTGTGAACTTTCAGAATAATATCATGTTCTGCTTTTTTTTTCTATTTGAAATAAACAAGAAAACCAATTTAGAAGTAGACAAGAAACTTTATTAATCAAATGACAACATATTTTTCAGAAGACAAATTAAGCAAAACTGTAGGAT
This sequence comes from Equus caballus, assembly GCF_041296265.1. NCBI lineage: Eukaryota > Metazoa > Chordata > Mammalia > Perissodactyla > Equidae > Equus > Equus caballus. Next base: position 15,398,695 of record NC_091708.1, read on the forward strand.
ATACACCAACTATAGTGATGTTCTATCAAAAACCAAAATGAATTAAAATTATCATATTTTCAGCACATTATCAGATATGTCACCTGTAAGGATTCCCATGTGCAGTGGTGATATTGTCCAATAAAAAGTGTCACTTTAATATGTTTTCATATTATTTTAAGTAAAAACCTACTTAAAAGAAAAGATGCATGTAATCTCAGCATTTTCCTTTACTTTTCCAGATTGTCAAATTTTTGCGTCACTCCACCTGTCTTTATTTTCAGTAGCAAATGCCTTGGTTCAATTTAATTCAATCAAACATTGATTGCACATTTACCATGTGTCAGTTATATTTTCTGCCTCTTCTAAGCTCCTATAAAACTTGCTGTCTGAACCACTTACATGGCACTGATTGATGTATTATGTTTTGTTGTTTGTCTCATCTACTCAACTACATTTCAAAGTCTTGAAGTTTAGGGAATTATACTTTTCTGTTCTTTTTACACTGCATAATACCTAGGTATTAGAAGGAAATCAGTAAATATTAGCTGATTGGATTAAATGTTAATCTGTGTAACAGCTCTGAGAACAATTCTGGACATAATAAGTAACATATGTGACTGGTAAATAAAAAGTAAGATAATTCAATTAACTGAGTAAATTTTCTAAAATCCTATGGTTGGTATATTTTGGGAAGTATAGTTAGGGCCTACCATGGTGTTGGGCACACAGAAGGGGACAGTAAATGTTTGGTAAGTGATTCAATTGATGATTCATTTAAGTCTATATGGTGGTAATTTTACTGAAGTTAGATTTGTTTGGAGTCAGCTAGACAGGGCTGCAGTACTTGTAGAAATATTAGAGCCACGGACAAAGTAGAGTGGGAATTAATCAGAAGGTGATAAGATAAAGGATAATTTATGCTTGGGTGAGCATGTGTTGATAAGAATGAGGGATGTGGGAATGAGCTAGAGACAAGGACTGGGTTTCCCTCCTGGTTAGGGGAGGTGGGTGGGTGGGTGGAGAATCGAGTGCTAAGAGAAAGCCCAGTTCTACCTACCAACACTGAGTCTTAGATTCTATGAAGTAAATGACTCTCAGCTGGCATTGTGGAAATGGGGGTGAGGAATCTAGGGCAGAGCAAACTAGGACCAGAGGCCTGAGAAGACCCCAAAATATGGCCTCAGTAGTGAAGGTAGAGTCAAATCTGGGTTGAGGTCATTCCAATTGGCATCTGCTGGGGAGGTTGGTCACTTGTGCTCACACCATCATCTATTTTGGAAGAGCTCAATTCTTAGCTTGCTATTTATCATAAGTTAATGTGTCCTGAATCCTGAAGGCATCAACTAATGGACTCCATAGTTCTCCAAAATGAATCAAACTATCATCTCCAGAGCAGTTGGTCACCAGCAAAAACAGACTCCGATACAAATTTTAATGTCTAACCAAATCCTTTTCTGTTTCCCTGGTGTCAAGAAGTGTGGATATATTGAAGGCTTATGTGATTCTATGTTACACATACATACACCCCTCCCCCCAAGCAAATTTAATTTTGGCTTTCTTTTAGCTTCTTTTTTGTCAGAGCTTCAGCTGCAGCATGTTTTTTTTGCAGTTGAATGCACTGCTTTTTTTTTTTTTTGTCTTTTTAAATCCCAAACTAAAATTAAAGTTTCCTTTTATAATTTTAACTGGTTATGTGCCTCATCAGTTTGTGAGAACACATTTGCATGAATACCCTGCATTACAAAGTCTTCATACTTCCACTCTGGCTTCCAGCAATCAGTACAGTCTTCACCAGGTCCTTTGGAAATCCAGATGCTTATCTATACTAAAAAAATCTGTCCTGATGTCGAGCCATCTGGCTTTGGAGTTTTGATTTCTGTGTTGCTCTGTGCATGAGCCTTTGTTCACTCTGCTTTAGGCCACCGTAAAATTCCTAACTGGCAACTTTTCTTTTACTTATTTGCATGAGTATGGGCACAAGCCCTTCCCAGGGTATGTCCTCAGATGGCTGAGACCAGAGCACAACGTTGTCAAAACTCTAATGAAGATTCAAGAACAGCGGAAGGGAAGTATACAACGTGAAGTGTACCCTAAAACCACTTCTAGGTGAGGACCTTTTTAGCTCCCATAGGCCTGGATCCATGACGGTGGGTTCTTGATGGAGTCCTCAAGGCAAGTGACATTTTGGAGGCCAGATCCTATTTCCAGAGAGAGAAGGGAATTTGTCTCTTCCTCTAGTCTATGCCTGTCTTCTCAGTCCTCATTTTCTTCCCCAGCATCTACTATTTCTCAGAACAATTGGCAGTGGGAATATATACTCCTTTTAAAGAAACCCTAGATGTAAGTGATCTTGATCACTGGCTCCCACCAGGGCAATTATGCCAAATTACAATAGTCCAGCATCAGCACATGTAGGGGTTTTCAGGTTTAAGTAACATTGCATAGCAGAGGAAGGTGGCAGCATTCCTGTCCAGACTGAGTTGTGCTGAGCTCAGCTTAGTTTGCTTTTAAAGCAGTTGGAGATCACGTCTACTTGTCTTTCTGCCATCCTGGGAGTTTCATATACCTGTATCTACGTAAGCAGCTCTCAGTACACCTGCTTTTTCCTATCCCTGAACCCACCTATTTGCATCTGAAGAACAATGGTATTGTTTAAAGCCACGCATAGGAAAGAAATAGTACTCTAAAAATAAACAATAAGGCCTCAGAGACATAATTCTGGCAAGGACATTCCTACAATAATCTGTATCACCACGACAAATTGTATCTTCTCAAACTAAACCTCTGCATTCGTGTTATTTTACCATTTTCCCCAAGAATGATGAGAACATTGATTAACCAAAGGGCTTGTCTGAGATTATTTGTCCTTCAAAAAGGTAGACTCAATCACCAAGGTGAATTCAAGTCTTCTTTAGGGGAGAGCGAATGACGTGCAGCTGCTTGACGAGCTATGGTGTTTTCCTTCTTTCTCCTTGCTTCTGTTTCCTCTCTTTTTGTCCTTTTTCCCCTCTGTGAACTGCCTGTCCATCCGTGGATTGCATTAGTGAGAACTAAACTAAAGGAACATATTGCCACAATAATTCTTTTTCTCTCTCTTTAAAATCTTTTTATTATGGAATCTTTGAAACACAATGATAGAATAGTAAAATGTACACTCATGTTCCCACTAACCAGCTTAAACAATTATCAAATTTTGCCAATCTTATTTCATCTATTCCCTCTCCGCACCTTTATTTTTTGGGCATATTTAAGGCAAATCCATATTATTTCACCCATAAGAACTTCAGTATGTTTATAATTGATAAGGACTTAAAAATGCCACTATACATTAACAAAGATTGCATAGTAAACAATCTCTTTGAAAATTTTTATATTTGTCCCCAAAATGTCTTTTGACAGTTGTTCTGTTTGAATTAGGATCCAAATAAGGCCCACACATTGCATTTGTTTGCTATATTTCTGAAGTCTCTTGATTTCTAACAGCCTCCCCACCCCGCTTTTTCAAGCTATTTATTTCTTAAAGAAACTGGGACATTTTTTCTGTGGAGTTCTCATTTTTGAAATTAACTGACTGCATCCTCATGGTGTCATTTAAGATCATCCTCGATTTTATACATTTCTTGTAGACTGGTAAGTTGATCTAGAGGCTCAGCTAGGTTTAGATTCAATTATTTTGGCAGGAATAATTCACAAGTGGTGAAGCACAGAATGACCGGTTGTTCCACTTTTCACGGTATTTTAAGGTTGATTAGCGGGTTCAGGTGATAAAGTTCACCATCAACTTGTCTCTTAATGGTTTTAGCTTCCATTGATAATTGAGGTCCAAATCCTCTATTCATTAGGGTTTACACAAAGGGTGATGGTTCTAATTCTCTTATTTCTTTTGCATTATTAGCAGGAATTCTTCTATGAGGAAGAACTTTCCTTCATCATCTATTTGGTTTATATAAACATGTAATAATTTAGGTGGAGTACATTATGCTTTTCCTCTTGACAGGCTACTTCTCCCAATCAGCTCTGAAGACCCTTCCCACCTCATGAGCCCAATGGGACACACCAGCTGCTTCATCACATCTCACCACTGATCAGAGGATTCCCTCTTACCACCACATTCTGTTCCCTGTCAATCTATTTTTATAACCAACTGGTGCTCAAAGGGAAACAGAGCCTTTTGACAAAAGAGGATTTCCTAGGCAAAACTATGGGGTAGGACTCATCAAAATACCCTCACACCTGTGAGGATTGCCTGCATTCACTTAGTTGCCCCTCAATTCTTGAAACGTGTGTGTCGGTCCCCAGCGTTTGGTATTTTTGTGAATCTTCAGAGTGTTACTGGAGTAGATAGGCGTGATATGAACTTTTCGTAGTTGTTTAATACTGTCTGGAAAGCTCTCTGCTCAGGAACACTGGAGCCAAGCCTGTCAGCCTTCTGCTTAGCGATTTCTGTATGTGGGAGGATTCCTTTTGCTGTAGGCTTATAAAAGTGTCTTGATCTGTAGTTAAAGAGAAAATTCTTTGCTCCATTAATGAGTAAATGTGACTCATAAACTCATATTCTGTTATTGGTGCAAGTCAAAAAGAGAACAAAGAATCTGTAGCTTCAAATTTAGTTGCTAATTTCATAAATTCCTTAAAAAATATGTATATTTTTTCACTCCAGAATGGAGCAATCAATGAGGAACTCTCTTAAAAACTAGTTAAGTTCTTATCCAAATTTTTCCCAGTTCTCTGGAAAGCCCCAGCATATTTCACTACAATTCCAGATATTCTGACATTAGACTCCTTTCTTAGAATTCTCCCTTAAACTGGAAGTAAGTTGGTTGAAGATTTGCTCTACAGAGACAAAATTCTCTCTCCTACCACGGAATCGGTTTGATGGAGTTTGCTCTGTGGTTCAAATTGAGTTCCATCTCTGCCTACTGTAAGACAGCTTTTGTTTTAGTTTTTATTTTTCGTTTTTGGTAACAGCTTTATTGAGATGTAATTCACATACCACACAGTTTATCTATTTAAAGTGTGCGATTCACCTTAAATTAAAGTGGTTTTTAGTATGTTCACAGAGTTGTGCAACCATCACTACGATCCATTTTAGAACATTTTCATCGCTCCCAAGAGAAACAGTCACCCCCACGTTTTGGTCCCAAGACATATGCCTAGTCAACCACTAATCTGTTTTCTGTCTCTATAGATGTGTCTATTCTGAACCTTTCAAATAAATGGAGTCGTAGATATGTGTTCTTTTGCATCTGGCTTCTTTCACGGAGCATAATGTTTTCAAGGTTTGTCCAGGTTGTAGCATATATCAGTAATTTATTCCTTTTTATTGAATAGTACTCCACTGTGTGTATACCACATTTTGTTTATCCATTCATCAGTTGACAGTTGATTGTCTCTGCTATTTGGCAATTATGAATAATGCTGCTATGAACATTCATATACATGTTTTCGTGTGGACATACTTTTCATTTCTGTTGTGTATATACCTAGGAGTAGAATTGTTGGGTCATATGCTAACTCTAAGTTTAACCTTTTGAGGACTGCCAAACTGTTTTCCAAAGTAGCTGCACCATTTTACATTCCCACCAGAAGTGTATGAAGGTTTCAATTTCTCCACATCCTTAATTTAGGACAGCCTTTAAAATGTGAGCTCTAAGGCTTTCAGTGCATTTATCCATTGCTATATTTGAATTAAATTGAAAAAAATTTCAAGAATTTTGATTTTTGTGTCCGTTTTTATATTTTTCTATGAATTTCTTTAGGTTAAAATTCAGTGTGGGGTTGAGAAGGGTTGATGGCTCTGCTATTGCTTGACTAATAATTATATATGTTGAAATTCTTTGAGCAAGGTAAATATCTTCTTTTCCAGTTGCTTTTTTTCCAGAGTCTCCTCATCTGAGGCAGTAAGAAAAATCATGAAAAATGAATGTGACAGGAAGTGGCTTAGCTCCCTGACATGCCGATATTCTGGAACTGCTTGGGATTTATTGAAGTCGAATGAGTGGGAAGAAGTACCCAGTGCTGCCAACATATCCAGTGGGCTAAGGGCCTATAAATCTATGAAATAAATAGCAGCCTGGTGGTATTTTTTCGCTTGTTTATTAACTAGTAGATAAGTCTCTTTGTTGCCATGGCAATATGAGAGTGGAAAAAGAAATAGTCGTCAGGTAGTTACAAAGTAGTAAATTTCTTTTACTCCTTTATACATTTAAAAATTTTCTGTTTTGTGGGTTTTTGGCTCTACTGGCATCTGTATTTTTGAAAAAGGCATTCTTTAAGAATTCTTGATGTCATCTATGGCATCTGAGGAGCTCTACAGAATGCCCTAATGCCCACAAATTCTTACCCTAGAGGAGCTCGCATTGAAAGCTGCTGAGGCCCGACATCTCACAAAAGAGAGGGACCTGGAAGGATTATTTAGGCATATAAGTAATTTTCCCTTGAAAATTGTCCTTTGATTAAGAAAAGAGAAATGGATTTTCTAATACCTAATTGAATTTTCCAAAATACATTAGTATTAGGCCTATAATATATAATGAGTGTTTATGTATCCTTTTTAAAGAACTTTCCCATTTCTTCCAAACTAAGCTTTCCTAATTCTGCTCTGATAAAGGCAAGCCTTATCTCTCCTTCCCAGACAGAGATTCTGAAGCAGTAAGTGCAGATGACTTGAGCAGATACAGACAGAGTTACAACCATGACTAGTGTTTTCTGTATCTTGAACCTGAGGCCATACTGGTAGGATTTTTCTTGTTCCTTTCTCCCTAACCAGGATACAGAGTATAAATATGCATTGATTATGCTGAATACATTTTGAATAGTTTGTACAGCGTGTAACTTTTATTTGTCTTTGAGTATCCAGTCACACTCTAGATTGAGATCCCTTTGACTCACTGTAAAAGATAGGATGTACTTGTTACCACATAGTTTTTTTGTTTTGTTTTGTTTGTTTAAATCAAGGTTCAACAACTCAAATGCTTACAGGGCTGAGGCACTGTAATTGAGTGTAAAGAATTTTGTGTAACACAACAAAATGGTTGTGTGGCTTGTGGCTAATTGGAATGTCCACTTAGTATTCAAATTAAAAAAAAATTAGATCAAGCCTCAGATAAGACCTTTGTCTAGGTAGAATTCAGCCAGCATGTTCAGCTTGGAATCTCCAGAAATACTTGAATGCTTGAAAAGTAATTTGCATAATAAAAATACGACTCTACTATTTATTTTCTTAATCTTTGAAAATTATATCGAATTGAAATTATTGAAATATTTGAAATATATCATCTTCTTAAATGTTGAGAGGACACAATTGATTATGCACTGTGAAAGTCACACATTTCAGAGGGAAATAAATGACATGCTCCAGTATTGGATATGATAAAGTCAAACTGTGCCTCAATCTTTAAAATTCCCCCAAGAAAATTACTTAAGAAAATATGTTATTATTAGGTCTTGAACTTCCACAATTTTCCTAGACTCCCTTCCCTCCTTCCTTGCTTCCTTCCTTCCCTTACTTTCTGTAGTAAAACTCTTTAAATACTATTTTTCACATAGACACATCAGATATTCTAAGATATCTTTCTTGGGGTCATCCACATGACTTGGAGACCCCGGTAATCTTGCAGCAACCTTTCGCCGGTGGATGAGTATCATCCTGGGAGATTTCTTTGCCGATCTTGTGTTGGAGTCCCTATTTTCTGTATCCTGTATCTTCCTGTTTTTTGGCTAACTTCCTTGTTTTGCTAGAATACTTTCTCCAGTAACTTCCTGAGAAAAAGTGTGTAGAAGGTAACTTTAAATATATTTTTTCATATTTGAAAATGCTTATATTCTGCCATCACACTTAACTGATAGTTTGGTTAGGTATAGAATTTACATTTGGAAATAATTTTCCCTCAGAATTGGAAGGCACTTCTTGAACAACATCTAGTTTCCAGTATTCCTCTGGAGAATGCATTCTGATTTTTGAGGTTTGGCGTGTGAACCTTTTTTCCTCTATTCAGGGTTCCAAACTTTTGGAATAATGTGCCTTGGTGTGGGGTCGCTTTCATTTGCTATATTGAAAACTTGAATGGGCTCACTCACTATTAGAAATTTTCTTTCATCATTTATTTGATAATTTCTTCTCAATTTTCTATTTTTTTTCCTGGAAAAATGTCAGAGGTTCTACTTCCTAGAATGATCATTTTCTTATTTTCTTTGCTGATATCCATTTCCTCCTCTACCCCTTCTACTTTCTGGGAGGTGTCCTCGACTCCATCTTCCACTGCATTTTTCACTTCTGCTATCAGACTGTTAAGTTCTTAGAATTCTTTCTAGTTCCTGTAGTTCCTGCTTGTTCTTTTTCTTTTTTGTCTTTTTTTTTTTTTTGGTTACATCATCCTGTTTATTCATGGATGTAATAATTTAACCTCTCTAATATATTTGAGGATATTAATTATAATTTTTTTCCCAAAGATTTTTCTGGTGCCTGAAATTTTTCTGTTTCTTCTGTGTTCCTTTTATCTGTTTGTCTGTGATAGTTCCTTTTGTGTTAAAACAGCCTTTCTCAATCTTTTTTTCTCTGAAAGAGTCCTTGAAATTTTCAAGTCTCAAGGAATTTCTGCATAAAATTATTGTATCTTCAGCTCAAGATATAGATCATGACCACTAAGTTTTAAATATAATAATTTAATAATAATTTCCAGTGCTCTTTTGAGTAGAGAATAATATTTTTCTGCAGATCTGCTTTTTTTGTCTAATATTTTAGCTTACTGTTTGTGAGTGCTTCCCCTTTCCCATATAGGATTTTGACTTTATCGTAACTCAGTAATATGGGTAATGGTAACTTCACATTTTTTTCTTTGAACATTGCCTACTTGATTTTTTTTTAAAGATTGGCGCCTGAGCTAACAACTGTTGCCAACCTTCTTCTTTTTTGTTTTTCTTCTTCTCCCCACAGCCCCCCAGTACACAGTTGTATGTTCTAGTTGTGAGTGCCTCTGTTTGTGCCATGTGGGATGCCACCCCAGCATGGCTCGATGAGCAGTGCCATGTCCGCACCCAGGATCCGAACCAGCAAAACCCTGGGCCGCAGAAGCAGAGCCCGTGAACTTAACCACTTGGCCACAGGGCTGGCACCTGCCTACTTGATTTTTAAAACTTTACCCAAGTAGCCTAAAGTCTTATTACAAATTTCTACTATATAAAATGCTAATGAGTTATGATATGTGGTATAACATGTATGGGAGGATAGTTTTCTTCCTATTTTTAAACTAAAAATGGCTATTTATCCAGCCTTTCTTGAAACAACCAGATAGTTAAGCTGAGCTTATCTTCCTTGAAATCAATATCTTTCTCTCTTTTTAAATAAACTTTAAAAACTCATGAAACAAACATGACAAAATACTATTCAATAACTGGTTCAAGCCAACATAGGATTTAATTTTTCTAAATGTGGGCTTGGTAGATTTCAGAAGAGGTTATAAATTGATTTTAATTAATAGTGTTTACCACATGAGACTTTATTGACAATGTCAACTAATGCTCTTCGTAATGCTATTACAACCATAGGCAAAAGCAATATGAAAAAATGGATTGTAAAATATAACTGTATATAAGACCTTGAAAAAATATTTACTTATTGCATTCATGACCAGTATTAATTTTAATTTTAGCAATTACAAATTATTATAAATATGTCTTGATTTCTCTTTCTCTCATATGGGAGTATATAGGCATAAAAGAGTTTTATTTTTGAAACTAAAAATAAAGAATGAAATTTATTTAATTAATTTGAAACCTGCGCTGCTTTCTTCCTGCACAAAGATTCAAATCTGGGTCAGATTTGAGATAAGCACACATGTATTTCATTTTCAACCAAAATGGGGTGATCTCTTGATGATTGCTAAACAAGAACAATTTGCTCAGACATGCTGAAAGGTGAAAACGACAGCAAAATATTAATTGTCTTTCTGTGAGCAAGTGGACTTTTTGTGATCACCTGTTACACTAGTGCAGTGAAATGACTTTTGAGGTTGTAATTCTTCATTCCTAACCTTACTGGAATTGCTCATTGACTTAGGTTTAGAATTCTCCTTTTCCAGCTCATACCTCATTTTCAAAAGTAACCATCTTGGGCCATCAGACACATCTGTAAAATATAATGCTAGTAAAATATAAAACAGAAAGACCTAACAATTAACTACGTAAAATACCACAAAAAAGAAAGCTTCATATTACAATTTATTTCTAACCTTTACAACCCACCCTTTGCAATGTTTAAAATAATAGCAAAATGGCTGGGGGGCCATTAAATCACAGCACATCAAAATCCATTCTTTAGAATGAAAATTTCCCTCTAACTTTCGTTTTATGCCAGCAGAACTTATTTACTCATATGAACAGCCCATAAAGAGAAGTTGGGTGAAGTAATTTGGGAGGGAGACTGATGTCATCCGCTTATCATTGTCACCTCCATGCAGTGTACCACTTACCAATTATCAAGAGCCTCCTCTATGTCGTGTCAACAACTGAAAATGGTCTTAATGCAATAGACACTATCTTACAGTGCACTGCTGAAAGATCTCTGAATAATTGTTAATGAGGCTGTTGGGTCATTGTCCATCATTTCATCACAAGGCATATGAAGTTCATAACTGATATTTATTATTATTTTTTGAATCAAGATATTTCACAGAGCCCCTAGTGACACCTTGCAGAACCCTAGGGTTTCTTAAGAAATACTATGTTAGAGGTATTTATTTACTCTTGGAGGTCAATTCTATAGCAGATTTCTGTGAAGAATTACTGGTTGGGATCCTCATATGTCTGTATCCCTGCCTTTTCTTGGGGCTATTCAGGGCTCTGCAAATTTCTGCCTGAAGATTGGGTGTTATATACTTGGCTTCCAGTGCTCTTGGATCTAAGCAACGCAAGGAGGCTGGATGAGAACCTCACTATTCAGAATGTGGACTTCTCACTTACTACCCTTGTTTTTAGCCTGGCATCTCTTCCTCACTTTCCACTATATCTGTAGTGTCTTCTGGTTTGGAGAATCTCTGATTTAATTTTTCCACAAATTTAATTCCCTGTCTGAATGTTCCTGTATAGACATTCAGCCAGTCCTCATATTTTCAGTCCCACACTTCATCTGCAATTTTGCATACCTGGTGCCTCCAATTCCTAAGATTTTATGGGGCTTATGGCATAAATTGGTTTACTTCTCCTTATCACCCTCCACTGCAGGTTTTTGGTATTCAGCTTTCTCAGCTATGAGAAATCCTCCATTTATTTTCCCTCTTCCAAAAGTTTGCTGGCACCTCTCATTTTTGCTGTCTCCTTTCCTGTTATCTTTATTATCGTGGTTTTCTCCACTGTTCTCTTAGTCATTATGGAATTCTACCTCTTTATTTCTTTATTCTCATTAGTGGAGTTTCAGGGGGCAATATGGATAAGCACATGTGTCCAATATGCCATGATTAGTCAGATGTTCATCAAAAGTCTTTATCCCTTCCTTGTTGAGGAACAATTCAACATGGTGAGGGAGGCTCCTGAAAAATGTTGGAACTTAAGTGAAAGGTGTTCATGCTTAGGCTCAACACAGAAGTAGTAAAAACTGGCAGCCTGCAGGTCCAAAACAGTCTCCAGATATGTTTTGTTGGAATATACAAAGTGTATTATTTATTTAATTAATACAATTTAAAAGATGGGTACGAGTTCACATCAAAACCAATAATTCAGATGTCTTTAAAACACACAAGAAGATCTGGTCGTACATTATCACTTGATAACAATTGGTTGGATATGAAGGATGATCATGCATTGCTCACTGGCTTGCCACAGTCATCCCCAAGTCAGCTCCATTCACAGCTCTGAAGCATTTGATTTGGCACTGTCCCCATCCCAGAAGAGTGTTTTCTGGATTTAGGAAGTTCACAGCAGGTGATGCATTTGTTGTGTTATCTCCTGTCTACTGAAAGATGTCATCACTAACCCTTTTTAGTAAAATATACCATTTCCTCCCTCATTTATTTTATACGGATGCATTTTCATTCTTTACCTCCTTTTGCAATAATTGACTGTAACAGTTTTCTTGTAATAATATGACAATGATAAGATCATTTACACAGGACAAACTATAGATAGTAAACAAATTCATGGAAAAAGCTAAGCCATATTAATAATTATTGATGTATCATTTTGTGCCTTATTAAATAAGGCATATCCTCCTCCTAAAATCCCAAAGAATAATAAAACAAAAAGTCAAAGCAGCACTGACAAAATTATAATAAAACCAACACATATCTTGCTGAGGGAAAGATAAAGTGATGCTTCCCTTTGGGAAAACAATTGGATAACATATATTTTAAAAGAATGGTGAAGTGGGTATGAAAGTTAACTATAACAACAAGAGGGAAAAAAAGGAGGGGGGGATTTAAACACTCAATGAAAGAGAATGATTAGTTAAATTGTGGTCCAGCAACGCAATGAGAATATTATGGGTTTATTAAAATATATAACCAAAAAGTCTGTTATATGTTAGAAAGATTATAATACAATGCTTAGTAAAAAAATCGGAGTATTCAATTATATATTTATACTTTTATAAATTATGCAAAAATGAAAGCATACGGAGCAAGACCAGAAAGTGATTATTTTTCTGATTTTAAATGTAGTATAAAGTAAGTAGAAAAGTAACTATATTTTTCTAATGTTAAATGTGATATGTTTATTTGTAAAAGTCGTGAAGTAAAGTGAAGTATATAGAATAAAATAAAAACCAATCTTAATTCTACCGCCCTAAAATAACCACTGTCAACACTTTGATACATATGTGTATGTATGTTCTTCTGTTACAGCTTTATTGAGTTACAATTAAATATAAGAAACTGCATATATTTAAAAGATACAATTTCATGAATTTTGATATATATATCTCCACAAATTATATTTCTATCAGCACAATCAAGATAATGAACATATCCATCACTCCCAAAACTTTCCTCTTGTCCCTCTATAATTCCTTTCCCCTAACTCATCTTTTAAAGGCAACCATTGATTTCCATCACTTTAGATTGGTTTGAATTTTCTAGAATTTTCTATAAGTGAAATTGTACATGAACCCTTTTTTGTCTGGCTTATTTCAATCAGCATAATTATTTAGGGATTCATCCATGTTGTGGTCTGCATTAATAGTTGATTCATTTTTATTGCTGAGTAGTATTCCATTATATGGATTTACCATAATTTGTTTATCTGTTTACCTATTGACGGACATTAGGATTATTTGTAGTCTGTATATTACAAAAAAGTTGCTATCAACACCTGTGTACAAGTCTTTGTGTGGACATATGTTTCATTTTCTTGGATAAATATTTAGAAATGAAATAGCTGGATCATATGTAGGTTCAACTTTTTAAGAAATTGCCCAAGCGTTTTCCAAAGTGGTTGTACCATTTCACAGTCCCACCAGCAGTGAATCAGAGTTCTGATTCCATCACACCTTTCCCAAATTCCATATGTTCAGTCTTTTAAATTTTAGTCATTCCAACAGATGAGTAGCACTTATAGCTCATTGCGGTTTTACTTTTCATTCCCCAAGTCACTACTGATATTGAACATCTTTGCATGTGTTTATTTGCCGTCTGTCTATGTTTTTTGAGGATGTGTCTGTTCAAATCTTTTGCTGACATTATTTTCTTATTATTGAGTTTTGAGAATTCTTTATGTATTCTGGAAACAAGTCCTTTATTGGATATATAATATGCAAATATTTCCTCCCAGTCTGTGGCTTATCTTTTCATTCTCTTAACAGTGTCTTTTTTTTTTTTTTTTTTTTTTGCTGAGGAACATTCGCCCTGAGCTAACATCTGTGCCAGTCTTCCTCTATTTTGTATGAGGGTTGCCACCACAGCATGGTCGCTGATGCATGGTATAGGTCTCCACCTAGAAACCAAACCTGGGCCACAGAAGTGGAGCACACCAAACTTAACCACTAGGCCCTGGGGCTGGCCCTTTAACAGTGTCTTTTGAAGAGCCAAAGCCCTAACTTTGAGGAAGTCTCATTTATCATTTTTTTCCTTGTATGGATCAGCGTTTTGGCATTGTATCAAAATTATTTTCTTTTTAAAAAATTTTTATTTGTTTTATAATTTTTATTTTTTGAGGAAGATTAGCCCTGAGCTAACATCTGCTGCTAATCCTCCTCTTTTTGCTGAGGAAGACTGGCTCTGAGCTAACATCTGTGCCCATCTTCCTTTATTTTATGTGGGACACCTACCACAGCACGGCTTGACAACTGGTGCATAGGTCTGCACCTGGGATCCGAACTGGCGAACCCTGGGCTGCTGAAGCAGAATGTGCAAACTGAACTGCTGTGCCACCAGGCTGGGCCCCAAAATTATTTTCTTTTAACCCAAAGATTTTCTTGTACAAATTTTTGTCATATTAAGATTTACATTTAGGTTCATTTTGAGTTAATTTTGCCTGTAGTCTGTGTTCTGGATTTAAGTTCATTTTTCTTTCATATATATATTGTTCCAGCACCATTTCTTAAGTCTGTATATTCTTTTGTGGATTGCCTTTGCATCTTTGTCAAAAATCAACTGACCACAGCTGGCCTGGTGGTGCAGCAGTTAAGTTCGCATGTTCCACTTTCACAGCCTGGGGTTCACCGGTTTGGATCCTGGGTGTGGACCTATGTACCACTTGGCAAGCCATGCTGTGGTAGGCATCCCACATATAAAGTAGAGGAAGATGGGCACGGATGTTAGCTCAGGGACAATCTTCCTTAAAAAAAGAAATCAACTGACCATATATGTGTACATTTGTTACTGGACTCTCTATTCTGTTTCAGTTGTTTGTTTATCTTGATGCCCATGCCACACTGTCTTGATTACTGTAGCTTTACAATAAGTCTTGAAATCAGGTAGTGTAAGTCCTCTAACTTTGTTCTTTTTTTTTTTTTTATTAATGTTATGATAGATTACAACCTTGTGAGATTTCAGTTGTACATTTTTGTTAGTCATGTTGTGGGTACACCACTTCCCCCTTTGTGCCCTCCCCCCACCCCCCCTTTTCCTTGGTAACCACCGATCAGATCTCCTTGTCAATATACTAACTTCCACCTATGAGTGGAGTCATATAGAGTTCGTCTTTCTCTGACTGGCTTATTTTGCTCAACATAATACCCTCGAGGTCCATCCACATTGCTGTGAATGGGCCAATTTTGTCTTTTTTTATGGCTGAGTAGTATTCCATTGTGTATATATACCATATCTTCTTTATCCAATCATCAGTTTCTGGGCATGTAGGTTGGTTCCATGTCTTGGCTATTGTAAATAATGCTGCGATGAACATAGGGGTGCAAGGGACTCTTGGGATTTCTGATTTCAGGTTCTTAGGATAGATACCCAGTAATGGGATGGCTGGGTCATAGGGTATTTCTATTTTTAACTTTTTGAGAAATCTCCATACTGTTTTCCATAGTTCTTTTTAAAAATTGTTTTGGTTATTCTAAGGCCATTTGCGTTTTCATGTGAATTACATAATTGGCCTGTCAAGCTCTACAAACACGTGTCCTGGAATTTTGATTTGGATTGCATTAAATCTATGGATCAATTTGGGGAGAATTAATATCTTAACACTATTGAGTTTTCTGGTCCATGGACACAGTTTATCTCTCTATTTACTTACATCTTTTTTAATTTCTTATAGCAATATTTTGTAGTTTTCAGTACTCAAGTCTTGCACATCTTCCATTAGATATATCCCTAAGTATTTCATACATATAAAAATGCTGTTGGTGTCTGCATATTGATCTTCATAAATCTACTTAATAGTAGCTCTCTCTGTGTCTCTCTTTTTTCTTTTGTAGATGCATTAGGATTTTCTTCAGAGACAATGACGTTGTGTTGGGATAAAGACAATTTTACTTCAGTTAGAACCTCTAGCACAATGTTAATTCACGGGAGTAAAGCAGACATCCTCGTTTTATTCCTGATTTTAGAGGGAGAGTGATTCTGTTTTCCCGTCATGGAATTTATAAACATTGCTTATTCCTAGAAGTCAACAATTATGTCACATTTTAAGCAATAAATATATTTTATTTAATAAAAAATTAGCTTTGGAACCAATTTTACTATAATTTATGAGTGAAAGTTGGAGTTTGTTCTCTCGCAGGATGAACAGAATGTACGTTAAATATTTAAGTTTAGGAAGGTGTCATAGTAACAACTTTCCAATAATAAACATGTTTTTCCTATTTAAAATTTAACCAATGATTGAAGGGGCTAGTAGCGATATATTAATAAAGTGGTGTTTGTTGTAACTGAGGAGCAGCTAGAGTTAGACAGAATTGCTGGTTCTTAGGAGATTAGCAAAAAATTTTGCATTATAACATTCTGATTCTCCTGGACAAAAGATAGTAAGATTTTCTAAATTTATAAAGCTGCTGTCTTCTAGGCTACATACTGAAAATGCTGACCATGGCAGCAGGCCTTGATTTGAGCCTTAAAAAACCTAGTTAGTCACGAGCCTTGATGGGAAAAGCCTACATCATAAAATTTATCTTTGTCCCTGGGGCCTTGCTGTCAGAACCCAGCAGAATTCAAACATTTACTGATGACCAAAACAGTATTTTCTTCATATGCCTTTCTCATCCTTGGTAACCATGGGGGCTGTCATCTAACAACCAGGATTGCTCGAGCACTCCTTGAAAAGGGTTTCAGGCGCAGAGGATAAAGAGGCTGTTAAAAACACTCTGCCCGGAATTCATCGTATCTACTTGAAACTTCTGTTAGTTCCAAAGGGATTATTTAGAGTGCTGTCAGAGATCTCCAAGGAGCTATGAAACACTGCGTGCAACTGGTATCTGTACCAGCTAAAACTGTTCCAGCTCTTAGAAGCTTGCCTACTGGGTCTGAGAATGTTAATTAAAGGTATGGCTGTCTTTTATGCCAGAAATGAGTAAAGTGAAGCATGCTCTTTCTCCTCCCCACCCCCACTTTATACTTTGCCTTTCAACTCTTACTCATCCTTCAGTTCTCTCTGCACATCCCTAGTGAACCTGTGTTGGATGACCCTACTTTCTATTACATCAGCACCTTGTGCTTCCCCTAACGCACATTTAATGACTCTATTGTGATTGCCTCTCAATTTGTTTGAATCTCCTGCTAGACTATAAACACTGTGAGGGCCTTTACTTTATTCAACTTATTCATCATTATGCTACCAGCAAACGGCAACAATGCTCAGCCATTGTTGGCACTGAATAGACCTTTGTTGGATGAATGTATGAAGGAATAAATGCACAGAACAGACCCCAAGTTGGTAGCAGTGTTTTAATTCCCAATAAGACAAAATTTTCCTTGTTTGTGGATTGATGAGGGACCGGGTTTGAAAAGTAAGTGAAGGAATAAACCCAGAGGTTTAGGAAGAGAGGAAGACAAGTATTGCTACATAGATTAGAGGAGCCTACCATTGGAACCTGTGAAGGGCTGGTAGTAAGTCTACCTATTTGTGACTGGGGGTCTGAACGTGACTTAGGAATGGCGTCTGTAACCTCAAGTTTAAATATAGTTGTGCTCTGATCAGCAGGTCGATGCATGGATGTGGACACTATGGTAAAGATTTAATCTGTTAGGAAACTTTAGAATATTTGGACAAAACGGGAAGGGGATGCTGCTTGTTTCCATTTGTATGTGACCATTTGTATTGGTCCCTTAAATGTTTCTTCCCTTTTCTCAACCCTGCCATTGTCATTTGAGAAGTTATAAGAGAGAGAACTGGTGCTCTTTCGGTGTCTTTACATTTCCTGAAATGTTCATGTGTCTAGTTTTCTCTTACTCTCATTTTTCTGTGGGTTTTCTCAATATGAGTAGACTCTAACTGGGGAGAAAATGAATGTAACTGGCGTATACAAAGTTTATTTAAAAAATATATTTAAAATAGCCATATTCCTGAACTCTCCTATTAGTTCCGATATTTATTTCAATTGATTGTCTTAGACTTTTTTTCAGATAGATATTTTATTATGTTCAAGTAAGGATAAAATTTCCTCTTCTTTCTTAATATTTATACTTCTTTTTAATTCTTATGGTTTTATTTAATTTCCTAGAACTACCAGAGGATGTTAAAATATTAATTGTGATGGTGGGCATTTTTGTCTCATTCTTTATGTTAATAAAAATGTCCACAGTGTTTTGTATTTAAGTATTATGTTGCTAATTAATTTGATTATAGAATTCCATATCATATTAACGAGCATTCTTCTATTTCTAGGTCATAGATTTAAAGGTTTATCAATTGCTTTTAAAAAAACATCTATGGAGGCAATCAGATGGCTTTTCTTCTTTGACCTACTAATATGATGAATTATAGATTTGCTAATATTGGCCCATAATTGCATTCATTGCTGGAATAAATCCTACTTTGTCATGGTGTATTATTCTTTAAATATCCTGACAGATTTGATTTCCTAATGTTTTATTAATGATATCTGTATTTATAGTTATAATTGAGATTGTCTAGGAGACTGAATTTGCCTCACAGTTACTACTCCGTGGCCAACTCTTGCTTCCCACCCCTGAAGCTCTGAGCTGGCGTTAGGAGGCTGTTTATAACTTTTTCCTCGGGTTCTGGTCACTTTCTTTTTAGCCAGCTTGTGCTTTGTCCTTCCTTTATTTTGTCTTCTTCTATTGTCTATGCAGCATAATTTTCTTGAATCTTCTCTCAAGATTTCTCCTTAATCAGATTGCTCCTTTGCTCCCTTTCTTTTCTGATTTCCTTTGGATTTTATTCATCAGAAATTGGGAAAGCGTTGGGTAGGCACCACTTTATTAATCCCAAAGTCCATGATCTTGTGCTTCAAATCCAGGAGCAATAAGCGAAACAACGTTACATAGTGTTTTCATGGAATTCACATTTGAGACTGTAGCATTTCTAAAACTCAGGCAGTAGCTTTCAAAATTTTCATAATGATGAAGTCTCTGTGTCAGGGAGGGGGCAGTATCACTGAAACTACTTCCTGGGAGTCAAGGATAGTGAAATGGTTAGCACGCGATCACAGCTGAGGAAGTTGGCATCACAAGTCTCCAGTGCTGAGTCTTGTGCCTTGAGGAGTGTCTTTAATTGTGAAGACTTTTATAGGTGCAGTAGAACACTTTTGTTAACTCTGGTAATTGAAATAAGACTCACATCTTGTTTAAGACCAATAGAATTCTCTACTTTTATGCTGTGTGGTATTATGCTTTAGGAGACACATTCTGAATCTTGTGTATACTTATTATTAATCCCTGAAATATCTGCAAGGATGTATAAATACAACCCTCATAAAAACCACAATCATACCAGCAGCCAATTGCAAACACCAAGGGTGTGCAGAGCTTGTGCTAAACAACACTTTACCATCCAAGTGGTTCAGCTTGGGGATGGATGTCCCACTTGAGGGTCCCTTCTCTGCAGGGTCTCCCTCCTTTTCCTTTCCTCTCTCTTAGCTCTCCTCTGGGGTCTTACTTCTGTCGATGAAAATAATCCATAACCAATCTATAAATGAAAATTTGGGTGAGTTTATTCTGAGCTAAAATGTGAGGACCATGACCCGGGGCCTTTCTTCCTGAAGGAAGAAAGGGCACCAAAGAAGTGGGGTGCACAGAGTGGTTATATACCCCCAAAGAGGATGTTTCACATAGGATTGAAATGTCCTTTTACAATAGTCATGAGACTGTGCTGTCGGCATGGCGATGGATGGAAACAGCAGGTAGGTCTGCTGTCTTGGTGAACACAGCAGGGTGGCAGGTCTGTTGTCTCGAGCTGAGTGGTCACAGGTGAGTTGGGTGGTCAGAGGTGAGCACAGCAATCAGTTCCTAGCCTAAGGAAAGATGCTTATCCTTAAGGAAATGCCAATATGAGGGGAAGTTGCACCTTTATCTTAAGGCCATTTGTTTCTTGCCATAGTAAATGTTTAAAACAGATATACAATGCATGCTTGATGGCCATGGTCAGGCCTTTTTGGGAAAAACAAAGTCAGGCCGAATTAGGTTTACACCAAATGGCCTCCTCATATACTCCAATATATCCTATTGCTTGCCATTTCTATTTGTCACTTCCTTGGCTGGTGCTCCTTGTAGTCAAGGCCAAAAGTTCTAATTCTAGATTCCATCCTGGGAAAGGATTGAGGATCTGCCTGGCTCTAGGATTTGAGGTTCTTTGGGGACAGACCATCAATTTGACAATCAAACCTTTCTCTGGTCAAGACTGATTCTTTTTCAATAATGAAAATATGCTGTTTAGCAAAAGAAAGACCCCCTCTCCACCAGCAAGGATCTGGAGGGATGAAGGATACAGAGGCCCTGGCTGTCACATGTTTCCAGCGGTGTGGGCCATCCTGACAGGGATTTTACAGAGCGCATCAAGGCTGACTAAATGGATGTCTCACTCGTGGGTCTCTGAGCCCAGGGTGTTGAATTTGTTTTCCCATAGCCAGTGGTTAAGCAGTCTGGACAAGAGTCCCAAGGCTACTATCTCTCCAAGCCTCTCTGTCCCTGAATGACCTAGGGCAAATGCATAAGCTTCTCCCTCCATAAAAGGAAGGTGATTGTGGTGTCTCCTCCATTCTAGAGCTGTTGGGAAGACGAATGTGAATGTGTCTGTGAAGAGCCCTGAGCTTCCCAGAGAAGGATGCTGTGTAATTGCAAGGTGTTACTATCACCACTCCTGTGAGGCAGATTGAGACTGCGGTGGCTGGAACTAAATCAGCTGCCCCAGCCTGTCTTTTATCTTTAGCTTTAATGCTTCCTGTTTCCCACACAGCCTATAAGCAAATAAATATTATTTTCCAAGTCAGGCTGCTTTCAAATGAGTCTGGGCTGGTTCTTGCCTTACCCTCGTGAGCCTGGCCTTTTGGTCTGTGTATAGTGAAGTGGATTCTTTTCATGGCCAGACAGCCCCAGCCTCACATCTGTCCAGTGGGGTGATCTTGGACACGTTAGTACCTAACCTCTCTAAGGTTCTGTATCTTCACCGTCGAATTGGGTTACTTATACCTATGGTGTGGATTCAACGGGATTAGTTCTGCAAAACTCCTGGCAAACAGAAGGTGCTTAATAACTGCTAGTGTTCTGAAATTTGGTTTTCTTTTATTTTCTCACTTTTTGGCCCTGGCATTAATATGAATGTACATTTCTATCCCAGCATCTTGTTTTCAGTAGCAATTGATATTTTGGCTACTTTGGGATATGGCTTCATTATTCTGGAAGATTTCATTTTGGATCACGTGTCTTCATTCTCAATGTCCTCAAAGCAATTGAAACAAACCAAATGTATAAAAGTATTTACGTTGTGACATTTATTTTCAATAGCTTGTGAGCCCTCACTCGCTCTTAACAGAAAGCAAAAGCTACAAATGCTGGCCCGGCTGTTAGGAGGTGCTATTTAAAGCTTCAGTGGGCCAAAAATGACAATTTTGAAATTGACTCTGGAGTGTGATGATGCCAAGTACTAGCAGACGCCCAGGAAACCTGTCACACTTGCCATGTGTTACCAGAAATCTCAAGAGTCTACAGAGGTTTTAGAAGAGTTTTTCTCTGAGGAAGCTTTTGCCATCTTAATCTCTAGGTTTCCCTTTTCCTGTGGGTGGAACGCACTACAGCAATGGACTCTCAGACTGCACACTGGGGTTCTCTGTAGATGGGGGGGGGTTTCTCTCATGCAGAGATGTTTGTGAAGCTTCCAGCTGAGCTTAGCTACGTGACAGCTTTATGCCTGGGAATAAACGATTTCATTGACAAGTGGCTGTTTCTGCTGCACATGGCTGTTTCACAGTGGTTTCGGAGCCTGCTTTGCCTCTGATTAGCCGCGTGACCTTGTAGAATTACTTAGCCTATGAGTCTCAAATTCTCTGTCTGACAATGGGTATAGTAATACCAACCTTGTGGTGTTTTTATAAAAATTTGTGGTATTATATATAAAATTTCTACATTTGTATTTGACATATAAAAACTACATTGATAGATTTTAGCTGTTATTGTTTTTAATAAAACGAATGAAAAAATCATAATTGCGGCAGGCAGAATAGTGACCCTCCAAAGATGTCTACATCCTAATCCTTGGAACCTGTGAATATGTTACCTTTCATGGCAAGAGAGACTTTGCAAACAGATTAAGGACCTTGAGATGGGGAGGTTATCTTGGATCATCTGGGTGGGTCCAATCTAATCACGTGAGTCCTTAAAAGCAGAGAAACTTTTCCTGCTGTGGTCAGAGAAAAAGATATGACAGAAGCAGGGTCACAGATGTGCTGTGTTGCTGGATTTGAAGATGAAGAGAGGGGGCCATGAGCAGACAATCTCTAGAAGCCAGAAAAGACAAGGAGGCAGACTGTCCCCTAGAGACTCCTGAAGGACCCAGCCCTCCCAACAGCTCACTTTGGCCTACTGAGACCCCTGTCAGGCTTCTGACCGATAGAACTGTAAGAGAATAAGTTTGTGTTGTTTTAAGCTACCAAGTTTGTGATAATTTCTTATATAGCAACAATGGAAAACTAATATGTGATTAAAAATAATGTCAAGGATTTGTGCAATTGTAGAAAGGATGAGGCCCCATGATGCTTTGTGTTTGGACAAGCTATTAGGGTATGTACTAAATTCTAGTCCCTTTGAGCCTGGTTAAGAGTGTTTGAAATCCTACCAGTTTCTGTTCTGTGAAGGAGATGTGGCTTGCTTCACAAGAATTGAAATTATTTGTTATACCCAAAAGTGTTTGAATCTAATCTGAAAAAGTCACATCACTTATATTTGAAATTTTGGAATTACTATAATTGCACAAATCCCTTGTTTCCTCTCTTAATAAATAGCAATAGTTCTGCTACACCTTATCAATCTGTGGATAAAGGAACTTAGAAGTTGGAGTTAGAAGATATAGGTCTAAGTCCCACTGTTCTGCAAAAATAAATCATGTAATCTCCAAAATGGATCTGCAGAATGGAGATGATACCACCTGGTTTATCTACTTATTGTGTGGGTCAAAGGAGATAATGTGAATAAAGATTAATTGAGAACTGGCCCACTATGCAAATGTCAGGTGGAATTATTATTGTATTTATTATTGTTATTATGATGTTGTGATAGAACCATGGCATGTTAGATCAAGCAAGGGCACTAGAGAACATTTAGACCACTAGCCTTGGAACTCAGGCCAAGAGAGGTTAAACAGTTTGAAAATATTCTGTTGGCTTCTTAGACATGGCCTGGATAATCTCTTGAGGTGGGCCAGGCTAGGAATTGATCTTATTTGATTAGTAAAGGCCAGAGTTCAGAGGGATACAGCTGTAAGACTTGAGAGGCAGAGGGATCCAGTCGTAAGAATTGGTGATGAGCTGGGAGGGATCAGCAATGGGAGAGGATATCCAGGTGGACTCCAGGGACTGGGGGGAAGTAGCAGGGTGGAGTCTGGTAAAGAGGCACCATGCTGAGTCTGTGGTCAGAATGGCCTTGTTATTAGTGAAACCAGGAATATAACTTTCAACTTCTTGAGTTAAGTCTGGTAATCTTCCCACTATCCATATTGATATTTTAGGAGGAGAGGAAACTGCCTTATCAGTGAGTCTTCTAGTAATTCCTCCCCTGACTTTTGGAAGGTACCGAAGATGGACTTATTTTGAATCCTGCTCACAGATTAAGGCATTGCAGCCATGTTTCAGTGAATGACATGCCTCAGCATGTGATGGGCTCCCACCCCTAGAACTTGAATCTGTGATCTTTTGTCCTGGAAGTTTCTGTGGTAATATCTAGACTCACCATTGATAGTCAAGCAAAGCAAAATAAAACAAAACAAATTCTTTATAAGACTATAGCAAATCTAAATTCATCTCTGGCTCTCAAGGTCTCCTCAATATGCACAAACTCACACAAACACACACACACACCTCACACCCCATACATGTGCACATACACTCACACCACACCACACACATACAACATGTGAATATATACCATTACAGAGATTTATGGTACCACTGGTTTTGGGACTTTTTGTATATTTTGTTTTGACACAATATACTGAAGTTGATGAATTTTATCCCAATATGTATTATATGGAAACATGACCCAAATGCAATATATTTTCCTAGATAGTATTAAGTGGCCATTTGCAAAAGAAGAATGGATTGGAGGACAGAAGAATGAAGTGACCACCCCTAGATTCTAATCTAAAAATAACAGTCCTTTATAATTTTGTAAGGATGCAGAATTCAGAGGGCTTTCATATTCACTGATTCATTGTATTATACCTCAACAATCCTGTGAAAGAGGAAGAGTGGTATCTTCATTCCTGTTCCACAGAAAGCACTCTGAAAGGTGACATGAATTGACCAAGGAGTCAGAGTTGGATCTAAAAGAAAGGACAGCTGATTACTTTTCTATAACCTTGAAACCAAGAATTAAAGATGAAGTGAGAAACTTAAAAGTTGCAATGAAAAAAAGTTATGTACAAGGGAAACCCCATAAGTCTATCAGCTGACACTTTAGCAGAAAACTTACAGGCTAGAAGGGAGTGGCACAATATATTCACAGTGCCAAAAGGAAAAAGCCTACAGTGAAGAATACTCTACCTGCAAGGTTATCATTCAGAATGGAAGGAGAGATAAAGAATTTTCCAGACAAGCAAAAACTAAAGAAGTTCTTCACCACTAAATCACCCTTACAAAAAGTGCAAAGGGGCTTCTTTAAGTGGAAAAGAAAAGGCCACAAATAGAAATAAGAAAATTATCAAAGAAAAAATATCACAGGTAAAGGCAAATATATAGTAAAGGTAGTGGATCATCCAGCTATAAAGCAAGTATGAAGGTCAAAAGACAAAAGTACTAAAATCGTCTATTTCTATAATAAGAGTATGAGGGGTATACAAAATCAAAAGAGGTAAAATATGATGTCAAAAACAGAAAATGTGGGGGGAGGAGTAAAAGTGTAGGGCTTTTAGTATGAGGTCAAACTTCAGAGAACATCAACATAATATAGATTTGTGTATACATAGGCTATTAAATATTAACCTCATGGTAATCATAAAACAAAAATATATAATAAATCCAAAAAAAATAAAGAGGAAGGAACCTAAACATAGCACAAAAGGAAGTCATCAAATCACAAGGGAAGAGAGCAGGAGAAGAAGAAAGGAACAGAGAAGAACTACAAAAGCATCCAGAAAAAAGGTAACAAAGTGGAAATAAGTAATTACCTATCAATAATTATTGTAATTAATTGTAATGTAAATGGACTAAAATGTAATGGACTAAATGTAAACGGACTAAACGGTCCAGTCAAAAGGCATAGTGTTGCTGAATAGATTTTAAAAAAAGACCTATATATATGCTGCATACAAGAGAAACACTTCAGATCTAAAGATACTCACAAACTGAAAGTGAAGGAGTGGGAAAAGATACTCCATGCAAATGGAAATGAAAATAAAGCTGGGATAGCAATACTTAGACAGAATATACTTTAAAACAAAAAATAACAAGAGGCAAAGAAGGGCATTACATAGTGATAAAGGGAACAATCCAAAGAGGATATAATGCTTGTAAATATCTATATGCCCAACATAGGAGCACCTAAATATATAAAGCAATTATTAACAGACATAAAAGGAGAAATAGCAACACAAAAATAGTAGGAGACTTTAACACCCCACTTACATCAATGGATAGATCATCCAGACAGAAGATCAATAAGGAAACATTGGCCTTAAATGGCACAGTAGACCAGATGGACTTACTAGATATATACAGAACATTCCATCCAAACTGCAGAATACACATTCTTTTTGAATCACACAGAACATTCTCCAGGATAGATCACATATCAGGCTACAAAAAAAGTCTCAATAAATTTAAGAAGACTGAAATAATATTAAGCATCTTTTCTGACCACAATGGTATGAAACTAGAAATGAACTAGAAGAAGAAAACTGAAAAAAGTCACAAACGTGGAGATTTAAAAAAATGCTAGTGAGCAATTATTGGGTCAGTGAAGAAATCAGAGGAGAAATCAAAAAGTACCTGGAGACAAATGAAAATAAAAATACAATATACCAAAATCTAAGTAATACAGCAAAAGAGGTGCTAAGAGGAAAGTTTATAGTAATACAGACCTACATCAAGAAACAAGAAAAATCTCAAATAAACAATCTAACATTACACCTAAAGGAACTAGAAAAAGAAGAACAAACAAAGCTCAAAATCAGTAGAAGGAAGGAAATAATAAAAATCAGAGCAAAAATAAATAAAATAGAGACTAAAAAGACAATAGAAAAGACAAAACTAAGATCTGGTTCTTTGAAAGATAAACAAAATTGACAAACCTTTAGCTAGACTAAGAGAAAAAGTGAGGGGACTCAAATAAATAAAACCAGAAATGAAAGAGGAGAAATTATAATAGATACCACAGAAATGCAAAGAATTATAAGAGGATTCTAGGAAAACTATATGCCAACACATTGGATAATCTAAAAGAAATGAATAAATTCTTAGAATTATACAACTTTCCAAAACTGAATCAAGAAGAAATAAATAATCTGAATAGACCATTCACAAGACATTGAAATAACAATCAAAAACCTCCCCCAAAACAAAAGTCCAGGACCAGATAGCTTCTCTGGTTAATTCTACAAAACATTAAAAGAAGACTTAATAACTATCTTTCTCAAACTCTTCCAAAAAGTTGAAGAAGACGGGACACTTTCTAACTCATTCGATGAGGCCAACATTAACTGGATACCAAAACCAGACAAGGACCACACAAAAAAAGAAAATTACAGGCCAGTATTGCTGGTGAACATAGACGCAAAAGTCCTCAACAAAATATTAGCCAATAAAATACAATACATTAAAAGGATCATATATCATGATCAAGTGGGATTTATCCCAGGGATGCAAGGATGGATCCACAAATCAGTCAACATGCTGAACCACATTAACAAAATGGAGAATAAAAATCACATAATCATCTCAATAGATGCAGAGAAAGCATTCAACAAAATTCAGCATCCATTTATGATAAAAACTCTCAATAAAATAAGTATAGAAGGAAAGTACCTCAACATGATAAAGGCCAGATACCACAAACTCACAGCTAACATCATATTCAACAGTGAAAAACCTCTAAGAACAGGAAAAAGACAAAGACTCCCATTTTCACCACTTGTTTTCAACATAGTATTGGAAGTCCTAGCCAGAGCAATTAGGCAAGAAAAAGAAATCGAAGGGATCCAAATGAGAAAGGAAGAAGTAAAACTGTCACTATTTGCAGATGACATGATTTTATATATAGAAAACCCTAAAGAATCCACGAAAAAAATGTTAGAAATAATAAATGAATACAGTAAAGTTTCAGCGTACAAAATTGACATACAAAAATCAGTTTCATTTCTATACACTAAGAACAAAATAGCAGAAAGAGAAATGAAGAATATAATCTCACTTTCAATTGCAACAAAAGGAATAAAATACCTAGGAATAAATTTAACAAAGGAGGTGAAAGATCTGTATACTGAAAGCTATAAACATTGAAAGAAATCAAAGAAGACACAAAGAATGGAAAGATATTCCATTTTCATGGATTCAAAGAATTAACATAGTTAAAATGTCCATACTATCTATAGCAATCTACAGATTCCATACAATCCCTATTGAAATCTCAACATTTTTCACAGGAATAGAACAAAGAATCCTAAAATTTATATTGAGCAACAAATACTCTGAATAGCTAAAGCAATCCTGAGAAAAAAAGAACAAAGTTGGAGGCACCACACCCCCTGATTACAAAATATACTACAAAGCTACAGTAATAAAAACAGCATGGTACTGGCAGAAAAACAGCCACACAGATCAGTGGAACAGAACTGAGAGCCCAGAAATAAAATCAAATATTTATGGACAGCTAGTTTTTCACAAAGGAGCCAGGAACATACAATGGAGAAAGGAAAGTCTCTTCAATAAATGGTGTTGGGAAAACTGCACAGCCACACGCAAAAGAATGAAAGCAGATGGTTATCTTGCACCATACACAAAAATTAACTCAAAGTGGACTAAAGACTTGAATAAAAGACCTGAAACTATGAAACTATTAGAAGAAAACTTAGGCTGTATACTCTTTGACATTGGCCTTAGCAATATCTTTTTGAATATGTCTCTTCAGGCAAGGGAAACAAAAGAAAAAATAAACAAATGGGACAACACTACGCCAAACTAAAAAGGTTCTGCGTGGCAAAAGAAACCATCAACAAAACGAAAAGACAACCTACCAAGTGGGAGAAGATATTTGCAAATCATAAATCTGGTAAGGAGATAATATCCAAAATTTATAAAAAACTCATACAACTCAACAACAAACAAGCAAGCAACTGGATCAAAAAGTGGGCAGAGGATCTGAACAGACGTTTTTCCAAAGCAGATATACAGATAGCCAACAAGCATAAGGAAAGATGTTCAACATCATTAATTATTAGGGAAATGCAAATCAAAACCACAGTGAGATATCACCTCATGCCCATCAGAATGGTTATTATTAAAAAGTCAAGAAATAACGTGTGTTTGAGAGGATGTGGGGAAAAGGGAACCCTTGTACACTGCTGGGAATGTAAACTGGTGCAGCCACTAGGAAAACAGTATGGAGATTCCTCATAGATTTAAAAATAGAACTACCATATGGTCCAGATATTCCACATCTGAGTATTTAGCCAAAGAACATGAAAACACGAATTTGGAAAGATACATTCACCCCTATGTTCATTGCAGCATTATTCACAATAGCCAAGACTTGGAAACAACATAAGTGCCCATCAAGGGACAAAATGATAAAGAAGATGTGGTATATATACATAATGGAATACTACTCAGCCATAAAAAAGTTGAAATCTTGCCATTTGTGACAACATGGATGGACCTTGAGGGTATTATGCTAAGTGAAAGAAGTCAGATGGAGAAAGCCAAATACCATATTATTTCACTCCTATGTGGAAGATAAAACAATAAGAAGAACAATAACCACATAGATACAGAGAATAGATTGGTGGTTACCAGAGGGGAAGGGAGGAGAGTGGAAGGTGAAAGAGGTAAAGGGGCACATGTGTGTGGTGATGGATGGAAACTAGACTTTTGGTGGTGAATTCAATATAGTCTATGCAGAAGTCTAAATATAATGATGTACACCTGAAATTTATATAATGTTATAAACCAGTGTTACTTCAATTAAAAAAAATTCAAAAACTTGAAAAAACAGGAGAAAATTACCCTTAGAGATGACTGTTATTAACGTTTTTGGTGTATTTCTTTTAAAATATTTCTTATGCATGGAACTTTTTTGTCCTTTTACTTGTTTACTTATTAGGTTAATATTAAATTATAATTCTTCCTATTTTTTCCAAAAATCTTGTCATACGTTTTCCTGTTATATTAAACATCTTCAACATCATATTTAATAGCAGCTAAGTACTCTATCAAGGGGCTATACCATAATTTATTTAGAAATCTCTGTTTTAGGATCTAGGTTGTTTCCAATTTTTTGCATTTCCACATTTTGATTTAATTCTTCAGGTAGATGTCAAGAATTGGAATTATCAGGCTGAAGAAAATTGGATATGTATTGCCAAATTGCTTTCTAAAAGCGTTATACCAATCAGTCTTTTGCGTTATAGAAATGAAATCAACTTAAAATGGAATATGTTCTTAAAAGACCTTCAGGCGCAGGGAATTTCTGTCTGGCTGCCTTTCTCCCACAGGACCCAGCATCTGGCTGTGTTGTTCTGCTCTCTTTCTCCTTTCTCCAATCCCATTTCCAAACTTTTGCTGCTCACTTCACCTCAAAGTTCCATTAATTATAAGGCATAACAGTTTGGTTTTGTTCTCCTCTTACATTATAAGCCCTTGGGACCTCATCTTTTTCACCCAAAATGGCTTATCAGAGTATTTTTCTAAACAAAGTTAGTTCTCTCCCTAAGAGAGGCTCTGGAACCAGCTATAAAGATAACGTTATCAACACTCTATATCACTTACTGATGCTTGAAAAACATCTATTTACTTATTTGTTTGTTTACTTAGGCTGATGGATTTCAGGATCTTCGTTTAGATGAACTTTCTACTTATAAAAGGTGTCCTAAGGAGAGAGTGGCCCACAGAAAGTGACAAGTTCTCTGCTGTTGGGGATGTCCAAGCTGAGGCTGAAAATCACTTGTCAGGACAATTGTAAATGGGATTCAAGCAACAGCTGACCATTGAGCTTAGAATGGATGACCTTGGGGACCTCCATAATATTGGGAGTCTGTGAATCTGTGATTTTCATCTTGCTTCTCTCAATATTAAGGCAGTTATATCCATTTTGAAGGCTTCTCCCTTTAATAACAGGCTGGCATGAAGTGTTGGGCTAATGGTCGGACACACGTGTCATGTTGCTTCCTCTCTTGTGATTCAATGTGCTTAGCTCCCTCTGGCAAGTTTCCTCCCAGTGGAATCCTCTTAGGTAATTTTTCTTCCTCTGAGACATTTCAGTCCTTTCACTATTTTAGGAACGCACTTCCAAATTATGCAAGGTTTTGCTGACACAAGGGCCATAACACCTTGCCAAGAGGAATTCTCCATGAGTGGAATAAATTTAGAGAGAAAGCCTGTGAAATGAGAGTCAGCCCAGCTGCTCTGACTTCCCCAAATTCAACACAGCTTGAGGCTGTGGATTCTGACCTGACATTCAGGTCAGACGACGCTTTTTGAATCTGGAGTTGGTTATGTCAGAAGAGTGCTGATACTTCAAACAGCCTGGGCTTGGAGACACAGGTATGATACCCGGCCCTTGTCCACCAGCAAGTCACCTTTATTGGATACTTACATCATCACACCTTTCATTTCAGCATCATGTTGCCGTACAGGGTGGCTAAGGAGCACACTGCCCTAACTTGAGTTAAATATTCCAGTTTGCTCAGAAAAAATCTCCTAGGCCCCTTTCATAATAAGCCAATTGTAAAACATTGCAAAAAACTCCGGGTGATATAAATCCTGGGACCTAAAATGTACCAAAAGACTTAGAAATGAATATAACTTTTATCCCAACAACTTTACTTCTTCCTAAGGAAATAACAAGAGAAATGTTCAAGCATGCCCAACTGCAAAACTTAATATCCAGAATCTGGAACTCTCCTAAATGTCCCCAAATAGGAGACTGTTTATGTCAAATGAGGTACATCCAAGTTATTTAGAATCATGTTGTAGAAAAAGATTTAGAGGTTAGGAGATGTCCATGATACATTACTCAGTATAAGTACCAGGCTACCACATAATTAACATTTTTTTTGGTTAAAAATACATATATATTTTTAACAAGTGTATTTGATCTAGATATAATAACAATAGTTAGTATTTTTAGAGTGCATACTGTATGTCAGGCACTGTCCTAATTGCTTTACACGTATTAACTTATTTAATCCTTAACAAAACTCTTCGAGGCACTATTATCGTCCCCATTTTACAGATGAGGAAACTGAGGCAAAGAAAGCTTAGATAACTTGCTTAGGTTACTAGGCAGAACAGGGATTCAATTGGGGAAAATCTTTGCTCCAAAGCCTGAGCCATTAACCACAGCTAACAATGCTTCTGACAGACTAGAAAGACCACCTCTAGAAGCTAAATATGTTTATGTATGGTTATCAAGATTCCAGGTGCTAGTTTTCTTTTGAGCATTTATAAAGAGAATAATGCTTGCTGTAAAATAATAATATAGAAAATAAAGAATCCCAGAACCATAAGTAGCAACTCTAATTAGTTTGTCTGCAGAACCAACATTAATTTGACTAGAAAAATAAATAAAACACAGTTTTGCTGTGTGGATCAATCACCCTTTGGGATTTAGTACTCAGCTTTGGGCCACTCAGCTCACTATCCCACAGAGAGGCCAGGAGAGCAGAATCAGAGCCCCTAATTTTCACTGTAGGTTCAGGTCTTAATTGGTCTCAGACTAATGTTGACCTAGGCTGTTTGTAGTTAGCAGTTATATTCCTTTCTTGTGTCGAAGGTCTCAGAATTGCAGAATGTTGGCCCTAGAGCAGTGTTTCTCCATTGGGGGTGATTTTTTTTCCCCTAGTGAACTTCTGACAGTGTCTGGAGAACTTTTTGGTTGTGACAGCTGGGGTGGGTGTACTGCTAGTCACATCTACTGGGTAGTGGGAGGCGAAGGATGCTGATAAACATCCTGCGATGCACAGGATGGCACCTCACAACACAGATGTGTCTGGCCCAATATGTCAATAGTGCAGAGATTAAGACGTCCTGCCCTATGAGAGATGTCAGAGGTCATTTGGTCCCACTTCCTGTTTTGGAGTTGACTTCCAGATGCTTTGACTTCCCCAAACTCACTGCTCTCTTCTTTCTGGCAGAATTCAGGAAGATGAATCTCTACACACACATTTTGGGTCTATGAGGAGATGTGGGCAATGAAAAGAGCATTGCAGTCAGACAGAGAAGACAGACCTGCGCTGGGAACCCAGCTTGGTCACTTACTAATCTGTGTGTCTGTGGGTAAATTATTTAACCTCTCTGAACCTCAGCTTTTTCATCTAAAAACTGAGGACAACAATACCAACTTCCCAGAGGTGTTGTGAAGACGTTATGAATTACTGTTTGTAAAATATCTGGCATAGTGCCACTCTCTAGTAGATACTTGACAAATGTTTATTTCCTTTCCACTTTATCCTGCAGAAGAGCATCCGTGCTCAAGTTAAATAGTCACAGTATAAATAAAATATGAAGATGTGATTCACTGGGCACAAGTGAGGTTCTTGAAAGTTGACGTTGTGCAACATCAGCTTTTGCGTATCTGGCTGGATGTAGAGTCAATGTCTTTCCTCTGCCTGAAAAATTTCCAGCGTCATGTGTGACCCATTGCTGGAGGGGGCATGGCAATGGGCCTCGCCTGCTTGTTTCTAAGAGCAAATTCAACACATTGTAGCAACTTACTTTGGAACTACGTTTGCCTCCTCCTTTCCCTCCTGCTACATCTCTCTTACTGACATCTCTACTAGACAGGACTGAACACTGATAATAACAATAGTCACAACAGCAATAGCTAACACATATAATTTCGTGTTTTCTATATGTCAGGGACTGTTCTAAATACTTTACATATGGTAACTCACATTGTCTCTACTGTAACCCTACGAGGGAGACTGCCGTAGGCTAAATAATGGCCGCCAAAGATGTTCTTGTCCTGATCTCTGGAACCTGTGAATATGCTACCTTACATGGTAAAAGGGACTTTGCAGAGCTGATTAGATTAATGACTTTGAGACTAGGAGATGATCCTGGATTAGTTGGGCAGTCCCAATCTAATCCCATAGGTCCTTAAGTATATTAAACCTTTCCCTGCTGTGGTCAGAGAAAGACATGTGAGGACAGAAGCAGGGTGAGAGAGATACTCGCTACTGGCTTTGAAGATGAAGTGGGGGTGGGAGGTACAAGCCAAGGAATGCAAGCAGCTTCTCAAAGCTGGAAAAGGCAAGGAAATGGATTCTCCTCTAGAATCTCCAGAAAGATCTAAACCTACTTACTTATTGATGTTAGCTCAGTGAGACCCACTTTAGATTTCTGACCTCCAGAACTGTAATATAATAAATTTGCGTTGTGTGAAGCCACTAAATTTGTAGTTATTTATTACAGCAGCCACAGGAAACTAATATAGAGGATGGTTCCCATTTTATGGTTGAGAACACTAAGCCTCAGGGGGGAAGACGCTCGCTAAGGTTGGCCAAATCACAGCTGGTGGCCCAGCCCTGGTAACCTGATCCCAGAGCACATGTTCCTACCAAGCTGCTGTCCTGCCTATGAGAAGAGGACGCCTGGCAGTGACTGTCCCTACCTACCTGTGCTGATGTGACAAAAATGGAACTTGGAACTTGGTGAGCTACTGGTAGACAGCGGCTCAAAGGGAACACAAACACTCATTTAAGGTCCTAGATCTCTGTCATACCAAACTCTTAAACTTTGCTGAGAACTTTGAGCCTGCATTAAAAGTTGATCATCCTGCCACTTTTGAACTTAAGTTCCTATTTACTTACCTTCGCCAATGGGCGTTTTTTGTCATTCCTTTAAATTTTATAATCCCTTT
The DNA here is from genome assembly GCF_041296265.1 of Equus caballus. NCBI lineage: Eukaryota > Metazoa > Chordata > Mammalia > Perissodactyla > Equidae > Equus > Equus caballus. Next base: position 15,432,786 of record NC_091708.1, read on the forward strand.
ATGGTTTGCAAGATGCCTAAGTATGTGTTACTTATTTGATTCTCATAATAATCCTGTGTGATAGATAAAGGAGATGGCACTGAAGCTCACAAAGTTTGTTTTGCAACCAAGGCCACACAAATAATAAAGTTCAAAGCAGGACTTCTGGAATTTATTCCAAATCTAGAACTATCTCCCATATATCTTGTTTTTGATATTGATAGATTTTGGTCAAAGCTGTAAATCTATTGTGGTATTTTCATTTATATGGAGGCCAACCATCACCTCCTCTTTTTAGAAAATTTTTTCGCAGAGTCTGATAATGATGCCTGAGTGACTTTAAGAGCACATCTATCACTTCCAGTTACAAGCCCTACGAAATGAATCTCAATGTCAGAGACAAATAAAATCCAATTTCTCTCTTGGCATTTACTTGTCATTTTCCTGTGAGGTGTTCGTTATCTTCAATCATTAGTCTGTGGCTGTTGCATAAACTTACTATCTTTAGAATAACACTCGAACTGTCTTACACAACTGGGTCAAAGTCAGTTTGTGTATGTATAACAGGTAAATCCAGAATATTGAGAAAAGAAAAATCTGTGTCAGATGTTACTTTTTCTATTTGAAGATCTATCTTATGGACATTAACATTCTAGTGGTGGGAGATTTTAGCAGTATTAGAGCTTTCTCATACTCTGGGAAAAGTCATAGAAACACTGAGCAAAAATTAACTCTGTACCTGCATCAGCTAATTAATTAATATTAAAAATCTTCTACAACAGATTTATCATGTAACCAGGAACTGATAGGTATGAGAGAGAATCTAAAAGTGAATCAGACACACTTCTCAGCCTTAAAAAGCTCATAGAATTCCAGTGGAACACAGAGCTATAAAACAGAAACCTCAAGGTAATTGGGTCTTAGAGGTATACAAGCCTTTTGCAAGTGGAAAGTAGGCTAAGAATAGTGGAGGTACTATACAAGCAAAGATAGTGAAGCATGAGAAGGCAGAGAATTTTCAGGAACTGCAAATGGAGGCTAAAAATTTGTGTGTGTGTGTGAGTGTGTGATATGTTGCAATATGATGAGCAGAAACAGATAAAATCATTAAAAAAATTTAAATGCATCACTTTGGCTGCTGTGTGGAGGCCTACCTGAGCATCAATGATCAGATTCACTGCTGTAGTTAAGGTGAATGAGGCTAGGGGCCTGAACTAAGATCATGGAAGTGAGAATGAACAGAAGGGTGATGGAACTGAGGAATCTCCTAGAAATGAAAGCAACAGGTATTTGTGAATAGTTGAATGGAGACAATGTTGAGGGAATTATTTTTAATTTTGTGTCATTAGTTTTTGTGAAAAGATACTCTATATAAATATAGTCTATTTAGTGTCCACATGGTTTAGATTTTAATTTAGTCATTCATTCCACAAGAATTTATTGAGTAGCTGCCTTGAAAAAAATCCCAATGTTTTAAGCATGGTGGGACTCTGTATATTATATGTATTTTATATATTATTTGGTCTTGACCCTTAAGGAGCTTATAGTGTAGTGGAACTTATTTAAGGATCTTGGAAATATTGTTTTGTTCTTAAGTCGTGTGTCCAAGCTTGGACAATTGGATGCTGTCTCCTGGGACTTTGCAACTTGAGCAGGTGGCATGGAACCAATGGGTGGTGGTCTCTGGGAGGCTGTGCCTTGGACCTCTTCTATCCACAGGATGGATCAGAGCTCCTGCATCTTTACCTTCTGGAGCTCCCTTGGTTCCTCTCTATTTCCAAGCTTGGTTTTCCAGCCTTTTCTTGATTCTGTGAGCTCCTAGACATCCTTTGAAATCATTCACTTTTCCTTATGTTAGTCAGGGTCAGTGTCTCTGGCTTGCCTTCCTCATGTGCTCATATTTTCAATTTTCTTATCTTTGTTTTTTCCCCTCTGTGTTTGTGGAAAATTTTCAAGTTTGTTTTCTGCATCATTGATTCCATTTTCTAAAGTGTCAATTCTGCCCTTAACTACCACCAAAGTTGATTTTAATTCTTCCATTGCATTTTGCTGTTTCCAAATTCTTTTCCATTGCAATCTCATCCCAATTGTTTTTAGTTTTAGACTGTTCTCTTCATATAGATATCTTTTCCTCTTTCACAAGGAGTTTGCCTGCCTTCAAACAATTAGGATTGCCAAAACATTTTATTCCCATCAAATGCCAAATATCAAATATTTTCTGACTACAGAAATAATATCTTCTTTCTTTGAAGATGGAAAAATTATTATTTAATTCCTTAAATCAATAGCTTTATTAGGGAGAAAGTCCAGGGTCCAGAAATGCTGCTTTGAAGACTGCATCACAATGAAACTCAAATATATTTCTTCCCACATCAAAATGTCTTGGCTTCAGATATAAAAAAATAAAAACAAACCATAGACACCACTGGATCTGTGGCTGTCAGTTAGGGGTGTTTACTCTTTCTTTCCCTGTTGTGGGTGGCATCTACTTCCCTAGGATGCACAAAGGCCATTTGCTCAAAGTGAGGCTCATAACGGCACATATTTACCCCTGCCTGGCCATGTTCAGATCTCACCCACATCATGGTATTTTAGTGGACTAGAAAGACTTCTTCACGTTGTTACTAACTGAAACTTTTCTCTCTCCTGAATCATCAGGTTACTAGTGTTCTCAGGTTTTTTGCCTTCCAGATCCTATTCCATCCACTGAAGATGTTATGGCTCATACCCATTTCTAACTTTCCTTAGCATTTCTATCATTTTCTACAGAATGGGAGAGCCTGTCCTTTCCCTCCTTTGTTAAGCAAAGAATATCTTGCCCTACTTTTTCTTGTCACTCTTCTGACTATCATTTTAGAGGCTTGAGAACAGGCTGACTGTAGGAGATTATCTGGACTTGCTTTTTTTACATCTGTTTGAAGGAGAGTGAGAAATAGAGGCAGAAAAAGCCTGTTATTTAGTACTATTTTATTACTCCTTTCTTATGTGCTTTGCATGTCCAACTGCCTGTGACATTTCCATTTGGATAGCTCATTGGATCCTCAGACTCCATGTGTGCAAAACTGTGCTCATCTTCCCCAACCCTGAACCCAGCCTGAAGCCTGCTCCCTCTTCAGCAGCTCTGAATTCAGGAAATAGCACCACTGTGTACCACCCAGAAACCTAGCAATCATCCTTGACACCTCTTTCTCTTTCAAACCTCTCACCACCAATTCTATTGAGTAGACCTCTTAAATAAATCTCACATTCATCACATTCATCCATGTTTACTGCTACAGTCCTAGCCCATGCTAATGCTATCTCTATCCTGGAATACAGCCTCCTAAGAGATATCTCCACAAGGAATCTTTTGGTGGCAAATAATAAACAACAGCTTAAACAATAAAGGACTTTTATTTATATAACTGAAAAAGCCAGAGTTAGAGTTGGCTTCAGGCAAGACTTGATTGAGAATGTCACCAACATCACTAAAATCCTGGTATCTTTCAATTTCTCCTTTCTGCTCAAACTGGATCACCCTGTCAAATAAGAGGGCTGCCAGGAGGTCCTTGGTCTTCATGCTTCTTTGTTCATGATCTTTGGGAAAAGAAAACATTTCTCTCAGCAGCTCTCATAGTGACAAAGCTTCTTTCTCAGTGAGACTCTCTCACATCTCATGTACATAATTTAGGTCACAGCTTCCCAGAACTGATTGCTTCATGTGGTCAGAGGGATGGATTTTGTGGACTGGAGGCTTACTCTTAGAGCTAAGGGAGAGAAATTCCATTCAAACTACAAGGTGAAGAACGTCACAGGGGAAATAACTTGAAGGCATTTTTGGGAGTTGTTAATTGAGGGGAAAAGTGAAGGGAAGCACACACGAGTTATGCCCCACACCACATTCACTTTTGCCTCCCTCCAATCTTTTCTCCACAGTGTAGGCTATGCAGTCTTTTAAAAAAAGAAAGTGTGCTGTGTCACTCCCTTATTTAAACCAACTCTTTGGCTTCACTTTGCCCCTTGGATAAAGATAAAAATAATCCTTAACACGCCTTACGAGTTCCATCTGGCCCTGCCTACCCCTCCAGCCTCATCTGTTGCCACTGTCTGCTCTTGGTCACTATCCACTCAAACCGGCTCGCTCTTGTTCATTCTCTTGGATTATCATGGCTTTTTGCTGCCTCAGAGTCTTCGAATATGGGGTGCCATCTACCTGGGAATGATCTTACCCGCAGACTTCACCTGGACAACTCTTATTCACCTATGCTTCTCTGTTACAGTCCTTTCCACTATTTAAAATAAGTACTAAAGAGATCATCGACTTAAGGCTTGTTTTTCCAACTAGAACGTAAGTATTATGAAGTAAAAAACAAGGCTCGTACTTTGTGAAAACCACTATATCCCTGGTATCTGGCATAGTCCTCGGGCCTTGTTCAGCAAAGGCAGTCATCGCTTCCACTCTGACATCAAAGAAAACCTCTCATCTGGCATCAGTGGCAGTTCCTTTACAGCCTCTATTTGTTCATTTGATAGATGGGACAGCATTACCCACCTTGCTCTTCACTTTGAGCAAGACTCTTCACTTTATAGAGCCTAAGTGTCCTCATATCTAACCTGGGAAAAAAAGATATTTACCTCTTAGGATGTTGTGAAATTCAATTAGCTAAAATATGTATAAATGCTTAGAGCACTTGCTATAGTCTGACAAATATTTGCTAATTTAAAGTTGAAATCTGTATTTGGAGGACTTTCCACCAAGTGTCTTTCCTAGTATTAACTTCTGTCCTGGAAAATAGCTGAATTACCCTTGGAAAGTTATTTTGCCATTTATCTTTATAAATATTTGTTGAACACTCAGGATGTGTGCATTTTCCCAGGCTGTTCAGGGACAAGTGAGAAAGGGAATCTAGAAGACAGAAGAGAGGACTCTGCAGAACTGCCGGTGTATTTGCACTTCATCCCAAACTGACATTAACATACACATTTTGCATTGAAATTCTTTTCTATTATTAAAACCTGAATCTCATTATATACCAACCTACAAGGTCTTTGTGAAGGATTTTAGTTCATTGCTCTTGTTTTCATTTTTCAGGTTGTATTTATGCTTGGCTGGACTTATTGCTTTGTTAAAGGCCCTATCATAAAAAATAAATAATCATTTTTACATGAATTATAATTTCAAGGATGCCTTTCTTAACATATTCCTAAATATTCACTAAGGTGAGTCATAGGAAGGGAGCTACTAATATAGCAAGACATGTTAGCAGTCATTGTGTCATTTCATCTATTTTAAAACTCATCTTTTTGTTATAAAAACAACGCACGTTCACTATAGAAAATTTGGAAAATATAGATAAGGAAAAAAACAAGAATTTGTAATCTTATCACCCAAAGAGATAACCACAGTTGACATTTTGATATTCTCATCCTACGCACATGCTTGCACGTGCACACACACACAGATATGCACACATGCACAGACACTATTTCAAATAATCAAAAGAAAGTCAAACTATTCATCTGGTTTTTTAATGTGTTCCAGTCAACAATAAATTGTGATCTCAATGAACTCTTTTTACCAGTTCCTATAGTTTTACCATAGGTTTTCTTGCATTTGTCAGGTAGACCTATCACATCCAAATAATATTTTGACCTCATTTTTGCAAATGTTTATTTTGCTGGTTTTCTTTTCCTGCCTAATTGCATTGGATCTCCAGAACAATCATAATTAATTGTGATAGTATTAGCTTTGTCACGTTCTTGACTTTAAGGAATTGTGTGTAACTATGTGTATGCTATGAGTGTGTGTGTGCGCATGTGTGTGCTGTATGTGTGTGTCAGCACTGATGATATTACATGAATAGGGGCCTGTGAGTCTGAGCATGGTTGGTGGGATGGGATAAGTAACCATCAATAAAGATTAGGGGACTGAATAAATTTAGAACAAACAAATTGTTACAGTTTTTGGGAGTTAGCAAAGGATTAAAGATGAGAGAAAACTAAAGGCTGACTCGATAACTCTTTCTGAGACAGTAGCAGCTGGTAGAAATTTGCTTATATGTCATTTTTTTGGAGAGAAAAGGATGAGCTGGGATACAGAAAGGGAACAAATCATTTAGAATCGTTTTTGCTGTCTTGGAGCAACAACATTTGAAGGCAGCCCCAGGATCCATGCAGTAGCTAAATCAAGCGAAAGGCTGGCAGCACAGCAGGTCTTTTGCACCGAGCAGAAAGTCCAGGAGGGAGGCCTCTGAGGGCCAAACTGTGTAACTGGCACAGAGGCCAGGCGAAGCATAAAGCTCTCAAGAGAAAGCTGGCCTCTGTCACAGCTGTGTAACCAAATGCAAGGAAGGAATGACACAGGAAATTTCCTTGCTACAGCTGCCATTGTTTCATAGAACTGTTATGTAAAGCTATATAAAGCAGCATTCACTCTTAAGAGCAAAGAAATTCCAAAAACAACCAGATGGGCAGTGAGGGAAAGCCTAGGTCTTGGTAGATCTCTAATTCCAGCGTGAGCAGAGATAGGAAAACCAATATGGGATTCTTCAAAAAATAGGTTGGCAAAACAACGATATTAAAAATTCAGAAGTACAAACTTTTTGATAAAGATTTGCTATAGGATTTACAGAGTATTTTGATAGCATCTGTTTATGAGATTAACTAAATTCACAGTGTCTCATCAACTCTATGATGAAAGGTCAAAGATAATATAATGAGACAGCCCAGTGAGATGAACAAAAGAGATTTTTGAAAGGCATTCAGAAATAAAGACCTGGATTAGGGTTTAACTAAATTCAAAACATAACTTCAGATTTAAAATCAGAATTAGGAGTACACAAGGCAAAAGAGACTTTAGGAAATTATGTGAGATACACAGAAGACAATTTTAAAATGCTTTCTTGGAATATAGAAAAAAAGGATATGGAAATGTAAAGATGATAGGAATGGAAAACAGACAAGATATTGAAAAATGAGTAAATGCCATATAAAGAGATCAGGACAAATGGAAAATAAGTTGCTTTAAAATTTTCTTACTCACTGGAAAACCACCTGAGTTTGTAGGCCAAAAAGACTCACTGTGTCTAAAATCCTGGTAAGATGAATACATTTCGTGGATAAAGGAAGAATCGACAGTGAGGGCCATGCCATCTGGAGCTCCTTTTTTCACTATAGATCAATAGCATTTGGAAGTGGCTCTGGTGGGGCTCAAAGAGTAATATGGTCATACCAAATAGGAAGTCAGCAGGTAGCAAGCTTTTGCTTGGCATGACTTCTCACTAATAAGATGGGGTCACCCCAAAAATGATGGGCAGTAATGTCAGGAAGAAGGAGACTCTCAGTCATACTGAGTTCAAGGAGCGGAGAACCAAATACAGAAAAGTGTCTATAGCTTCTCAACAAAGAAGTGGTTTCCAAAAGATGACTGCTGAGATTTCCCACAGTCCCAGACCCTTTCCTCAGATTGCTAGATTATGAGATTTTCTTTCATTTTAGGATTTAAGAGGAATTTAACGGTGTCCAGGGAAGTGACTCAGGGAGAAATTAACCAGATCATTTTAGGGTAAATAACAGTTCAGGTTAAATCTATCCTCATTCAAGGATGAAAATAGAGCAAAACAAAACAGAATGGAATCTGACAGAAATTATGAAATGATTCTGAAAGATAAAATAAGAAAAATAAAGTAGAAAGAAGCAGAGAAAAAAATAAACTTTTGAGAACAGTTTTCAGCAAGAAACAGAAAAGCACCTACACTGTACTGTAGGTTAAATCAAAGAAAACAAGAACTTTTGAAACAAGAGTTAATTAATGAGCTATTAGAACAAGAAACTGAGTTAAAAATGGAGGCACCCCAGCAAAGCAAAGAATGTAGGCAAATGTCCCCAAAATACGCGTTGAAATGTCACTAGAGAAGTGCAAATTAAAACCATCGTGAGATGTCACTACATACCCACTAGAATGGCTGTAATCCAAAAGACCAACAATAGCGAGTGCTAGCAAGAATGTGGAGACAATGAAACCCTTATATATTACTGGTGGGAATGAAAAGTGGAATAGCCATTCTGGAAAACAATTTCGTATACTCCTAAAAATTTAAACATATATTTTCCGGATGTCTTAACAATTCCACTCTTAGTTACCTACCCAAGGAAAGGCTTGTATGCAAATGTTCATAGTGGCATTATTTGTAATAGTCCAAAAGTGGAAACAATCCAACTGTTTGCTAATTGGTGAATGGATAAACAAAATATAGTAAATACATACAATTAAATACTACTCAGTAACAAAAAGAAGCAAGCTCCTGCTACATGCCACAGATGAACCTCAAAGACATTATGCTTTCCTGTTTCTTGTCCTTATAATGTATCTGTTTGGTAAAACCAAACTCTAGGTGAGCCCAGCTGTTTGCCTTTGCCTTGCTTGTACTCAGTTTTCCGGTCCTGTGAGCAGAAAACCGATCAAATTGATGTCAGTATAAATTTATGGTTACCAACCTCAATTGGTCTATACTCACCAGTGTCCTTGGCAACTCAAGCTCTAGCCATCCACACCTGTTTCATACTTTCTTCCTTCTTTCCTCAGACTGCTGACACTTCCTTTGTCCAATTCTTAAATTCTCAGCAGGTTAAGGTACCTCCTACTTCACAGAGAAAGTAGATGTTTTCAAATAAGACTTCTGTGAACCTCCCTTCACTAAATGTGTTAATCGGCAGTTTTACTTTTCCTTTTATCTTTCATCTTTCCCATTTATTTGGAGAGTTGTCTCCTTCTTATCTGATTTTTCCACCTGTGTTCTGGGAACTATAGTGAACAGATCTCCGTCTGTATGGACCTTACATGCTGGTGGGAGGAGCATGCATCAGTTCTTCAGGGAACTCTTTTCTAAATGATAGACTATATAAATCTTTGATTGAATGCTCCCAAAGTATCCAGAACTACTGCTATGGAACTGTTGATCAAATTTATAATTATTTGTTAAGTGTCTTCCTTTCTCATCAGACTGTTAGCTCCAGGAGGGCGAGGGCTCATTGTTGTATTTATAGCACTTAGCACAGTATTTGGTATACGGTAAAGTCACAGTAAACATTTATTGAACAGCTACCCAGAATAAATGTCTACGTTAACCATGATTATTTCTAAATTGTGAAAGTTCTGCTGATAATTTCTTCATAATTTTTTATTTTCTAAATTTTCTTTAATTGACATTAGCAAATTAGTATTTTATGTTAAACGCAATAAGTAAAACATAAAAAAATCAATGGATATGAATCCAAGTGAGTTTTGCCTGTATCTCCTTGGTGGGATTTTCTTTGAATTATTTTGTTTTTATTCAAAGTGAAAAAGCATAAGCTAAATAATCTGCCAAGAACTGAGAAGCAGGGCCGCCCCGTGGCCGAGTGGTTAAGTTCATGCTCTCTGCTTTGGTGGCCCAGGGTTTTGCTGGTTTGGATCCTGGGCACGGACATGGTGCCGCTCTTCAGGCCACGCTGAGGCGGTGTCCCACATGCCACAACTAGAAGGACCCACAACTAAAAATACAACTATGTATTGGGGGGATTTGAGAAGAAAAAACAGAGAAAAAAAAAGGAAGAGTGGCAACAGTTGTTAGCTCAGGTGCCAATCTTTAAAAAAAAAAAGAATTGAGAAGCAAATTTTTGATAGGTTGTTAGGTGACTGAATCATGTACAAAATCACTTAGTTTTCTACAATTAAAAGACAGAAACTTGCATTTTAAACTTCTAAAGGGACTGTGAGGTCATGCTAATTGACTTTTTAACAATTTGTTGTATATTAAATATTTAGCAAGACTCTGGGGAGCAGGGCTATGGTATCATATGAGTGGCTTCCAGACTTTTCTCCGTAAAGTTGAAGAGTTCAAGGTGATTGTATGTGACAATGATCCCCCAAAGAATCAAGACTGTAAATATGCATAACATAAAGGACTTGCCACTGAGGGACCCCAGATGGCATACAGGAGATGTGCTGCCTTGCAATAGTTTTGTATGTTACTAATGTCGTTATTTACAGGCGAAACAGTCTTTAATTTCATTACAAAATTCCATTATTAAGCATCAGCAAGTTCTAAAAGCTATTTATCCATTTTCCTAGTCTGTTTGTTTTTATATAGTGTCTAATCTCTGACTTTTCTTAATGACTGTTGACATTGCTGTAAATTGGATCACTTAATCAGTGGACGGTGTAAAATGTGAAGTTACTCCTTGTGCTGCATTTCGCTTTACAATCACGTCACTCTACAGGCTCTTTTAGGGCAAATGAGACAGCCACAGGGAGCAGGAGTATCAAGCATATATTGTGAATATGAAAGAAGTCCTTCAATTTTCTGCAATATATAGTGCTCTTTGGATAAGCTTTACCGAGCCCTCTGCTTACACCATCTCGGTAACGATATATTATCTTTGGTTTTAGCGTTATCTTGCATCCTCCTCTGTTACAGAATAGACTGTTATTGTGAATTACATATGTTTATTCACATATGCACTCACAGAGACATACATTTGTAAATATCAGCATCAGTGCTTCATCACAGTGTTGTATCAGTACTTGGAGTGTAGCATTGGGGAAAGTATGGAGTCAAAAGAGCTGTGTTCTTATCCCAAATCTACCATTCACTGGCCATGACTGAATACGTCAATCTGCCCTTCATTTTAGATCCCAGAGAGGGGATTTGATCTGGATCCAAATGTGTAGTGAACAAAGTCAAAGAAATCCCCAAAAAACCTGTCTGTTGACAAACATGATGTTTGGGCAGACTAGTGCTCATTTGATCATGAAAACAACAGTAACAACCACCTCAACAACATCCACACAACATGAAGCCAATGGGAAAATTGTGGCAGAGCCAGGGAAAGGAAGAAAGAACATAGCCTAACTTAGAAGCTGAGGCTAAAAATTACATGCATATGTATATTACCCATATACACAAACATTTATATACACACACATATATACATATGCATTTTTTAGCAAACTATTTGTTAATAGGAGTTACAGCTGTTTTGAAAAAGAAAATCTCATAAGGAGAGAATAGAGAAATAGAGATAAAAGCAATAACAGAGACATAAAAGCAGATAAGTTTCCTGAAAAAAAATCTATAAAAATGAAAAAGAGAATTAAAAAATAAAGAGAATCACACTCAGATAGTTACTGGCAAAACATACTCAGATGAAGAGAAAAATCTCAGTGCATATAATGTTTACCTGAAAAGGAATAAAAATCTGGCTGTCTCAGAATTCTCCTTAGGAATAACAAATGTTGGAGAACAATGGGGTACTGATTTCAAATTTCTGTTTGAAAGTTAGCACTATTTAAGTTAGATTTCATGTATAAAGGCAAGATAAATACATTCTCGTATATAAAAGGCATGGAGAAACATTTAAAATTATTGGATATTTTACTCCAATGTCCCAAGAATGAGCAAAACATGGTATAAAAGAACTTGTAGTTTTTTAAACCAAACATAGGATTGAGCCAAATATTTAAAGTAAAATGGGTTTTTAAATTAAATGAAAATTTCAAAATTTTTTCTTGGAAGAGTAAATGTATAATCTTACAATTTTATTAACAGTACTTTGGACCTAAGATGTCACGTAAGGTGGGGGTATATGTGGTGAAGAGCATTCCGTATGTTTTTACACACACACATACACACACACACACACACACACACACACACTGTTCTTATGTACTCAATTGCTAAATGCAGGGATGGCAGGCCATTGGCACACATGCACCACGTACCCGACGTTACTATATCATTTGCTTACAGCTAGTATCTCTTCTGGTTGGGCAACGGTGTACCTTCTGATTGGTTGTACCATACCAGGTGTTAAATATTTTGAATATCATCCAAATGAATGAATGAATGAATGGATAAATGCAGTATTAGAGTTGATCTCTTCTTTTACCCTCACCCTTATATTCTTGGGGGTGTTTTCACCCTCATGCTTAAGAATCTCTGAGCGGATGTATATCCTATTTACACTCCATGAAATTCTACCGCTCTTTCCTTCGCATAAACAACAATATTTAATTTCTTTGCAGCTGCCTATGAAGTCTGAGGACAACAAAAATGTTGCATTTGCCTTTTTTTTTTTTTTTTTACAAAATCAAGATTTATTTGTTCTCTACCCACATTCTACATAATGATGTGTAATCAGCTGAGACTGTGACTATTATTTCTGAATCTATTCTTAACTATTGTCTTGTGGATACCACTGGGTACCTTGAATGTTATTCTTTCCATGTCATGCCTGCCAAGTGTCCTCAGTAAGTGGATACACACCTCACTTTTTTGTTTTCTCTCTCTCTTTAGAGATACATTGAGTATTAAGATTAGAAGGGCTTGAAGACGTTGTGTTGTCATTTAAAAAGTTGACTAGGATGTAGTCGGTTGAATGATTTGGTTTAATTGTGCTTAATTGAGGCAAAGCTTCGACCAGTGTCCAAATCTTCTGATCAATCTTCAGGACCTTTTCATCAGGTTAGTTCATTTTTGGACAAACATACGCTTCCCTGTACTGCTAACATGTACCGCATTTTTAGCCCAAAGCTTACCATTTTGGTATTTTAGATTGTAGTTCAGAAATCTAAATTTCCTTTCTTGACACCATCTGCACAGCCAGCCTTTCACCTCCCATAGCCCCCTTTCTCTTTGAAACTCCCAACTGTTAGTTGGAAGAAGCAATGACAACACCACCTGTGCCCCCTCAGATTCCTAATCCAGACTCTCCAGTCCCAAAAGATGTTTTCTGGAGACTAACTTTATTGTCTAATTGATTTATTAATTAATATTTATTGGGTTGCTATTGTGTGCCAGGAACTGCGCTAGTTGGTTCTTTCCCAACTGAATAGTAACTGACTATAATGAACTTGAAGGGTATTTCTATTGCAATATGCCAACGAAAAGTTGCCTTTCTCCCCACTAAGGGTATTTCTGTCTTGCTTTCCCCCTAAAATTCTAGAGATACAATTAAGATATCTTGGAATGAAGTTTCCATTTCATTTTTTAAAGCTTCTATTTTTTCTTTTTTAGGTAAACAATCTGCGTTCATTCAGACACTTTAGAAAATTCAGGTAAGCAAAAAGAAGGAAAATGTTTTATATGTAAATGCATTAAAAAGATCTAGAAGCCTGTACTCTGCATGGAACCTGTCTGTGACATAGGACTTGGGGCAGGGAAGGAAGGAGGCTGGAGAAGACATTTTGCTCTGTTCACTTCTGTACGGCTTGAATTTTTATGATCATATATTGTTCTCATAATTAGAGAAGTGATCTAAATGTACAATATGAAACAGACAGCATCAAGGTCATCTAGAGCCGGGAATCTTTTCACTTCAGTGACACATGGGAAGAAAATTTAAAGGATGAAACTATACTTACATTTAATTGTTAGAATTTTATTAAATTCAGAATATGGCTTGTAATGTGTTGGTGATGTCTAGATCTTGCCTTGAGGGCACTATTGAGAAACAATTCTGAAGGATGCTGGTATGGGTTGAATTGTGTCACCCCAAAAAGATATGTTGGAGCCCTAACTCCCAGTACCTCAGAATGTAACTTTTTTTGGAAATAGGGTATTTACAGAGGTAATCAAGTAAAAATGAGGTAATTAAGGTGGACCCTAATCCAGTACGATTGGTGTTCTCATGAAAAGGGGAAATTTGGGCACAGAGACAGACACAGAGGGAAAACACCATGTGAAGATGAATGGGGTGACAATCTGCAAGCCAGGTGACAAAAAAGATTGCCAGCAAACCACCAGAAGCTAGGAGAGAGGCCAGGAGCAGATCTTTCTCTAGTGCCGTTATGCCCCCTTTAGAGGGAGCATCGCCCTGCTGACGCCTTGATCTCAGACTTCTGAGAGACAACAAATTCCTGTTGTTTTAGTCACTCAACTTGTGGTACTTTGTTACAGCAGCCCCAGCAAACTAATGCAGATGCTAAATTGTAAGGCACATTTCAGATGTTCAGTAAATTGACCATTAGTAGAAATATGACCTTTAAAGTTTAGCAAATTTAATTAGCTGATCAGATGTTCAAAATACATAATTCTCAAAAAGGCCATCTTTGTCAGTACATGCACACACATATTTATGAGTAGAAATTCCTACATGTTCTGAAAATTTTATGGCCACAATAATAATGAAATGAAATATAAATTCTTATGTTGATGTTTGTTTTTTCTATAGTTCAAAGGATCTATTGAGCTCTCAATTAAGTCAATTTACTTAAAGGTTAGACTTTTTGGGGTTTCAAGCCTCCACTTCAGGAATCTGGATGGAGGCGTGTCTTCTCTATTCGAAAGCTGTCAATCAAATCAACCACGATTTGAGGATTTAGACGTAAAGAAAGAGGCAAAAGGAAGTGGAATGGGATAGAGTATTATTTGGGATTTAGTTTAGAAAACAGAAACCACTCTAGGTAATTCAAACAAGAGCGAGATTTAATGCAGGTAGTTAGGTGCTTTCAAAACCGTTAGAAGAGCCGAGGGTATAGAAGATTAAGGAGGGTCATTGCTAGATCTCAGATCCACCACCAGCTTTCAGGGAATCAGAAAGTTGCAGAAACCTCAGAAACCTGCAGCACCAAGTTAGGAGATTCATGAGGAAGTATGTAGAGGTGCTCGCAAAATCCTGCACGTGCAGGGGCCCATGGCTGCTGCAGCTGGGAACAGTGATTTGACTTTCCTCTCTCTCGCCTTCTCAGCAGGCCTGATGCCTCTCATTGGCATTCTCTAACCTAGAACTCTGTTGTAGGGATTTCAGGAAATCTAGTTCCCGGGCTGTCTTCCCCCGAGATGCCGGAGAGAGCATAAAGGGGGGATTTGGGGGCTAAATTGTAAGTGGACAATCTGCACAGAAGCCTTAAGCAATATTATATATGGAATCTTTCTTCTGCCTTGATTCCAGCTTTGAACTTTCCCAAAGTGCAGTTTCTACAGTTATCCAAAGCATAATATTTAATATTTCTGTTGTAAATCCAAAGTTTAAGGTCTAAATTTGCCATTAAAGCAACACTTATTTTTTAAAGATTTTTTAAAGTTTTTCCCCCCAAAGCCCCCCAGTACATAGTTGTATATTCTTCGTTGTGGGTCCTTCTGGTTGTGGCATGTGGGATGCTGCCTCAGCGTGGTTTGATGAGCAGTGCCATGTCCGCACCCAGGATTCGAACCAACGAAACACTGGGCCACCTGCAGTGGAGTGCGCGAACTTGGCCACTTGGCCACGGGGCCAGCCCCAACACATTTTTTCAAGTAAGAAAAAAGCTTATTTTTTTTTAAGATTTTTAAATTTTTCTCCTTTTTCTCCCTAAAGCCCCCCGGTACATAGCTGTATATTCTTAGTTGTGAGTCCTAAAAGCTTATTTTTTGAGAAAAGCAAGTGACTTGGTGTATTTATTAATATGATCAGGTATTCAAACATCAACCAAGATAGTGGGCTTCTGCGAAGATTAGAGAAGTACTTAACTGAAACAACTTCTCTGCATGTTAGAAATGAGCGTTTATAGCTCACTAGCATCCTGCATATTGCTCTATGCTAGCAGCTCTCCCCAGGATGAAATCATCAAGGCTAAACATTTGTCGTAGGTTAAATTTTCTGACAGCATCTGCAAAGATGTCATTGGCATAGCAGAACAGTCAGTGTCAAATACCTGAGTGGGAAAAGCTAAGGGTCTCAGAATAGAGAAACAAAGGAGGAAGACAGATAAGAAGATGGCATACTATGCATTTTACCCACTTATTGCACATTTTCTTTCTCCCCCATCCATGTAAACCGCAAAATGTCATGGGTATTTTGTCTGTTTTATTTACTTCTGTATCCTCAGGCTTAGAACAGAACCTGGCATATAAAAGTTACTCAGTAAATATTCAGGAAAAAATAAGGACTGTGAGATAGCATTTTAAAAATACCTAGGTGATCATGGTTCAGGTGGTCCTAGGAATACCCCAATACTGTTAAAATTATAGAATACTTTAAAGAAATTAAATTATACTATTTGTAAGGACAAAGACTTAATACATCAGAGGAATGATTGCTTATTTATTTTATTTCAGAGGTGGGTACGATTTCTTAAATCATAAAAAGCATTAACCATAAAAGAAAAGACTGATAAATTCAGTTACATTAAGATGAAGAACTTTTATTCAACAAAAGACACCATAAGGAGGATGAAAAGACAAGTCACAAGCCAAACGTAATTTGCAATACAGCCGTAACTGACAAAGAATGAGTATCTGCAAATCAATGAGATTTTATTGATTAATAAATAATACCTACAAATCAATAAGAAAAAGACAGATAAGCTGATATAAAATGAACAAAAGGCTTGGATAGACATTTCACAAAAGAAATCCAAATGGCCAGTAAATGTATGATAATTTGCTCAATTTTATTGATAATCAAGGAAATATAAATTAAAACCACAACGATACAACATTATACGTTCACTAAATTGACAAAATTTAAAAGACAACTCTGCCAATATTAACCGTTGGAGTGGATATGGATCAATGGAAGATTATACCTTTCTGAGGGAAGTATAAACTAGTACAACCATTTTGGAAACAATTTTTAGCATTATCTTGTAAACTTGAATATATTCCAGCACCTGGCATTTTTTCCCTAGGTATGTTCTGGAGAAACTCTTGCATATAAACACCATACACATACAAGGATGTTCATAGCAGTGTTAGCAGTGTTATTTGTAAGAGGAAATTATTGGAAACAGCCCAAATGTCCATCGCCATGACAATAGACAAATAAAATGGAATATTATATGATAGCAAAGATGAACAAATCATAGCTACACAATATAGCATGGATGAATCTTAAAAACATAATACTGAGTGACGAAAAGTGGGTCACAAAAGAGTCCATAAATCTCAATACCATTTTTTAAAAGTTTGTAAACAAGGAAAACAATGTAGTGTTTAAGGATATATACATATGAGGGCAGCCTGGTGGTGTAGTGGGTAAGTTCGTGTGCTCTGCTTTGGTGGCCCGGGGTTCGTGGGTTTGGATCTCAGGTGTGGACGTACACACTGCTCATCAAGCCAAGCTGTGGTGTCATCCCACATACAAAATAGAGGAAGATTGGCAGAGATTTTAGCTCAGGGACAATCTTCCTAAGCAAAAAGAGGAAGATTGGCAACAGATGTTAGCTCAGGGCCAATCTTCCTCACCAAAAAAAAAAAAAAAAAAAGGAATATATACATATGGAGCAATATTATATGAAAAGCAAAAGAATGATAATATAAATTTCAGGATAGTGGTTAGTTTTGGCAGAGATCTGGAAAGAGGCAAATGAGGGGATAAGAAGGGCTTGCAGGTCAATACAGGGATGTTATGAATGTTCTAGTTCTGAGGCTGGGTAATGAAATCATGGGGTATTTATTGTTATCTTTCACAATTTATGTACATGTGACTTTCTTTTGTATGCATCCAGTGTTGGATAATTAAAAAACCCAATCATAAGAATGATTTCTTAACAAGGGAAATTTGTAGTTTGTAAATTCCCTGAGGGTAGCTGTTTGGCACAAAATATCAACAATAATTTGATGAACAAAGAATTTTGTGATATGTGTATACTGATACTTTTCGAGTTCTTGAAAAAAACGTAGTTAGAAGAGATTGAAGATTGATGTCATATATAGTCTTCTCATCACTTTGTCTTAATTTGCTAAGGATAGCCATTTTTTTCACAGACTACTGCTAAACCACAGTCCTACTTCATGAGAAATATCAAATTAATGGGATCTGAATGAATTTGCTTTTACTAATCCGTATAAAATGGATGGCTATCTTGTGTAGAAACTCATCATTTGGTCTATGAATATGTAATTTATGTCTTGGAAGAGGCTGATGGAAGGAATTACAAGATTTAATTTATGCTGTGAAAATAATCTTTCTGAGCCCCTCTCACCTGTTCTAAATATAAAGTCAAAATTTTACTCCCATAAACTAAAGATGATAAATGGATACTTTGAAAAAGGGAAAGAGGAGAAAGTATAGAAAGAAGGATGATTTTTCTAGATCTCTCTCACTCTTTATCCTAAAGAGATTCTTTTGTACCCCAAACAATAGGACTGGGATAAATAGCATTGATCTGCACACATATGGACTAGAATACTGCCCAATAGACTCAGAAGAGAGTGACAAGGAAACACATTCATATTATACTATATGAGTTTTTGAGGTCAGAAATATTTAACAGCCTGAAGACATTATTGGTCCTGAGACTAGAGTAGTCAGTGGATTTGACAGAGAAACAAAGTAGACAGTAAAACCAGAGGGATCTAGAACCAGTGAAGTCTCAAATTTTGTGGCCAGTGGGCCAAGGATGGGCCCCCTTAGAGGACCTGAAGTGTAGTGAGTAAGGTCTTATCCTGGGATGATATTGCTAAGGGTGAGGTCATTTAGGGCTTTAGAGAATCATGAAGTCTTTTTGGTGCTGCGGTTGAGGAGAAGGTGGGTACAGATGAGAAAGAAGAGCTTATCCAGGGGGTAGAGAGAGCATGATGCCAAAAAAAGGCACAAAAGAAAACGGAGCTCAGGGTAGGATAACAGCATGCAAACGTGCAGAGGCCAGTAAAGCCCACAGCCAAAGCTACTGAAGTATCAGGCTAGCAAACTCGTACGATACAAGATTTCCTAAAGAATAGTGTTATGATAATCTGAACCTTAGGAGAGAGTGTAAGGGGAGCGAGTCATAAAAAGTTAATGATGTTTGGGATTGGAATGAAAGTAAGAAGATAAAATATTCTACTCCTCAGAAAATGCATCCTTTTGTTTTTATGTTCCGGGTTTTTCCTTCAGGAAGCAATAGAAAACAATTGAAATAATATGAAGAAAGCCCCTGCTTCAGGTGACTCCGTCTTAGGAGGGAGTATGGTATTTAGAAAAGGGATCCTATTCATGCTCTCTGTGTTGCTGGTGAGATTTGACACCTCCACCTTGGACAGCTCCTGAAGTTGGGAATCTAATGGCAGTCAAGCTTGGTTCCAGAAGGGTCCTCGACATTGTATGCACCACAGCTACATCCATTCTCAGGGAGGATGCTTGGGCCTAGAGTGTATTGCAGTGGGATTAATGGAGACGGGTCCTTGAAGGCATTATTGCTGTTTTTTGACTAGCGTCTTCCAGTGTATAGGCCTTTACTTCAAGATATTGGATGTTTTAGATATTCAGTTGGCTCACGTGGGTGGATTTAAGAGGCTTCGTAGGAAACGCTCCCCATTCCCTCTAGCAAACTCAGTAACCAGCAAAATGACTCTGAGTATCAGATGCCAGGAAGAAACAGTCTGAATTCCTCTGAGGCAGTCACCGACATCCCCAAATTAATTTGGGAGCGGAAGACAAAGATAAAGAAAAATAACCAGATCTATAAGAAAATTTAAGACCCTAGTTGTAAGTATTAATCTAATCTTATTTGAATTCTTTCTTAAAACAGCAAGGTAGTGATTGGAAGTTGATTCCAGATGTGAGAGAAGATTTTATCTTAAATCCAAGATTTGTAACTGCTAGAATGTAAGTTGCCACGTCAGGGAATTTCAATATTCCAGTCTTGGAGAAAATGATTCCCTTTTCCCGGGGTTAATCTTTTCCACTTGAAGATTGCAATTACGTGCACAGTTCCCAGCCCTTAGGATACAATGACGGTTTTATAATCTTAACCCGCTTGGTCACAGTGCCTCTGCAGTGGCCCAAACAAGGTGCTGAATAGACTTGAATAAAGTTCTTCTGACTGCACGGGAGAGAAATGATTAATAGAAAAACAGCCAGATCCGCTCAAAGTGATTGCACGATAGCTCATCTTCTCAGTTTCTCACATTTTTTATTAAAACGGTAGATTGATTTTTCTGCTTTCACAGCTTCTTCAGTGTAAGGTGATGCATTTCTTGCCTGGCATCATCAGCAGCCTGCAGTTGTAAAGTGGAGTTCCTGTTACTCTGTGTGTGTGTGTATGCATGTGTGTGTGTACATGTGTATTTGTGTGTGTGCACATGTGCTCACTTACACATGTCTTATATTGCAAAATTTCTGGACTGGGTGCTTGGAAAGCCGGGCGTTATTTTTGATTCTTGCACTTACAATCCCCATGCCTTAGTGAAAACCACAGCCTCTTTGAACTTTTAAATTTTGCAACAGTAACATTTTCTTTGTGGTCCTCACAGGTGTGTGAGAGCACCTTGTCAGTGTTGCCGGGTGAACTGGGGGCACTATCCTGGGATGGTTAGGATCTCCAGTGCTGAATGCAAATAGATTCTGTTTTGAATCCTAGTCTTGCCATTTACTCTCTGTGCGACTGTCGAGAAATTATTCTGCCTCTCAGATAGTGTTTCCTCATTTGCTTAAATATAGCTATTGTGAGCTTCAAATGAGAATGTATCTGTTCCAGAAAACCAACATATTCCAACATGATGACAATGTGTCTTCTGACAATTATAAATCTTAATGCTCTTTCGGTGTAAGGTAGTACCTGGTAATATATCTGACATTAATCTTTAATCACTACCTTTCTGGTTGAAGAGAGAGTTCAGAAGAGATCAGTTAAACATTTTAAAGGTCTAAAGTACATATATGTGATTCTGGTCCTTTCTTTTTTCTTTACACTTTTTCTGCCTTCTTCTCCCCAAATTCTTGGGGTCCAGAGTGGACCTCATTGACTGACATTGGGAGTTTTTGGACAGACCCTGCATTTCTTGGGTGAATAAACTCATTAATGTTGCCACTATATTATCAGTCATCAATAAAATCGTGATGTCTCATCTAACCTCCAAGGTATATTCCGAATGTCCATTTATTCGATCTTTGTTTCGAACCAACCATGGAGATTTTATTTAAAAATATTCTCTGCCATTGTAACCAGCCTCTGTCTTATGTTAAGGAACCCACTCCCCCCCACAAAAGCTTGCATTGCTGCTTTCAGGAACTATTTATGTTCTCCCCAATTTGCCACAAAAATAAGAAGTATATACATTATAATTGCCTATTATTTCCTTTTCTAAAATGTAGCAATTGTTTTTGCACTTCGGACAAAAAAAGCATTGCTAAGCTTCTTTTTGCTTATAATCTTGGAAAGCAGTAAAAAACCTGACAGCGAGTAAGTGAGATTTGTTTTCTCAGCAGTGGCTGTTACTCAGAGTTAAGGATAGTTCATCATTATCACTGCATTTGTAATACAGTGCTTGACGGGTGGCGTTCAGTTAACAAAGGAAAATACCAGGTGTGAATAAAGTCAGGAAATAGAAAATGTTCACTGTGAGGAAGCTAATTATCTAATAAAAATGCACCTCAAATCTAGTAGGAATTCTTGGAGATCTCAATGCGAGGACCATTTTGGAATTTACACCAGGAAAGGAGACCACATTATGAGAAACAAAATAAGCAAACACTTTATCTGGTCATACTTTGATGTTTGGGTTATTTATATTCTGCCAGATTCTTAAAATGATTTAAGGTATCTTACAAAGATCCATATATGGTAGCAAGATAAAATAAATTGAAAATAGGAATGAAAAATGAAACAAAGGAAAAATAAAGATAGGAAAGTACGATGGAGCCTGGAACTACCTTAGTACAAAAAAATAAGCTGTGCAAGTGGGCTCAAACCTTCCTCTTGGCCAGCGAAAAGGGAAACATGATCCACTGTGCAATTCACAATATCGGTAATATACTGAGACATTACTCCCGTGGATATTTATAGAGAGGGCATTTTGAAATCCAGTCAATGGCATTCGCAACAACAAAATAATAAGCAAACCCAATTTTTAAAGAAAATTGTGATAAAATACACATAACATAAAATTTACCATTTTAAAACATTTTAAAGTGTACAATTCAGTGGCGTTAAGTACATTTACATTGTGCACCCATCACCATTAACTAGCTCCAGAATTTTCATAAAATGAAAACCACATACCCACTGAGTAGTTACTCTCCTGGCAACCACTAATCTCCTTTCTGTCTTAACAACATTCTTATAGTAAAACACTTGTAGATAAATACTTTCATTATCCTATGTACTATAATGCCATAGATAGAAGTGGGTGGCAGCATAATGTCTTCATATTTATGTTAAATCTTGTATAATTTTGACTGTTTAGAAAAACTGACTTGGCAGAATAGAGGGTGGATGGCCTCCTTCACCTCTGAAACCACCAGGAGGAATACCTGGGGAGAGAATTGTTCTACCTAAGTGATTGGTTAGAAGAATTTCTGCAGAGAGACATTCATCAGGGTACTATGGAGGCCACTTTGGAGAATAAGAAAGACTTGGACCAAGTTTTTTGAAGAGTACTTATGGCCAACAATTATTGAACCATCTTAGCATTTATCACAACCCTAAGGGTCAACTGAATTCCTACTGCTGGTGAGGGTAATCCAAGGTGAGGGAGAGTGAGAAGCCACACCGGTTGTCCTGAAGGAAAAAGAAGCAGAAGTAAAGATTTGGAAAGCTGGAGGGGAAACAAGTATGACTCAGCCCACTGAGGTAAATTCCAGATGAGCAAGGTTTGGGCTAGGGAGATGGGATATGGGGTGGGTAACCTTTACCATCAGTGTAGGGCTCAGTTTGTAGATTGGGCTCCTTAATTTTTGCTTCTTGTGGGCTAAGGAGAAGGACGGTTGATTTTGCCTTTTTCTACTGTTTATACGTTGAGTAAGAGTGGCCATTTGAGTAAGAATAAGCAACCTGAATCAAGATATGGAGGCATTACACTTTCGGTTACACTCAGAATCATCTTTCTTTTTCCCTGTTTTTTCTAGGCACACATCCAGTCATTTGATGAGTTCTGCTTACCTGATATCTTCAGTGTTTTCTTACCCACAATTTCTCTCCTATGCTTAGTGTCATGCCCCGAATTCAAGCCCTTGATATCTTCTGTCTGGCTGACAAGAGTAGCTTTCCAACTGGTCTTCCACCTTTCTGGCTCTTGACCACTTAATTCTTTCTGCAGACTGTTGACAGAATAAACGTCCTAAAAGACTGTTTAGGTTACTCCACTCACATCACTCTGGTCTTCACAAGCCTTCAATATAAGAAATAAGTATATGATAATAGTGCAAACAAAATTAGCAGAGAAAAAAGGATTATTCAAAAAGGTGTGCTCAGGCATGAATTATTTACTTAGGGAAAACACCACTTAAACTCTCATCATATATCATAATAAACTGTGGATATATCGATGAAATAATAAATGGACTTGAAAAAAATACAGGTGAATATTTTTCTGGTTAAAAGTTATTAAAAGACTTTCTATTGGGAGAAACCAAAAAGAAAAAAAACTGATGGATTTGACAAAATAAAAATTTAAATTCTCTACATCAAAAAGATCATAAACAAAAAGGTATACACGAAGCCAGTCAGATGTGTAATGAATATCAGAGATACCTGCCTGTGTCTCTTTTATTCTCTAGTCCCAGCCACACTGCCCTGTGGCAGTTACTAGAAATGACCAGTTTCTTCCCCTGCATGTGCTGTTCCCCCTACCTGGAAGGCTCTCCCTGTACATCCTCCCTTGACTTGCAATTCCTTATTCTTTAGGTCTCAGGTCAGATATTTTCTTCTTAGAAAGGCCTTTCCTGTTAACCTTCTTTAGAATAGCCAGCCCTCCTTGCCTCACCCTTTATGACCTTCACTCTGTTACATTACTTGTTCTGCGTTCTTCATGGCTGTTATCACTAATGGAAACCATCTTCTTTGTTATGTTCTCTTTGTCCCCTAGAATGCAAGCCATGTGAATGTATGGACCTCATCTATCTTGTTCAGCAGCATCTAGACTTCTTTTTGAAACGTGATATATGCTCAATAAGTGTTTGTTGAATGAATGAATGAATATGTCTATGTGTAGATAAAAAATTGGAAGGATACATAACAAAATGCAATAATGGAGTTATTTCTAGGTGGAATTTTGTAGACAATTAAATTTTTCTTTTTTAAAAAAATTT
Source organism: Equus caballus (assembly GCF_041296265.1). Taxonomy (NCBI): domain Eukaryota; kingdom Metazoa; phylum Chordata; class Mammalia; order Perissodactyla; family Equidae; genus Equus; species Equus caballus. The sequence continues at coordinate 15,456,714 of NC_091708.1, forward strand.
TCCTGCCTCTTTCAAATTTTCTAAAATGAGTATGTATTACTTTGATTGTCAGAATTATAACTAAATAGTATTCAATAGAAGCCATATTTTATTAAACAATAGCATCTATAGTGTCAGATCATTAATCTCAATTAGCGTTGACAAAAGATGATAAACTACGCAGACTATAAAGAACAAATTTCCTAGAAACAAGAGTGTCAGCTTGCATCCTCTTAAAGTATTCACACATTTAACACATCCACTTAGCTTAACTGAATAATGAAGAAATCAGGCCAAGAAGCACCATCCAAATTGGATCTTCTTTTGAGTCTAAAATAAAACTTTAAATAAGGAGAAAAATAATTTAAAAAAAACAAGACCACTGCCTAGTTTCAAGAAATGGTACCATTGGTTTAGTCTGTTGTATCTACCAGATATTAAAAAGGGCAGTTGAGGAAAAGGTCTGTATATAAAACAGTTTTGAAAATATCACAGTGAAACTGCATTGCCATCTGCAATAGAGACACATGGCTCTGGAAAGGTTTGTTAGAGTCTTGTGCCCATTCTGAGCAGTCCTCTGGCATTTATTAACCTCATTTAAACTGATCGGTTCAACGTGGAAAAAAAAGCGTCAGTTTTTTCCCCCAGAATGCAAATTTGGTTTTGACCATAATTAAGCTTTGGTTAGGTCTTTTATATAAAGTGATGATACTTTAACTTACCTCAAATGGTCAAGTTGTTAGGAACAAAAGTGAAACAAGATGTAGCAGCCCTGTGTTTCATGAAATGTTTATTTAGCACCTAAAATGAATCACGCACTATTCAGAAGTTGGGATGCAATGGTGGATAAGATGCGCGATACTTGTCCTCAAGGAGCTTACCTTCTAGTGGAGATAAAACAATAAACAAACAAATAGGTACCAATTGTGATCAGTGTTGGAGAAGAAATATTTTCATATATAACAAAGGAGCAAGGGGCAATAGATAGATAGAGTGATAATGGGGGGTTTCTTCAAGGAGATGATATTTAGGCTGAGACCTAAGAGGATGAGAAGGAGCCAGCTATTTGGAAAGCCAGGATTAAAGGTGTCCATTCCCAATGCAGAGATGTCTAGAAAATGTCAGAATCCTGCGTGATGGAGCAAAATGAGCCGTGGAAATGTGAGATGAACTTAGGTAGACAGAGGCCAGGTCACAAAGGACATTGTAGTACTTAATTTTATAATACCACGGGAAGTGACTGAAGTGTTTTAATCAGGGGAGTGACAAGATTTAAAATACCATAGGAAGCCAATAAAATATTTTAATGAGGAAATGGCAGAATCAAATTTTAAATGATCATCCTTGCTATAACGTGGACATTGGATTTTAAGGGGGCAGAAGTCAAAGCAAGAAGACTAGTCAGGAGTTGATTATAGTCATGCAGATGAAAGACTAGAGTTGGACCACGGTGTTAGCAGTGGAGATGGAAAGACGTGGATAGATCCAGGATATATTTTGGAAGTACACCCCACATAGAAGGCTGTGGGAATGGATACAGGAATTTAGGGAAAAATCAGATTGAGTCCCAAGAACTGGCTTGAACATCTTGGGGCAAAGTGTGGAATGGGGAGATTGGTGGAGGAACAGAGTTTTTTGTGAGTGTAGTGGGGAGTTAGATGTTCTAATTTTGGTACTTTAAAATTGAGATGAGTTTAAAAAATATTCAAGTGAAGATACCAATTAAGCAGTTGGATATATATGAGGCTTAAGCTTGGAAGAGAGGTCTACGATGGAGATATAAAATGAGAAGATTACACTGTTAGGGTATTTGAAGCAGTGGGTATAGATGAGATGAAGGAAGAGACTATGAAAGAGAGAAAAGTCTGAGAATCAGCTCTGACATTTAGATTTATGGACAAACAAGAGAAGCCGACATAGGAGACTGAGTGGGAGAAACCCAGGAGAGTGTGACGTTAGAGAAGCTGAGAGAGGAGGGTAGTGTGTTTCAATAAGGAGAAAGTGGCTCCCCTAAGAATGAAAGTAAGATGAGGTCAAAAAAATATTCATTAGATGGGTAACAGCTGACATCTTTAGTGGTCTTCTTAAGAGCAAGTTTGCTAGACTGGTGGATATAGAAACCCCATTGAACCATTTGAATCAATTTATTATTCAAGGAAAATCTTGAAATTTTCTGTCGTATTTTGTCCCAGACACTGTTGGTCCTCCTCACATGTTCTCTTGGATCCCTTTACCTTTGCTGAGCACTCTGGCTCTAGGTTTCACTCTCAATGCCCAGCACCAGGTTCCATTTGTTGGAGGGCTGTCCTAAGGCCCTTGGAACCTACTTTGACTGCCCAGATGGAGAGCAGGGATTGCTTTCAGGGGTCATAAGGGGCAGCCTGAATGAATAATTAAACCAGGTGTGAATGTGAGTATTCCAGCTCCATGGCTTTGTGTTGGGACAACCATACTGTCTCTAGCATTCCCTGGCAGATGGAGCTCAATAGGGACTTTTCTGGATATTGTATCCTTGTTCGATTTCCTGTTCTTTCCTATCCCACTTTTCCTCTCTTCTACCAGGTTTCTTTGATAAATTTCCTGATAAATCACTTACCCACATATCCTCGTCTTAAGGTCCTCCTCCGGGAAGCACAACCTAAAATACCTTTTTTTTTTTTTAACCAAATATCACCCTGGTCTATCATTGTCCAGCTTGGTTATGGAATAAAAACCATGGTACTTAAACACTTAATCATTATAAGCATGTCTTAATCATTTATAAGCATTTTCAAAGTGGTTTGCTTTGCTTTATTTAGACAGCTTTCATTAAATGAAAAAAATATATGTAAGTGCATATAAGAAATTGATCATATTCACTGTATTCTTCAAAAACATTTTGTTAATTTTCATAAAATGGAGCAAATTACAGGAAAGTAGAAGAATAAGTATAGTATTTTAATAGTAAACACTTATGCAGTTATGCATACTTCCAGTTTACCTGGTTTAATTTTATCTGTCATTACTTTAAATTTGGGCTTTATTTAAACAAATAATTCATTTCTCACATTCCAACTTATTTGGAAGCAGAGTTCCAGATGTTTTCTAAGCCATTGTCGATTCTATTAAAGATGGCAGGTGCCATGCCAACAGGGAAGGCTGCCTTAGCTCTATTAATGACATCACCATCACTGTGGTTAGTCAGTCTTGAAATGTTGGCATCAAGTCTCTTTCTAATCAGTCACTGAGTCTCATTATTTACATAATGACAACATCTCTGCCATATTTGTCTTCCTACCTTGCCTGCTGGCTCTGTCTCATTTTAAGCCCACACCTCTTAACCAGACTTTCATAGTAGCCTTCTAGCTGGTTCTCCTTAATTCACTTGTTCCTGCTTCCCATCTCATACTCAAGGTAGGAGGGGGCTGAACATTATTCCTGAGGCTCACTTTCCAAGTCAAACACCTTCACAAATTCCACACTGTCAATAGAGTAAATTCAAGGTCCTGATTCAACTCCTGTATTGGTTGAGATGTGGACCAGATGCACTCTGAGTTTCCTATCCCTGCTGTAACAAATTACCACAAACATGGTGGATTAAAACAGCACACATTTATTTTCATGTAGTTCTGGAGGTCATAAGTTTGAAATGGGTCTCCGTGGGCTAAAATCAAGGTGTTGGCTGGGCTGCATTCCTTCTGGAGGTTCCGGGGGAGAATCCATTTTCTTGACATTTCTAGCGTTTAGAAGCCACTTGCATTACTTGGATTGTGGCCTCCTTCCTCTATTGTCAAAGCCGGAAATGTCAGACTGAGTCCTTCTTATACTACCATCTCTCTGGGTTTCCCTCTGCCTCCCCTAGGCTAACCCATATGACGACAAGGAGTCTCTCTTGCCCTTTCCTGGTAATGTCAATGGGCGGCTCCAATGGGAGATGGAAGAGTGAGCTTTGGGTCTTTATTTTTCTGGCTTCCTTCCTGCTGGGTGTCTGTAGGTTGGGTGTCACCCCTCTTCCAAATGCCACAGCTCTTATGAGGTGGCCATCTCCATACAACTTTTCTCTCTGGCTTCTGGTAACCACTTCCTTCTTATGCTCCTTCAGGCCTAGGATGGTAATGATTCCTGGTTATAACTGAGTGTGAACAACTGACTTTGAGTTTGCCTGGGACGTTCTAGGTTTTGGCACTGGAAGTCCTGAATCCCGGGAAACCGTCAGGACCAGTCACACTGGTTCAGTTGGCCACCCTACCACCCTAAATCCTGCCCACTCCTTAATAATTTTTTCATTATATTCTCGATTTCCCAGTTTCAGTGTGTCATGAGTTTCCTGTCGGGACCCGGATATGGCCGTGTTTGTCATGTAAAGTATTTGCAATTTATCCTTAACTTCTGTACTTTAGAAAGACTACTCTGGCTTTAATAGGAAGAACCAAGAGAAGGGGGTCAGAGTAGATGTGAGGATATAGAAAGTTGTCAGAGTAGTCAGTAAGCCATGGTCATGCCTGAACTAAGGCAATGGAAATGAAGACAGAGAGAAGAGGGAAGAACTGAGAAATACAAGTAAGGCAGGTATAACAGGATGTGGCAATTAACTGGATATGAATGAACAGAGATAAGGAAAAGACAAGGATGACATCCAGCCTGTTGCGGGGACACTTGGGTAGACTGTGGCGCCACTCACTGAGATGAGAACCCTGGAGAAGGGTTAGGTTTGCTTGGGAAAACTTAGTGTAAACAATTTCTCCCTCTGCAGCTTTTATTTTCAAATTATTAAACACTCTGCAATGGACTCTGCAATGGATTATGTTCAATAAAAACCTTATGAATTTCTTAATGTCCTGAGTTTGTGTGTGACTGAAAGTAAATATAGTTATTATTAACACTGTGAAGGCCAGCAAAAGCTAGTTTTTTCGGAAAAGCTTTTGTCACCTTGTGAGTTTCTGGAAGTCTATCCAGTATATTAACGTGCTTTATTAGAGTAAAAGGGAAAGACCAAGGTTGGACTGGACTTTCCCTTTGAGATCAAAAGGCTTTAGACAGAATCTTACAAGAAAGGAAGATTCCATGACAGAATGAATCTGACTGCTCTGCTGAAATTCTCCCTTTAGCACTCTGGCTAAGCAGGCAGTGAACAGAAACTTTTGAATTGGCATGTGACCTATGAGCATGAGTAACAAATGACTTTGTATATCTTGCTAACATTTGCAATGCTTGAGTGTCTGTGTGTGACATTTAAATGTGAGTAACACTAGAGTAAGTTCCAGAGTTAGCTGGAGTCAATAAATGCTTTAATCAATATACCATGGCATTTATAACTTGTCTCACAGCTCCTCCTAAATCTCTAGGTGATTACGTCCTGCAACACACCATTTCCAGGCTTTTGTTCTCATGGTCCCAGCTGCTGAAAATCTCGTCATCTAGAAGCAATTTCTTTCTACTCAGTAGTATTCCACTTGCATATTCTTTATGGTGTATATCATGTCTTGCCTTTTGTGATGGGGGTGATTTGTATGCATGCCATCTCCTCTAGAATGTGTAACAACTGTTGGACTCTGAGCCCACACCGAGGCAAATCCTTGGGAGACTTATCTCTGGGTGGTTCATAAACATCCATTGGATATTACTAAAGTCTGGTCTTGTGGCTGCTGGTGTCTGATCTCCACTCCACCACCTGGAAATCTTGATATAATGCTTCTCTTGTTGTATATTAACCTAGCCACACTTAGTAAGCCTATTGATTCCAAGGAGGGCCGTTAGAAACTCTCAGCCTCTTATGGTCTTCTTTGAGTGTCTGAAATGTAAGGCTTGTTTTCCTGAGCCAACACTGGGAGGTATTCTCTAGGCACCACACAGTATCCTAGCTTTAGTAGTTCTCATCAAGTCTAGTGTCCCAAGTCCCACAAATGACCTCCACATCCTTACAATCTATTTTTTTTCCCATTTTTTTTATTGTGGTAAGATATACATAATGTGAAATTGACCATCTGAACCATTTTTGAGTGTATAGCTCAGTGGTATTAAAAACATTCATATTGTTGTGCAACCATCACCACTATCCATCTCCAGAACTCTTTTCATCTTGCAAAACTGAAACTCTGCACTACTTAAACAGTAACTTCCCATTCCCACACCTCCCACTCCTCCACCCCAGCCCCTGGTAAACAACATTCTACTTTCTGTCTCTATGTAATTGACTACTCTAAATGCCTTGCAGAAGTGAAATCATACACTATTTGTTTCACTTAGCATAATGTCCTCAACATTCATCCATATTGTAGCATGTGTCAGAATTTCTTTCCTTTTTAAGGCTGAATAATATTCCATTGTATGTATATAACACATTTTATTTATCTATTCATCTGTCCATAGACATGGGTTACTTCCACATTTCAGCTATTGTGAATAATGCTGCTATGAACATGGTGTATCCTTACACTCTCTTTTATTTTAGTTTTCCTTCTTTTTTATCCATGGCAGTTCCTACAAGACAATTTATCCTACTTTCAGCCCTGTCAATAAGAGTCTGAAAACAGGGTTTGTATGTAAGTGACTGGTTAAGGAAGTGCTTCCAGGAAAAACTAGAAAAGCATTGGGGGAAGTGGAACTGGGAGGAGGAGGAAGCCATCCATGTGTGCAATTTCAGGAAGTCCCACAGAAGGAAGCGTCAGCTTGGTACCACAGGAGAACTTTGGAATGTAGGTTATGCTTCAATACTGTCTCTCCCCAAAGCCATAGAGCTGAGCTTTCATGCATCTGTAGTCTTTAGTCATCCCCTGTGGGGATGTAAACTCCAGGCACTCCTGGCTTTCTGTGTGCTTGGGCAAAGTGGCTCCCACAGCACCAGGGCAGTCCCTCAAATTAGCATTGCAAGTGTGGACTGTTGGAAGCAGAAGCACACCAGGACTGGGCAAGGGGCACATCAAAGAGTAGACGGGGTTCAGGGGGTCTGGGTAGAGCATCAGCAATGTCTACCCCAGCTTCTCACTGGGAGTTTGCATGCCAGTGCCCTGGGCCCAAATCTCATTTACAATGCCCCTTCCACTGCCTTTCTAAGAGGCTCATTGAGAATTCATGAAAATATGACTCCTAGTCACCTCCAGTGTGCCATCATTTCTGAGAGGATTGTTGCAGTGAACATCACTGCATAAGCTGTCTGAGAATAACAATCTTGTATTTTCAGTTTTGGGTCTCCAACCTCTAGGAGAAAACTTTGCCAATGACAATGCACCCTGACTTTAAATGAATCTCTGCTTTTCTGGACAAAGAATCGATTATAGAGAATAGCACATGAGGGAAGCCCTGAACGAAAGCAGAATTAGGAAGAAAAACTTGCCAAGGTGTGCTTACTGGACAGAAGGCCAGTTTTATCAGTTGTATTTCTTGCTCTGAAACAAGGCATTAAGGAAAATGACTTTCTAGGAAGCTCTAAGCACATTCTTCTTCACATGGGTAAGGTCTTCTTGAGCAGAAGAGCTGTCGTACGTGGGACTTCTTTTGATATCTAGAACTGTGAAAACTCAGAACCTGATTTTCTAAAGCACTCCTTAGACGTCCATGAGTATTTTAGCAAGTCTCCCTGCTCCTACTGAGATTAGTTTTGAAGGTTGTTCACAAAGTTACAAAAATGATTTTCCTCTCACCAGCTGTGGAAGGAAAACAATTTGGACGATATGACAGACAAGGGACATTATTAATGTTATTTTACAAACTCATAAATTTAACCTTGATTATATGAGTACACATACATACCAGTGCTCAAGTCCTAGAGACTTCCTGTTGCTGGCAATGCTGCATATTTGGGAAGATGTTATTAAAATCCACAAATCCATCTCTCCCACTGTGAACATAACTTTTAATTTGACAGTCATAAAAGTCATCAACTATAACCATAACCACCATTTTAAAGATAGAGGAAGTGAGGCAGAGAAAGTTAATGGCATTTCACTGAAGTTATATTAATACAGCTGTAGACCCTACCATTAACTACAACTTGTTCATCTTCAGTCAAAAATAAATTTCTTTCAGGGGAAATGATTACTATTGATTAGCAATTTCTCTAAAAACTTATCTTCTTTCCAGCTTTCATTCTTTCTATTTGCCATATAAATTTCAGTTAATCCAAATGAGTTTTGAAACTCAATGGTAAGATTGTGCTTTATGCTTTGGAGCCTAAGAATCTTTGACATTTGTAGTTCAGAATATTGAGACAGAATTGCACTGAGTGAGGTTTAAATCAGGTTCTGAGTCAACCATTAAGTGACTTCTGTGTGCCTTCATCTCTGCCATGTTTTTTTCTCGAGTATTATTCAACTTAATCCATACAACACTTTTACAAGAGATTATTGATCCCAATTTTACAACTAAAGGTGACAATTCATTTTCATAACAGATAGAATATATCATTTTATCACAGTGTAGAGCAATCTCATTCTCCTAAGTCCCATGATCATCTGCAACTTCTTACTTAAGAACTATGTAATTGGCACATATTGATTCTTTGTCAAAATGGGTAAAAGAGATTAAGAAAACTGATGACCTGTTATTAAAAGCAGTCTTTAATATTATGGTTATTACAAGCAGTATCTATAGGGTTGGAGAGTTTCCAAATGCATATTTTGGAAAACAAGGGAAGGTAGGAATAAGTAGAGATTACGGGAAAAGATGTCATTATTATTAACTATAGTCACCATGTTGTACATTAGGTCTCCAAAACTTATTCATCTTAGAACTGAAAGTTTGTGTCCTTTGATCAACATTTCCCCTTTTCCCTCACCCCTTGCTTCTGGTAACCACCATTTTCTACTCACTGAAAACTATAAAACATTGATGAAAAAAGTTGAAGAAGACACCAATTAAGGGAAACGTATTCCATGCTCATGGATGGCAAGAATTAATATTGTTAAAATGTCCATTCTACCCAAAGTTATCTACAGATTTAATGCAATCCCCATCAAGACTCCAAAGGCATTTTTCACAGAAATAGAAAAACAACCCTAAAATTTGTATGGAACCACAAAAGACCCCTAGTAGCTAAAGTACTCTTGAGAAAGAAGAACAAACCTGGAGTCATTGCACTTCCTGATTTCAAATTATATTACAAAGCTGTAGTAATCAAAACAATATAGTACTGGCATAAATAAAGCAAATATACTTATTGATGAAAGACTCAATGCTTTCGCCCTAAGAATGGAACAAAAGAAGGGATGCTCATTCTTACCACTCCTAGTCAATATTATACTCTGGGTTCTAGTCAATTTAATAAAGCAAGACAAAGAAAGAAAAGGCATGCAGATTGGAAAGAAGAAAATAAAAATGTCTTTATTTGACAACCTGATCATCAATGTAAACAATCCTTCAAAATCTAAAAAAAAAAATTACCACTAGAACTATTAACTGCATGCATTTAGCAAGGTTACAAGAAGATTCCAAGGTCAATATGGTAAAAAATCAACTGCGTTACTACAATAATAACAATAAAAAATTAAATATTGAAGTAAAAAATTACCATTTGCAATAGCATCACAAAATATAAAATACTTAGTAATAAGTATAACTAAATATGTATAATATTTCAATGATGAGAAACAAAAAACAGTGGTGAGAGAAATTAAAGAAAACCCTAACAAACGGAGACAGATACTGTTTTCATGGATTTGGAGACTCAGAATTGTAAAAATGTCAGTTCTTCTCAAATTTATCTGTAAATTCAGTACAATATCCATCAATATCCCAACAGGCTTTTCTGTTAAAATTTACAAGCTGATTCTAAAATGTTATGGGAATACAAAGGACTTAGAGTTTTGTAATTAAAGAATGAGATTGGAGGACTACTCAAGATTTACCATAAAAATACAGTAATCAAGACAGGACAATATGGGTGAGAGTAGAGTCATATAGATCAATAAACCTTAATAGAGAGTCTAGAAATACACCCACACAAATATGATCGATTGATTTTCAACAAAATAGCCAAGGGAATTCAATAGAAGAAGAATAGTCTTCTCAAAAGATAGTGCTGGAACAAGTGTACATCCATATGCAAAAAAGGAAATGCCCCATTTCTCATATCATATTTAAAATTGAATGCAAAATAGATCATAGGCTTACATGTAAAACCTAAGTCTATAAAACTTCTAGGAGAAAACAAGAGAAAATCTTTGTGCCTTGGTCAGGCAAAGATTTCTTAGCTAGGATACACAAAACACGAAGGACACACACATAAAAGAAAAAAATTGATAAATTGGACTTCATCAAAATTAAAAACTTCTGCTCTTTGAAAGACACTTTTAAAAAAAGGGAAGTCAATGGGGCTGGCCCCGTGGCCGAGTGGTTAAGTTCGCGCGCTCCGCTACAGGCGGCCCAGTGTTTCGTTAGTTCGAATCCTGGGCGCGGACATGGCACTGCTGAGGCAGCGTCCCACATGCCACAACTAGAAGAACCCACAACGAAGAATACACAACTATGTAGCGGGGGGCTTTGGGGAGAAAAAGGAAAAAATAAAATCTTTAAAAAAAAAAAAAAAAGGGAAGGCAAGCCATAGACTGAAAGAAAATGTTTGCAAAGCGCGCAATGGGATTTGTATTCAGAATATATAAAGACCTTTTAAAATTCAATTGTAAAATAACAAAATCCAATTTGAAAAATGGGCAAAAGATTTGAACAGATACTTCACCAAAGAAGAGATACTGATGGCTGATTGCAAATAAGCACATGAAAAGAGATTTAACATCATTGGTTACTATGGAAATTTATGGAAATACAAATTAGAGCTGTGAGATACCACTACATATTTATTAGAACAACAAAAAGAAAAAGGAAGAAAGAGAGAAAAAAAGAACCTTGCCCCTTTACTCTCCTCCTACCCCAACCCCAATCTGACAATTCCAAGTGTTGGTGAGTTTGTGAGAATATGGAACATCTGGAACTTTTATACATTGCCAGTGGGAATGCAAAATAATGCAGCCACTTTGGAAAACTGTTTGGCAGTTTCTCGTAAAGATAAACATATACTTACCATAGGGCTAGAAATCCCATTCCTGGGTATTTATGGAAGAGAAGTGAAAACGTATGTCTACCCAAAGACCTGTATGCAAATATTTATAGCAACTCAAATGCCCATCAACTGGTGAATGGATAAACAAATTTGGCACACCTGTACCTTGGAACAATAGTCATCAATAAAAAGGAACAAACGGCTGCTGCAACCGCAGGCCCTCCAACGCTCCTTCACCTGATCCCATCTCTTATCAACGGAGTGATTAAGAGTTGTCTTTCAGAAAATCTGCAAAATCATGTGGCCAGAGCACGCGCCAAAGGAGAAATCTTGACCTGAAATGATTGTGGAACCAAAGATCCTCCTTCCCATAGAACGCAAGGACCGGGATATGACTAGAACTTGAAAGTTGGACTCTTATCAGAAGGGAGAGGTCCCTCATTCAGGAAGATCTGGTGTAAAAATTCCTTCTCTACCTCGTCAAAAATGTTTGCAACCCCATCATAAAAGTTTAGAACCTCATCATAAATATTTAGAACTCTGTCATAAATCTTTGAAACCTTACCACAAATGCTTGAAGCCCACCAATCAAAACTTGTCCCACTAGTGTTTCTGTGTGCCGGCCTGTTCTCCCTAACCTCTTAAATTTCACCCCAAGGCCTAAGTGGGGAGACGGATCTGAGGGCCCACATCCCCTGTTCTCCCTGCAGATCAGTCTTGCAGCGTAAAGTTGATCTCTTTTCCTAAAGACTGATGCTGTAATTAATTGGCTGCTTGTGTGCATTGGGCAAGAGAACCCCAATTATGTGCAGTAACACTGATAGATGATATCCTGGAAAAAGTAAAATTATAGGACAGACATATCAATGGTTGTTAAGCTCTGAAAGTAGCGGAGGGAATTGACTGCAAAAGGGCAGGAAGGAACATTTGATGGAAAGAATTTATATCTTGATTGTGATGGTAGTTACAAAACTGCATGCATTTGTCAAAATGTGTCAAACTGTACACCCATAAAAGGCAAGTTTTACTGTGTGTAAATTAAAAAAAAAAAGGAGTGGTGAGGAATAATGAAATGAACTGAATATAAAATTAAGTCCAAATATTACTTGCAAATTTGATTACAGTATCATACTCAGAGTGACAAATAATTCTTGTAAAAAAGATAAATATTTAAACAAATAATTTCAATCATTTGAAATAAGCTGTGCTCAAAATCAGAGTTTGCATATTATATTTTTTAAATTGCCAAACTAGAAAAAATAAAAATAGATGTACCTAAGCTTTCAATTCAAGCAGCTGTAAAGAAAAGGATAAGATTAGTCAAAGGGGACCAGGAAGAAGAAATCAGTAAAAATAAAAGAGGATTTTTGGTGGATTAGAAAACAGGAATAAGAAGCTTTGATTAATAAATTCCCAAAATAGTTTATTGAGAAAACTATAAAATAAATTTTTGCCCTGCTACTGAAGAAATTAAGTGACACTAGGAATTAGAATATAACCACAGATAAAGAGAAGATACAAAATAAGAGAATAAGATGTCAAGTTTAATGCCATGTTAACGTTTCAATTTAGTTTATTTAAAGTAGCATTTATTTTTTTCCTGATTAAGTAACAATTTTCATTGCAGAAATATGGGTAAGAGAATACTTAAAATGAAAATCACTCATGATCTTATCAGTAATAACTATTATTAATAATTTGATATATATTATTGTAGGTATAATTTGCTACCTGCCTAACACCTTATTTATCTATCTATAAATAGTAGTTTTTATAAACATGGGATAAATCGCCACACACCATAAATTCCTAGAAGCAGAATTCCAGGATAAAAGTATATAAAAAATTTTAAGAATGTTAATTTTTTTCCAAATTGTCCTCCAGAAATAACATAATCCTGTGTTATTTTGTGAGAAGAGTATAAATGCCTGCTTCCCTACCCTTTTGCCAATACTATCAGTCTTTTTAATCTTTGTGATTTAACATGTGGAAAATGGTTTTTGATTTTTGAAATAAATTTTATTCTTTTCAATACTCAAAATGTTACATGTTCATCAAAGCAACTTTAGAAAATTCAGATAAGAGATGAAATTAACTTAAAAAAAAAGCACCTGTAATCCTGTATGTAGAGAAAGTTATGGTGTATATCTTTATTCTGAGCTCTACTGAAAGATGAGTATATATTTGGTCATATTTAAAATGATTTCCCGGTCTCAATGGTCCTAAGTCCTGCCCCTTATCTGCTTATATATAGAGTAGTTTCTCTCCTTAAATGTTTCTGAGACTCCCTAAGATTTCTTACACATGTAAAACAACTCTCATCTGTGTCACTTTCCTTCTGGGATTCCCTGAGAGAAAGAAAAATGTTTTCTTATAGGTAATCAGAGCTTCTGACAGGAGCTTTTCGCTTGCCTTTTACTACCACGTCCATTGGTCTCTTTTGTCCCTAAATCGTACCCAGAAACCTGCTGCTGTTCCACTGCTCTTGGGATATTTACTTCACCACATGCCTCTCACCAGACCTCTGACCCCCGACTGACTTGCCACCTTGGGTTGTTAGCTCTGCTGCAGTCTCTTCCAAGCTAGTGAATCTGGGCTGCCATGGATTGTTGTCTATACTGTCGTCCTTCTCCAGCTCTTACCAGTCTCTACAGCTCCACCAAGCATGTTTTCTCATGATTCCATTGCTCACCTCTCTCAGCAGCCAGGAGAGTGATTCCTTCACTCTCTTTTCTTGTGTCTTCAGAGTGTTGTTCCCATAGTGGAGTTGTTTAGATCCCCCATACTACGTGTCTTTTATTTCCATCATAGCCCTTCCCTTTCTAGAGGGTTTGGGTGCTCTGGGGTTGAGGGAAGTTCGGGGGAAGCAAAAGGGAGTGAGGTCAGGAGTGGTTCAGCCCACCTCCTGCCCTTCCTTCTTCCATTTCCCTTTCTAATCCCTATGATCTGCTGCTATTTCTGTTGCAATGTGCCAGATTTCTTCTTTCATGTTGGCTTACTCTTTGGGTCAACATGTTTTCCTTATGTTGAGTCTGGTCTGGCTTTTCTCAGGGCTCCTCTGCTCACAGATCCTCTCATTATGTCTGGATATCTGATACCTAGTTGTGGACAGGGTTCCAGTTGTTTTCTCTGGAGTCAAAGAAGAGAAGGGGGTCTGGTTAGGGTGTCTAAACATTCCGTGAAGGTTAAGCTGTTCCCCAATATCCTTTGGTAGTCTTTCCCAACGAGTAGCTTGAGAAATTCTGAGATCTAGAGAAAGCGTTCCAAGGAGTGTGCTGCTATCAAAAGCAACAAGGGTGCCTGTTTAAATTTATAATAACAATCAACAGATAAAGTAACTTAAAAAAATATTCCTTTAAAAGAGGACGTATAGTTCTTGAATATGTAGTTAGTGCACATTGTGGAGATTGAATGAATGTGCTTATGACTGCGTCACTCAGCCAGACACTGAGTTGAACACCAACTACCAGCCATGATGGACTTGGCCTTCACACAGCTGTAAATTATTTTTATTCTTAGTTATAAGAATAAAATTATTCTTAATGCTGGGCAATTATTTAAGACCAGGACATAAGGAACACATAAACTAATACACATCAAGTTAATGAGAAACATGAAATGTTAATAATTCTCAAATTTGCTTCAATATGAGCTTCACCAAATCTGTAAACTGCATCCATTTGGTCGAAATTCTCATGCAGTACAACAGGAGATTTAAGAATAATTCAAAAATGAATATTAAATGGAGAATATAAAAATGACTTTTTATGTGGGAATAAAGACTATATTTAACCACGTGTTACTATCAGAGGAGTGTGCACAAACAGACAAATGAAACAAAATATGAAAATGCTAGTTGTATTTTTTTGCATATAAAATATAAGAATTTCGAACATCCATAGTAAAACTTTTTAATTTAGTTTATGCTGTTATTCATGGTTAAGTTTATATTTTATTATACTCTTGGCTCCCAAGTATTAATATAGTGTGCTTTTAAAATTACACTCTTTCTCATATAATTAATTTACATTAAATAGCATGTATCATTATTAACAGTAAAAAGTCAAAACTTGTTTTTGTACATAATGGGTATATATTATATGTGAATGTACAATTTGCTGAAGGTTGCATTTAAATGTAATTTGTAATACAACGTATTTTCAACCAAAAAATCACATGATTATAGCATGCAGTACAAAAAAATGGCACGCCCGTTAATAAATATCTAAGGGATTGAAAATATTCTATATCTGTACCTTTCAATATGGTAGCCATTAGTTGCATGTGGCTATTTAAATTTAAATTAATTAAAATGAAATAAAATAAAAAATTTAGTTCCTCAGTCACACTAGTTACATCTCAATCACTCAGTAGTGGGTGTGACTGGTGGCTACCATATTGGACACTGCAGATGAAGAACATTTGCATGATCACAGAAGATTCTACCGGACAGAGCTAATCTATACTATCGTGAAAGGGATTTGTTAAAGTAGTAGGAAAGGCTGGTTGATGTGTTCAAGTTATTCTTGGTTAATGTCTTTTCCATGATTAAGAGTATGTAGAGAGTAGGATTTATGTCTGACTAGGACCAGTCCACGTTGGATGCTAAATCCATACAAATATGCTTATCATTCCCCAGTGCCAGTAATGAAAACAACAGCAGAAGTAACAACAATACCTCCATACATTTTGGTACACTTTACATTATACAAAGTTCTTTCATGTAAATGCTCTCATTTGAGTTTAAAAACACTTTCAGGAAGTTGGCAGGAATTATTACTCCCATTTTACAATTGAGAAATCTGAAATTCAGAGAAGGGTAAGGGCTTTTCTAGATGACAATAGCAATAATATTAGTAAACAATGTTTATTGATCATTAATTTTTATTTATTAATAGCTATGTCTATTGACATTTGATATTATTAGCTATTAATATTAACAGGTGATGTTTATCGGCACCTCAAGGAATTATATAATTTAACTATCACATATCTCTGATTAGAAAAGACTTTAAAATTTTCCCATTTTACAGATGAGGAAACTGAGGCTTAGAGGAGGTAGGCAGTTTGCCCAAAAGCCTGGGATTTGAACTCAGGAACTCTATTATGCTTGTATGTTGGCTTAGATTCATGCTCTGGCTTTTCCTTTGGCCTAGCTTTGGCGCTTGAAATCCAAAGCTTAACATGGGCCCACTAGGCAACTTGGTGGTCCCAATTCAACCATCCAGTAAGAGAAGAAAATTTAACAACTAGCATGCATGTCAAATAACCCAACAATATATACATGATAGTGAATGGAGCCAAGCTTGAGATGTTTTGTACTGATGACGCTTTGATGGGATAAACTGAAGCTGTTGATCATAGGAACAAAAGACACGTACCTCTATAGAGTCAGCCTTGCGTTTGTTTGCAGCTGAGAACAATTAGGAGTTTCTGCTTCAATTGAACAAACTGACAACACGCTATCAGCCAAAGATCTAGAAATCGCACAATTAAGCCAGTCTCAACTTGGCATTGACAAGGAATAAAGCTTCAGTGAAAAACAGATGCCTATATAGTCATAGGTAAGGACCTCTAGGTGTTTACATAATTTTCTGAACATTTTGGAGTTTGGGTAATTCATGTGACTCAAACTCTGTGATAAACAAGAGAGTAAGTTTTCTGAGTCTCCGAGCAGGGGCAGAAATGATGCTACACAGATGGAGGATTGATGCACAGTTTGAAGTATTGTCACGTTTGTGTCAATGGCTAAAAAAATTTCTGCAAGCAATCAGAACATGTTGTTGCACTTCAATCAGATAAAAAATCGCTGGATTTCAGCAAAATTCTGCTGGCCGTGAAGATGAAAACCATATTGTCAGAAGTTTTTGTCATTATCTACAAGACAGATACTAGACTTCCATAGCGTGCGTGTGTGTGTGTTGTGTTAAGATTAAACACTAGCCGATGCCCATCGATGACATTAACGAGACCCAATTCAAATATTGTTTATAACTTTGATATAAATCTTATCTTTTGTTAGTTTTGAAAGTGTATGCTTAACTACAATTTCCAGTGTAAGACATGAGTGACTAACTACAATTTCCAGTGTAAGACATGAGTGACTGATCTTGGATTGCTGCTAAGTGCTAGTTATGAAATTCAGATATCTTTACGAATTCACATATACCAGAAAATATTAATTATATCATTGTCATAAAATTCAAAGTAAATTATCTTTGATTTTTGTACATTAATGGCTTAAAATATAATAATTAGCTTTGGTAATATTAGCATAAGGCCTGAATGTTCAATAGATTTCAATAAATATTTGTTGACTTCTGAGTGAAAATATAAGCAAAATCTGAATTAATTTTCTCCATTATTTTATGCTCTTAAAATAATTTTATTTATTTTACTACAATATTCCAGATGATCGCCAGTGTGAAATAAAACTATACCAATGATCACTAGATAATAAATTTGACTTATTTTATTTGACTCCCATGGTCTTTTAGTTATTGAGTTCACGAGAAGAACGTTAGACTATTTTTCCAAATATGAAAGGAATTCTTGGTGGATATGATTAGGATTCATTTTAACAATAAAATATGAGAAAGATAACTGACGGTGATCTAAATGTCTAATTTTCTTGGAATCTCTGCAAAATAAGTTATTTTGCAGCATTCTTCAAACTAAATCCATAAAATGTCATGCTAATTATTCTTGTAATGTGAATTTTGATGTGATTGTAGGAGGAACCACAGCTTTATTCTGTATCATGTTTCTTTCAAATGGCAATCATAAAACCTTGAGAGATTTTCAGTACGGAATCTTATTTCAGAAATCAACAGCATCCAGAACTATGGCTCTTTGGTAAAGAAAATTCCTATCATGCAATGATTTAAGTTAGTGAATTGGAATAAAACAATATTTACTTCCCTAAAATACACAATTTGTTTTTAAAGAAAATATCTAGAGTTTCAGAGGGCACAACCATACAATTCTATGTCTTTTAAAATTTCTTTATAGTCATCCCTATCTTACCACTGTGACTTTCTGCACTCTTTCTATGGCTTTTGAATGTTCTCTCCAAATTATCCTATGATCTACAGGGGGATGAAGTTGCTAGTGTGTGAGATTTGGTATCCCAGCTGGTAAATGAGCTGATAAAGTAGGGATGTCTTCTAGAAGGTGAGATGATATTTTTCCTCAAGGCAGCATTCCACAGGAGAACCACACGACTATTTTATTTAGGCACCTCCAAAGGCTTATAACAGCATCCTTTCCACCTTGACCCTAGCCTGTCATCACACATTTATATAGAAAACTTCAAAAAAACCTCAGGGCCTCCCATTTCCTTACCTGAGGAATGTTCTGGATGCCTCCTTGGTTCCTGCCTCTGCTCCTTTCCACTTGCTCTATTTATAAGCTGATCCAGCTGCTAGACTTTTGACCTGTTTTTCACTTTCAGCTCCATCATCAGCCCTTGGGTCTAAAAGCACAACTACCTCTCTGGTTCCATTCTTTTCAGTGCTCTGTGGCAAGCCACTAGAACTGTCCTTCTTAGTAGACAGCAGCCTTTGAAATTCATTAACAACCTTTGGATATTAACTATTTTCAGCTTAAGGCTATTGTAAGACTAGTCAAATGCAGAGAAATCATGGGGCAGAATCCCAGAGTTACTAAAAACTCAAAGTTTAGAGAAGAGGAATCGAGAGCTGATGAGAAATGAAGGGACAGTGGAGGGAAAGTTTGCATCACAAACCAAGTTTTACAGTCAGAGTAGTATTAATTCTGTGGAGACTCTCTAGAGGCATGGGCAGAATCTGAAAGGACAATTCAGCTAGCTGTGTTGAAAGCAGATGTCAGGGATTAGCAGAACCAATATGACAGGGATCTCCCATTGGAGAGGTACCACAGGCCATCAGAGCAGTCATGGGCTTGCTCAGAGAGACAGCCAGGATAGTGTTGGAACTAAGACTTCATCTCAGCTGTTTTTAGAATCTGCATTGCATCCACATGTGGTGCAGCCCTTTGTGCCCTCACTTCTCAAGAGGGTTCCTAGGTGTTCTTTGACAGTGTGATAATCCAACCAGCAACTAATGCATCCAGTTGAGCTGGAAACCAACTAAACTTCTCTATCTTGTTCTCAGGGATATTGTGAGAGGCTTTATCAAATGCTATGCTTACCTCCAGATAGACCATGCCTTCCATTTCCATAATCTACTCAATCTACTAACAGGTCAGGATGAATTTTTTTTTCTAGAGAACTTATATTCTTCCCTAGTGATCACAATGATCGGTTTTATATCGTGGTGTTCTTCATTGAATATTGGGATTATATCTGTTCCAGCTCCTATGTCCTGGCATCATTTTCACTTTTGAGACCTTTCACAGATTATGGAAATTAGCTCATTGTCTGATTCAGTATCCATGAATATAGTATACCCAGACTAGGAGACTAGGGTAATATAATGCAGCTGATGTTTTCTTTTTTTTTAAAGATTGGCACCTGAGCTAACAACTGTTGACAATCTTCTTTTTTTTGTTTTCTGCTTTTTCTCCCCAAATCCCCCCCACTACATAGTTGTACATTTTAGTTGTGGTTCCTTCTAGTTGTGGCATGTGGGACGCTGCCTCAGTGTGGCCTGACCAGTGGTGCCATGGCTGTGTCCAGGATCTGAATCAGTGAAACCCCAGGCCACCGAAGCAGAGATCGCGAAGTTATCAACTTGGCCATGGGGTCAGGCCCTGATGTTATCTTATGATTTATTCATTCATTTTAACTTCATTCATGTTAATTGGACCAAGAAGACAAATGGAACACAAGGGCTGAGAAGTTCTAATTTTTTTTTATGTCATCCGACATCATTATACCGTTGACCACAAATAGTGAGTCTTTCATCTTTGTACTGAAGAAAAAAAAGGAAGGAGGAAACCAAACTTTTTGTCGAACTTGTCTTATTTGCAGGTGTCAGGTCAGTGGTCTTTAGCCCTTTTGGAACTAGCCTTGCATGTCTGAATTGCTGCCTTGAAGATTTTTTTGCTTGATCTGTAGAAATCTTTCACCAATGTCTTTGTCAATTTTTCAATACATTTCTTTAAAAATATTTTGAAGCAGCATTATTTGGCACATAAAGTTTTATTATGGATATATAATTTTCTCCTTATATCAGCAGCTTGGAGAGGTTGCACCTGACCAGCATAGCTCTTCCTTCTGTAGGTAAGCAATAAAATCAGCTTTGTGCTTTTTTATTTCTGGTATTGCAACATGATCTCACCCTTTAACAATACTTACCTTATTGGGTTAAAGTGAAAGTAGTAAACAATAAAAATTCACTATTATTTTTACCATGTTATGTTACTTAACGAAAAAAGGTTTAACATGGCTTGAATCTTTTTGTCAATATAAAAAGGCCATCTTTCCCCTTCAGGGCTTCGAATTTTATCTTGTCTTATATTAGTATTACAACCCTTCCTTTCTTCCTTCTTTCCTTTCTGAAATAGCCTGGAAAATGTTTTGAGCTTTACCAGTTTGCTTGCCTTTAATCCTTTGCTTTTGTTATTTTTGATCAGAAGAATCTTTGAGGCAGAGAGTCAATTTAATAGTTAATATTTTATTTTAATTGAATATTTTGTTACTACTAGAAAGAGTTTCTTATTGTGTTCATGTCTAATTTCAGACAATTCTAGGGGATTAATTCAATTCACACTATTGTTAAAAATCTTCTAAATCTCCAAAGCCAAGACCTCAATATTTAAATTTTGATATTTGAAGTAGGAGATGGAAATGGGAGGTGAGAAGTTGGTAAATAGTGGTTGCAGTAGAAAGCAGGTGAGGGCTGGTGTAGACTCTATAGTTATATTCTAAGTACCTGGGACTTCACTGACCAGAGTTTTGGGACTATCTACATTTGATTTAAGATCAAATGGGAGCACTTGCTACCTGAAAGCCAAATAGACCACATCCCATTATTTCTGCTATTCAGCAAGCGGAGCTTTTTCTCCTTGAAATGAGCTTACACATCAAACCAAACAGAGGTCTGAGAATTACTTGGTGAAATGTATGGACTAAGAAGTGAGTTAGCTGTGCCGGTCAAGATCCAAGTCTATAATCATGGTACAGTTGGATATGAACCTTTCATCCAAGCTGGTATTGGTGATATACCTTCCAAATTCTCTTCCCAGTTTTTAGTACTTGAAGATAACCTCTTTTTTTCGGAGTGACAGCAAATGAATTTCTAGAGCCTTATGCGAGCTCCCATTTTATTTCAGGCAGAGAGGATAATCTTTATTCTATAATATATATTAAATAGTCCTTTTCATAAAAAAAGATAGGCTGGATCAGGGTTTCTCAACCTCGGCATTCTTGACATTTTGGGCTAGATAAGTCTTCATTGTTGGGGTTGTGGCTCCAACACTTTTATGGCAAATGTTGTCATCATTTTTTCTGGCATGTCCCTCTATTTGGGAGAAAAGACAGCATGTAGAAATTATGTCAAACTGTGAAGTGTCAGAGATGGCAAGAAGCTTCACAGTGTTTTGAGCCCTTAGGAGAAGTACAGGCGTCAAAGATATAGTTAGTAACCCTTGTTTTTACCTTTAATTTTGCTGTGTGATCTTGGACAAGTGCTTAGGCTCCTGGTACTTTCACTTAGTGGTCTTTCATATGATTACTCTCTAAAATTGCTTCTAGCAATGTGAATTATTCACCTTCATGTCCTTCGTACTGCCTATGTTGTCTGGTGTATAGTAGACACTTGATAAAGTTTGTTAAGTGAGTGAATATTCTTGAATGTTTTGTGAGTCTAAGATCGCATTTTCACTAGCATTCAAAATTATAATACATGCTTATCATACTCACCACTGTGTCCCCAGAGCCTACCACAATGAGAGGTATGTTGTAGGTACTTAGCAATCATTTATTTATTAAAAGCATGAACAAATACTATAGAATTTTTAGATTACATGATCACTAACAACAAATATGAATCCCAAAGCTTTACTATATTATTTTAATTCAAACCCGATCTCAGTGAGAGATATTTGTAATAAGATACAAGTGTGTTCTTACTTGTCATTGTATTATTCCCACCCAGGTCATTGTATTATAATACACGTTTCTGAAAAGTGAGCAGTTCTGGCGTTGAATTAGAACTTGTCCAGGCAAATTCCACCTGTCATCTTCCTACAACAAGCTATGGCTGCTCAAAGACAGTTTCTTTGGTCTTAGGGGGCACCTCTGTTAGAAGGTAGACAAATTTTGACCCCCTTTAAGTCAAGAAGACACAGAAAGATATAAGGGGACCCCCCCCCGGGCTTTTGCATTAGAAGGACTTAAGTTTCAGGGCCACTCCTTCTGCTTATGTGGGGTTTGAATTTTAGGAAGTTTTTATCCAGCATGAGCCTCGGTTTTTTCAGCTTTCAACTGGGGTTCCTAATACTTGCCTCATCGACTTGTCAAGTAAATGAAGGAAAACACTCAATAGCCATCAATATCCATTCCATTTTTAACAAGCCTACTGTTTCACTTTGTGGTACATAATGGATGTGTTCCAAAAATTTGCGTGTGTGCACATAGTCAATTCTCTGTGAATTGTATTTAAGTTATTATGAAACAGACAACTTTTCCTTATAAAAGAATCCTGCTGCAACTCTTTTTGAAATGGGAGTAGGATGCCCCTAGATTGTTTTGTTTGAGATTTGGGGTTTGAGTATACATGGTTTTGCAGCATAAATTCTCAATGTTCTCCATTAGCAAATAATCATTTTAGATTTGCGTTCATTTTAAATTGGAATAATATGGCTTCTTGGTCTCCCAGTAAGTTCTGGTCCGCAGATCTTTTTGTTGTACGTATTAAAACAAGTTAGGGGGCCTGCCCGGTGGCCTAGCCGTTAAGTTCGCACACTCTGCTTTGGCGGCCCAGGTTGGCTGGTTTGGATCCCAGGTGTGGACCTATGCACCGCTTATCAAAACATGCTGTGGCAGGCGTCCCACATATAAAATAGAGGAAGATGGGCATGGATGTTAGCTCAGGGCCAATCGTCCTCAGCAAAAAAAGAGGAGGCTTGGCAGCGGATGTTAACTCAGGGCTAATCTTCCTCAAAAAACAAAACAAACAAAAAAACCCATCACAGTGATTAAGATCACTGGAAGCAGACTGCTTGGGCTCTTGCCCAGCTCTGGTCTTTATCAACTATGTGGCATTGGGAAGCTTTTAACCTTGTTGTAACTCGGTTTCCTAATGTGCAAAATGGACATAAAAATAGTTCCTACTTCATGTTGTTATTGTAGACTTACAACGTCTGTAGGTGTCTTGCACATGATAGGTGGTAAAAACATTTTATTTATTTATTTCCAAAACCTCTCCTGGAACTTATGCTTGTAAATTCTAAAGGCAGAGCTGGCAGAGGGCATGCAAAAGCCTGAGTTTATTTTTTCAACTTAGAACACTATTCACAAAGCAGTTGTTTAAAATGGGGCTCTCCATAGCGTTTTTGAGATTCTCTGGTGTCTATTTAATTCTATTGCTCTTCTTAAGGGCTTCCAAATACACTTAGCTGGCTTCACAGTTGAATTTTTCTCTCATCTGTTGTGGAATTCACTAAAGATAGTATATAGCTATAAATAAGCCTACCCATGCAATCGTAACCATGGCAACTACCAGCCTTCAAACGGGGCGTGGGGCTCACAAGGCTGGTCTCAACTTCACAACAGCCTGATATGTCCCCTTTCAAATTAGACAGCTCAGAGCTGTGCTTTGCACACAACACAACCATTCATTGCTCTCCACACAGTGTCTATCATTTACTTCAGTCTAATACAATTCATTTCTGACTTTTACACATTCTTTGAAAGCGTGGTACTAGGTTCTGTGGGGGATAAAAAAATGACTTAAGCTGAGTCCTTCCAACAACATACAGTGGGGTCTTCCCAACATTTATAGTTCTTAGGTCACTCCCTCGCTAAAAACTCTTCAATGCCTCCCTGGTGGACATAGAATCCAGCTCTTGCCTGCTTTTTAGTTCATTTCTCACTCTCCTTCCTATGGCACCTTAAACTCCAGGCTTTGTCTGAAAATTCTGTGTTCTCCAATGCTGTTCTTTCTCTGTCTCTCTCTGAAATTCTCTGTCAACTCTCTTATTTGCCTTTGAAATTTTTATTTTTTCTTCCAGTCTCAGCTTAAGTGCTTCCCCTGGTGAAATTTTCTGTTATGGTGTGGTTTTAAGATTAATTTAATTTACTTAGAAGCCAATCAGTTCTCTCTTACTCACATGAATGATTCAATGGAAGTAAGCACTTACTGGGTACTAACCAATGAAAAACAAAAGCAAAATGACAACAAAAAGTCTAAAACTTCATTTATCAAAAGGGATGGACATGGCAAATGTTACTTAGCCTCGTGAAGGTTCATGGTTTGATACTCTTCTTTGAATGAATGTGACTGGTGAGAGTTGTGAATGCAGACATTTGGTGAAGGGTTTTGGGTAGGCCTTGGTGTGATAGACACTCAAGAAAAAAAAAAGGAATTTCTAGAATTTGACCAATTATAAACGAGAGATAAATAAAAGAGAAAAGCAGAATAACTGTAAGGTCCAGGTGGCTGTGAGAATAATGATGCCATCAGTTGATACAGGAAGCAGAGGAGGAATATATTTGGGAGTGGAGTTATGCTTGATTTTTGACCCATTGCATTTGATGTGTCATTAATACATACATGTCTAGCAAAGGGTTGGAAATTTCTGCTTAGATCTCAGAAGCAAGTCAGAACTAGAGATGTAGATTAGAAAATCATTAAAATATAGATGGAAGTTTAAGGTAATGGCATGAATGAAATTGCTGAAGGAGAGTCTAGATTGAGAGGAGACCCCTACACTCAAGGAGACATCAGAGAAGATTCAGAAGGGGTCACTAGGAGAGGGACAATCGAAGGGGCAAGGGCCCAGGCCAGGTGCAGAGACTGGCCTTGAGTAGGAGGAAGCATTCTCCCTCGGAGCCAGCTGGGAAGGAGCGGAATTGCACAGGGGGCAGTCCAGACCCTGTTCTCTCTCCTCTCTCACCAGAGTGGGAGTCAAGTCATCTGTGGAGAGTGAAGGGTGTGGGGGTACGTTTGCCACCCTTAATAAGAATAGAATTGAAAGTCCTGCTGTGGGAAATATTTAGGGAAGGGGAAAATAACTAGGACTGGGTTAAAGTAGCTGAGATTGTGTAATTTATCGCTGAGTGAAGTCCATCAATTTATGAGATTTCTTTACCTGGGATTTAATGGCTTGGAAAGAAATGGGAATGAAAATGAGTAAGAACGAGATGACCTTCTCTCCTACTACTTTACCTCTCGCTTGCTCCTTTCTAGCCACCTTGGCCTCCTTCCTTCTCCTTGAACAGGTCTGGTATGCCAGCTGTTCCCTCTGCAGTAACGTTCTTCCTGCAGGTAAGCTAGCCACTTGGCTTTCTTCCTGCCTGCCTTTCCTCATATCTGGCCTTCTCAGTAATGTCTACACTGACCATCCTGTTTAAAACTATAACTTCGACCCTCTGCATTTCTGATGTCCCATCCCCTTTATCCCTTCTTTTGGCAATAGCACATACCTCCTAATATATTAATAATTTACTCATTTATCATATTTACTGTTTATCTCCCTTCACTGGTATTGAGCTCCATGAGGACAGGGATCTTTATTCTCTTATGATGTAACCTAAAAGATCAGAACAGTGCCTGGCACATAGTAGTAGCTCAATAAATATTTGTTGAATAAAAGTAAGGTGACTTAAGACATGTGTCAGTGGAGACACATATTTGTCATTAGTTTTTACCGAACCAGAAACAGAAAACCAGTATGAAAACTACACTTTTCATGGTTACTTTTGGATATAATTTGAAACAAATTTCCTAGGTGATAAAATTAAATTATCTCCCTCCCTCCTCAGACACCCACTTCTCTGTCTCCCTCCATATACGGCTGTAGTTATAACCTACTCTGTTAGATCACTCACTCACTTCTAAGAACAAAATCCTCTCAGTATAATTCTATCTCTTGCATTCTTGCAATCTTGCCATCTTGCATTCTAAGTTTCTTTCTCATCTATTTTTTTAATTAAGAGAGCTGGGTTAGTTCCAGATGTCTACAAGTCTTTGAAAGTTGGAAGAAGTATCTTTTTTTGGGGTGGGGAGTAGGACCGTGATTGTGGCATCACTACGAGCTACCCATTCTACCTCTAGCTGAAATGGCCCCTGTTTCTACTACACTTCTCTATCGAGTGCTGATGCTTACCCAAGAGAAATTTTCTCAGTTTTGCCCAAAGAATTTTAGATAACCGAGTAACTCAATTAGATTGCAGGAATCAATGAATTACTTTTATGTTTCAGAGAGCTATTTTACACATTGGCCTAAAAAGTATCCTTAGGAGTGTTAGGTACTATCCTTTGCTTTTCCCTATGTTTGAGGATCTGATGAAAGTGATAAAAACAACTTTAGATCAAAGCAGGTCTCTTACAACTTAAAAAAGCAGTGACCTTCAATCTGATTGAGAGATAAGACCTCTGCTCTCACAGCACAGCAGGCTTTCCTGCCCCCTCCCAGCAGCAGAGGACTCTGCTTCTTCCTCATGCAGGGTCTGGAGCAAGGGAGACTCGCTCTCATTCTCCTCTCCACCCTCACACTTAGGCAGGCCCTGCACGTCTTTACCAGGGAGGCAATCTCTTTCAGCTCTCCTCTCCTACCCCTAATCTTTTCCATAAACATTCAGTGGAGATCAGTGGAAAAGAGTTTGTGGGTGGGTACAGACTCCTGTTATGTCTGGGGCTTCTAGACATTCTACACTGTCTCACCAACCCAAACTTGTCCCTTAAAATTTTATTAAAATCTCAGATGTTTTCTTCTTGCCCACTTCTGTGGTGGCCACCTCCTATCTCCAGTGCTCTGCCAAAGACAAAACAGTTGTGCGACCCATTTCTCCTCAGAGGGCATTGCCATCTCTTTGGATTTTGAGTTCAGTACCTCTCTGAGGGGTTTGTACATTCTGATTTATAGGCTAGCTGGCTTGTTCTCCTTGTTAGGGTGGGAGCTGCTTTCTCTGCTTACTTTCTACATCCTAGGGGGATGAGACTTTTAACATCTGGAGGGATTATTTGGTTCTTTCCCCAATCTCTTTGGTTATTTCTAAACCTCTTGGCTTCATGCTCACATTTAAAGCCTTTCTTTTATTTCTTTAAATGTATCAGACATAGTTATATTCTGTGTCTAGTAACACCATTATCTGGAAGTTTTGCAGATCTGATTCTGCTCCTTATTACTTTTGATGTCTCTCAGTGACTGTTCTTCATGTTCTTGTGTGTTTTGGGATTTTTGATTATGAACTCAGGTCTTTTTGAACTTTGTGGGAATTCTTTGAAGCCTGGATTGAAGTTGAATTCCTTTAGAGAGGACTTGTGTTTACTTTTGCATGGAGCATAGACAAGTATTTTATATTAAATTATCTGCCTGAGGTTTTTCAGACCTCACTGATAGAATGAGTGATAGTTTGTAGTTATGAAATCTTGAGGAGGGTATCATTTTTTCCTTTACCAGCACAAAGGCCAAGACAATCTGATTTCTGAATCATGCCCATTTTGGAAGGTGGATTGACTTTTCATTCACTAATGTACTTATGATACAGCTCCTAGAGGTCCCAGCTTTTTTGGGGGGTGGAGTGAGGAAGGAATCTGCCTTTCTTAGGCAGATCTGTGACTTTTTCTGTTTCGTCCATGACCTGGGAAGCCATCAACATAGAAGATTAACATCTCCACAGAAACTTAAGAAAAAGTCAGATTTTTTGCTTATTTTCTTTTTACTTTTTCATTTCATGTCTGTGGATTCCTTACTTTGTACCTGCTCTGCAATGAATTAACTAAAAAAATAATGTGTCAGCATTTAATTATGAGGGCCATTTGGGGTATCCAGTATATCACACAGCTATGGATAGAATTCTCCTTTTAAAATATCTTTACTGCCATGTTAATGAGGTCTCAGAAGAGAGAAGAAAGAATTTGTGTTTTTAGGTCATGTTGTTAAACGTCAGAAACTAAAGACTTTTTGAAGAGTTATTCAAATGGCTACTTAAAGATTTATTTAAGACCAGATAGTGTTATTTAGACTGAATCCCAAACTTCATGTTCTTAGAGTGTCTTTCCCCATAGGCTGATATTTTATTACCGAGTATATAAGTATATGGCAAATTAGCATATTCCCAGGATTTTATCATCCAGGATGACCATTTTCAGGAAGCATAGGATAATAAAAGAAGAAAAATAGTCTTGATGTGACCATGTCCCTAAATTCCAATCTCATTGTTTACATGAATTTAGGATGGTTTATTCTTAAGGTAAAAGGATAAACTTTGAATAAACTTTAAAATATCAAAGCTTTGATATTCTTTCTCCCTTCCTTTTGAACAACTCATGATTTCTCCAGACCTCTCATTTGACACTTGGGTTCTACCAGAAAATTAAGCCCTATGGAAAATTATTTGAATGGCTATTTTCTCAATTTTCCCAAGGATGGTAAATGTAATTACCATCTTAGCTGCATAGGAAAGAAGCTAATTCATTATATACAATGAGTACCTTAGACTGGCATTGTGGCTTAACTCTATCTTGGAATCTCACACGAGAAAGGCTGCTGAACATTTCTCTTCCCCATGTCATTCCTAAGGGGACCCTTCAGCTGACTCCAGTTCCACAGGGAACAAGAAGCCTGGCTTTTTAGACAGATTGCAGGAACAGAAAAAAAGGAGAAGAGAAGGCCTTTCACTGTAATTCACTGTAGTATTCCAATACCTTCCACGCCCCATCTCTAAATGGTAGGGTGATTGGAAATATACAACAGTTCAGTAAAGAACATGATTTTCTCAATCAGGCATGGTTTTAGAAATGTCCTTTATTTCCATGGCTCAGGGAAAGTTTTTTTGATTGAAGAAAAAGAATTGAGTCTAATTAAAAAATGTGAGCTTTCACTTCTACTGTCACCTTTTCCTGTCTTTACTCTGTATAGAATGAAATCCTCCGGACACCAACAAAGGCTAGTGAATCACTTCAGTTCTATTAATACCTAAATGATCGTTAAATTTATTTTAAATCTCTCAAGTTCATGTACTTTGGGATAACAGCTGTGGTGTAGAAGTACCATAGAGAATTAACTTTGAATTAAATTATAAGTACCTAACAGTGTGATCTACATTCCAGTAGAATGCCTCAGAACAAACCACTGGCCGCTGTGAATTCTTCAGATTATTTTAATTAATCCTCAGACATTTACTAATCTTCATTCTATCTGTTCGCCCAGAGAACCATTATTCTAAAATAGATCAGATTCTCTTTCACTCACATACTTAAAAACATTTAAAAGCTCTCTATTGCATGATTAATAAAATAAGAGATTCTTATTAGGGAATTCAGGGCCCTTCAAAATCTACCTTGTGGTCTAGACACACTGCACATCTCTTGTATTAACATCCCCTACTTTTCCTCATGCTCCTCCTTCTACCTGAAATATCCTTTTCTGCTTTCCCATATGCTAAACTCTTATTAATCCTCAACAGTCCACCCAACATCACCTTTACTCCTTCTTAAGAGAAGAAAAATGGCGTGTCTCAAACTTGTTTGTATACCGAATCACCTAGGTAACTAAAAGCAAACAAACAAAACCCAAAACCCAATATCTGGGCCCTATACCCAGAGATTCTGATGTGTTTGGTCTGGAGTGCAGCATGGGTATCACTAGTTTTTTAAAGGTCCCCAGGTGAATATAACATACAGTCAAGTACAACCCCTGGGAATGTGATTAACTGCCCAGTATCAGACTGTGGGGGGAATCTTGATTTTTCCCACTATGTTACTTTGTTGCTTAATTTCTTTGTCTCAGTTTTCTCATCTGTAAAGTTGAGAAAATAATCATATTTAATTCTTGCGATTGTTGGGAACATTAGCTTTGATAATGCAAGTGAAAAGGATAGCCTAAAACCTGCCATGATAAGTATTAGTCAGTATCAATAGGTAAATAAATTGTTCCTTCTGGGTTCTGACATTTACTATTTTTTTAAATTAAAAATTAACTCAGTTATAGTCTTTATCATGCTGTGGTATGGTTCTAAAAGGTATTTGTCTGTTTCTTCATCCATAGATCATATCATACTTGGGAGCAGCCTGGTGCTAGCAATCCCTTCCCCAGCTTCCTTTTCCATCAGAGTTTTCTCCTCTTGACTTCATCTCTTGGACAAAACATAGTTGAAGACCTCATTCTCTCTTTGCAGGAAAACTGCAGAAACCTCTCAACTGATCTCCCTTCACCCAGGCTGTTCCCTGTCAACTGTCTCAAACAACAGTTTCTCACTGTTTTCTCTGTGCTGCTGGGGACATTGTAAAAACTGTCATTATGGAACTTATAATTCTTTATTTAAGTTCAACTCTGTTTTAGACGAAGAGGTTTTTGAAGGCAAGGTCTACATCTTTCTTCATTTGCACATCTGGCTTCTTAACAGTGTCCAGGAACATTGTTGGTGCATAGTTGTTTGTAGGAAGGGGGAAAAAAAGGAAGAAAATTTGAAGAGAAGTAGATGGTATTTCTGAGTCTACTTTAAAAGTATGATTGAAAGTGGCCTCCAAGAATGTCTCTGTTTCAAGAATTTAGCAAGAACAGAAGGCAGATGTGAATATGAAGAAAAT
Organism: Equus caballus; assembly: GCF_041296265.1. Taxonomy (NCBI): domain Eukaryota; kingdom Metazoa; phylum Chordata; class Mammalia; order Perissodactyla; family Equidae; genus Equus; species Equus caballus. The sequence goes on from NC_091708.1 coordinate 15,487,347, forward strand.
ATCAGACATGCCAAATTCATAAATCGTGGTGCAGCTGGCCTAAACTGAGCAGGAGGAGTTCTTAAAGATTCAATATCAATACTTTAATAATTTCTTAAGCTCTTCAATACAATTTTCTAATTCTCTCCCCATCCCTTCTCCTTCTCTACCCCTTCCGTGTTTGTTATTAGCCTAAGCAACCATGATGTCGTGTCATACTATTGGAACACCATAATTGGGTTAATTTCTTACACGCAGACTATTGGATCACAATGTTCCTTGGAAAAGAGAAAGTTGAGAAAGTAGATAGAGATGTTAAATTCTCTTTGCAAGAGTGCTGATGAAGAATGCTTCAGGGGATACAATAATGCTGAAAAGAGATATGACTACATAAAGATGCTAAAAAGAAATCTGAATTTAATCTGTGTATTCTTTATGATTAAAGGGAAAATTAAAACCAGCTTAATAGCCATGCTGTTCAAGTGTTTTGTGGCATTTTAACAGCATATTTCAAATTTTAGTACCAAACTCATTATACAATATTTCAAATATCTACATTTTGCCATAACCACAAGACCATTAAAGTGTACATCGTCCTTCTTCTGTGGGAATTATATACCACTTCTTATTTATTAGCCTTGGGGCATGTTTCAAAGTACTTAGTATTGCTATTTATGATCCAAAGTAGACAAAATAAAAACGAACTACAGTCTCTGTTACTTGTAAAATTTAGACAATGTTATAGATATTTTATATTGCTATTTCTTCTTTTGTTTTATTTTAAAAGAAACAAGATATATCTTGTTTCTGTTTACAGAAGTGGTGCAGGCTAATTATCTAACATGTTAAAAGCCAATAAGAGCGAAACAAAGTAAATAAAAATATCTCCACAATCTCATGACCCAGTGATGATGACTGACATTTTATTTCAGCCTTTTTTTCTATGGGAAAGTATATTAATTTAAAGGGAATATCCTACAGATATTGTTACATACCTGCAATTTCAAATATTATATATAGTTCTACAGCTTAATTTTTATGGTCATTGGTTGCTTCAGTGGAGATTGGGGAACAGAGATAAGATGTTTATTATCCCAGTGCCATCTTATCCAGAAATCTTCCACAACAATTTTTGAACAAATGAGTTGAGAATGAGAAGGAACCAGAATCCAGTTGCCTCGTGAAAGCTAGGAATGTAGGTGAGGGGGTCAAGTTTGCTAATCTAATGCCAGAAACAGCAGATCAGAAGCAGGAAGGAAGGGAGACACCCAGGTGAAGCCCATTGGCTGGAACAGGCAGGGCCAGAGAAGCAGATCCCAGACAGATAAGGGGGTCTGAGGGATCTTACGTGTTTTCTTTTATCCTATCCTATTTGACAGTAACTGCAAAAGAGAGCATAAAAGACAAACTGTCACTTTCCTCTTTCATGGTACAAATGTACAGTGTATGTTTTATACTTTTGAACAAATTTCACGATGTAAACACTCTAATCACTTGCTCCTCATCTCTACAATGGCTTTATTTCTGAAGGCAAAGTTTCATTATTCTGACCCCCAAGGAAAGAGGGGATTTGGCATGGAAGGGTCAAACTATGGGTCAGGATCAGGTGGAGGTGTGTGCACCCCTGGGATAACTGATACCCTATGCTCTTGCAACTCTCAGGCAAAACTGTTACCTAGTTCTTCCTTTGTATTAATATCTCATCTAATAACCTAAAAATCCCATGATAGAGCTACTATAAGCCCCATTTACATCCAAGGAAAAAGAGTTTCAGAGAAGTTAAATCATTTATTCAAGTTTATACGTATAATGTAGGAGCCCAGATTTAAATTCAGGTCTATTGACCATGAAGGAAAGTGGTTGATTTAAAAAAATCTTTGAAATCATTGAGATGAATTCTGGAACATTAAAATCGTGGGAACTCTGTAGACTTTAAGGATATGAACAAAATTCTATAATGGGAAGAACAACTTCCCCTCATATCTGTGGAATTCTTTCCTCAAGATTCAGTATCATCTAAGAAGGTTCATCTGTTCAAGATGGATTTTCAGAAATTTGCCATAGGAAAATTATGGGTGTTTGAATACATTTTCAACTTCTAAAGCTTTGTGTTCTCAGGAAAAAAATAAAAAAGCTTTGTCGTCTCACCAAATGTCTCTGTGAGGCAGTGGATAGACCAGAAAAAATGTGAAGACAATGGATTGAGGTCCAAATTTTTGCGCATCATTAATTATCTGTAGACACCAGGCACATTACTGTTTCTGAGTCTGTTTGACTCAGAAACATCTGTATAAGAGGATAATAATTCCTTTCTCATAAACTTGCTATGCTGAGTAAATGAGATTATGGATTATGAAAAGCTATCTAGAAATTTTGGCTGTTTTTAGACAACTATTACTATACAGTGAAAAAATCATTCTTCCAAACAATGCCAGATGTTATTCTTGGTTGTGTTTCAAAGCCCACTAAATGTGGTTGCATCCTCAGGGTGATTGCTTTGTAAGCCAGGTGTGAAAAGGAGGCCAGAAAGTTTCAACAGTCGTATCAGCCAACCCACATAATTCTAGACCAACTCCAGATACCATGTGGACCTCGTATCCATCTCTTTGAGTAAATCATAATTTCATTCCAAACAAAATAGACAAGAGCATCTACCATTGCTTCTTCATTGACAATTTGTCTGCTATCTGTATAATTATAGCATCTCAGTTGATTGTCTCTACATCTAAACTTGGAATAGCCCAAAATGAATTTCTTTAATCTTGACCAAATATTGAAACAATCAGTAGAAAATGCAGATGCACTTTTACCTAAATACTCAATTAACCTTGTACTATATCTGGCTGAGCTTCACCTTCCTAAAAAAATTCTTGACCCACAGAATAAAATCTAAGCTCTTCAAAGCTGTACATAAAGGCCTTCACAAATTAATCTCTGCTGTTCCTGCCCCGTATTTCTTCCATTTCCCACCATACTTTCTACCTTCTAGTCACAATGGCTTCTCAGAGTCCCTAACTGCTTCCTTCTTTCTCTTTCTTGGTTGTCACCTCACCCATACCAGGTCATCCCTTTACTTTCAGACTTGGAAGTGTCGGATTTGGGTTTTTGATCAGCTGTCAAGGGGCCAGCTGACCTACCAAGGGGAGAACCTTTACTGAAGGGAAAACTGACGGGTCAATTTTTTCCTTTCTCTTGTTTTTCAACTCCTCCCAGGTGTGGCTCATCTGGAGAGGTACTGAGGGAACATGCTTGCTGAGCCACATGCTCTATGTCTTTGTGAAGCTATAGCTATTGTAATGTATCGTGTCACCTTGTATCACATCTTCCCTTGTCTCCTTTCTCTTTTTGTCACTTTTATGGTCTTGGGCTTGTACCTCTCATGCGAAGTACTAGCTCCTTCTTATTTCAGGTACTGCTTTCTAACAGACCTAGGCTAAAACATTATCATTCCTCAATCCACCACATTCTTCCACACTTCCATGTTTTGTGCATATTCTGGTTGGAATGTTCCTCCACTCTGTATTATTCTTGAAGATCCAGTTCAATTGCTGACATATCTGTGCTCCCAGGGCACCTGGTACCTCTACTAATACTAAAGCACATGTCATGCTAATCTCCCTTAACAGACTGTAATGCCCTCAAGGACAGGAAGGTTGTCTTATTTATTTCTGTATTTTTGGCACTTAGAATGGTGCCTGTCACCTATATGGTGCTACATAAAATTGTATGAGGAATAAATTGGACCAGTTCACTTCTGTGCTTTTTTTGGTTTCTCTTGAGCATAGTGGCCCAATGCTAAGGGATTTTAGAATTATGCATCATTGAAATGTGTTATTTTTTTTTCTTTATTTATAACATAAAGAGGCTGGGAGACTCTTTGACCAGGAACAAAGAAAAAAACATAATCTAAATGCTTGTAATGTGGGAAACTTCTGATGTGATCTCCTACTGATGTCTGTGTGACACGTGTTTCCACAACTTCTATTTTAATCTAGTTTCTTTTGGACAAATTGGTAAAAGTGATCAACACATCTCTAGATGATGTTACCCTAAAATCCTTCATGATGTCTGAAGTCTTCTGGAATGCCTGACTAATTAGGATTCCACAGCTAATCTAAGGACAAAACGTGGCATTGTAGAACAATGGTCACTTCAAATGGGTTTATGTGATGGATCTGGAGGATAGGAATTTAGGAAGATTTTAGTGGGATTGGGGAAGTATTTTGTATTACTTAGATAAGCATGAGGGGTCTGGAATTATAGATGCTCTAGGACTGGATAAAGCCTACCATCTTGAATTTCCTTATCTAGTACACAATGTTCTCCTATGATACCTCCTACTTCTCCACCTTTCCCTGTGTTGATATGTAGAATCTATGAAATCTGAGTATTTTCCTGATGACCCAAAGATGCTGGACAAGAGAGAGGGACCCACAACCAGCATGCTCTAGTAAATGTCTTTATGACCAGATGCTAAAGACAATGAAATGCCATTAAATGAGAGAAATATAGATGCACACCTCTTAAGACAAAGGATAAGGGATGCATCCTCTCTCTCTCTAACATATTCCCTCTGTAGTTCCTCCTCTTTCCCTTGCTGCCCCCTTCTGCCTGACCTTCATGTTGTCTTGGGGTTTGATTGCAAAGTCAATGTGAAAGTCTTTTTCTTTGAGTTGAGCTAGTACAGGGGGTTTCCTTAACTTCCCTAGTGTAAGGTGCATCAGGTGTCAAAACTACCTCCTAAGATTTTCTAGGCAAATAGTGTTGACCATTTATAGTTTCGTGTAAGATCCTCTGACCCCCAAAGGGGTATGGCCACAGAGAGAAGTGGATTGTAGCAGCTGTTGGGGCAGGGGTGGAGGATGACCTCATCGTTCAGAACAAGGAGGGAGTCAGGTGCTAACATTTATTGGATGCCTAAGCACTGTTCTAGGTGTTTTATACATGTAATTTTTCCAGTAACAATATTGTGAAGTAGGTAGAATATCTTCATTTTACATATGAAGAAACTGAGAACCCAGAAGGTTTTGGTAACTTGTCCAGTGCTACACAACCATGAAGGGACTGAACAATAAAGGTTGCCATTTGTACAACTGCTGGCATCACCCCTTTCAGATGCAGCATAGTGAGGGCTCTCCAGGAAGAAGACAACTTTGCCCTATAGATAACTTCTCACCCTTGTCTCCATCTGTTTCCATTTTTATTGAAATACTTATTGTATATTAAACTATTTCAGGCACAAGACCACTTCCTGAAAAGGGAGCCATTTCTCACATAACTCTTATGGGTAGCTAAGACAATGAAAATCTAACAGTGGTAGTTGAGGCTGGCAGTTCAACAGTTAATGCCTGGTGGCATAAAGCATCCCATGGAGATGAACAACTGAGTGAGAATTTCAGCATATTGGACTTTGGCAGGCATAGAGTGCAGCAAATGAGGCTTGTGACATATGAAGGCATCCCATTTGATTTGACATCAGTTGAAAAGCCTAAAGAATGTTCTAAACCTTCCCAGTCTCTTCTCCTGCAGAGATAATACCACATCATTTCTGAGAAGAGCAAAAAGTTTATTTTGTGCAATTTTAAAATTTAGGAACTGAGATACAAGTTCTTATAATCTGAACGGTTCAACAGAATGTTCGGATAAAAGGTTGTGAAAGCTTTCCCCCCCTCTTGTCTGTTTTAGTTATTACTGTTGAGAAGCCACTTTAAGAGAAAGATCTTTCTTTTCTCTATCAGGATAAAGACTTAAGCCCCAAGAATCCACCAAAATAAATTATTTTACATAACAATTTATTCAGAAAAGAATCACGTGAAAATTTCTTAATCTTCCACAAAGCTCTCCTGTCCCCATAAAAAAGGAAGTATTCAAATGTGCTAACAAGGAGTCGGAGCCCAACAAATTTTGATTGTTGAGAGAAAAATATAAAAGCAAAGGTTTGATCTAGATGGTTCCGTTTCAGAGCTGCTTCTGTAATGGCACTGTTTTCCATGTTTACTCTCATGTATTCACACAAAGCCTTTCCTCCTCATTTACTGTCTGGCTGCTATGTCTTGCTTTCTTTTTAAATTTAACATGGCTGAAGTGGACTGCATCCACCTTCTTTGAAGGCCTACTTTAACTCATGGTCCCCCACCAACTTTGAAAGGAATGGTAAGATCCCCACCCACTGCAATTCGAGGAGCCATCTTGAAGTCCCTTCTCTGTTGGATTGTCTCTCTGAGGAGTCACCCTTCTCAACAGCCGCCATCCTCTCACGTGGTTTTGCCTTCTCATTCTCCAAGCCATCATGCTCTTTTGGGCCATTCTTCCTTCACACATCAATCATGGCTGTGGTCTCTTAATTGACTTCCACTCATCTGTTTCAACCTTCATTGCTTCTCATGGTTTGTAGTAGAAGATCCCAAACTCTATAATTTTCATTACCCAACCCCACTACCTATGGAACTTCATGATCTCCCATTTCTGGCCAGGCAGTTATTCCAGGCACTATTTTAAGCACTTTTCATATGCCATCTAATTCAGTTAGATACAGTTGCCTCACAACTGTATAGCGAACAAGAGCACTGACTTGTTGCATTGGGCATTGAACTTGGGCAGATATAATCCATTATATGAACTTGGGGAGGTAATGTAACTGCTCCAGATGTTTGTTTCCTCATCTGTAAAATGAGGATAATATTAGCATCTACTTCACTAAATTATTGTAAGGGATTAATGCAGGCACATGTTAACAGTGCCTAACCCATAAGGCATGCTCAGTAGATGTTGGCTGTTACTGTCATATCATATGGAAGGAGACACTGAGGCAAAGACAGGTTAAGCAAATGTCAAGGTGCTGTAACCCATTAAAGAAGTTGGAGGTTGAACCAAATCTGACTTCAGAATGCACCTAAACATGCTTTGTGGCTTCTCTTCACACCATTTACACCCGCAATCCCTCCTCAATCTGCTTCCTTTAAGGAATAGCTTAGAACTCCGGGACTATTAGCAGCTGCCCTCCCTCTGCTCTGAGATGCGATGGAAGCCATGGAGAGTGAGTAGGCGGCCCTAGTTGTGCTTCAAGCCGCTTCATCATCTTGACTCCTGGCCACGAGGCTGTGATCGCCACCTGCTGACCCTCCTGTACTCTGAACACTTTGAGTGAAAATGCCTTGTTTGGGCAGAAAGTGTAAATCTCTCAGGAGTAGGATGTCTAAGTGTGGCCTTCACTGAAGGAAGCAGATCAATGCATTTTCTTCATGTCACAAAAAAGGCTTCTAAAGAGGTGCAGCCTGTGCTTTAGGACATCAGAGTTGGCTGAGACCCAGTGTCCACCTCGGGATCACCCTCCCGTGAAGAGTCTATTTTCAGTGCATGGGTCGTGTTCATGCTTGAAGATCTCTATCATACCCCTGACTAGTCAATTCCCAAACAGGAAAAAACTCTGGGACTCATAATTATTAAAATAGCACCAGGTTAAGTGGCTTAGGCAGAGAAATGCCCCTAGAATGCTAGAGGAAAGAAAAGAAAGGATGAAGCTACAGTCAGGCGCTGCATAATGACATTTCGGTCAATGATGGACAGCCTATAGGATGGTGGTCTCATAAGATTAGCATCATATTGCCTAGGTGTGTAGTAGACTATGCCATCCAGGTTTGTGTAAGTGCACTCTAGGATGTTCGCACAGTAACGACTTCTCCTAATGAGATGTCTCTCAGAATTCATCCCCCTTGTTAAGTGACACATGACTGTAATATTTTATTGTATGAGAATCTCTTCTGTGCCAGGAACTATTCCATGTATTGTCATGTACTCATTAATTCGGTCCATGAAAATTTAATGAGCACTGCTATGCCAGGAAGTCATGTGACAGGTCCTGGGGCGCTGGGATTGATACAGCAGATGTGCCCCTTGCCCTCACGGAGCTTAGAATCTGGCAGAGGGAAAGATGTTGTGCAAACATTTATATATTCTTTTCCTCAATTCCTATGAAGCATGACTATATTTTTATTTACAAATGTGGAAACCGAGGCCCAGAGAAGTGAGCTATCTTGCTTAATATGGCATGTCCATTAAATTAAGAACCAGAGTTTCATACCCAGTTCTTTCTAGACATTAATTTTGATATCTTTCAATTTGTCACAGAATCTGCCATTAACTTTATGGTTAGCTTTGTAGATAATGTTAGGTTAAACAATAAATTTCAGAGGCAAGCTTGTGAGATTTTGACTTATATTGGATTGTTCCTCCAGAAATGAGCCAAATGCTTTCATTCCGCCTACTAAAAATTCTCAACATCAGAGTTTTGAGTATTGACTCTCTTGCTCAAGCACCAGGTATATTAGGCATAATTATTTCTGAATAATTCAATAACAAAGTTTTTCTACCCAAGCCTTTAAAACTATATATTGATTTAAAATAAAATTAGTTCCAGGTTAAAAAGCACCTCAAATGCTAGTATTTAATTCTCCTCCTGTCAGCTCCAGCAAATAGATTCCCACTGAAATGCCCAAAAAGACATAAAAATAAAGAACGTTGTAAGCTCCCTGGAAAATAGAGAAGGATGTGTGTTAGTCAGAATAGGCTTTAGAAAGCTTCTCTCAAGCTTGTCTGTATGTCTGTCACAACCGAGCTTTAATTCTCACTCCTTTCCTCCTTCAGGTCTTTGCTGGAATGTTACCTTTCCAGTGATCTTATATTCAAAATTTCCTAGCCCTCTTTCTCTGATGCTACATTTTTTCTTCCCTGTTTTATTTTTCCCCACAGCTTTAAAAAAAGTCACCTGCCATACTATAAATTTAGCTTTATTTGTTTATTGTCTATCTTTCTATTTTGCACCGTTAGAACATAACCTTCATGGAGAAAAAGGTATTTTTCTTTCATTTTCCATTGTTATGTCCGTATTGCCTAAAACAAATCCTAGCACCTAGTAGGCACTCAATCAATCTTTCTTAAATGAATGAATTCCTGTTTTACTGATGAAGACACAGGTTAGAGAGTGCTGTACTCTCGCTCTGCCTCATTTCATGTTCATCATTGTGTTTCTGAGATCTCTCCATGTTGATATACGTAGATCTAATTAATTCCTCTTAGAGGAAAATATAACATCACTTGAATATGTCAATTTTATTTTTCTATTCCCCCGTAGATGGGCATTTAGGCTCTAGCCAACAGGAATGTAACAGCTTGGTGCTGAGTGTTGAGTCAGGCATTTCCAGTTGGCCCAGAAATGCAGAAATCAGCAAAGGCCTAAAGCTGAGGACAAAAGGGACTAAGTCTTCCACATTCTATGTAGGCAGAACCATCAGCCACAGGTGCCACCTGCCTCTCTGCAGGGCTGGCCTCTCCCAGCTGGATATAAGAGGCGTGGGGGGACGAGGAGGTAGGCTTTGCGGAGTGCTGTTTTCACAAAGACAAGCTCTCTCGTCACCTACCCTTTTTCGTGGGGGGTGGGTAGGTGTCCTTCTCCTGAATCCAAGAGAAGGAGTCCACAAGGAAGTCATTTCTAAAGGTCCAGCGTGCCCAAACTGTCCACTCTACGCTCCATTCTGAGCTCAGGAACGTCTCTCTGAAAGTTGCCGACGCCCTGGGATGTTGGAGAAAAGGGCAGGAGAGAGAGGCCAGGTCCAACAGAAGGAGAATCAGGAGAGCTATCTGAATCTCCTCTACTCGGCATGGGAAAATTATACTTTTTTCTGTCTTTTAGTTGAAGGGGACATTCCTTTGGCAGCCTTTTTAAAAGATCTGAGTTGAAATTGGGTACATTCTGTGTTGATCTTTCATCTTTCATCATTAACTTGAAAGTTTTCTTTCTTCTTACTTTAAACACATACTCTTTTTTTTTTTTTTTTAATTTTGCTGAGGAAGATTGGCCCTGAGCTAACATCCATGCCCATCTTCCTGTACTTTATATGTGGGACACCTGCCACAACATGGCTTGATAAGTGGTGTGTAGGTCTGCGCCAGGATCCGAACCAGTGAACCCCGGGCCACCACCGAAGCTGAGCAGGTGGATTTAATCGCTACTTTACTGCTATGCTATGGACTGGCCCCAGTTAACCACAGACTCTTAAAGGCCCAAGGAAATGACTTCATGTGTGGTTGTGTAACTCTTACCAGGAGGACACAATGCCTTTAAAACGTAAAATGATGACAATCATGCTGTATTCAGGAGCACCAATGGGACAAATAATTTTTGATCATTTACAACAAAACAGTTCTACTTAAGGACCTGAATAAGTTAGACACCTAAATAGAGTAATTTTTAGATATATTAAGAAGAATGTCCAAGCTGCCTTTAAAATGTCCTGAGTAGGATTTATTTTTATAATTAAAAGAATCACACTTTAATATATATTTGATGTAATTAAAAGCATCAGATCATAATGCAATATCAAGACATCATTTATATATGATTTAGTTAATAAGGCACTTCCCGTTAGACCCTATTACTTGCTTTGCAACTATTGATGGCATCATTTCTGATTTGACCATATCTTCTACTCAGTGTCTCCTCATCTAGAACGTCTTATGATCATTATGTTTTATTCCAGTGCTGGGACAATTAATGTTTGTTGAAAGACTGACAGGGTTTTTATTCAAGTTACACTGAACTGAAATCATGCATTTAAAGGTTCTGAGTCTTCACCTGGTGATTTCTCCTCACTCTTTTCCAAATCTGCTCCTTGTATATCGTGTTGGAATTGGCTTTCATTGCCAAAGTTTTGATTAAGTAAATGCCATAGCTAGAAATTAAATTAGAAGCACTTATCAAATTGCAGCCAAGTGATATCGATCTCTGAATGTAACCTATATATTCAGCGCAGCAGACAGGGCGTGGGCTTGCTATCTATGAAATGAGCTGTAGTAATAAATTGGGTATGCTACATTCCTCAGCATGCTTTTAGCATCCATTATCCAATTAGTAAAAAGCAGGAGGGGGGATGGGCGGAGCAAGAGGATATGAGTGCTGCAGATTTTTAAATGTATATATTAATAGTGAGAGGAGGGAATTGTGCTGTTCATGTCTTTATTGTTCCGGCTTAGGAATTCTTTCTTACAGGCGCTTCTCTATTGCCTGTCTTCAGAATGTTGGGCGTCTCTAACTTACTGCATGCGCCTCTAGTTGGTTCTTCTCTGGAGAAATGCTACTGCAGACAGAATTTCCTCCACATTATGGCTCCTTTTGAGTTTTTGTCCAATCACAAGGCATTAGAGGAGCTGCAGCCAAAATTCCCCCACAAGTCCCTTGCCCATCGCCTTCAATTAGGGAGAACACGTGTCCCACCAGACAGCTGTAACTGCTGAGGGGGCACCTGCAGCCGCCAGGTTAGTGCCAAGACTCTGCAAATGAATGTCCGGATTGCTGCCTGAGGGCACTGAGGTTTAGAATTTCCCGTGTGAGGGGCAATTACCTCCAACTCAGAAGGTGAAAAAGAACTTCTGTTGAGGATTTCTCCCTTATGGGAAGGGACTGCCAGCACACAGTGAAGCCCTGAATTAATTGGATGTCAGCTCTGACTATGCTGTCAGGAGGACTGTGATAACTGGGTCATTCTTATTTTAACCCCAGCTGAGAAAATTGGGGGATTAAAATAATTGCCTAGATATTTCTAGGGCAACCTAGAGTAGCAACTCTGATCTCTTGGCTAAATCTTGTCTTATTCTCACTTCCTTCTCTTTCTCTACTCCCAGCCCTCTGCTTCTTTACTCACCTGAAATAATGGGTGGTAGTGAAAAAAGCTTTGGAGTTAGAAAGATTTGGCTCACATCCCCAATTTTCTGCTTATTAGGGGGTGTGACTTTGGACAAATTGCTTTGTTTGTTGATCCTCCATTTTCTCATATACAAAATGGGTTGTTGTGAGATTTAAATAACGAATTAAGTGATACAGTCTTGCACCTAACGCATTGTTGGCACATCATTAAGGACTAATAGATTTATCTTCCTCAATATCATTTCTCCATTTTATTTATACTAGGTGTTCACAGCTCTAGTATACAAAGCTTCAAAGCTTGTCCTGATGCTCTAGGAATATCCTAGATTGTTAAAATAATAAACCACATCAAGCACTGTTCATCTCCAGGCCAAATTAACTTTCTGGCTATTATGTCACTCATTGACTGACTGATTGTTGATTGATGCATTCATTGAAAAATGATCTCATAAGCAACCCTGTATTCTTGTTGATGGCTGGATCAGGAGATGGGGAAGAGGAAGTCTTTTCAAGAAGATAAATGAGAGTTAAGTCTGGGAATGTAGAACAATTTCTCAGGAAAAAAAAAAGACAAATGTGCTATACATATATGGTACTTTATGTAAGACTAACTTTCTGTAAAATAACAATAATGAAATCTTACCCTAAATGATTTTTTTATTTTTGTAAATGGGTTTTATACATTTCTGCTCCTGCGTTTATTTATTTTTTTTCTGGAAAGTTTCACCCTGAGCTAACATCTGTTGCCAATCTTCCTCTCCTTTTTCCCCGCTTCTTTTCTTTTTTTCATCCTCCTCAAAGCCCCAGTACACAGTTGTATATTCTAGTTGCAAGTCCTTCTAGTTCCTCCATGTGAGCCATGGCCACAGCATGGCTACTGACAGACAAGTGGTGTGGGTCTGCGCCCAGGAATGGAACCTGGGCCACTGAAGTGTAGCACACTGAACTTTAACCACTAGGCCATCAGGGCTGGCTCTTACCCCAAATTATTTGTTTGGTAGTTTTGTATTCCCACCTCTTTGTCTTTCTCAAGGCAGATATCTTCATGTTCTGGGAAGCAGGCTATAGAAGTCATAAGCACAGACACATAGACTCTAGTCGAGAACTAGACACTGGTTTTATAATTCGGGCTCAGTCACTTACTGGCTATGTGGTCATGGGCAAGTTACTTAGCATCTCTGTGCCTCAGTTTCCTCATTTGTAAAATGAGATCTATAACAGGTAATCACCCGATACAGTTGTTGTGAGGATTAAATGGACTAATATATGTAAACACTCAGAACAGTGCTGGGCACAAAGCCCTAGGGTATTAACAGTCAGCCTAGAGTATTACTAGTTAGCTCTAGAGTAATAATAGTTAGCCCTAGATTATTAGTAGTTAGCACTGTAAAGCAGTGTCTTTAACCCATGATTATACTACATCTTTTCTATATCCTCACTAGTCCAGAAAATTTCGTCCACATTTGCTTTCTTTAATTTGTATTATAAAAGAAGAGACTATGGAATACCGTCTTCTAAATTCCACATCTGACCTTGAGATTCCTATATACTTTCTCCATCCCTCTTGCTACCTCTCCTCCATTGAGTTGCAGAAAAAAATAAGTGAATAGGAAATGAATGTTGGGTATTTGGTAGGCTGTGGAGGGTGGCTAGTGATATATCTAAAAGCTGCAATGATGGAATAAAATCGGCTGGATTATTCCGTAAGAGCTTTACCAACACTAATGAAACGCAGTGGACCCATTTTCCTCTACAGAACACATCTGGTGCAATTTCCCCTTTGGCTGTAAATTTCTGCAGCCACAGACAGCTGAGCAATAAATTCTTTGTTTAATTTCTCATAGTCCCCTGTTGGGAAGGGCATCCTTCACATCATTATACTTGATGTGAAAAAAAATGACAATGTTCCTATTCAGTTTTAATCACTTTGTTTCTCTCTGTGTTATATATAATGCTTAGGTTATTTTTGTACACTTAAGCATAATAGGATAATTAAATAGAGTTCTAATGGATTTAATTCTCCCTGTCTTTATAAAATCGTGTTTCTTTTAATAGTATTGTTTGAGAAAATGAAGACATATATTTTATGTGGTTATTTATTTTTATGATTTGTACTTGTGACATCACGCAGTCCTAACCCCTACAGCCTCACATATAATCACTAACCGCATTTTCAGATGCAATATTGCTCAGGGTCTGGAGAAGGATTTAATTGCGAAGTCTTAGGCTGTCACGTGCTCTCCTTGGAAGATGATCCACAGTTGGAGCTGATGGAGTTAAATATTATTCTCCTAGTTCTCTCTCTTTTATGTAGAATTAAAACTCCCACACTAATCATTCTTCTTCAGTTTTATTTAGTTTTAATAATTTGAATCTACTATGCTTTAATTTTCACAACTTCCAAGTTTCATTTAGAATCCTTTATAGTGAGCTCTATGCACTGGTGAACCAGTAAATGGATGTCCGGGGGGAAAATGCCTTGGTTTGTAGCATATGCGCCCATGATATAAATGCTCCCATCATGGCCAATTTCAAGATGCCAGTGTAACATCACTGAATGTGAAGTTGGGAAGAGATGTGTATATTTGGTGCTCAAGAGCCAATGAGACACCTCTGATACACCACTGCCTCTAAAATTAACAGCATATTTTAACAAAGAAAACAAATTAGTACCCCAAAATTATTCTACACTAGTTGAAAGACATTATTTATGTATGTATAAATGTGTATGCATATATATGTATATGTATGTGCATTAATATGTGTATATATATACTATGGGATATATTTTATATCTATACATATCTGTCCCTCCTTTCCTTTTGTAGTGAGAATTTTAGGCATTTTTATTTCCTTGGCAACTGGGTATCATATAATTGCAAGTAAAATCCAGTATAACAGCTTTACTCTTTTGGATAAAATCTAAATGAATAAGGAGATTAGGTACAAAAACTCTCCACAATTGGAGAGATGCCTTCTTCTCAGGTTGCTTTTCTAACAAGCCAGGTGTTCTTAGATTAAAAAGAAGAAAATAGAACGTTGTTTTCTTAGCCCGGTTTTTAGTTTAACTGTATTTAAATGAATAAAAGGTCTAATCAAAGAGGAATCTCCCTTTACACTTCCTGAAAACAGACCCAGATTGCTGTAAATTGTGATTTTTTTTTGATCATTCAATTACCACTCTCTAGGGAACTTCTCTTAGGCTGATTGAGGTTATGCCTGGGGCTGGGCACAGGCTTGACAATTCTACTTTATTATCCAGAGTAGACTGGAGTTTGGCAAAGAAGTCGCGCATGGTGCCTAGGGGTATTCAGCTGGCTGTGGTTATGTGTCTGTCCGTAATCAGTGTAATGGTGCTCTTGGACTTCTATGAAATTTGGTTTACCAGGTAAGCAGCCACAGACATGATGGTAGGAGGAAATGAACTGGATTTGCTCCACTGAAAAACTAGACCTGATGAAACACTGAGGCTCATTCTTGTTATCAAAAGGGATTATAATGTCAGAAGGGCTGGCTACCTAATTTATGAGGCCTAGTGAAAATGAAAAAGTGAGGCCCTTTGTTAAAAAATTGTTAATAATTTCAAGGCGGTGACAGCAGAACATTAAACCAAATGTGAGGCCTTTCCAAATGTGGGCCCTGAGTGACTGCATGGGTTGTATGCCCATGAAACCAGCCCTGGATGTCAGCATGGGTCCTCTGCATCTTCTTCCCACCATCTCATAGAGTCACTGTGATGAAGGAAATGGATGGCTTCAGTAGGGACAAGACATACCTGGGTTCTGGGAGGCCTCCGTCAACATGGACAAGAAAGTTTCCAGTCCTTAAATGAAAAATGGGAGTGTAGGGGAGGAAGACATTTCCTCTTCCCAAATGGAGGTTTGTCTGGCTGGAGAATGAATTAAATTCACATGAGACAGAATAGCAAGAGAAAATTAGACAAAGCTTTATGAGGAACCGTGGCCCAGGGCCTTTCTTCCTGAAGGAAGAAAGGGCACCGAAGAAGTGGGGTGCACAGAGTGGTTATATACCCTCAAACAGGGTGTTTCACATGCAATGCCCCTTTTGCAATAGTCACGAGGCCGCTCTGTCAGCACAGAACTTGATGGAAACGACAGATAGGTCTGCTGTCCCAGTGAACACCGCGGGGTGGCAGGTGTGTTGCCTCGGGCTGGGGCGGGTCACAGATGAGCGCCGCAATTGGTTCCCAGCCTAAAGAAAGATGCTTAATCTTTAAGGAGATGCCAAGGTTGGGAGGGGGAGGGAAGTCAGTTACAGGAGGTTACCAGAGAAGCACAATAAAATGCAGATTTTATGTCCTTGCCTTTGGTATTGATCAAGAGTTTTTAGAGAGAGGGTCATCTCCTTTCTTCTTCCTGGTACAGAGAGGGAGGCACCTTTTACAGATAGAGATTTACCTTACAAATGTAAACGTGTCCTAACAAAGGGCAAGTTCCATTCCTCAGAGCCTCCTTCCCTGTCCCAGTTTATCAAAAGCAATCAGCCTCAAATAATCCTGATGCCAAAGAGACATATCTTGGGGTGGCCAATTCCAGGTCCCCACAGGAGCTAGGATTTCCTTCCAGAAGACATGCTTGGCAGAGATTACAATATACAGCAGCAGAATGATCAGTCAGAAGAAATTCAGTAAAAAAGAAATTGCCACGATGTAAAGTCCAGAGGGTCAAACTTGTGGCTTCCTAAGCCAAAAGGAGTTAGATACCTTAAATCGAAAAGGTCCAGTGAGAAAATCTATCTCTTCTACCCTGTAAGCAAGAACAACTAAGCAAAAAAGACAGGCTCATTTTCTGCCAGGATTCCTACAAAGGCAGCACTGAAACAAAAGACTATAAAATCTGTGGACCCGGCTGCTAACTGACTTGGTGGAAAATGCTTAATTAGCAACATTTAGAGGTTAAAATACAGTTTATAGACTCTCTTTAAAAAAAGTCAACATTCTCTTATGACCAATGTATTACACAGATCTACTAGGAATGATTATTTCTACTGTAAAAGGATTCTCCAGGGCAGAATTGTGTCTATATCCCCATTGTCACTTAAAAACGTAGAGTTGAGAGTTCCTATTCTTCTGCCTCCATGTGAATAACAACTGGGGACAGTGCTAGCAAATGTGGAAATGGTAGGTGGCTGAGTGAGGGTCCAGATACCAGGGAGGATAAGGGGAGGGACTCCAGCATGGTGAAGCTTGCCTAGAGTTGAATAGGGTCTTAAGAAATAGTCTGGTCCATTACAGGTCTTGGTCCTTACACTTGTTAAAAGACAAACTGAGGCATATTAAAAATTTTAGGAGTTTATTTTAGCAAAAATGGATTGGAATCAGGTAGCACCAAACCAGAAGTTGTTAGGAGCACTCTGTTAACAGAAGCCAGGGGAAAGGCTTATATAGGGAAAGTGGAAGCAAAGAAGGAAATTATTGGATTGGCTATAACAAAGCCTAGTTGGCTGTGTACAATTGGTTGTCCTTAGATTTTGATTTTGTAACCTTGAGGCATCTGCAGGCTTAGATTTTGATTTGCTTATGTAAGTGCCACAACATTAGAGCCACATCAGTCTTATGGCCTCCTTGTTTGATTAATTTAAGAGACTGTATTTCTCACTGCACACCAAAGGTGATATGGTTGCTTGTATGGATTCAGCAAGGTCCTTGAGGCTGAGGATTTGCAGGGCTCTGGCTCTACCTCATACCTCTTTTTTGAGCTGCAGACTCACACCTCATCTCCCAACACACTCCCAGTCACACTGAGCTACTTGTGGGACTTAGAACACACCTGCCTTTTCCCTTACTGTTCCCTCTTCCTAGATTCCATCTTGGACACTAATGACCAACACCCCCACCTCAGTGTCTTTCTAACTTGCTAACTCCTTCAGATCCTTCTAGACTCAGTTCAAATGTAGTTCTTCTGGGAAGCCTCCCTTACTTCTCTCTGATTTTTATACCCTTCCTCTGCCAACTCTTCTTTCCTACAGTGCTTATGAAAAACTGTGGATTAATTCATCTCCTTCCTTAAAACGAGAGGTCCTTGAAGGACCAGGACCAATCAGGTCTAGTTCTGGCTGTATTTTCAATTCCTTAGCCCAGTGCCTGAAGCATAGTGTGCTCAATAATTACATGTTGGAAATAAATAAATAATTAAATGGACACTAAATAGTCCAGAGGGGCAAGTGAAGATGTGGTTTCCACATGCCAGGCCCTTCCTTGAGGAAAAATTGTTTGGGAGTGGTTAGTGGTGTAAGGGAGGAAGATAAATCCACCATCCTCTCTAGGTCCTTCTGGCTGGCCTAAGAATTAAACTGACATGAGACGGAATAACAGGAGAAAATCAAACAAAGATTTATAACATGCATACATGGGAGAAACCCAGGAAAACTGGGTAACTCACCAGAATGGCCAAAGTTGCCACCTTAAATATCATCCTCAGCTAAAGACAAAGGAGGATGTTGGGGGTAGCAGTTTGGGGCTTCAAAGGGGAGGAAGGCAATTCACATGAAAATGGAAAAGCAAATCTTTGGTAAACAGAACTGCGGTAAGCAGAACTTTGATAAAAGTGGGCTTAGCAAGGACCCTCACAGTCTACCAATACCCAGAGTTATCTATGCTAATGGCTGGTCCTGGGAATAGGCCTTTTATCTTACATTCTTTTTGGCAGTTAGGGGGAAAGTCAAGGTTTCTTTCAGGGTCTTTTGTTCTTAAAAATAATCAAGCCAAAGAAACACATTTTGCTGTGGCCAATTCTGATTCCCCAGAGTCCTGCCTTTAAAACTTTAAGAAATTTCATAGGAGCTGTGCTGGTAGATTGGTCCATCTTACTGAATATGTTTCTTAGTCCTAATAATAGATCAGTCCAGTTAAATTTGTTTCAGAAGGTGGTGATGCAGGTGGGCTCCCAAAACTAGGCCTATATTGTGGAAGCAAGCAATCAGGTATTTCTAAGAAGCATTTCTATGGAAACAAAAAGAAAAACAAGGCTAATAGTTGGAGCAAATTATAAACCAGTCTCTGAACCTAGAGGACAGCCAGTCA
The DNA here is from genome assembly GCF_041296265.1 of Equus caballus. Lineage (NCBI taxonomy): Eukaryota > Metazoa > Chordata > Mammalia > Perissodactyla > Equidae > Equus > Equus caballus. Next base: position 15,506,066 of record NC_091708.1, read on the forward strand.
AGATCTTTAGATGTCAGGGTCAAAGCATAGTTTGCAGCTTGAAATGTCTCTGATGATGTCATCAAGTGTTCAGGTATCTCTTTGAGTGGCTTACACAGATATAGGCATGCTATCATGGGGATTGCTCTTAAGTTTATATCAAATTGTTCAGCTTCAGTTTGCAGGGCTTCAGGAAGAAGAGCGGTTTCAGTTCTTAATGATTTCAAGTGAAAATGATGGAAAAAACTTGAAAATGTTAGTTTGGAGATTTGTAGCCAGATATTTCAGGAGACTAGAAGAATTCCAGATCCAGTCTAGTTTATAGGTGGAAAAGAAAAACCTAAAAGACAATTAACAAAACTAGAATTTAATATCCACAAATCTGTACTGCAGTTTTTACTGAAATATAATTTTTCTCTCTAAAATCACTCTCACTTTTACCAAAGATAGGCAAACTAAGACTAACTGGTTTGCAAAATAAGTCTAGTTTCCATAAATTTGGCTCAGTTATTTACATCAGGACCACAAGAATAGCAACTGATCCTATAGGCTCTCTTGAATCTGCTTTGCTGGAACTTTTTTAGAGTGAATCTCAGATTGAACTTTAAAGGCCTCTCAAGGCCAGGAAAGCCAAGCCAAGGACTTTGTCATCAGAATTTTTCTGCAATACCTATAGATTTGGGTGAATTTTCTATCTTCTTTTGAGGTTTCCCAAAATATCGAGGTTCCAGGCACCTGCCAGGGGAGTGACCTTCTTTCCTCACCTGGTACAGTTGCTGGAAACCCTGTAAAGAAGGTACCAGGCCAATATTTCCAAGTGGCTTTTATTTCGTAAAGTGCAATCTTTATTCCTCAAAAGCTGTCTGGTCATATCAGAGTTTATGCTTGTTTCTCTCAAATATGACATTCTAATCAAAGCCTTGGTATTATAACGAATGTTTCCAATTATGTCTTGTTATAAGGAGAACAGATTCTTATTGAACTTATGCAAATAAATATATTGCCATGAAAATAACAGTGCTTACTCACTAAGAGTTTCCAAATTCTGGAGGGATAAAGTAGGGACAAAACGATAAGGGTTTCAATTCTGTTTACAAAAGTATAATTTACCAAATTGCTATAAGTCATAGTTAGCTTAAGAGAAAAAGATTTCCTTAAACCTGAAAAAACATTTTTAAAAATCAGCAATATTTTAAACAAAAAGCCATAAAAATTACAATCATCCTTATTAGCTCATTCAGTTTCATATAATCAAATTTTGATCTTGATCTTTTGTTAGCAGTTTCATGAAGTCTTCAGTTTCTCTGTTAGAGTTATATAATTTTATTTTTTACCCAGTTCAGTTTTATGATCTGAAAGTTTATCAGAAAGCTATATTCTAGAGTAAGTGTCAGAGTCATTTCCATGGATCTCTCTGAAGATGACAACACTTGCAGAGGCATCAGAGTAAAGTAATAACTGTAAAATAACAAAAAAGACTCAAAAATGGCAATTGACAAAGAAATTTGGTTATTTCTGTGACATACAACACTTTAAAATAATAACTAGAGTTATGACTGATAACTAGAACAGATCAGAATCTTAGGAATGTCATTAATTTTAAAAACACATATCAATAATATTTACCCACATAATATCATAAGTCCCTATGAAACAATACTTAGTTGTCCATTTTACCATGGTGACAGTTAAAGACTTTTAGGTGAATGCAGAAGATTAAGTAGCTGTAAGAAAAACCTTAGCACCTGTGATTAAAGACCTGCTAAAAAGACAATACAGGAAATTTATTTTGATAAAACTTAAAATCCCTATCCTTCTGGTAGATCGCTCAAGAAAAAAACCTCCTTTTATAATATCTTTATCAAGAGCTGACTAAAAGTTCAAGAAAATTACCCTTTTAAGATAGGGAAAAAACACAAGTTCTAAGTTTGCACTAGCTTACTTTTGATGTTAAAACTCATTTACTTGATTAAATTCATTTTAATTTTATCCAACTTGACCACGCACAAAACTCTTTTTTCAGAGTTTCTCTTTCACAAACGTTTTATAGCTTTCTTTCTTTTTTTTCCTGTGAGGAAGATTGGCCCTGAGCTAACATCTGTTGCCAATCTTCCTCTTTGTTTTTGCTCCCCAAAGCCCCAGTACATAGTTGTATATCCTAGCTGTAAGTCTTCTAGTTCTTCTATGTGGGATGCCACCTCAGCATGGCTTGATGAGTGGTATGTAGGTCTGTGCCTAGGATCCTAACTGGTGAACCTTGGGCTGCTGAAGCAGAGCGTGCAAAGTTTACCACTACACCACCAGGCTGGTTCCTATGACTTTCTTTTTCACATTCAGAATTTGGCACCTCCTCCTATTTTTCCTCCTAGTACTTTACAACAAATTTACCTTTCTTAACAAAAAAACCAAAAATATTTCCATTCTTTATACCTTCTTTACTGAAAACACACATCTTACTTTCCTTGAGTACAAATATATTTTCCTTAAGTTTTAGTAGCTTTAATCACATATATTAGAATTTTTAACCCTTAATTTTTAAGTAACAACTAAGTAAGCAATTATAAATTTTTACATTAGCATTCTGTGGCTCGACAAATTTATAAATGACTTTTATAATTATTAAAAAACATGTTACTTTATACTACAATCTTTTAATAAAATACAAGACATGTTTACGAATAGACCCAAACACTTTTTAGTTTCTCTATATAAGAAGCCCAAAGTAGGGGCTGGCCCCATGGCTGAGGGGTTAAGTTTGTGTGCTGTGCTTTGGCGGCCCAGGGTTTCGCTGGTTCGGATCCTGGGCACAGACATGGCACCGCTCATCAGGCCATGCTGAGGCAGCATCCCACATGCCACAACTAGAAGGACCCACAACTAAAATATACAACCATGTACTGGGGGGGGGGGGCGGGCTTGGGAAGAAAAAAAAGAAGATTGTCAACGGTTGTTAGCTCAGGTGCCAGTCTTCAAGAAAAAAGAAGCCCAAAGTAGATAAACTTATATTTAGTAATTTAATGGCTAAAATTTTACCTTATTTGAAAATGATCTAAATACTCAGTGAATTTTTATCATTTAAATGAATCTAGCAAAACTTCAAAGTTTCAAGTTACCATTGAGAGTTTGGAAGCTATTTTAAATACACGTGCCATAAACTATAATTACTGCTAAAAGTTTATCTATAAACTCTTGTCTCACTTACATCCAAATAATTTGTTCCCAACAATTATATTTAGATTACCCACGAAAACTTCATGAGACGTTAGACAAAATTAGCTATCATTTTAAGCTATTTTTGCTGACAAATTTGTAACAGGGATAATATGGGCTTATTTCACTAGTAAACCCAGGCTGTCTGTTTGTATCATATCCAGTGCTATTAACTTTGAGGACATGCCTATTTTAATCAAACCAAAAAACTTAAACAAGCTTTCATTTACCAGAGATTATTTCATATCAGGTTAACTTGAAAGACATTTGGGTTAGTTTATATTACATTTAGAAATAATTTATGTAGGCACTTATTTTAAGCCAATTAAGCAGAGCTCTTAATTTTGGCCATACCATCTGGAGGTAAAATATCACACGTATATAACATACATATAGACACCCGTGAACACACAGGTAAACACAGAGACCTTATAGCTTCTGTTAAACTTTTGTTATGAATCAGGTGCAATAGAAAACTCACTAGTTTATGAGAAACATTTGCATTTCAAAGAATGGCTCTCAGGTCCTAGAGAAGATGGGAGCAGAAAATCTACATCCTAAAGGTACAGAAGAAAGAAATTTTCTTCAAGATGGAGTTTCTTGGGCATATTTGCCTTACCTGTTTCTAGTGTCTCAATCTCTTGTCTCAATCAACGTCTAGGAGAATTTTGAGAGGGACAGGGGCAGCTTTGGAATTGGCAAAGGACAGGCGAACTTTGAACTGCTTTCTAGAGCCATCCCTCTAGATTTGCAGGGATGTGCAAGGCAAAGATGGTTGCTTTGAGTTCCCCAAAGAACTGGATTACAGTCTGAATGACAAAAGAGGTTGATCCATCTTTCCAACTATATTTTTTTAAATTGCTTCTGTACAGCATGGAAATTTTTAACTTAAAAAGTGAATCATAAAAATCATAAAATCTTAAACTAAAAGAAGTTCTAAAACTTCAGGACAAGGTAGCCCACCTTTAAAAGTCTGCACAAAGCATATAAAACAAGCCCTTTTTTCTAAGTGTACAATTTAACCCCAGACCAATTTACCTTGGGGAGGGCAGGCTTTTATTATCCTTTTTATTAGCACCTGATATTAGCCTCTAGTTTTTATCTCATACTGTGTGAGCTTGGTCAACCTTATTGATTTCCCTTTAGTAAGTTTAATTAACATTACCTGAAGGGCAGATTTATATGTTGTCTTAGAATCAGGCAGGAGAAATATTCCCTAGGGAGTCACAATATTTATCCCCACAATACACTACAATCAGGCAAAGAGATGTAATCACTTCACATAAAAGCCCATAAATATATCAATTTTTTTTAACAAAATTTCATCTGAATTCCATCAACTCTTATATCTCTAATCATAGCTTTCATTAGAATTTTATCAATAGGTCTGGGTCTTATAATTTGGGGTAGAGGAAGCATTCCCAGTCAGACATTTTAAAACACACTCAGGCAAAGTTGATATAACCTCTTTATATAAAATTAGCTCAAACATTTCAACCTTTATGATCTTATCAACACTTATACTTTTACATTTTCTCAATCGTAGTTCAAGTCAGGTCTTCAGGCTGGTCATTATTTTTTTTGTATTTCCTTTTTTAATTTGGCCATTTTATAGATAGCAATAAAAGAATTATGATGAGAGCTCTCAAAAATGTTTTTCCAATTTAGGAGTTTTCCCAATTTAAATGATCCATTGTCTGGCCACTTTGATGAGTAGGATTTTAATAGTGACTCATATCAATAAGCTTAACCATGGACAAAAGAGGCATCCCCAAAACAGATCTAGCAATTGCACTCCTAAAAATAGTCTAAGAAAGCAAAGGCCATTGTTGCACATAAGCAACGAAGCTTGAGATGACAAAGGCCCCTTACAAAAGTAATTGGCACCTCTTATGACAAACTCCCCTGAGAGCTGACACAGCCAGACAAAGACAGTGTGTTGGAACCCCACTCTATTCGATTGGCTGCCAAGATGCGTGCCGGTACATGCATCCTCCAGATGGGGGAGATGAGAAAGTTAACAAAGCCAAGCTCTCAAGAAAAAAACCTCATCTTATATGCACATTAACAGCTTTAGCTAAGCCTTGGGTGTCTTGGAGTCAAATTAATACCTAGGAGGGAGATGCCACTGGGTTGGGGATTGTGTGTGCTTTACAGAGTACCTTGTCATTGCATGGACATTTTCTTGGAAGTTGGTGGGGGACTTGTGTCATCTACCCTATTCCGTGACCCAACTTATCCTATCAAGGGAGTTTTCCTGAGGTGGTGAGCACCCTAATGGCTCTTAACTGCTCAACCTATGCCCATTAAATTTGTGGCCTTTTTGGCTTCCAAGATACTCTTAGCAACAACTTTCACCTCATGTGCATATTCCCAGACAACAGGCTTATAGAGATGCCTATGTCTTAGACAAATGACAAAAAAGAGACAAGGAAAAATAGTGACTATCTTTGGGAAGAAAAGGATCAATAAACAATGAGTACTCAAACCAAATCCTAGAGTCACTGAGTCCAAGAAGCTGGCTTCACCAATATTTTCTTATGCTAATCTAAATTTAGAAGGGGAAAATAGCTCACTGCTCTCACTTTCATTGGAATCTGCAGGCAAATATCCGGGAGACTGGCATAGTCAGAACTCTTACCTCCTGCTGGCTCTTGTCAGGGGTCCAGGATCTCTCAGCTATAGTAGTCCAGGAGTGAGCAGCATCCAGCCAGTGAAGTTTTATCCTGTCCAAGCCACCAAACCATAGGGAAAGAAGACAATTCCACCAGCCTCTGGGTCCTTATGGATGATCTATGAATTAAATTGACATGAGACAGGATAACAAGAGAAAATCAAACAAAGCTTTACAACATGTATACAAGGGAGAAACCCAGGAGAACTGAGAAACTCACCAGAATGACCTAATCTGTTACTTAAATATCATCTTCAGCTAAAGACAAAGGAAGATGTTGAGGGTAGTGGTTTAGGGCTTCAAAGGGGAGGAGGGCGATTCACATGGAGATGTAAAAGCAAATCTTTGGTAAACGGAACTGTGGTAGACAGAACTTTGATAAGAGTGGGCTTAGCAAGGACCCTCACAGTCTACCCAGAGTAACCTGTGGTGATGGCCTGTCCTGGGGCCAGGCCTTTTATCTTAAATTATTTTTGGCAGTTAGGGGGAAAGTCAAAGTTTCTTTCAGAGTCTTTTGTTCTTAAGAATAATCAAGCCAAAGAGACACATTTTGGGGTGCCTAATTCTGACACCCCACAGTGGAGGGGTAGGAAGTGTAAGCATTATTCCCATGTAGCTTAACGAATTGGTTGCTACTGAGAACACACTCAGGAGTAAACCTGGAGCTTGTTTCCTCACTGGCTCTGTAAGGGGTAATGGGAAGAATTGTTTCACAGTCCTATGCCAGCTGTTTATCAATATGGTCCTTAATTAATGACTCTGTTCTGGCCAAGAGTGCAGGGTGTTCATATCAGGGCCTTCTAATTCATTCACTCCCTTGCTCCTTCAACTGTGTTTCTTTCTGAACCACTTTCAACCGCATTCAGGCAGTTGCTAGGAAGGCTGAAATGGATAGAATGGGTTCCTGCTGTGTGCTGTCGCTGCTCCCAGGGCCACCACTGCGGCTCTGGGAAGCAGTGCACTTGGTGATTGGTTGGCTGCTGCCCACTCTCCTCTCTCCTTTCCTACTTGACATGGACTTTGGCTGCTCAAGTTTCCTTGGATCAGTCAAGTTCTTGGTGGGGGTTTACTTCCTGCTGAAACAGCCCCCCAAAATGGGACCACCTGCCTCATTTGTGCAATTGCCCTGTAAGGCTAGACCAAGAGGCAAAGTGGTAGATAAATAAGAAAGTGGTGGAGTGAATTTATTTAAATGACCCATGATACCCATGGGGTAAAAGTCACATCCTGCTTCTTGATTTCAGCCCCCACAGGAATCCAGGGAGTAGACACACAGGTGATTGGACAGCCAAGCATTTCTAATTTTCTTGTGTTCTGCCCACAGTGTGTTAGAAAAAAAATATATTTAAAAGGAAATAAGATTTGTAAATCCCCTAAGTTCTGAAGGAGGCAAATTACAAAAGTCCTATGTTATAGACCTACCAATAGCACCAAGGACTGTTAGGAAGAGAAGGAAATTTGAAGAAAATCCTGCCCCTTGATTTCTTAGATAATCATAATATTTAGCATTCCCTGAGAATTTACTTTGTATTAGCATAAGCATCACCTTTCTATTATCTCATTTAATCCTCAAAATAACTCTGGAAGGCAGGTTTTGTTATTCCCATTTTAAAAATGAGGAAATTGACATTCAGAGATGTGAAATAAATTACCTGATGACATGTAACTAATAGGCGATGCAGCCAGAGTTGGGACTCACAAGACACTTAATCTTACGTCTATAATGATGTTAGCTGTTATTTATTTTAGAGTGTCCCAGACAGTGGGATGAGCCTTCACATGCAGCAGATTATTAAATCTTTATGACTTTGAGAGAGAGGTACTATTATCTTCACTAGACAGATTAGGAAACTGAGATTCAGAGAGATTAAGGGGCCTATTCAAGGTCAAGCAGTAGAATTGGACTAGAAATCCGGCTGTCTTTCAGGCAAGCATTCCTTTAATTCTTTCAGGTGATGTCTATGTCTTAAAGTCTTAGAGGGTATTTTTGACAATATTATTTTCAGATCCTAGAAGGGAAGGTGGGGGAAAGTTAGTGTGCCAGATTGCCTATTGGTATCTAGCACTTTTCCTGCCCACCCATGTCCTCTCCCAAGTATCACAGGAGTTGGAATCCTGGAACTACATTTCCCAGAATCCTTTGCCAATAGGCTTCAATTTTAGATTCCACAGATGAAAGGAATTCATAGAAGATTTGGGAAAGGAAGAGAAGCAGAAATCATTATCTGCCATCATCCCATCTCCTACTACTGCCCCCTCATTTACTCTACTCCAGCCCTGTTGACCTCTTTGCTGTTTCTCAAACACTCCAAGAAGACTACACCGTCAGGGCTTTCTCATTTGATCATCCCTTCACTCGGATTGTTCTTTCCTCAGATGTCCACATGGCTTTCTCTATCACCTCTTCAGGTCTTTGTTCAAACGTCCCCTACTTACTGAAGTCTTCTCTGAGCACATTAACATTGTATTACCCATCCTGACACATGCTATCCCCCATTCTTTGCTTCAGTTTCCTTCATAGCATTTACTGTCGTCTGATATATATTTTACTTTTTAATCTACATCAGTCTATTTCCACTAGAATATTTCCACTAGAATCTACATCAGTCTATTCCCACTAGAGCTCCATAAAGGCAATTATTTGTGTCTGTTAATTACTGATTCCCTCATCCGGGAACATATCTGGCTCAAATTAGGCACTCAATAAATATTACTTGAATGAATGAGAATAAATACTACCCCTGACAGGTGACCGCAGGTGGTGACTGTGTGCATGGGGCACTGGTGTGTTCCGGAAAGTCAATCATAAGAGTCTCATTTGTTTTGATCCAGAGCCTGCCGTCACCTTTGCCTTTACTCCCACTCTTTCTTGCCACTCTGATCTGTGAGGGCATCTGTGTTGGGAAAGAGATCCAATTTTCCATGAAAAATGCAGATGGAGTTATCAGGAAGGCTATGCACAGCAGGGAGCCTCACTCTGCCAAGCATTTGTAAGATCTTTGTCGTGACAGTCAGTGATGCACCAAAGGGAGGTGGGAAGGGCTGTCTGCCCTGATGGGGAGGAATACTTCATCACTGACATTATCTGGAATTGCCAATGCACACTGATAATAGAAATCAGACTGATTTTTAGTTGGCTTTATTTATAGTCTTTTACAGAAAATGCTCCTTCTTATTGCCTTCATATGAAGTAGGCCACTCCCACTGCTCTACCCATGATACACTACAGATTAGCAGGATGAAGGTGGCTGAGGGTGTGAAGCTGACCTCTAACTGATGTGGCCACATGATTGGGAGCTCACAGTGGAAACACCTTCACCACTGAGCACAGTGGTCATTTGCAAGGCTGGTTAGTGCGGGCACTGATGCAGATATTGAATTTATTCAGTTTGTCCACTGCTTCCTGATGACTTATCCTTATTTCCAAGTCCTGAATTTCCATGTTGGGGGGGTGGTTCTGGGTGTATTATCTATTGCTTTGTAACAAATTACTCTAAAACCTAATGGCTTAAAACAACATTTATTATCTCAGAGTTTTTGAGTGCTAGGAATCCAGGCGCTTAACTTGGTTCTCAGCTTCAGAGGCTCTCACAGGCTGCAATCAACGTGTAGACAGGGGCTGCAGTTTCATCTCAAGGTTTGACTGGGGAAACATCCACTTCCAAGCTCACTCATTAGGTTGTTGGCCGGCCTCTATTCCTCGTGGTTGTCAGACTGAGGGCCTCAGCTCTCACAGGCTGTTGGTTAGAGGCTGCTCTCAGTTCCTTGCCATTTGGGTCTTATCACAGAGCATCTCACAACATGGCAGAGAGAGCAAGTTAGAAGGCAAGAAAGAACACCAGCAAGAGAGAGAGACAGAAGTCACAGTTTTTATATCTAACGTCGGAAGTGACATTCCATCATTTTATTGTATTCTATTAGTGAGAAACAAGTCAGTAGGTCCAGCACACACATGTACATGAGAGGGGATTACACAAGAGTGTGAATACCAAAAGGCGGGGATTATTGGGAGTTATTTCAGATGCTGTCTGCCACATTGGGTTTCTTCTTCAGTAATTACTCCACATATTTTAAATTTTCATGCATTGGACCTTCGGAGTTGTACTTTCCTAAGCCAGATCCAAATTTTGCTCTATTTTCTAGAAATTCCTCGAAGCTTCTAGACGATTAATGGATTTATTTTCTGGGTTACACTAAGGATGAAAATTTTTCCTGCTTTGAAATTTCAAAGGGAATTTGGAGGGAAGGGAGTTAAACATGTAGGATCAAATATTATTTTTGTATAGAAATTTTTGACTAAGTTTTACAAAAGATATGTGTATGGGCAAGATTTTATTTTTTCCTTTTTCTCCCCAGAGCCCCCCCGGTACATAGTTGTGTATTCTTCGTTGTGGGTTCTTCTAGTTGTGGCATGTGGGACGCTGCCTCAGCGTGGTCTGATGAGCAGTGCCATGTCCGCGCCCAGGATTCGAACCAACGAAACACTGGGCCGCCTGCAGCGGAGCGCGCGAACTTAACCACTCGGCCACGGGGCCAGCCCCTGGGCAATACCGTTTTTGAGGTCTTGCATATAAAGATGTCTTGCTGTTGCATTTTCTCATAAAAGAGTTGCAAGGGTATCAAATATTGATACATATTCATTTCTCCTTAAACCTTTGCTGATAATAATTCACTGTCTTCTATCACTTTTGTTGTTGTTGTAGAGGAGAAGTCTGAGGCTAACTGGGTTTTCAGTCATTGTTAGTAGATGCTTTCAGTGCCCTCCTCATGTCACATAAGTATTCACCATTTCAGTATGTGCCAATAGTGTCCTAGTACAATCACCTGTGACTTTCTGTCTGAGGGCTTCTCTCAGCATATGGGCTGAAGATGGATGGTATTTCAGGATAAATACCCCAGCTTCCTGTCTACTTGGGTGGATACTACTGAAGCATGCACTGTATTCCTAAATTTCTCCACGAGAACTGAGTCCCATTGCCCATAGCTGTAACCAGCTCAATAAAGATCCCTTTGAGGATTCCTGTCTCTTCCTTGTTGCATGTTCCCACACCCCCACAGGTGCTTTCTGGGATCACTAGACCCCTGTCTCAGAATCTGCTTTTTGGGGAACCCACTGGAAGACAATTCTTTATAGGTGAGTTCAGATATAGGTAACCTTGTTCGGATGTTTAAAATATTTTTAAAAATTTACTTATCTTGATTACTCAAAATTTTGTCAGGTTTCCTAGAGGTTCCCTTTCTTTAACTCATTTTTCCTGGAAACCTTTAAAAACTATGTGTACTGGTCTTTCATCAGCTCAAAGATTTTATTAAACTATAGCTTTGATTATTTCTTTGTTTTCAATTTGTTCTGATTTCTTCTTCACGATGTGCAATTTGTTTTGGTGTCTCCTCTAATATCAGTGAACATCACTAAATATCTGAATATTCTTTCTCCATTCTCTTCTTCCATATCTATAATCATCTCTCTTGTTACTTACATATATTTGTCCTTATTCCCTGTTCTAAGAAGGACTTTCAAGTTTGTCACCCACATCACTCACTCAGTTTCCTGCAGCACAAGTTCTGCTCTTTACTCCCTTCGTGTGGTCTTAAATTCTGTTAGTGTTTTTCCAATTCCTCATTATTTCATCTATCTCCCTCTTTCATCTCCTCTCAGCTTTTAAAATGACTTGTTTTTTTTCATATATGACGTATCTTTTATACTTTATTGAAATTTTCTTTTAGATCCTACACGACATTATAGAGGTATGCTCCTCTCTGAGTCTTCTGAATGCTACTTTTCCCTCTTGTTCTGTAGTTTTATATTTTGTTTTATTTCATATTGACATTTCTTTTCTACGCATCCTTGGTAAAGACAACATCTATCTAGACTTAGTACTTATCAACAAATGGGGAGATTACTTTGGCCTATGTGCTTCTTTCTACTTGTGCAGAGATCAAATCCCTTTCTCAGATCCCTTGTTGGAATAGGGAAGATTCATGTATACAGGTCCTAGATAAATTTCCATTTTCCAGCAGGCATGAACCCAGTGAGGGCTTCTCCTTCATTGCCTAAATTTCTGGAACATTAAAAACCATAATTACATTTCCTAGGATGCTCCACACCATTTCTAGCTATGCCCACTCTTAATCCCTCTCCCTATTTCTTGGTCAGTTATTTTCTAGGATTTACAGACTCTGCAAGTATGCAGGAGAATGTCAGTGGAGGCGGGAATGAGTTCAGAGTCCAGAGGTCTCCATGATCTACAGGACAGCTCTAAGTATTATAGAGGGATCACTTCTCAGAGCAAGACTGACATGTCTGTTTAAGAAACACTATGTTGCTAAAAAAAAAAAAAAAAAAAAAAAAAAAAAAAGGGGCTGGCCCCGTGGCCGAGTGGTTAAGTTCGTGCGCTCCGCTGCAGGCGGCCCAGTGTTTCGTCGGTTCGAATCCTGGGCGCGGACATGGCACTGCTTGTCAGACCACGCTGAGGCAGCGTCCCACATGCCACAACTAGAGGAACCCACAACGAAGAATATACAACTATGTACCGGGGGGCTTTGGGGAGAAAAAGGGGAAAAAAAAAAAAAAAGAAACATTATGTTGCAAGGGTTATACATTTTTCCTACCTTATTTTATATAGTCCATTTGTCATAAAGCAAAGCAGGTTAATGTCGTCACCTGATGCTTGTGTCAATACTATTCTAAATTCATGTCCATATTTCTTATAACTGTTACCAGTTTATCCCAGATTTTGGCATTACTAGATTGTATGACAAACCTAATTTCTAGCAGCCTTGTAAATTGTCTTCTTTTAATGTGTAATCATTAATATTTCTGTGAAATATTGGGAGATAGTGGGTAAGTAAATGTTAATGAGATTCTTTTTGCATGAGAAATCTCATTTTCGTATATATTACAATAAGTGTGTAATAAATTAGTTGAACATGATGTTTTGTGATTTCTTGTGTTTTAAACTTTACTCATAAGTGACATTATTTTCTATTACAGGATTAAAATATCATGTATGACAAACAACTTTATAAGTCTGCTTTGTATATGCTATAAATGTCTACCCTAAAATTATTTTTGAGGTAACCATCTCAACCTCAATAATCTATCTGCTGATCTTAAGGAATATTGCTGTCAAAAATTATGACAGAGTACTCCAAAGTGTACATATTCATGGCCTTTGCTTCACGTCTGTCCTCAGAATTCATGATTACATCCAGTGTAGTGACAGAAACTCAGGGGAAGAGATTCAAGAAAGCAAAACATAAGCCACGCAGAGTACTTCCTCATCTTTAACAGGTATTAAAAACATCAGCCTGAGAGTGATTGATGTACAGGAAGATATCATAAAAGTGCAAGCCTTTGAAGGCCTTTTTTGATATGCTGAAAATAAAAATAGAGGAAGCCAGACTTCAAAATTCATGTGCTTGTTCATCTGAAGTTTAAACTTTGGCCCTGGCCACCTTTGATTAACAGGAGAACCACTAGACTTTTCACGGTATAAATAAATACATCTGTGGACCAGAGAGCACATGTTGCTCAAATCTATTGATAACTAGAAAAATCTGCACATTTACTTATTTGTAGGTGTGCACTGGAGCAGCTTTTATGGGTTCCTGAGAACCAATTGTATGAGTGTCTTCTGGCCTCTGTGTTCAATGACATCAAAATGGTAGCTTGAAACCAATTGTGTTGGGAGCATTTGTGTCATAGAAATTGGCAAATGCTACAGTTAGGGCTTTTTCCCCCCAGAGAGCAAGTTGTTACACATTTATCAGAATACTCCTACCATTAGGGCCTTTTTTATACTTTCTTTCCTGATGATTAAATGATTATATCTAGTTTATTTATATTAAATTTCCCAGGTTTCATTATAGTGATGGAGTCAGCAAATGATACTGGATTTGAATTTCATAAATTTGCTTTTAAACAAGAGCAGAAACCCATAATCAAGTAATAATTTTGTGCCTTTTTAATAAAGAATTGTTAGTTTTGGCTAATAACTACAGAAAGGCAACACCTATAAGCTAGATCCTCTCTGATTTATTTTTTAGTCATTAATCTTTCCAAACTAAAGGATGCACTTCTGTTCTGGTTTTTTTTTTTTTTAAACTCTAACATCAGTTAGAGACTGAACACCTCCACTTATAATAATAATGGCTTTAATTTCATTTGCCCTAGAGAGTGTTTTATAAATGAGTGTCCCTGGCTTAGGATCTTGCTTCCAGCTCTGTGCCATCACCCTGAAGCCCAGAGGCTTTGCCCAGGTGGGGGTGGGGCAGGTTGTCTGAGAGGAGCACCTGAGAGAGAAGGAAGCAGAGGGTCCAGGAAACTGCTGGCCTTGACTCTTCTGCCCCCTCCGATTCTCTTGACCTCCTGGATGTTTTTTTCTTCCTCAATCATCTCAGTTCCTCTTTTGTCATGATCTAGTTGTTTATTGTACTTATTAGATTGCATTTACATCTCAGAGTCTAATTTTAAAAAAGAAACAGTTGATGGGACTGAGGACTAGAGTCATGTAGGTGACCCAGGTGAGAAAGCAATTTGTCATCTCTTTAAACTGATGTTTTACAGATGCATGTTCAATATTTACTTGAGGAAGAGGGAATGTTAAGAAACCTTTGTTGTTTCCACATGAAAGCACCGTTCTTGTCTATTCTACTGGGCCAATTTACATGTAGTTAGCTTTGAAAGGAACTGAGGACACAGGGCTGAATTAACTGGCACTGTATTTTCAAGTTAATTCAGTAATATTTTAATGTTCCTTAGAGAAGCACTTCTCAACTTATCATGTGCATATCTATCACGGGGGAGTCTTGTTAAAAGCAGAATCCGATTCAGTAGGTCTGAGGCAGGGCCTGAGATTCCGCATTCCCAGTAAATTCCCACACTATGCTGATGTTGCTGGTCTGAGGATGACACTTTGTGGGGGGTGTCATTTCCCTTTTACTCTGGCTAGATTGGAAGGGTAAATATTTCTATATCAAAATGAGAGGGGAATGATAAGCTAGTTTTTTTTTTAACTAGTTTTCTTTTTTTTTTAACCTATGAATCCTTAAAACATCTTTTGGGGGGTGAGTGGTTGACTGGCCCCTGACATTAAAGAAATTCCCTGCTTATTTTAGATACCTTGTCAAAAATGGAGGTTTATCCTCTTAGGAGAGAATTATACAATTCTGTGATTTTAGAATTTGCATTTCAAATTTGCTGCTTAGAACATGAGATATGAAAGCCCTGATAGGCCTATACTTGTGACTGTTGAAAAAATGGTAAGATTTTGATCTACTCAGTAGGAATCTTTGTAAAAAAAAATTCCTTTAAAAGGATTAATAAAGGACACTGAAACTGGAAAACATGAAGCATAAAGCCCACCCATGATGATTTAAAGTGAATACATAGACAGTGAGATTTCCATAAGAATTGTTGTAATAATCATGTAAATGTACATCTTCATGTCCGAGTGCATTCTGGTTTATGAATACAGGGATACAAAATTTCCATGCATAAAGCAGATTCCCACTGCACATGAAGTTTTCAACTGTACAAGTCTGAGCAAACCACAAGTTGCCTATGAGGTATCCTTGCCAGGCACATATTAGATGCTCAATAAATATTTGTTGAATGAATTGAATCCAAAGGACACTTACATGTGTAACTTGCATACCAGCTGATGTGGATTAAGGCTGCCCCAGCTAGAGAAGCCCAAGGTGACCTGGCCTACATGCCAAACTATATGACCCAGTGGACTTTTTTTATGGTATGAATTAGGACTGCCCCAGGGAGAGAAGCCCGGGGCATCCTCACCTGCATGCCGATCTATATGGCCAGATTCATATCTAAAGTTATATGACCGCACAATAACCAGACCCCATCTGCACTGAAATCATTTAATGACTTTTTACATCATCTTTTCTTTTTTTCCAGTAAAAATAAGTCACGTACCCATGCCTTATAAAATTAGCCCTAACCCTCAACTCAGGGCAGCAGCAGGAGCTCTGACTGCCCGTGGGTCTTGTCCCCACACACCAGCTCTGCCTGCCCATGGGTCCTGTCCCCATGCCAGTGGGGGCAGCAGCAGGAGCTCTGACTGCCCGTGGGTCCTGTCCCCATGCCAGCGGGGGCAGCAGAAGTGGTGGCAGCAGAAGCTCTGACTGCCCATGGGTCCTGTCCCCATGCTATTCCACACTATTCTCTAAATAAAAGAGCACTACTGCCAGATCTTGAGAGTCTAAGAAATCTTTCTTTTGACTCCTCGGCTCACCCACCCCGCATCACCAGCATGCACAATTTAAACAATGCCTGCCACAAGCACTCACTTCCAGAAACTGTTCCTCCCATACCAACCTCTTCAGACCTGGAAGATGAGTAATGCTCTTTTTTTGGGTTTTATGATCTGATGCCCATCTCTGTCTGTAAAGCCCCCTCCACCATTTCCATCAACGCTGAGCTCTTCTCTTCCAAACACTTAAAATATTCATCCTACTTCATATTTCTGCCATTTGTGTTTTGAAAAGATCGTGTCTCCAAAAACACTGTGAAATTCTTAAAAGCAGAGGCAATATCATATTTTTCTTGTGGGTGCCAGTGCACTTAGCATAGAGTAGGTAGTCAATAAAAAATTATTAAATTGATTTTCTGCTTTAAGTGATTGTTGATGACCCTCTATCAGCCATTTCAGAGAAGGCCCAACCCTTCCAGACTCAACCAAACAAAATATGTCATTGCTTTAAGAAACTTTCTTTTGGCTTAGCCTTTGAAACACCCATGGAATAGGATATCTCTGCATGAAAAAGGCTTAGGTATATTTCTCCAAGGCTCAGCTGGGCACGGTTGTCAGTGTGTTCCCCCAAAGTACAGTTGAGAATAGCTTTTGTTGTACTTCCATCAGGTACTACTGGTTGATATTTTCTCTCTGTTTTCTTAAGGGTCAAATGAGCATGATTTTGGTGTGATTACTTCAACCAATCGAGACTCTGAGAAGAGCAAACCCAGCTGAATTGTTGGGAAACATAAGTATTTTAAAGATTTTTTATTTTTTCCTTTTTCTCCCCAAAGCCCCCCGGTACATAGTTGTGTATTCTTCGTTGTGGGTTCTTCTAGTTGTGGCATGCGGGACGCTGCCTCAGCGTGGTCTGACGAGCAGTGCCATGTCCGCGCCCAGGATTCGAACCAACGAAACACTGGGCCGCCTGCAGCGGAGCGCGCGAACTTAACCACTCGGCCACGGGGCCAGCCCCGAAACATAAGTATTTTAAATGCATTTAATAGCTAACATACCTGAAAGCTTACTCTAGGTCATCGCTAGAGGTGCTTCAGTTTAAGATTGTATTTTATCTTTGCAAAAGCATTATGAGGTAGGTAATACATTACTCCCATATCTAATAAGAGTGAGGCCCAGAGAATTAAAGTCAATTTCCCAATGTCAGGAGGCCAGAAAATGCAGAGTTGGGACTTGGACTCAGGCAGTCCCTCAAGCTGTGCTGCGCATACAATAACCACTAGCCACATGTGACTATTTAAATTGACTGACATTAAATAAAATTAAAAATTCAGTCTTTCACAATGTCTGTATGACTCCACTCATATATGGAAGTTAAACATGCAGACAAAGAGAACAGATTAGCGGCTACCAGGGGAAAGGGGGCCGGGGGTGGGCACAAAGGGTGAAGTGGTGCACCTACAACACGAGTGACAAACAATAACGTACAACTGAAATTTCACAAGGTTGTAAACTATCATAATCTCAATAAAAAGTTAAAAAAAATTCAGTCTTTCATTCACACCAACGACATGTCAAATGGTCAAGAGCCACATTGGCTAATGGCTACCATACTGGACAGTACAGATATAGAACATTTCTGTCATTGAAGAAAGTTTTATTGGACAGTGCCTGCCCCTGTAGTGGCCTGCTGGCTGTGCTGACTTTTGAGGAGGACCTCACTACAAAAGGACCTGGAAGTTGGAGAGGGCAACTAGTAGGCAGGTTTGTGTGTGTATGTGAATAAAGAACCCAGAGGCAGGGTGCGGAGGAAGAGCTCTGCGTCCTAGGTCAGTTGAGACCAAGGTTGGGGCTTCAGTGGGGACTAAGTTCCATCTGTAATAGCCTATGAAACAGCTACAATGGAGGAGGACCTCCTTCTCTCCCCACCAGGGAGTCAGGGAGTCAGGGAGTCAGGGCAGAGACTTTAAAGGCTACGTACGTGGCCAGGCTGGAGAGAGGCAGGAAAAGAGAGGAAGTCTGTATGTTAATAGCCAACAATAACCATTTGCCCCCATCTGGGTTCTGGCTATCCTTAGGGCCCACTGCCCCTGGAGAAGCAAGATTTCACCCAGGCCTATGAGGGGGCATTGGAGAAATGTGCCACCACAGCACGTACTTTGATAGCCTCCGACTGACTGAGTGCCTTGGGGTCCACTGGAGCTTGGATGGCCCAACCACTCCAGTCACTCTCCATTCCTGAATTCCTGACAGACACTCAGGACGGGTATTCTGATTGCTTTACACACTGTGCAGCATCTCAGTACAGACTGACCATCTCAGACACACTGACCACTCCAAATGTACTCTGAAATAAAAACAATCACAACTACGGCTTATACTTCATACATTCAAAGTATTGCATCTGGGTACTGTGATGTAGTAAGCATATGTCATAGTGATTACTATTTTTTAAGTTTATTTATTTACATTTTATTTATATATATTCTTTAAATTTTCACAACAATTCTATGAGGATATTATATATATATATAATTACTACTATTATTACTACTATTATCATTCCTATTCTATTTATTCATTTAATTTTATTTTTCTCCCCAAAGCCCAGGTACATAGTTGTATATCCTAGTTGTACGTCTTTCTAGTTCTTCCATGTGGGATGCCACCCCAGCATGGCTTGATGAGTGGTGTGTAGGTCTGCACCCAGGGTCCGAACCGGCGAACCCTGGGCTGCTGAAGTGGAGCTGGTGAACCTAACCACTATGCAACCGGGCCGGCCCCTATCATTCCTATTTTATACATGAGGAAGCTTAGGCACAGTGACCTGATCACACAGCTATGAAGTGCTGGAGCAGCAGGTGAGCCCAGTCAGTCTGGCCCTTAGTCCACATTCTTAACCTCTGCACTGAACTGCTTTGCTTGCCCAGCACGGATGCCACTCCGAGTTGCAATTCTCTAGTTCATCATCTATATAAACACTCAGTTGGGTGTTCAGTTTGGCATGGTTTTCACATGATTGCTCCAGCTACCATCAGAACAAGCATTCATTGAACTTCTAGAAACTGCTTGTTTTGATTTATAAATACCATCAATGGTAACAAGCATATAGTAACTAATTGGCAAGATTTTCATCTTTTTTACATCAAACTTAGAATTTCAACTGTGTCCAGTGGTAAATACTTTTCATTTATTTTGCATCTTATACAGTGCTTTAAATAAGTATTTCTGAATGTATACACTTTTGAGTTTGTCTTGGGGACAAGAGTTTGATTTCAGTTGCTTGTCCCTCCTGATAGCTGCTTTTAGTCACAAAGAACTGGGTGTTGCTCTCTCAAGAGCATGATCATTAAGTTCAGAAAGCACTATCTGAGAATAATAAAAGCAGTAATTTAAAAAATAAATAAATGCAACCATTAATATTCCATTAATTGTTATTAAGGTATGCTGTGCCAGTACTGCTAATACAAAACACAAAGGGTTAATTTTTAGAAAATTGGTACAGTGTTATGAAGATAATTAAACTGGATAAACAAAAACACACACCCAGAGGCTGTGGACCAGGCTTCGTTCATTGGTCGAGACAGCTGAAAGCTATGAGTTAATTCTGCTACATGAGTAACACTTGCCGGCAATGTGTTGAAGACCAAAGAATTTGGAAAATGATTAAGAATTGAAGAATGTCCTCTGAGAGTATGGAAGACATGCATCAAACTCAATGCCAAACACAAATCTGACAAGTAGGGGCAATTTTTTATCTCCTAGGTGACTGGGAAGTTTAGGTCGACTCCAAGATGCCACATTGGGGAGTTTTGAGTTGTTTTATTAACCTAAATATACCACCAAAACTAAAGTGCAATTTTGGTGAAGACTATCAGGACTGTGATAAATAAACTAAAAGCAATAGGACATACTGGAGTATAGGAGGAAGCCATTTGGTTTAAAAGTACTTCGACTTGAACTTGTTTTTCCAAAAGGGCCTGATGTGGCCTGTCGAGCATGCATTGTACATCTGCTTTAAACATTTACAATGTCCCAGAGACAAGAATGATGCCCTTAAAGATAGGGATGTAGCTTGCCCCCATACGGCATTTCTTTAAGGATAAGTATATCTTCCTAGAGACTAAGGATTAATTACCAACCTGCTGTGCTCACCTGGTGTCCACTGACCTGCTGTGCCAGCAAAGCAATCTCGTAACTGTTGTAAAAGGGATATTTCTGTCATGTGTGATGTATGCTCTTTGTTCCAAGACAGTATATAACCACTCTGTACACCCCACTTCTTTGGAGTGCTTCCTTCCTTGGAAAAGAAGCCTCAAGGCTACAGTCCTCCTATCTGGCTCATAAACTCACCACAATTTTGATTTACAGATAGATTATGGATTATTTGTGTCGACATCTACAAGGATGTAACACAATGGAAGGAGGCGCATGCAATGCATTATAAGCCAACTTGTATTGGATGAGCTCAAATGGGGTTAACCCAAGAGCAAAGGCAGGACACAAATTTATATTATTCTAAATTATAACTTTAAACAAGGCCTCTTTGGGTAAATAGGACTGGGAGAATTCAAAAGGCCGAGGGAAGGCCCTGAAAACTGCACCGGTGTTGACCAAAAAAACACAGTTGTAAGCAGTGGTGATGAATCACCTGTGACAGCCACACTCACACGTGTCCTCAGCATCATCCCTCAGAAGAGAGTAAAATGAGCTAAAGATGTTATAATGTCTCATTTCAACCTTAAGCATGTGCCCTTCTTACTGAGGCTGATGAGGATTATGCCTTTGGAACATTAATCTTTAAACATGTATTTTGAGCTAAAAGAAACCTAAATATAGTGTAGGTTGATTTGTTTGGTGTTTGTTTATTAAGAATATGAAGAGGCTTAAAACAAGAATATAAATAAATAATGGTAAAATATAAAGAAAGAATATAGGAAGGCAAGAGCAGAGTAAATATATAAAAATACAGAGACTTTTACGTAGGCTGATCTATTTGTCTCTGTGGTCCTCATACAGTGTCGGCCCATCTCCAGCGAAGCCTGCTGGTGACAAAGGGAGGTTGGAATGAGCAGGTCATGTGGATTGCAGTATTTGGCTTGAATGTCTAGAAATATAAACAGTGCCACTCACAGCTGGCAGTAAGCAATGTTGAGCTGCCACACATTTATTTCTTCATTTAATAAACATATTTATTATATAGCATAAAACAGTAAAAAAAGTTAGATGTTTTCATGTGACTGATTTTGTGCATGGTAGAAAAAAGCACTCTTTGATCCAAAATTTAATAGATATTAACTACATAGGAAGTACTGATTTTAACAAAAATGTCCACAAGTAAAAATTAAATTGGGTGTTGCTGGTTTCTGGCTCTATGTGTAAGGAGCTTGGAAGACGCCACTCCATTCCTCCATTCTAACTACACGTAAAAAGCTGAACAGGCTGAAAAATCAACAACTTCTCTTGAATTTGTAAGAGCAGGGGAACACAGGGCTACCCACTGCCCCCAAGACTGGAGAGGCAGATGGCAATGCAGGTCAGTAGGATTCGCCCAAGCAGAGGCCCCTAGTGGAAATTGCCATGGGAACCAGCCCAGAGTCACAAAACATGGACTGTAATTGACAAATTGCTGGAGGCTCAAGACAACAACTCTGAGAGTTAAAAACCTCCAGTGGGGCGCGGCTGGGTAGTGTAGCAGTTAAGTTCACATGCTCTGCTTTAGTGGCCTGGCGTTCATGGGTTTGGATCCCAGGTGTGGACCAGGCACACTGCTCATCAAGGCACGCTGTGGTGGTGTCCCACGCAGAAAATAGAGGAAGACTGGCACAGATGTTAGCTCATCAACAATCTTCCTCAAACAAAAATTAGAGATTTACCTCCAGGAGCTTGACTGGGTTCTCATAGTAAATATCAGAGAATAATCCCTTCATGCTTCTGGCAGGGAAAGGAGGAAAGGAATCATTTTGAAATAGTGCAGAGCACTCTGTTCTTCTGACAAGGCCTGCCCTCAGGAGAAGCTAGTTAACCAGAGCCTAACTCGTTGGGGTATCATCACAGAGTAACTGACCTGGGGAAGGGAAACACCCAACTCCAGTCAGCTCTGGCCATCCTGTGCCCCATAAGGGGGAGGAAAATCCCTGAGAAACACTGTGTGAAGTTCACAGTCCACAGGCACAGGCTCACCAGAAGACAGAGACTAAAACTGCTTTTAAAAAAGTAAAGTATGGGCTGGCCGGTGGTGTAGTGGTTAAGTTCGCACACTCTGCTTCGGTGGCCTGGGGTTTGTGGGGTTGAATCCTGGGCACAGACCTACACACTGCTCATCAAGCCATGCTGTGGTGGCATGCCACATAGAAAATAGGGGAAGACTGGCACAGATGTTAGCTCAGTGACAATCTTCCTAAAACAAAAAGGGGAAGTTTGGCAACAGATGTTAGCTCAGGGACAAGCTTCCTCACCAAAAATAATAAAATAAAGTATTTTGAAAAATCATATAAGTTACCCTTTTACTGCTGAAATCTTGAATCCAATTGTCTTTTTTCCTTCAAAAGGTAATTAAAAATCCCACGGGCAGTAATCTCTTAAACTCAGGGAGTCAATGATTTTTCAAATGAAGCTTTTGAATGCAAACAATATTTGAATAATAAAGAAGAGGTAGAAAAATCCTTTTCTTTTTTTTTTTTTAATAATATAGCTGCATTTATCCTACAGTTACTACTATTCTGTAAGAAATGTAAGGAAAGACTTTGTACATCAGTCTACCTACTTCCTTGAAATCTCTTAGGGCAGCCACTCTCCGGATTTCCCACCAGCAGATAAATTGGCTGATAGTGTTTTCACAAGGCTACAGCCCAGCCGGATAATGATTCTTATCAAGAAAGAGGGACTTCGGGAATATAAATGGGAGAAATTGAAAAATTAAGTTCACAAAAAAATGAACACAGTCAATTTGAGCTTGGTAAATAATTCAGCTGATGGATTTGATCTGCTTTGAGAGATCTATTTATTTAGTTTTTAAGAAACGAAGAGTTCTTCATTCCCAAATTATAGCTGTAGAAATCAAGGGTTGGTTACATTACTCAGCCTTCTAGAAAGTGGTGAATGCTATCACCTATGATGTTTTTAAAATGGAAAAGATAATGAAAATTAAATTCTTTCCTCTTTCTCTCTCTCCCTCCCTTTCTTTTTCCTTTCCTTCTCCCTGTTCTTTCTTTGTTCCTTTTATTAAATCAGTTTGTTTGTTTTGATAAACTTATAATTACTAAGCCCTGTTAGAAAAACAAATTTGTGAAATACACAGTTACTTTAATGCACTTCTTGGGAAAATTGTTTACTTTGCTGGCCTACTTAATATTTTACTCATTCTTTGAACTGTTGGTCTACAGTTTCGTTGTGTCTGTGGTGGCTGCAGGGCTGGGGTGCAGATCTTAGGTGAGACACCAGAGAGTACAGACCCATAGAGTTGGGATGGCTGGATGCAGCCTGGGAGACTGAGGGACACTGGACTTGTCTTTCTACTTGGGGGTCTTACAACAGCAGACTGAGGGACGAGGTTGAGTTAACAGGATGACAGAGAATACTTCCGTGTTAGGTCTGCTCAAAAGGACTTGTTTCCTCCTTACCATTTGTAGTTTTGCATTTGACTGCCCCAGGTTGGAAAATCTAATGAAAACATTTGGAGAGAAACACATGTTGCACTTTTTTCCCCATGACTTCCACTCTTACACTTTCCTGCTCTCCCCAAAGGAACACTCCAGCTATTCTAAATCGATAAATGGGTTGGGATTGGTCTTGGCAGCATGTCTTTATGCTTATATCTTGTTTGGATTAATGTGGGAGAAAAGATTAATTCTTTTAACATATGACTCAGTGGGGATCTGTTTTCATTTTAGGGTCTTTGCATATCTATCGGAAACTCTCTAATACTGAAGGCCATTGCTTGTACTGAAGGTGATTGGAGTGCCAGAACACAGTAAAATCTCATTCATTAATTTATTTATCCATTCAACACATATATATTGTGTCCATTCTGTGCCAACCACTGTTATAGGCAAACTATTAAAGGAAGAAGCCTGGTTCAAAGGACTCCATGTATAGAAGATGACTTGAGTCCGATGTCAGGAATTGTTACCCTCATGGGTTCTCCACCTAGGTGATATTCAGTTATATACCTGGAGCCCAGACTGCCCATATGGGATCTGGCAACTCCTAGGTATGGTTCACTATCTTCAAGGGTACATGAGGACCTCAGTCAGGAACTACCACATTATTTATTCAAAGTTTTATACATTTTCCCTTGGCTTCTCATTTATTAAGTTTCTTGAGTAAAGTGTTTTCAGACAAGAGGCCCACCTTAAAATTTCAGCCAAATCCAACATTAGCACATATACAACTTTAACAACACAGAACAGTATTAAAAATAATCTAACAAACACAGACCCCCTACTTTCAGCTTTACTGAAAAGCCCTATGTATCCAGTTTCACTTGGGACCTCTACTGGAAACCCTTACCACCATGCAGTGGGGCTGTATCGAGAGACAGATTTGAAGGCCCAGACCAGGAGTTTAGGAAGAATATGTAGTTTTCTTTAGATAATAATAGTAATAAGGAAAGATACCAGGTATCATACATAAACTATGATGTTGCCAATCTTTCAAGTTTGGAGAGGAAAAAAAGAGCCATTCTAGAAGCCACGAAGTTTTGCTCGTTGGTCTTTCTGTGTGTAGATTTGTTTAATGATTATGCATAGATCCATTGAAACAATGTTGTGTTTGGACAAACAATAGCCAAAATATCTCAAAATGTGAAACTAAATACAGTTCTCGTTCCACTAATCAGGAATTGAAAAAGCTGAATTTCTTTATTCTCAGACATTCGCTGTTGTTGCTAGTTTTCTTTTTAAACTACAAGAACAAAAGGAGAATCCCAAACAAAGATTGTTAGGTTCCGCTACCACATACCAAACGAAAACTAGAATACCTAGATTCAGCCATACCTGTTAATAAGAATCCAAACCAAGAGCTCGTGGGGCACCCACAAGGACTCCTTGGGGAGTATATCAAGATTTTGTGCATGCTCAAGTCCTTGTACCTGCAGGCTGGGGATTAGAAATGTCTTTATTTGTTCAATAGTATCAGCAAGATAGTCCTTAGAATTTATTGCTAATACAGAGGCAGCTGTAAAAAAAATCACATCAAGATGAAAATACTGATGATTACTGAAATAAGTATTACGTGTGCAATGTACCTTGTCTCCATAGACAAATGTAAGTGTTTGACTTAAATAATTGCAAGACTTTCTAACTCCTTCAACTCGAGGAAAGGAAAAATTAAGCATCAAGTCATCATTGTCACAGAGGAGGGATATGCTGGGGTAAAACACAAAAACAAAGAACTTTCTGGCTTTGGTTTACAAAAGCCTAAAATTTTAGGAATCTGCAGAGAACTCTAGACATAGACAAAATATTTGAGAATTTGGGGAGAGAAGGGTCCCTTCCTCCTTCTCCCAAACCCCAGCTAGAAATGGTTTCCTTAGAAGGAGTGTTGGGGGTATAGGGGAGAAATGGAGGGAACATGAAAGACTAGAGATATTGAGGGTTTGTGAAGAGTGGTCTTGTGTCCTCCTGCCAAGGCAGAGTCCTGAAGCAGAGCCAATCAGTGGATTCCATCTCCTT
The DNA here is from genome assembly GCF_041296265.1 of Equus caballus. NCBI lineage: Eukaryota > Metazoa > Chordata > Mammalia > Perissodactyla > Equidae > Equus > Equus caballus. Next base: position 15,531,817 of record NC_091708.1, read on the forward strand.
TGCCACTTGATTCTGGAGAGACGAATCAGAGTGCATCTCAAAACTCCTGCTAGTAATTCCAGAACAAATGCTCATTCTCTCCCTTTGGAAAGTGAGATGAACCATTTTTGTCAGCATGAGGGAAGCAAACTTCAATACAAAGCTGACTCGAGGAGGAGAGAAAAACCAAGGCAAGTTCAGCAAACAGCTGGATCCCTGATTGACATCGAGAACAGCTGTGTTAAATTGAATGTGAAGCTCACTCCTTGAACTTTTCATCTATATAATACAAGATATCTCCTTTATTGTTAATTAAGCCAATCTGAATTAGGTATTCCATTACGTGGAATCAATAGTATCTTACCAGATAAGACAAGTATTATTTTTATGTACCTTCTGTGTATGTCCAAAGCTTTAGACATAAACTCACTGAAACTCCATACCACCCTGGGGATTGAATATCATTATCTCCATTTTACAAATCAGAAAGCCAAGGCTCAGAATTGTTGCTCAAAGTGGCAGAGCAGGGATTAGAATCTGGGTCCATCAAGACCCAAAGCTTGGACTCTTTCTCTTTTATCATTTTATATTCCAATTTTGGACTTCCAGGTCACCTGCAGATGTTTCATTAAATTCTATATTCAATGTATTACATGCTTTTGCTGACTTCTCTCTTGAATTGCTTTCAACCACCAATGTTTTTGAGGTACAGGCCACACAGTGTACAAAGCACAGTTTTTACTACTGAATTCCCTGATGGGATTCAGGAAATACAAATCAAAGTGATAATAGAGGATTAGACTCTATTTTGAACTAGACTCAAGTATTTAAGGAGCAGAATTGAATGCACTACATTTAAGGCTTGCTTTCAATGGCAGCTTGAAGTAGCAGAAAGCGTCGGGATTTGGAGGTAGATGGATGCAGGTAAAAATTCCAGCTTAGGACATCTGGGTTTACAGGGTGGCAGATTATATGTGTTTAATAGAAATGCCACCAAAATCCCATTCAAAATCCAAAAGAATATGAAAAAATAACAAAATTAACAATGGCAATGACAATTAAAGAAGAGACCACAGTTCAAAATCTGGCATGACTTTTCATTAACTGCATCATTGAAGGCGAAGAATTGAGAAGCACTTTCTTAGATGGCATATCATGTGCTCCACCAAAATTAGTCCCTCTAGAAGTTACTCAAAAACTCTAATCGATCCCCTCTGTATACACTTACTCCAGGATAATGAAGGGCCACACAGTCAGAAGAACTCAGAGCCCGCATGAAATATCCTCTAAGCCAGACTAAGCCAGAATCATCTCTTCCTCCCTCTGTGACAGTTTCCCAGTCTGTCAACCCTCAAATGGTCTCTTTCTCTAATCCATGTAGTGAATACAACTCCAGAGGCACAATACTGCAGGAGGGAGAGAAGCTCGGAAAAAAGTGCATTGTATGATGTCATATGAGAGAAGTCTCTTGTATGGATGTTTTGTCAGCCGAAGAAATGAAAACAGAAGTGGAACCAGGTGGAACTCTCAGAGTAATGAATGCACAGAGGGTGAGAGAAATGACCAGATCTAGGAAAGGAAGATCCCACCTCAGCCCAGTGGATGATCACTCGATGAATATCTGCTAGGAATCATAGAGGAAGCTGTGGGCTGGCACAAACCCCCAAACTCTACATTTAGATATATGAAGGAAGTGACAGCATCTGAATGGGTAGTAGGGGGAAGCAGTGACAATCCAGCAAAGATGTCTCATGACAAACATTGGACTCAGATTGAAAGATGAATAAACAGAAAAACAAAACAAAAAACATGCAGACAAACCACGGGAGGCAATTGAAAACATATTGACAAGGGACTGACATAATAAATGTGGTAAGTGTGGAGAAATAAGATTTTGAGATACTAACCTGTTTATTTTTCTCCTGATACTTAATTTTTTTCTATACCTCCTCACCCCATTCAAGGAGCTGGCAGTTCTATGTTCCTTGCTCAGGGCAGGGCAGAAGACAGAAATAAAGGAGTATTATTGACTTTATTTCCAAAAGCCTGGGCCCTTAGGAGATTGGAGAAGACTTTAGGCATGGTCAAAATGTTTAGGTTTAATGAGAAAGAGGTTTACCTTTCCACCCCAACTGGAGGAAGGGAGATGGATTTTTCCAGGGAGATGGACCCTGTGTCCTGCTTTCTGGAGGAAGCCTGGGTTTCAGAGAGGAAACAGATTTGGTAAGTTTAGAGAGAATGGGTCTTGGCCAGTTTGGCAGAGATTTTGGTGTCCCAGCGTGAAATGGAAATATTAGAATATATTTTGAGCTCATAAAATGGAAGGAAATCAGGAGAAAGAGCCATCAGATCTGAAGTGGGTAGGTAGAGAGACACTAGCGACATTTCTTTCCATGGCGACCTCTGTAGATTAATGACAGACAACCAGAAGGAGTAACAGCTACTTCAAAAGAAATCTGCATGGACGTATGATATTGAAGATTAGAGTTCCACTTGATGCATCAAATGCCATGGCACTGGATAAGTGACTCAGAACTTAGACACAACCCTAAGGCAAGGGGGGGGGAACCTCAAATTATCTAAGGTTGTTTCTGCCATCTTGGTGGAATGGGAAATAGACATTAGGTCAAGTTAATAATTATTATAATAATGTTATGTTTATTTGCATATCTGAAATGTAAGCTGACATAAATATCAACTACATTGGCTATAATTATTATTAGTTTCATATTACAACCTTCACCTGAATCCATTCTTTGCTCAATGAAGGGAAATATTTTAAAATAAAGTAAATATAAATTTTATTGATAATTTTCTGCCACTTTTTGAGGTAACTTGAAATCCCAACATAGTTTATAATTTGCTATAATAAAGACTTCAAACTCAATCCAGAGACTTAATTCAGGTGGCTCAACAGTTTGGTAAAAAGCACCTAAGAGTCAGAAAAAGTGTAAATATAAACTTGACTTCATCCATTTCTCACTCTTGTGAGTCAAGTATACCCAATGATGTAAAATCACAATTCCTCTTAATGAAATACACTTGCATGCTAGTTCCCTGACCTTGGGCTAAACAAGACCAGTAGAAAACCGTCTCTAAAAGCAGGCAGCTTTTGAGCTGGCTTTAGATCAAAGAAGGTATTTGGAGAGAAGCTGCTTACAGGTGCATAGAGCACTTTGATGTCAGTCGTTTTCTCCTTGAGATTGGTGAGAGCCCACCCCAGCATCTCTTCTGTTTAACTTGCAGGTAAGTTTTTCAATGAACCTTGTGAGACAAATAATTCAAATGATGCTGTGTGACATTTTATTACTGTCTTCCAGAAATAGAAGACAGACGAGTTTATTTGCTGCCACAATTTCCAAAGGACAGAAAAAAAGAAAACAAATCATCTGTTTCTAATTTTTATTCTATTGTGATAAAAGCTTCAGAAGAACTATGTGCTGATCTTTTTAGTTGTCTGTATAAAATATCACCTTGTGAATTCTGGGTAGCTCTTCCCAGCCTACTTTTCTTTGTAAATCCTCACAAATATTTCCCTTGGAAATATTTTACTCAGTTGCTTTTTTCGTTCTGTAATTCTAAGTGCTTCCTGTGTGCTGACTTTGTAGAGAGGACTAAGACACAGTATCTTTCTCAAAGAGCTCAGAAGCCTTCCAGTGAAACAAAGGTGCACCCAGATCCTACAATTCTGTGATATAATTATTTGGATAGAGACTTGGAGTTGGCATGTATTGCATACGGCATGGCTAAACGGGAAAATCTCAAACCACCGCCGACGGTGAGGATGTGTAGTGGCAGACAGGTGTGGGAAGAGCCATTTTCAGTTGTTGGCACCATGTGGCATCCATCTGTAGTTCTGATGTTGTATCAGACAGTTACCCTTCTCTCCAAAGGGGCCACATTTCTTCCCTCTCCCATCCCCAAGGGCTAGTAAAACTGTGTGCAGTATTCCCAGGGACAGAATTCAGGACTTAGAGGCCCCAGCTTGGGAGAAGACAGGCAGAGTTCTAGACAGTACCAGGCAGCAGAGTCAGAGAAGTCATTACAGAATCAGGAAAGTTCCTGAGAATTTATCATCGAAGAAGGACCCACTGGGAAATTACCTTGTGCTTTCTTTTTCACTGCTATGGCCTCATCAGCAAGAATTGAAAGATTCTTTCATGCAGATTATGCATTATTCTTGCATGTAGATTATGTGTAGATTTCATATAGATTACATGCCTTTAAGAGATTTATGAAGGCATAGCATGCCTAAGGCCTTGGCTTTCCTTATTTCCAGAAAAGATTTTAGGTACTCCTAGGTCCTGTTGGCAACATCAAGATATTTCTGGAGATAGTCAGGGGCTGTTGTGGGAAAACAAGAAGTCAGGGAAAAACCCCTTGTGTTTCAGACCAGTGGTACCATCAAGCAACCATGGACTGAGAGGCAGAGCTCGCCATCCCCAACAGGAAGTCCCATGGATCTCCTTTCAGGTTTCCCGTAAACCCCAAAAAGGAAAAGGAAGGGAGGGAAGGGGAAAGAATCCCTGGATGACTGATACCGGAGTTCCCATGAATCTTGACAAAGGCTTCTCTGAGTTGGTTATGGATCAGAGTTTCTCAGACTTGGCACTATTGACATTTCAGGTCAGATAGTTATTTTTTGTGGGCACTGCTCTGTGCATTGTAGGACATTTAGCAACATCTTGGACCTCTATCCACTGGATGCTGGTATCATCTCATCCTGCCAATGTGACAATCAAAATTGTCTCCAGACATTGCCAAATGTCTCTTGGGGTTTCCCAGTTGAGAACCACTACTGTAAATAAACATGACAAAATGGGAAAAAAGGAAAAAAGACATTATTTGCACCTGAACCTTGTAGAATAGGTCTCATATTAGCCTTGTCATTGTTACCCATTACACCTGGGTAACAAGTACTGCACTGCAGGCACTTTGTAGACTTATTGGCACAAACCAACTCCTTTAGCAGTGATGGAAGATACCGTTAAGGGCCCCCAAACAAAAAGAGACATCCCAGTGCAGGCAGGGTGGGATTTGGGGAACAGAGCAGAAGACTTGAGTCACATCTGGTGAAGGCTTTTTACAAAGTCCCTAATGAGGAACAGCTGGGCAATTATATCAACTCCCAAATGAATATTCTTTATAATTTTCATGTATAAGTTACCCATAAACCATGCGAGTAGAGTTTTCATTCCAGAACACTTGCATTATCAAGAAAGCCACTTGTTTTCCTTATAGAGTCCTTGATTAAAGAATATTTTAGTTAGTTTTAAATCCTGGGTAGGCCTAATGGAAGAGTAGTCAAGTGTCTGGTGCTTGAGCTTCTTCTGGGAAGAAAACCAGGTGAGCAGTGACCAGCCTCTTAGAGAGTGTTGCTCCTACCTTGCTTTTCTGTGAGTCAAGGAGGAAGGGAAAGGAGTGAACGTATCCAATCCCTTGTCCAGACACTTCTCAGGCCTCCCTTTGGTGACTTGTTTCCCCTTTTCAAGCTGACTTTGGTGTTTATTAGAGAATCTCAATGGGCCCAAAGGGTTTGGGTTCCAGAGGGTTGGTGGGCCCCCACTGTCAGGCCCTCCTGGACCCTGTTCTGAGCTGTGCCACCCACTTCTCTCATGATGTCTTTCCTGAGATTCATTCTCCTGAGCCCGTCTTCTTCTCATCTAGCTCTCTATCTCCACTGCCATTTCTTCCCTCTGAATTATTACCACAGAATTTGAGGATGGGAATTATCTGGTCCAATCTCTCCCCTTCCCCTCCCCGTGCACTTATATGTAAACTAAGGACCAGAGAGGAGAAGTGAATTACCTGAGGAAACTCAGCTGAAGGAGCATATACAGGAAAGAGAACTGAAGATGAAAGCTCAGGAACACCAACCTTCAAAGGACAAGAAGGCAACTCAAGCTGAGAAGGAGAGTTAGACATGTTCAAGGAAAACCAGGCTTGAGAAGTACTGGGCAAGCCAAGGGAGGAGGGAGCGTTAGAAAGAAGAGAATGGCTAAGAGTGTGCTGTGAGAGGTGAAAGCATGCTTTAGACAGGCCGTGGGACACTAACGTCCTGTGGGGCAAAGCCAGGCTGAAGGGGTTGAAGAAGGGTCAGCAGGAAACGCAGGAATTTGGTGCCGAAGCAGCTTTGTCTTGGAAAGAAGGGAGAATTTCATTCTCCACTTACCTGTCAGAATATTCCTGAATACCTGGAGCATTCAGTGGGATTCCCAGCAAAGTAAACAACAGGAAAAGCTGACTAATAAGATTGTGAACAGCTGTCCTTGATTACAAAATCTCCTCGCAAACTGTAGGATTTCTGTGGGGTAGAGGACTGTGGGGCACAGAAGGGCAAAGCAGAAAAAGGCAACTTTGATAATTCAAGGCTGTTTCTTTTGGTGGAACACAATGGACTTTCAGCTTTGTTAGGGAAATATGTGCTTTTGCAACATAATTTAAAATAGCTCTTCTCAAATTTCTGCAGCTTCTATTTGAGTAGCTCATGAAACAGACTACCTGCTAGTTACATGTTGCAGGGTTATGTTTCTGCCTGGGGGAGATTTTATTCTCAGGGGAAAAGGATGCTATTTCTGCAAATCTCAAACATTACATGCATCAGAGAACTCAAGGAAAAAGCTTTTTTCTCCTGAGACAAACACAAATATCTTCAGTTTTGTCTACCTCTTGTTTAAAGCCACCTCATAAAGAGCTATCACAAACAACTCCAGGGATGAATTGTCTAGTGCTATAAAGTTTATTTGTGTGCAAATACACACACACACACACATATTGCATTTACACTTCACAGGTAGTTATATTATACTCTCTAAGAGCACTTTAGAAAACTCAATAAAGATTTTATTCAGTGGAAGAAAATAAGTACAGACACATGAGAAACCCATATGTTAAAAGGTAAATAAATGATGGATATAAAAATTTCAAAATTTTCCACTAAAAAACTGCAGTCTAGCCATTTGGTAAAGGAATGCTGATTTCCTATTCATATTATTTTCTCTTTAAACCAGATGGTAGTTCTCAAAATTCAGGTTATAAAGGCATAGCACATCTTGCATTCCTTTTTGTGTAAATGGCAAACTTCACTTTGGCAGAGTGGTACCTCTGATGGCCTTCTCGTGGTAGAGACTTCTCAACCATTATGTGCAGCCTTCTGCACCATGTTCCCTTGCACAAGGGAATAGGTTGCCTAATTCCTTCTCCACTTCAAATATCTTTTATTAAAAGTCTTCCTCTCAATCAGCCTCATTTTTTCCTTTCATATTTTCTACATAGTCTTCCTTTTGATAGTCCTTTAGCTGACATTTAGGATTCCATACATATCCTCACAGTGGGTGGGGGTAAGAGGGAACCTGGGAGAGTGTGATAGGCCTACATGGCCCAAACTGGTCAGGCAACTTCAAAACTAAGACCCTCGCTATTTTGCACATTCAGAATGGAACCTCGTATGGCTGCAGAAAATGTACTTTTAATTCCAGCCATTGTCTTATTTTTCCTGCTGTATCTCCAGCCCCTGGCAAGAGTATCTGGCAGATAGTAAAGTTTCACCAAGTAGTTCTTGAACAAATAGATGGAGGATAATTCTACTGCCTCGAAGAAACATTTTCAAGGAAACAACATATTTGGTTTAGTCTACGTGACTGATTTTGTCAATTTTGTTCAGATTCCAAAACAAAGCATTCCATTATTTGGCCAGATAAAAATGGGAACAACACACAGGCATTCAAAGCTAATAGTTACAATGTAGATGTGTGGATGATTTGGAAGCAATGTCAGTCACTGTGTTGATGAATAGGATGGATCAAGCTGATGTCTAGGATTCAGGATGCCAAACTGAGTCAACTGATTCTTCTTGAGGGTTACAAGGGTCTTATGTTGTCACAGGTTTGGGTATACACAGTTAAGTTACACCTGGGTGAAGCAGATGCAACAGTGGAAAGATTGTTGCAACTATGGATAGATGACCTGGGTTTTGTTCCCCTTTCAATTCTTTTTTTTTTTTTTTCTTTTGAGGAAGATTAGCCCTGAGCTAACATCTGCTGCCAATCCACCTCTTTTTTGCTGAGGAAGACTGGGCCTGAGCTAACATCCATGCCCATCTTCTTTTATTTTATATGTGGGATGCCTGCCACAGCATGACTTGATAAGCGGTGCATAGGTCCATACCTGGGATCTGAACCGGTGAACCACGGGACACCAAAGCAGAATGTGTGAACTTAATCGCTGCACCACTGGGCTGGCACCCCCATTAAACTTTTAAATTCCTGCTACAATCTCCTTTGCCATAGGAGAGAAGTAAGGGAGAGTCTAATGTTTCACAATTATAAAACCTCTTACAAGTTACAGATTGTCCATATTGGAAGGTGACTTTTGCAAAGACAAAATCATAGTCACCTGTATTGTAACAGATGTGAGGATGTGCATAGTCAGTATAGAATTTCCAGCCTGGAATGCCTCTCTTTGGCACCGTCACTAAAATAAATAAGGCCCCCAAATCAATTCTTACATGAGCCAATGATTTAACATTCTTTCAGACATTCTCAAAGCAATGGGATGAGTAATCCGAAGACCTGCTCCTCCAGTGACTTGTTTACTGTCCCTTATTTCAGGAGAAAAGTAATAATCTAACAACAACAAAAGTATAACAAAGTATTGTCTCCCTGAAGTATCGAATAAATACCCTGCTTATCTACTTCATTTGTCAGTGGACATTTGAAATAACCTTACAAATGATTGGCAGTATTCCATGATATGAAGACATTACTGCCCAGCGTAAAATGTGTGGATTAAATTTTGATTTAACAATTAGTTCACGTGCCTGCTTTAAAGCAGCCACTGTTCTCTCAAGAACACAGAGACAGATCCTATAATACTTACTTGTGTGGAGCTAACTTGGGCGCGTAGCTACCTGGGGAGGTCCTCTGCTTGTCAAGCCCAGCTCAGCAGCAGCTCTGAGTTTGTCTGGAGATTTTTGAAGTCCCTCGTAAACTATAACTAAAGTAAGGTCCATGGTGGAGCTGAGGCAGTAGAGCTGACTGCATTGCATCAGAGCCCCTTGGGCTGTGAGGAACCTCTGTGACTTAACAAGTTTCAGATGGTAATGAACGTGGCTACTGAAGAGACATCTAGTTTATTCACCATCTTATCCCGGAATAGAACACACTTCCTAGCTTATGGTTGCTGCATGTATTTGTAACATATATTTGTTGAGTAAATGAATTCAGAGCTAAGCAAAGTGGTGGTAAGGAAGGTGCGGAAAAGAACAAGAAGATCCTCCTCTGCCCAAATAAGTTTGTCTGTTAAATATTAAACAAAGTTAGCAGGTTCCTTTTACACTCTGGAGCGTCTCAAATCTTTAGTGTGTGTTGTGAATCTTCAGGAGAAGGATTGAGCAAAGCAGTTGCCCGAGCTGTTTTTGAGTGTAAAGAAACCCTTTGTTCTCAAAGTACTGATTAGCATCTCCCTGCAGTACTTGGACTGATGCATTTAAAAGTCAGTATGATATAATAAGCAAAAAAGTGTGCTTGTACTGAATTTTGTTTGCTACTTTTAGAAGTACTCTGTGCGTGTGTGTGTGTGATGGGCCTCCATGACGATAGAGTACATAAAATTCTCTAAATATTTGAATGTATCTATAAAATCTATAATCTATTCTGATAATGATTGGAGTAATAAATTATTCTGTCAGCTCTGAAGTAACATAAATCCTGATCCTTAATCCGTCAAACAGTTGCAAAACCAAATTATGTAATACTCAAGATTATGTAAGCATGTGGGCGGTTCTGGTGTGCATCTACATCTGAAACACTAGGGGAGCTGGGTAATTATTAAATAAAGATTATTGAGCCCCATCTTCCCTTCAGAGTTTCTGGAGACAGACATAAGGCTGCCTAGGAATCTGCATTTAAAAGCTATCCCAAATGATTCTAGAGCAACGAGGCCAGTGGATAACAATCTGAGTAGTATTCATATAAACAACATCATAACACATCATTACACTGGTCAAATATATCAAGTTCTCCTTTCCAGGGTTTTCCTCTTTTGCCAATTCATACCTTTTAAACAAGATTCATATCTTTTTTTTTTTTTTATGGTAAAGGGGGACATTTAATAATGACAAAAGGGCCAAGGTGCAGAAAGACATAACAATTCTAAATTTGTATACACTTAATAATATAGCTATGAAACACATAAAACAAAATTGACGGAACTAAAAGGAGAAATAGATAAATCCAAAACCTTAGTAAGAAATCTTGACATACTTCTCTCACAAATTGATAAAGCAAGGATACCGAAAAATCCATGTAGTCACAGATCTGAATGCTTTTTTTTTTAATTTTAATTTTAATTTTTAATTTTTTATTTTTTTTATTAATGTTATGATAGATTACAACCTTGTGAGATTTCAGTTGTACATTTTTGTTAGTCATGTTGTGGGTACACCACTTCCCCCTCCGTACCCTCCCCCCACCCCCCCCTTTTCCCTGGTAACCACCGATCAGATCTCCTTCTCAATATACTAATTTCCACCTATGAGTGGAGTCATATAGAGTTCGTCTTTCTCTGACTGACTTATTTCGCTTAACATAATGCCCTCGAGGTCCATCCACGTTGTTGTGAATGGGCCAATTTCGTCTTTTTTTATGGCTGAGTAGTATTCCATTGTGTATATATACCACATCTTCTTTATCCAATCATCAGTTTCTGGGCATGTAGGCTGGTTCCACGTCTTGGCTATTGTAAATAATGCTGCGATGAACATAGGGGTGCAACGGACTCTTGAGATATCTGATATCAGGTTCTTAGGATAGATACCCAGTAATGGGATAGCTGGGTCATAGGGTATTTCTATTTTTAACTTATTTGAGAAATCTCCATACTGTTTTCCATAGTGGCTGTACCAGTTTGCATTCCCACCAACAGTGTATGAGGGTTCCTCTTTCTCCACAACCTCTCCAACATTTGTCGTTCTTGGTTTTGGATGTTTTTGCCAATCTAACGGGGGTAAGGTGATATCTTAGTGTAGTTTTGATTTGCATTTCCCTGATGATTAGCGATGATGAACATCTTTTCATGTGTCTCTTGGCCATATTCATATCTTCTTTTGAGAAATGTCTGTTCATGTCCTCTGCCCATTTTTTGATCGGGTTGTTTGTTTTTTTGTTGTTAAGCAGTGTGAGTTCTTTGTATATTATGGAGATTAACCCTTTGTCGGATAAGTGGCTTGTAAATATTTTTTCCCAATTAGTGAGCTGTTTTTTTGTTTCAATCCTGTTTTCCCTTGCCTTGAAGAAGCTCTTTAGTCTGATTAAGTCCCATTTGTTTATTCTTTCTATTGTTTCCCTCAACTGAGGAGTTACAGTGTCCGAAAAGATTCTTTTGAAACTGATGTCAAAGAGTGTACTGCCTATATTCTCTTCCAAAAGACTTATTGTCTCAGGCCTAATCTTTAGGTCTTTGATCCATTTTGAGTTTATTTTGGTGTGTGGTGAAAAAGAATGGTCAATTTTCAATCTTTTGCATGTGGCTGTCCAGTTTTCCCAGCACCATTTGTTGAAGAGACTTTCTTTTCTCCATTGTAGGCCCTCTGCTCCTTTGTCGAAGATTAGCTGTCCATAGATGTGTGGTTTTATCTCTGGGCTTTCAATTCTGTTCCATTGATCTGTGGACCTGTTTTTGTACCAGTACCATGCTGTTTTGATCACTGTAGCTTTGTAGTATGTTTTGAAATCGGGGATTGTGATTCCGCCGGCTTTGTTTTTCTTGCTCAGGATTGCTTTAGCAATTCGCGGTCTTTTGTTCCCCCATATGAATTTTAGGATTGTTTGTTCAATTTCTGTGAAGAATGTTCTTGGGATTCTGATTGGGATAGCATTGAATCTGTATATTGCTTTAGGTAGTATGGACATTTTAACTATGTTTATTCTTCCAATCCATGTGCAAGGAATGTTTTTCCATCTCTTTATGTCATCGCCTATTTCTTTCAAGAAAGTCTTGTAGTTTTCATTGTATAGATCCTTCACTTCCTTGGTTAAGTTTATCCCAAGGTATTTTATTCTTTTCGTTGCGATTGTGAATGGGATAGAGTTCTTGAGTTCTTTTTCTGTTAGTTTATTGTTAGTGTATAGAAATGCTACTGATTTATGCACGTTAATTTTATACCCTGCTACTTTGCTGTAGTTGTTGATTATTTCTAATAGTTTTTCTGTGGATTCTTTGGGGTTTTCTATGTATAAGATCATGTCGTCTGCAAACAACGAGAGTTTTACTTCTTTGTTACCTATTTGGATTCCTTTTATTTCTTTTTCCTGCCGAATGGCTCTGGCCAGCACCTCCAGTACTATGTTGAATAGGAGTGGTGAAAGTGGGCACCCTTGTCTTGTTCCTGTCCTCAGAGGGATGGCTTTCAGCTTTTGTCCATTGAGTATGATGTTGGCTGTGGGTCTATCATATATGGCCTTTATTATGTTGAGGTACTTTCCTTCTATACCCGTTTTACTGAGGGTTTTTATCATAAATGGGTGTTGGATCTTGTCGAATGCTTTCTCTGCATCTATTGAGATGATCATGTGGTTTTTGTTTTTCATTTTGTTGATGTAGTGTATCACGTTGATTGACTTGCGGATGTTGAACCATCCCTGTGTCCCTGGTATAAATCCCACTTGATCATGGTGTATAATCTTTTTGATGTATTGCTGTAATCGGTTTGCCAAAATTTTGTTGAGGATTTTTGCATCTATGTTCATCAGTGATATCGGCCTGTAGTTCTCCTTCTTTGTGTTGTCCTTGTCACGTTTGGGGATCAGAGTGATGTTGGCTTCATAGAATGTGTTAGGGAGTTCTCCATCTTTCTCAATTTTCTGGAACAGTTTGAGGAGAATAGGTATTAAGTCTTCTTTGAATGTTTGGTAGAATTCTCCAGAGAAGCCGTCTGGTCCTGGACTCTTGTTTTTGGGGAGGTTTTTGATTACCGTTTCTATTTCCTTACTTGTGATTGGTCTATTCAGATTCTCCATTTCTTCCTGATTCAGTTTGGGGAGATTGTAGGAGTCTAGGAATTTGTTCATTTCTTCCAGGTTGTTCAATTTGTTGGCATATAGTTTTTCATAGTATTCTCTTATGATCTCTTGTATTTCATTGGTATCTGTTGTGATTTCTCCTCTGTCATTCCTGATTTTATTAATTTGCGATTTCTCTCTTCTTTTCTTGGTGAGTCTGGCTAGGGGTTTGTCAATTTTTTTAATTCTTTCGAAGAACCAACTCTTTGTTTCATTGATCCTTTCTATTGTCTTTTTTGTTTCAATATCGTTTATTTCTGCTCTTATTTTTATTATTTCCCTCCTTCTACTGACTCTGGGCTTTGTTTGTTCTTCTTTTTCTAGTTCTGTTAGGTGTCGTTTGAGGTTGCTTACGTGAGCTTTTTCTTGTTTAGTGAGGTGAGCCTGTATTACGATGAATTTCCCTCTTAGGACTGCTTTTGCTGCATCCCAAATGATTTGGTATGTCGTGTTCTCATTTTCATTTGTCTCCAGATAATATTTGATTTCTTCTTTAATTTCTTCAATGATCCATTGTTTGTTGAGAAGCGTGTTGTTTAGTCTCCACATTTTTGCACCTTTCTCTGCTTTTTTCTTGTAGTTGATTTCTAGTTTAATAGCGTTATGATCAGAAAAGATGCTTGATATTATTTCAACTCTCTTGTATTTATTGATGTTTGCTTTGGTTCCCAAAATATGGTCAATCCTTGAGAATGTTCCATGTGCACTTGAGAAGAATGTGTAACCTGCTGTTTTTGGATGAAGTGTTCTATATATATCTATTAAGTCCATCTGGTCTAATTTTTCATTTAATTCTATTATTTCCTTGTTGATTTTCTGTCTGGATGCTCTGTCCATTGGTGTTAATGGTGTGTTGAGGTCCCCTACTATTATTGTATTGTTGTTGATGTCTTCTTTTAGTTCTATTAAGAGTTGCTTTACAAATTTTGGTGCTCCTGTGTTGGGTGCGTATATATTTATAAGTGTTATGTCTTCTTGGTGGAGAGTCCCTTTTATCATTATATACTGTCCCTCTTTATCTTTCTGTATCTGTTTTGCTTTGAAATCTACCTTGTCTGATATTAGTATAGCGACACCTGCTTTCTTTTGTTCATTATTAGCTTGGAGTATTGTTCTCCATCCCTTCACTCTGAGTCTGTGTTTGTCTTTGGGGCTGAGGTGTGTCTCCTGGAGGCAGCATATTGTTGGATCTTGTTCTTTGATCCATCCTGCCACTCTGTGTCTTTTGATTGGGGAGTTCAATCCATTTACATTTAGAGTGATTATTGAGACGTGGGGGCCTACCACTACCATTTTGTGTCTTGTTTTCCGGTTTTCTTCAGTTTCCTTTGTTTCTCGTCCCATGGTTTAATCTGTTCTGATGTAGAGCTGCTACTCTCTGTTGTTGTCCTTCTACTTATCTCCTCTGCTCTTGGTTTTGTAGCCCCTTTCCTTTTTTGGATTTTTCAGGAATGAGGGTTTTCCTGAGGATTTCCTGAAGAGGAGGTTTTGTGGCAATGAACTCCCTTAATTTTTGTTTATCTGGGAAAGTTTTTATTTCTCCATCATATTTGAAGGATATTTTCGCTGGGTAGAGAATTCTCGGCTGTAGATTTTTGTCCTTCAGATTTTTGAATATATCATTCCACTCTCTTCTAGCCTGTAAAGTTTCTGCTGAGAAATCTGCTGATAGCCTGATGGGGGTTCCTTTGTAGGTTAGTTTCTTTTGCCTGGCTGTCCTTAATATTTTCTCCTTGTCGTTGACTTTTGCTAGCTTCACTACTATATGCCGTGGAGTTGGTCTTCTTGCATTGATAAAGTTTGGAGATCTATTGGCTTCTGTCACCTGAAGATCCATCTCCCTCACCAGATTTGGGAAGTTCTCAGCCATTATTTCTTTGAATAGGTTTTCTGCCCCTTTCTCCTTCTCTTCTCCCTCTGGTATACCTATAATCCTTACTTTGCATCTCCTAATTGTGTCTGATAATTCTCGGAGAGTTTCTTCATTTCTTTTAAGTCTTGCTTCTCTCTCCTCCTCTGCCTGCAACAATTCTATATTGCCATCTTCCAAATTGCTAATTCTTTCCTCCATATTATCGGCCCTACTGTTCAGAGCATCTAGATTTTTCTTAATCTCCTCTATTGTGTTCTTCATTTCCAATATTTCTGTTTGGTTCTTCTTTATCGTATCAAACTCTTTTGTGACATAGCTCCTGAACTCGTTGAGTTGTCGGTCAGAATTCTCTCTTAACTCATTGAGAATCTTAATGATGGCTGTTTTGAAGTCATCATCATTTAGGTTATATATCTCATTTTCTTTGGGATTGTTTTCTGTGTATTTGTTACTTTCTTTCTGTTCTGGAGATTTAATGTATTTTTTCATATTGCTTGATGTTGTTGATTTGTGCCTCCACATGGAGATAGAGTTTAGTTGCTCCCTTCACTTGTTTCAGCTGCTGCGGTGGGGGGAGCAGCTGTTTATACTTCACCAACCAGGAACCCTGTCCGTAGTTGCTAACTGGGCCTGGGCCCCTCTTCGTAGCCACAGTGGCCCTTTGGATTCCCTCCTCTGCTGTGGGGGCCGTCACAGGGGGGCTTCAGACTGCAGGTGCCTACTGTTGCAGCCCACCTAGATGTGCTCTCTCCTTGGGGTCTGCAACGGTGTTATGGGCTTTTCCAGTGGCCAGGGGTGGGATCACTTATATTTGTCGCTCCGTTGCTGTCGGCACCCACCGAATCTCACTTGTCCTCTATGGGTCGCAGGAGAGCTATTGGCATCTTCTACAGTCTGTGGTTAGTACACCTAGCTATGCTGCTTTTGCCCTGGGGTCTTCCAGCCTTGTGGCTGGCGGCTGGGTGCCTTCTACTGGTGCTGTGCAGAGGCTTTCCCTAAGGCTGCTGTGAGCCTGTAGGGTTTCCCCCTAGGCTACTAAGCTGGGTCTCTGGAACTCTCTCCAGCCCCAGTCCTCTCCGAGATCTCCGGCAATCCCTAGTCTCACAGGGCGGGCAACGGCAGCTGGGGGTCGCCCCGCCCTCTGGGCTTCTCTCCGGGCCTCTCCCGGGAGCCCTGAATGCTGGGCGTGGCCCCTCTGCTAATGGCAGACAGAGAGTTTTGTCTGCTGCCTGGTGGAACTCCGGCGATTCCCCTCTGGGTCGCAGAACCGGCCTTTGAAAGTTCCCCCCGCCCCGGTCCTCTCTGAGATCTCTGGCAATCCCTAGCCCCATGGGGTGGGCAACGGCAGCTGGGGGTCGCCCCGCCCTCTGGGATTCTCTCTGGGCCTCTCCGGGCCTCTCCCAGAGCTGTGAATGCTCAGCGTGGCCCCTCTGCTAACGGCAGACAGAGAGTTTTGTCTGCTGCCCGGGCGGAGCTCCGGCGCTTCCCCTCCGGGTCGCAGAACCGGCCTTTGAAAGTTCCCCCAGCCCCGGTCCTCTCCGAGATCTCCGGCAATCCCTAGTCCCACGGGGCGGGCAACGGCAGCTGGGAGACCTCCGTACCCTCCGTGACTCTCTCTGGGACCCTCTGGGTGCCCCGAGCACCAGGCTGGGTCTCCCCGCCAATGGCGGGGAGATACTCTCCCCGCGGGCTCAGGTGTGCAACTCCAAAGTTTCCCTCTGCGTTTAGGAGTAATTGCGGGGGGTTTAGGTAGGGTTCTGGTCACCTGTTTCCACCGTCGCTCCTCTGTTGTGTTCTCGCTCCTGCCCTAGATGTGTGTGGATCCTCTGGGGGCGTCCGTTGGAAGAAAGCTGCTTGCGGGTACTAGGCTGCCCATCGGGGTCGGAGAGTTTTCACCTATTTCCACATCCTCCCGGAGGAAAGTCCGTCCGCCTTCCGATGTATAGTCGCGTGGGTGTCTCAGACGTCCTGAGATGCTGTCTGGATATCCTTTGTCAAGCGATAAGTGTCCAAATAATTGTAGACTTGAAGGGCGAGAGACAAAGAGGACTACTCACGGCGCCATCTTGGATCTTCCTTCCAAGATTCATATCTTTTAAAGATGTATATCTCCTCCAGCTTTGGGACAGATTGTTGCACCCCTAGATTACGATATAGAGATTAATGTCCTTACAGGACATTGGCAGCATCTACCTAGAAAGGGAAAGGATGGTCTAACTCAGACTTTGCTTTGGGACCAATTTTTACTGGTTATACTTATTGGTAAAATCTTCTTGCTTCAGCAAGGATTTATTTTATAGACTGAGTTGGACTATTTTATAGACTGAATGGTGTGAACGGGAGGGACACCATCTAAGCAAGGGAGATTGGCAAATCCCCTTTGAGATTGCCTGCCCCACATCTATCAAGTTGACAAACGGGCAGAGAGGCTGGGGGGATGTGGAGGCATGGTGACCAGTGTCAGAGGCTCTGGATTCAGGATGTTTTAACTCTACTGCTCAATAGCTGTGGGACCTCAGCAAGTTACTTAATTTCTCTACGCCTTAGTTGTTTTCATTTGTAAAATAAGAATAATAGTAATATGTATCCCAGAGAGTTATTTTTGAGGTTTAAATATTTGAGTTATTTTTGAGGTGGTTTCTGTAAAGGACGTAGCCCCATACCTGGCATATAATAAACAGTTAATATTATTAATTATTTTCTTGAGTGGCTGTGGCCTCCAGCTCCTCCTTTATATTATTTGCCATTTTAATCAAAGCCAGTGATAGTGATGGTGCTGTTATTAAAAATAAAACTGTATAATCTTACATGGAGTACAGCTTTGGAGATGAGTAAACTTAAGACTGAATATTAGCTCCATCCCTCACATTTACAAGTTGTGTAAACTTGGGCAAGTTATTCAACCTGTGTAAACCTGTTTCTTCACCTGTAAATAGGGATAGAATGCCTAAGGATAAATGATGGCTGTCATCGTTGCCATTAACTTTCAGTTGCTCAAGCACTTGGCAATTTAATGCCCTCATGGGATCGATTTAAGCATTCCTGCATCTTTCTAAACCTCGTTTCATTACATTGAGTTCATTGAGA
Organism: Equus caballus; assembly: GCF_041296265.1. Taxonomy (NCBI): domain Eukaryota; kingdom Metazoa; phylum Chordata; class Mammalia; order Perissodactyla; family Equidae; genus Equus; species Equus caballus. The sequence continues at coordinate 15,549,814 of NC_091708.1, forward strand.
AGAATCCGTGATTTCCCAGCAGAAGCAAGAGGATGCCCAGAGCTCAGGGCCAGCTGGAGTTCCAGGATCCATCCAAGTCAGGAAATGAGAAGGAAAAGCAAGTGACTATAAGGTATAGAGTGGAGAGGCACCAGAGTCTAAGTCCTAGGCAAGCATGAGCTCAGGTAGCAAGAGAAGCTCTGAAGTGTCAAGATCAAAGTGGTAGTGAAGAGAGAAAGCAGTGCATTGAGGCAAAAGTTTGGAAACAGGGAATAGGCAAGGCAGACTGAGTGTGTCCTGGAGGCAGTGTCTGGAGATATACTCCAGGCAACTCTCCAGAATGGGAGGAGCCTTTCAGGAAACCACTGGATGGATCCCTTGGTTGGTAAAGAAATTGTTAAGGGAACCATGTCAGTTTGGACAATGCCAAGTGGTATAAAAATTATCATTGTTCTTATTTTCTGTGTTATACTGTGAACTCCTTGAGATCAGGGCCTATGACTAATCTCATTTTGAATTCCTGAATCTCTAGAAGTCAGAGAATAAATGTTTACTATGAGTTGGTTCAAAGAGCTCAAGGGATCAGCCTTGCGTATCCCATTTCCTTCAATTTCTAGGTCACTTTTCAAACATCTCGGGCTCCTTAAGCTCAATTATAGGTTTTGCTGAGAAAGTTTTTATATTTCAATCAATCCAATATTCTTTGTAATAAGAGCTAAAATTTAATTTTATGCGTCTAGAATAGCTATTGGATCAGAAATATATCTCATACTTAGTAATAATGTGTATATTGTACAAGGGAAATCTAGAAGCATTTTGGAAGCTTCAGTATTTTCCATACTTCTTGTTTTACAAAACATTATAAAGATCTCTGAAAACAAAAATGGAAAAAGTAACTTTTACTTTTCCATGTAAGTTCTATACTATTAATTTTGATATGAACTTGAGATAAGTAAAACTTCACCCAAATAAGGAAGTACAATTTTGGATTGCATTGACCACGTGTGAGGAATTCTTGTGAGTCAAACTGGTGTGCCATGTAGAGACATGCATTTGTCATATCATTGATGGAAAATGAGAAAATTTGTTACTTAAAAGGAAAGGAAATTAGGGATATTTCATACAAACCTCATTATTGTCTCTTAATTTTCAAAGAAAGTAATCACAGGATAATTTAGGAATATTTACATAAAATTTTAAAGAACTGTATTATATTACAATATCCTTTTCAAACATCAACATACTTCAAAACCTGCAATTTCCTTAATCAGAGAAGATTTCTTTTTCATTCTCTTAGTTGGGAGCAGCAGTTGCACACAGAGGTTTAACTCTTGATAATCTGGACCCTCAAAGACAGAGCCTACGACTGGGAGCTGTCTGCTTCGAATTCTAGATTGGAGCTGTCTGCTTCTTGCTTCAGAAGGTGGATGCACTGGGGTCTCTAGATTGTGACTGAGGACTGAGAGTGTATGCATCTTCCTGGTGTGTCTTCAGAATGGACAGACCTCTTACCGGTAACATTTGCCAGAATAGAGATGGTTAAAGTCACTTAATACTAAGTTCCAATTTAGGAGGGATCTCATCTTTCTTTTATTCTTTTTTATATTTTTTGACTCATCTCTGTTTTAGAATGACATCATCACCGTTATCCTTAAACTCACTAAGAATAGAATCTGTCGTTCGCTAAACTTTGACAGTGGTTTTCCCTCTGCTCCCTCAACTTTAGTTCTTCTGTTCTTTGCTGTTGACTATAGCAACAAACTAAAAAATAATGACAATGACCAGTTATTGCATGTTAACTCTGTTCCAGACATGGTGTTAAGTAGCACATACATATTTTTTCACCACTACAAGTATCTCTCTCATAATCATTTTAAATGTAGATAATTACTAACTACATTGCAACTACAAAGAGACTTAGCCCTTGTTTCTAATTTGAGAATTTTATGTGTTTTAAGTGCCTTTCCCCCCTTGTGATTACTGCATTTTCTTGGTGACTGCTGAAGACTCCTGAGGATGGTGCTGTCAGTTCTAAAAGTCCTTGGGGGGTCCCTAGAGTTTTCCTTCTGCTGGTTTTCTCAAGGAGCAGAATATCTTTCTGGAGATTGTTCAGCTTTGGCTTCTATTGTTTTTCATCCTTTAAATATTATTGGTATAATTTTATATCTCTGGTTTAAAATTACAGCTGAAGGAAAAAAAAATCATTATCATTTTCAGAATGCCCAAACTTCTTTCTGCCTACAAGCAAACTATTTTTTCTTTACATAAATGTCAACTTTTGATCTGTAGTTATTATAAAGGAATATGAATAATTCTGGGTAAATATAAAACTATTTGAACTTCCATTAACATGATTGAATTTAAGGTTTGACTTGAATTTTGTGTCAGGGAGCTAAACTTTGTACCAGTGTCTCCACTGTCATCAGAGCCTTGGCTGAGTATAGGGCTCTTGACCCTCAATTTGTTTTCTTTCTACCACGCCCAAAGTCTTAGCATTTAATATTCATAAAGTGCTTTAAAGTCACAAAATACCACATAATGACCAAGACTTTATTAGGACCCTTGTTTTATGAAAGAAGGAGTGGAAGTCGCACCTCCATGGAAGCTCCAATGTCTTGAGATTCAGAGGCAGTGGACACTGAACCAGGCACAGTCGTTTGTCCAATTCCAGCACACTGGCAGAGGGAGCAGGTGACCAGTGGCCTCTGAAAAGTTGTCTTCAAACACTGAGATACAGAAGTCACGACTCTGTCTTCAGATCTCAGCTGCCTTTGGAATGCATTGTGACTGTTAACACAAATGAGCCTGTTTCTCTTCAGTGTAGCAGCACTTGTGCAGCAGAGCTGTGAAAACACATGAGGTGAACTGGCCTTAGGCTGGGAAGATCGTGTCTTCTAATCATCTTCACTGATCTTTGTTCCAATTTTAGACAGACTTCCCTGAGCCCTCTTTCCCAGGATGAATGGACACTTCTGGTTCCATTTCAGCAGGCAGTGCTCAAGATCCTAGAAAAAGCATCTATCTATCTACCTGTCTATCTATCCATCTATCTATACATACATACTTACCCCTAAATATGTGGTATATATGTAAACACGTTGAAAAATGTCTATAATTATATCCAAGATCTTAAAAGTGGTGGTAGATAATACATAGAAAACCACACTCATATTATCTTTGAATAATTGAATCATACAATGCACACTCCTTTGAATGCTCTGCAAGAGGGCTCCTGTGTGGTTAACTAGCGCTTACCCTGGGAAGAATGCAAGCCCTATAAATCCTATAAGTCTTTTTAGCCTCACATAACCCCAAATGCCCATTTCTACAAGCTTCCGACATTGTTCCGTGGAAGAGGGGAAGTAAAGGTGATAGGACTTTGAGCCAAGACCAGCAGGTTTAAGGCACCATTCTTTAAGAAATGGCCCTTGAGGGGCTGGCCCCATGGCCGAGTGGTTAAGTTCGCGCCCTCCGCTGCAGGCGGCCCAGTGTTTCGTTGGTTCGAATCCTGGGCGCGGACATGGCACTGCTCATCAAACCACACTGAGGCAGCGTCCCACATACCACAACTAGAAGGACCCACAACGAAGAATATACAACTATGTACCGGTGGTCTTTGGGGAGAAAAACGAAAAAAATAAAATCTTTAAAAAAAAAAAAAGAGAGAAATGGCCCTTGAGATTTAAAAAAATCTTAATAAATGATTCATTCAGTTAGAAACTTTTCTGGCTCACTGTCTGCCCAGGGAACAGGTAGGGTATAGTGGGGATGGAGTTGCTGGGGAGGTGTGTAAATGTTATGCAGGGTCATTAGGAAAACCTGAGCCAGGATCCTGTTATTGATTGGGTGCTACAGGCACAGGGCTTGGATCCAGAGCTTGTGGCATTCCCAAGGCTGGTAAGCATGGAAACACAGACCCACAAAAATGCCAAAGTACAAGAAGTGAGCTAGAAACTCCAGTTATTAATGTCAAAAACTAAAATTTTACAAATCATTTAAAGAGACACAATAAAATGATTGTGTCCTGGTAATGGAACCATATAGCGTGGGGACTAAAGTATGGGGACTTTTCATGTATAAATTTTCAAATATCTTGAATTTTGAATCAAGTGACTATATTATCTATTTTTAATTAAAATAAAAATTAAAATTAAAAAAATCTTTCCAAAATCTTTTCTACCAATTATTTTACAATCCCTGCCAAAAAATTAATGTGTGATGTGATGTGGGGTGAGGCCTCTGAAACTGAGGGTATCAGTGTCAGAACAAGTTTTAAAACAGTCCTGTTATTCTCTCCTGAACTTTTGAGGAAATCCCCAGACAAATTTGATTCAAGAAAAAGGAAAGATCAAATGACTCAGTAAAAAGGAAAATTATGAAAAATTCCTAAGTTTAACAGTTCTCCCCTAAAATAGCACTGGGTCTAGGTTTTTTTACAACTGAGTTTTAGCCAACGTTTTGGAAGGGTTACTCCTATTGCTGTTGATGGAAAAAGGTGTTGTTCAGTCCGTTTTAAAGGATAATTCTAACATCAAAACTTGATGAAGACAGCATAAGAAAAGGAAAATATCTGCCAATTTCCCCCTTTTCGTTGAACAGCAGAAGTCTTTCATAGCTTCATTGTCTTAATTTACACTTGCCCACTATTGGGAAGAAAATTCATAAGGGTCTATTAGAGATGCTGCATGTGCCTGTCCGAATTTTTTTTTAAGATCTTATTTATTTATTTATTTTTCTCCCCAAAGCCCCCCGGCACGTAGTTGTATATTTTTAGTTGTGAGTCCTTCCAGTTGTGACATGTGGGATGCCGCCTCAGCATGGCCTGATGAGTGGTGCCATGTCCGCGCCCAGGATCCGAACTGGTGAAACCCTGGGCTGCCGCAGCAGAGCGTGTGAACCCAATCACTCTGCCACGGGGCCGGCCCCCGAATTTTTTATAGATGAAACTCTAGAGGCAGATAGGAAGGAGAACAAAGGAAGGGAAAGTAGATTATCAGCTCCAGACAAAGACTAGACTTCCTTTTATTTATTACTGTTACAAACTAGACGCCCATCGAAGTTTTTCCTGCAATACACACATATGTGCACACAACGCACACACACACCTTACATAAAACCCGCTTCTCTATGTGTTTTATACATTTCTACCTGTACACGTCTCTGTTGTGGTCTTCAGCATTGGGCCCATTGCTGCCAGTCTACAAAATGTTTCAGGTGGTGCATTTCCCATCAACTCCTCAGCTTGCTCTTGTTCCTAAACTCTTACCCTCTCAGCTGGAAGCTTTCTCTCATTTGCTTTCTTTCTCAGTAACTCATTTCATGTCAGTTTTCTTTCTTTCTTTTTTTTTTTTTAAAGCTTCAGTGCCTGGTTGTGTATCTTAGTTGTTAGTTTCACGTCAATTTTCAACTGACTCCATTAATCTGGTCCATTTAGTACTATTCTCTCAGGGACCCATTTCTGATTTCTTATGTGTGGATCCTATTTGTACATTTTATTGGTAATTTTCTTGGAAATTTGGGGAAGGTCATTTCTTGCCACCATCTTGTCTGGAAGTATCTTCACAGCACTTAATTAAATACCTGTAAGTTTCACTAAAACTGATTCTTAGATTATTTAGTCCTTCTCATCACAAAATGAGAAAATGAGGGCACGCTTTTTAGGTTTCCACAGTACTTTTTATTGTGAAAGCAATTTGTTGATTTTACTTTGAGTGGAATTTCCTTCTTATAGAATTAGAAATAAAAAGTATATTTCTTCTACTTTTTCCTCACATCCCTTAAGTAATGCTGTTATTGCTTATATTTATTTTTCTCTTGCATTCCATGCAGAACAATCAACTGTCTCAGTGCAATTATTCTTGCTCCTGGATAAAGAATTAGCAATGGTTCCCAAGCATTTTTGAAATTCTATTTCTTATATTTTATACCACATTACTCTCTCATAACCAGTTCTAGCTACAAATCTATTATGAATTATTTTATGGGCAATTTATTCTTTTTCCAAAGTCTAAGTATGATTTTTTTTTCTTGTTAGCGCTATGTGACAAGTGTTTCAATTTACAATTTTCCAGGAATTCCTTTAATGTCCAAAGCATCTGATAAAATACACGTGGGATCACAAGCTTCCATTTGCTTCAGTACATTTTCAATTATAGATAGCAGAGTCTTCAGACCTCCTGAGCTCCCAGAACATGTATAATCTCCCATAACCGCTGCGGATATCCAGCTGCTTCTATCATCGCTCAAACTGGGGGTCTCAGGTGGATCAGTGTGCGAGATAGTCCACGTGGGATTTTAAACTGTGTTTGTTTAGAATTACAGATTGACGCTTGCCATCACTGCCTCTCAAACACATCCAGAAAGAACAATAAAATGCTCTAGCAACCTGGTGTGTTTTCCCTTCCACCCCAACTTCACTATTGGAAAGGAAATATCATGGTGATGGGGAAATATTACAAACTCAGTCAGCAGATCTGGATCCAATACTGTTCTACCACTTATTACATCCGTGACTTTGGACAAGGCACTTAACCTTTCTGAGTCTCAGTAACATGGGGTTGATATTAGAAGCCGACTCAGAGGCAGGACTATTCTGAGGATTGATAAGGTAATGAAGGAGCCAATAAATGGGATTTTTGAAACAGAATGAAGTGTCACAATGCTCTGAATTGTGTCAAAGTTTGCATAATCAAGATCCATAGGCCTAGATTTTCAAGAAGGGTGAGGGCACCCTTCTCTCCCTCTCCCCCAATTCCCACTCCCATCAGCCGCTGTCACCTTCCCCTGCCAGCAATTCCCTGGCTCATGCTTGAGGACAGGTTTCTTCCAAAACAAAAGCCACAGCAGAGTGCCTAGGCTGAGGCCAGGGGCAGGCTCACCCTCAGTATTGCTCTGCTTGGGGTGTGTTAATTTTCAAGTGGAGGAGTCCAGTAGGCAGTTGGGTTCAGAAACAGGGAGCTCAGTAAGCTTAAAAATCAACTGTGAGGACTTGAGCCAAGAAAATAATCCAAAATAGAGAATGAGCCTTTTGCATTAGTATATCTATTTTAGTATTCTTTACAAAAGAAAAAAAAAATTACAGGCTACCCAAAAATCCAGTAGTAGAGGATTAGTTAAGTACACTGAAAAAAAAAAAACCTTGGTGGGATATTATACAATTTTAATGGTTATATTTATGGATACTTTAGGTAATTCAGAAAATATCTAGGTTGTAATGCTTAACAAAAAACCAGAATGAAAAACTGAATATACAATTTGATCTCAGTTATGTGAAAAAATTTTGTAAAAAAATGATTAGGATGAAATACACCAACATATTAACAGTGATTGTCTCTGGGTTGTGAGTTTAAGGTGATTTAGATTTTCTGAGTAATTTTCTATAATTTTAGATCTCCAATCATGGCCATATTTTGTAGGTAGGAAGGGGGGCTTTTGCCAGAAGGTTGGCTGGAGTTTTATAAGAGCCTCTGTAACATTGTTCCTGCATTATTTTGGAGAGTTTTCCACGGCCCAGGGTCAGCCCTCAGGCTGTCACCTTCCAGTTTTATCAGAAGGTCACTTGCCTAGCCTATAATCAGAGCTAACGAAGAGGGCCAGTCTTGAGAGATATTTTATTGTAGCTAACGGGAAAACACCGTAAATCACCCCTGCCCACGGCAGAAATCACCTCTCCAACAATGGGAGAGCTTGTGCTTGTCAGCCCTGACCAGAACTGAACAGCAGTCAACTTCTGGCTCTTTACATTTCCCTTTTCCGTGCATCGTGCTGACCTTCTGCTTCACATGATTAATTAGATTTCTGCTTACCGAATAGTATCACCATCCAGGTCTGCTCTCCTGAGTTACTCCCAAATCACATCTGTTTCTCTCACAGGCATTCTTCTGGTTCATTGACTAGTCATATCCATTGTATGTGAGGTTTATTTCTAAATTCTTGAAAAACACTTTAATATCATCCTAATGTACTGACTATGGCATATGCTTATTTTCACTGGAAAATAACTTTTTTTTTTTTTTTTTTTTGCTGAGAAAGTTTCATCCTGAGCTGACATCTGTTGTCACTCTTCCTCTATTTTGTATGTGAGCTGCTGCCACAGCACGGTCCCTGACAGACGAGTGCTGCAGGTCCATGACCTGGAACCAAACCTGGGCCACTGAAGCAGAGCGTATCAAACTCAACCACTAGGTCACCAGGGCTGGCCCTGGAAAATAACTTTTGAAAGGTGCAGAGACTGGTTTGTTTGTTTGTTTTGTAAACACACCCATGGATGTGCCTAGTTGCATGTTTTTATTTATTTGTTTGTTTGTTTGTTTATTTTTCTAGGAAGATTAGCCCTGAGCTAGCATCTGTTGCCAATTCTCCTCTTTTTGCTGAAGAAGATTGGCCCTGAGCTAACATCTGTGCCCATCTTCCTCTACTTTCTGTGTGGGATGCCTGCCACAGCATGGCTTGATAAGCAGTGCATAGGTCTGTGCCCGGGATCTGAACTGGAGAACCCCAGGCCTGTGAAGCAGAGTACGTGAACTTAACCGCTATGCCACCAGGCTGGCCCCATAGTTGCATGTTTTAAAGTAATCGTCCTGGGAGGCAATCCTATTGTTACTGCCAAAAACATTCTTGAGTTTGTCACTCCAGCTTGATCACCTGCCGTATTGGTTTGTGTGTGTGTTTGTGTGTGAGGGAGATTGGCCCTGAGCTCACATCTGTTGCCAATCTTCCTCTTTTTGCTTGAGGAAAATTGTCGCTGAGCTAACATCTGTGCCAATCTTCCTCTATTTTTTCAATGTGGCATGCCGCCTCAGCATGATTTGACCAGGGGTGCTAGGTCTGTACCTGGGATCTGAACCCGCAAACCCTGGGTCACCAAAGCAGAGTGTGCGAACTTTACTGTGCACGCTATGCTCCCTGGTCGGCCCCTCACCTGCCATGTTGTTTGAATTCAAAATTATTTTTGGCTGTTTCTAAAATACAAATTGACTCTCAGAAGGCATTGAAACAGTCCTGAAAAATCTACAACAGGCTCTGGAGGCAAGATCTATAGAGGGGACACCAGGGCTTACATATACTGGGTTATTACGATTTCCCTGGAATGAGCATCCACTTGGAAGAGTAAGACAATCAGGACCCACAAGCCCCAGAGTGTCAGCTAAAATATCAGTTGGTAACTTAGAGGCATATCTTATCATCATTCTGACTTTGACATTACTACAGCTTAGGGGAAACTAGAAGTCACTGACTCCTTGGTCAACTTCCAGTGCACAGTAAATAAAACTGTTTTATGGCTTGTGACAAGGTCTTTATCACTCTCAATCCCATAGTTCTGAGGAACTTAAATAAGAGGAAGAAGGCTAGGATTTGATGGGTACCATTTGATGGGCACCTGCCATCAAATGGATACCATTTGATGGCCAGACATGATGTAAGAAGATATATATTTATAAAATATATAGTAGTCTACTTAATTTTCGTAGTAACCATAAAAAATATATTAATATCCTTATTTTATAGCAGATGAGCCTAAGGTTCAGAGAGATAAACAGTTAACCCAAGGTTACTTTTAGTAAATGGTTGTGCTAGAATTTGCATGTAGTTTTCCACAGCCCAAGCTTGGTCTACTATGCCATAAAGTGGAATTCTCTCGGGATTCATTCTTGCTTTTTGGAAAAGGGCTTTATATTTTCATTTTGAGAGTCTGGGAATTAGTGTATCACACAGAGGGAATTTTGTCAGTATCAAATTGATCCCCCAATCTTGTGGGGACTTGCAGGCCTGCAGCACCAGAGAGACAGTCTGGTGTTAACAGGGTGACCTTTGTGAGATGCTTGGGAAGGCAAGGGCATGCTCTTCCCAAATTCAGATTTCTACTTGACACTTTAAGAAGGGTGCAAACAACAACAATAATAATAATAAAAGCTTACATTTATTGAGGGTTTTCTCTGCACCAAGCCCTGGGCACATGCAATGGTGGTTGTATGGACTTCCCTTGGCCAGAAATATTCCTTCCCAAGGGAGAGATTATTAAATGCCTCTCTTGAGGGGTGGACTAAGAGGTATATTTAATTAAGAAATATCGCACTGTAGAGTAGATATTATATATATATTTTACATCAATTTATTTAGATATAATTGGGGCTTGAGGGCTATGCATTTCTCAAGACACTGTTAAGGAGTCGCTAACAGCTTCTCCAGGAACATTTGACTGCTCTTCTTAGCTAGTTATGCTCTGAGAGGTGAATGAGAGCTGTTGGAAAGAGAGTACAAATTACACAAATTGTAGCAATAAGCATAATGGGTCTGGCAAAATTATGTGCAAATTGCATGAAAATGTAAATTATTATGAATTAGAAATTGATGCAGAATTAGGCTATGAAGATGAAGATTTCTTTTGGCTTTTGTAGGTTATTTTCCTTTTGTGAGCTAAGGACACTGTCTCCCCAAAGCATCCTGGTTCACATCCATTCCTTTCTCATATTTGCAGTGTTTAGTATTGACACATATGTCCGTATATATGTGGGCTATGTAAGCAAGAGATGACCCGTTCTCAGATAACTAGAAATGGTTTCTCAGTTTTTGTCATTCTAGACTTAACAGTGAAGAATCTCCTCTAATTTTAACAAATGACCTCACTCCCATAAAGATTTCCTTGTGTTTTCTGGAGCGTAATTCTTCTACGCAGTCAATGACATTTTCTGTCCTCCATGGACCAGATGCTGCATTCTTTCCTCAGGCAAACGTCTTATTTATTGATCATCCTCAGGGTATGGCCTAAGGAGAGAGGCCAAATAAGCCCCAGGGAGTGTGAAATCAGTGTATTCACAGTTCTTGTGGCTCACTATGACTCTGTTAGGCCACCTCTTTAGAGACTGGATTTATGTAAATCTGTAATTCTGGGTAAACTATACTAGGAGGAAAGAATTACTAATACGTTGTCAAGAAATGAGGGCATGTTGGTTATAATAGTAAGAAAGCAGAGATTTTCCAAATTATTATTGTTATCATTTTGGTGAGGAAGATTCTCCCTGAGCTAACATCTGTGCCAATCTTCCTCTATTTTGTATGTGGGATACCTCCACAGCATGGCTGATGAGTGGAGTAGGTCTGTGCCCTGGATCCAAATCCACAAACCCAGGCCACCGAAGCAGAGGGCACGGAACTTTAACCACTCAACCACAGGCCTGGCCCCTCCAAATTATTATTATTATTATTATTATTATTATTATTTTGTGTGAGCAAGATTGTCCCTGAGCTAACATCTATTGCCAATCTTCCTTTTTGCTTGAGGAAGATTGTCACTGAGTTAACATCTGTGCCAATCTTCCTCTATTTTGTATGTGGTATACCACCACGGCATGGCTTGACAAGCAGTGTGTAGGTCTGTGCCCAGGATCTGAACCTGTGAACCCTGGGCCGCTGAAGTGGAGCACACAAACTTAACCACTACACCACAAGGGCAGCCTCCAAATTATTTTTATAATAACTTCAATGACATATTTTTATAGTTTCATAGATTGTACAAAATACTTTGTGTGTACCTGATGTCATTTAATCTTTGTGACCACATGACTTAGATATTGTTAGGCTCATTTTGCCAGTGAGAAATTTAAACTCAGGAAGGTTACATTTAGTTGTGATCACAGAACCATTAAGAGGCAGAGCCAGAAGTAGAATCTGGATCTTATGGTCCCAAATTCTGTGCCCTTCCCTAAAGATCACTCTAGTTCTTTTGTAAAATGGCTCTAAAGTCAAGTAGACCTGCTGATTTTGTATGCGACATTTTGAATTAGATAATAAAATAATACATTAGTAATTGCAATATACATATTGCCTAGGAGAGAAAAAGCTTGCTTGATTAATATTCTGTGGGATTAGTCAGTGTTACTTCTAGGTCCCAGAAGGAACATCTACCAACAGGCTTTGGGAACAGAAAATAACTAGCCACAAGCTTCAAGAAAACATGCAAAGGTTTAACCTCATAGACTGTTTATTAGAGACTTCTGGTTGGCTCCTTTGAATGCAGCTGAATGGGTGGTTGCAGAGCCAGTAAACAGAGGTTACCATTGACCATCCCCCCATGTTTGTCTTTGTTGAACACCTGTGCTGGCTGTTGGGCTTATAGCCATGAACAGGTGTCTCTGCCTCTGGCTTTCTTTCCCCTTTTCCCCAATCCAGCCCATTCTCCGCAAGCTCCACAGAAATCCAGGGTAATCTTCCAAAAATGTAATTCTGACCATGTCCTGCCAGTGTCATCCCTCCCCTTCTTCTCCTGATTCTATCCATCCTTCTGCCTTATTTCAGGCACCAGTCCCACTAGAAAATACCTCAAAAACAGCCACTCGGAATTGACCCAATGTGCTCTTACTTCGTTCTGCATTTTACCCTACATAGGAGAATAGTGCGGTTGATCCCAACTCCTACCGACCCTGTGTGCAGCATAGCTGAACCCTGTCCAGACTTTTTGTGCCATCCTTTCACTTTCCAGTGCTGTATCAGACAATGCTTGGCTGTTATTCATATGGTTTTCATGGTCAATTTTTTTCAGTGGGTGGCCAGGTCCTTCTTCCTAGTCTGTCAGCTCCGCTAAAACCTGGGTGACCCTGCTGGTACCCGTGGGCATAGCTTTCAGCATCACAGCAGCATGCAGCCACCACAATATCACAACTGACAGACACTTGGTGAGGTTCCCTGATTGGGAAACGAACCTGGGCTGCAGGGGTGAGAGCGCCGAATCTTAACCACTAGCCCACCAGGGCTGGCTATCATAGCATGTACCACAAGTAGTTATATTGCCTATTTACTTATCAGTGTGCCTCCTGAAACAGTAACTAGCACATATCAGGCACCCAGATATTTTTATAAGGACCATTGAATGAGTGAATAAATGGAGCAATACTAGACAATTTGTCAGGGATTTTGTTTTGTTTTCTCTGCATCCCCAGCATCTATTACAGTGGATCGCTCATAGTAAGTATACACTGAATAATTTCAAATTAATACATTAATTTATAAGTGAGAGACAAGTGTCACACACACAAAGATATATCAGGACAATTATATGTTATATTAGCAGAGTTCAACCCAAGGCCACGTTCATGTGGATAACTGACACCATCTATTGAGTGCCCACGGAGGAAACACTCTGCATGGTACTGGACGACCAAGTGTTCTCATTCAAGAAGAGCGGCTAACCACGGTAATATATGTAAAGCACATCTGTGGCTTTCCTGGTTAATACCCTTCAGTGCCCTCTGGTTGCCCCCAGGATGAAATATAACCTACTCAGCATGATTTACAATTCCAAACCCTGCAGTCTCCCCCTGTGGTGCCTTGCTGGACTCCAGTGCTTCCATTTCCCAACCACCACGCCCTCCATGCCAGCCTCACAGAACCACCTGCCATTATCCAAGCTCACTCTGCTCCATCAGGCCTTGAATTTTCAGTTGATTTTCCCTGTTTCTGAAATGACTCTTCTCAGTTCTCCGCTTAGAGAATTCTTTCTCATTCTTCAAACTCACATATGAAATATCATCTCTTCTGTGAATGCTGCTCTGGCTGTTCCAAGCCATTTGCTCCCCCATTTTCCTTGCACCCAGAGTAATTTGTACAGACCTCTATAGTAAAACCTCCCAAACAGAATAATAATTATTGACACATATGCCTTCATGACTGGATGGTGAGCATCTTGATGTCAAGAAATATTTCCTTTTTGCGTTTGAGATGCTGAACACTCTGCATACTGATAGGCACCCAATAAACGTTTACAACAGTAATAAATGGATGAAAACTGATTTCTTAATTTCACTCTGTCTTGGTCAGCTCGGGCTACTATAACTAAATATCACAGACTAGGTGGCTTAAACAATAGACATTTATTTCTCACATTTCTGGAGCCTGGGAGGACTAAGATCAAGGCGTCGGCAGATTTAGTACCTGGTGAGAACCCTCTTCCTGGCTTGCAGATGGCCACCTTCTTGCTGGATCCTCACGTGGAGAGAGGAAACTCTGAGTTCTCTTCTTCTTCTTCTTATAAGGGCACTAATCCCATCATGGGGGTTCTTTGCTCATGATCACATCTAATCCTGATTACTTCCCAAAGGCCCTACCTACATTGGGGTTAAGGGTCCAAGATATGAATTTTGGGGTGACCCAAACATTTGGTCTGTAATATACACCATATATATTGTCATAGAATTTATGATATCTCAGTGGCTAGGTCTTATTCTTTTTTTTTTCAGTTCAAGTTTCAAACACTACATCATAAAATTCTAATAATTTCCTTAGCAGTTTATATCATAAGAATAATTCACTAATTTTTGTTAGGATATAAACTGACATGTGTCTCACATGCTTTAGACTTCTGCAATTTTACAGTATGAAAAATTTATGTTACCTGCAGTTTTAGGACATAATGTATAAAATTGCATATTGGTACATTTAAGAAAAATTTAAAAGCAGAGTGTACTTTCTAAAGGAAACCTTCTCCAAATGTGGAGGATTCCAGCTAGCATCCGTGTTCTTTGATAAGCTCTAAGACTGTCAGCATATAGAGGACTATATTATTTTCAGTGTTAGCTGGAAACAATTCATAAACACAATATTTTGCATCACAATCCTTATTTTAATATCGATATTTCTTTTATCTCCACGCTTCTTTCCTTGATCAGAATCCTACCCTAAAGATGCCTAATGGTAGCATGGAGGCAGAAAATGGAGACATTGAAAGAGCCCGTGTACATTTTTTAGCCATAAAATTCTCACTGAAAGAGCTGAATGCTTGAAATAGGGCACAAATATAATCAAATGCTTAAAACTAAACACAAACATAATTAGTGATTGAGTGGATTTGGTTTCCAATAAAAACATAAATGATTTAGTTTAAAATGTTTGGAATAGAAATATTAATTCTAGGTTTTGAATTTAAGAATGCATTTGATAACAAGGATTGAGCAGATAAAAGTATAGTTCAAATAAGCTGTAAATATTCTACATGTGAATTAAAAAAGCAAGTAGTTGAGTGTTTTGATAGTGTTTAATGTTGGCTATAATTCAAGTTAATTAAGAAATGTGTCATATTCTTTTATAAAATACATTAAATTAATGTGGCTTAAAAACTAAGTAGAGTTTAATGGCAAAATGTAGTAACAATTGTAATTGTGAGAAGGACTTAGAATATGAAAAGGAATGTATTTACTGGATAAGAACCTATATTAATTTTGAGACTCACCTGGCGCTTGAACATCTGCTGAGGTGGAGATGCTGGAGGCATTCAATGAGGACTTGATGAATGAATAAATAAGTGAATATTTTTCCAGGTTTTATTTTTTTTATTCAGTGCATCTGAAATGATCTTCTAACCTTCAAAGGAACTCCAAACAAACCTAATTAAGAGATATTCTTTTTTTCACATAAATTTTTCATAAATCACTGTTGATTTGTACATCACTGTTCTGTATATGGATAGTGAATGAGGAGATCATCTGGAAATTAAAGGCACACGTGCTTCTGCCTACGTAGAATGAAGATGTAGTTTGATAACAGGGATAGAGCTTTGTGAACAAAATATATGTATTAAGCACAATTGGAAGAGGTTGCTTTGTGCAAGAGACTACTCTTACCTGGCTGAACTGTACTAATGTTTTCCCATATAAGTAGCAGCATGAATTCTAATTTTATAATTTGAAAAAATTTCACTGGTTGGTCTTAAATATGTATGAGACAAAATTTAATAAATTATGATCATTATATTTGAAATATTACTTTATATCTCACAGTCAAGTGAAAGTAGTTGTTCTACATAAATAGATCAATGGGACAGAATAGAGAGCCCTGAAATAGACCTGCATAAATATAGCCAACTGATCTTTGACAGAGGAGCAAGGCAATAGAAGAGAGCAAAGATAGTCTTTTCAACAAATGGTGCTGGAACAACTGGACATCCACATGCAAAAAAAAAAAAAAAAAAAAAGAATCTAATCACAGACCTTACACCCTTCACAAAAATTAACTCAAAATGAATCATAGACCTAAATGTACAATGCAAAACTATAAAAGCCCTAGAAGATAACACAGGAGAAAATCTAGATGACCTTGGGTATGGCAATGACTTTTTAGATATAACACCAAAGGCATGATTCATGAAAGAAATAATTGATAAGCTAGACTTTTTTAAAATTAAAAACATCTTCTCTGTGAAAGACAATTCAAAAGAATGAGAAGACAGGCCACGGACTGGGAGAAAATATTTGCAAAAATGTATCTGATAAAGGATTATTATCCAAAATATACAAATAATTCTTAAAACTCCAGAATAAGAAAAAGAAACAACCCAACTAAAAACTAGGCCAAAGACCTGAAAAGACACTTTACCAAAGAAGATATACAGATGGCAAATAAGCATATGAGAAGATGCTCCACATTATGTGTCATTGGGATAATGCAAGTTGAAACAATGAGATACCACTATATATCTACTAGAATGGCCAAAATCTGGAACACTAACAATATCAAATGCTGGTGAAGATGTGGAGCAACAGAAGCTCTATAAAAATAGATATGTAGAAATATACATATTTACATATGTATATATGTAGAAATATACATATGCAGAAATATACATAAATAGATATGTAGAATAGAAAATCTACATATCTATTAGAATATGGAGCAACAGAAGCTCTCATTCGTTGCTGGTGGGAATGAAAAATGGTACAGCCACTTTGGAAGACAGTTTGGTGGTTTCCTACAAAACTAAACATGCTCTTATCAAACAATCCAGCGATTATGTCTTTGGTGTTTAGTCAAAGGAGTTGAAAATTTATGTCCACACAAAAACCTGCATATGAATGTTTATAGCAACTTTATTCATAATTGCCAAAACTTGGAAGCAACAAAGATGTCCTTCAGTAGGTGAATGGATAAATAAACTGGTACATGCAGACAATGGAATATTATTCAGTGCTAAAAAGAAATGAACTGGGGCCAGTCCAGTGGCGCAGAGCTTAAGTTCACACGATCCACTTCTCAGTGGCCCGGGGTTTGCTGGTCAGATCCCAGGTGCGGAGGTGGCACCGCTTGGCAAAAGCCATGCTGTGGTAGGCATCCTGTGTATAAAGTAGAGGAAGATAGGCATGGATGTTATCTCAGGGCCAGTCTTCCTCAGGAAAAAGGAGGATTGGCAGTAAGCTCAGGGCTAATTTTCCTCAAAAAAAAAAAAAAAAAAGAAATGAACTATCATGACATGAAAAGACATGGAGAAAATTTAAATGTATATTAATAAATGAAAGAATCCAATCTGTAAAGGCTACATATTGTACGATTCTAACTATGTGACATTCTGGAAAAGGCAACATTATGGAGACAGTAAAAAGATAGCTGGTTTCCAGGGGTTAAGGGTTAGGGAGGGATGAAGACTCAGAGCGCTGAGAACTTCTATGGCAGTAGAAACACTCTGTATAATCTTATAATGATGGATACATGTCATTATACATTTGTTCAAGCCCGCAGAATGTACAACAGCAAGAATGAACCCTAAAGTAAATAATGGACTTCGGGTGATTATGATGTGTCAATGTAGCTTCATCAGTTGTAACAAATGTACCATTCTGGTTGGGGATATTGATAACGGGGAAGGTATGCAAGTGTGGAGGGAGGTAGTATATGGGAAATCTCTGTACCTTCTTCTCAATTTTGCTGTGAACCTAACACTGCTCTAAGGAATAAAGTCTTAAAAAAAAACCACCATCAGGGGCCAGCCCTGTGGCCGAGCGGTTAAGTTCCCGTCCTCCACTTCAGTGGCCCAGGGACTTGCTGGTTTGGATCCCGGGTGTGGACATGGCACCGCTTGTCAGGCCACTCTGTGGTGGTGTCCCTCATGCCACAACTAGAAGGACACACAACTAAAAATATGCAACTCTGTACTGGGGGGATTTGGGGAGAAAAAAGCAGGCAAAAAAAAAAAAAAAAAGAAGATTGGCAACAGTTGTTAGCTCAGGTGCCAATCTTAAAAAAACAAACAAACAAAAACCCCATCATATGGGGCCGGCCTGGTGGCGCAGCAGTTAAGTGCATACGTTCCACTTCAGTGGCCCATGGTTTGCCAGTTCAGATCTGGGTGTGGACGAGGCACCACTTGGCAAGCCATGCTGTGGTAGGCGTCCTACATATGAAGTAGAGGAAGATGGGCACAGATATTGGCTCAGGGCCAGTCTTCCTCAGCAAAAAGAGGACGATTGGTGTCAGACGTTAGCTCAGGGCTAATCTTCCTCAAAAAAATCCACAAAATACCCGTCATAGTCTTATTACTACTCTCATCCCCATGTTCTGGTTTTCTGCTCCCCATCACCCTCAGTCAATATCTTTACTATGACAATAAAATTATTACTTTTTCTTTAATAAAAGTGATTGTTTTATAAGAGGTTATTTTACGTGATAGCACAGCTGAAAACATATTCTTCAGGTGTCTTATGGGCTAGTTCATATTGTTTTTTATATTAGATTTAAAGTGTAAAAAGGTGAGAATGTCCTGAAATTTTTATATGTGATCAGATGTTTGCCCAATGGATTCTTCTGAAGTCAGAAGAAGAGACAAACATAGTCATCCTCAGATCTGAAATGGTGTCTCACACAAATATCCTGCTTGATGTGACTCATTATGTAATAGAGGACCTGCTCAATAGTGCATCAGATCAATAATAATAATAACTGTGTTTACCATGTCAAGACATCATCCTAAGTAGCTGACATATGCTGACCCAATTAGTCCTCAGGATGACCTTACAGGAAGACCCTATTGTAGTTCTCTCCTTCTCTGTTTTAAAAATGAGTAAACTGAGGCACAGAGAAGATAAGTAAATGTCCCAGGATCACAAAACCACCAAGAGCAGTGCTCAGAATCCTAAACTGAGGTAGTCTAGAACCTGAATGGGGACTTAACCGGCACCCCAGGACTTAGTCAACGGCAGTCGCTGGAGGTGGGTGGGCATCTATCCGTATTGCTAACAAGCTCTGGAGTTGATTCTTTTTTGAGTTATGTTTTTGAGTCAGATAAACTTGGGTTGAATTCTAACTCCCACATTTACCAGCTGTATGAGGTTGGGCAAGTCATTTAATCTTTCTGAGTCTCAATTTCCTTGCAGGTAAAATGGGAGGATATTTACCTTAGAGTCGTGGGTGAATTAAATGAGTTATCGTCTGTGAAGTATGGGTGCAGAGTACATGTTTAAAAAAGGGAAAGTATTGTTATTATTCTGGAGAGTTTACCAAATTTTCTTATACTCAAGTAACACTCTGAGAAGCATTTTTTGGGGTGTGTGGGGTTGTTGTTATTTCTATAGCTTTTTATTTGAGGCCTACTTTGGAATTATGCTTTCTCATTAATTCAATAAGAAATATATATATGGTCTATGTTTTATTACGACTTCCTATAAGCACTTTGACATTATTTCAGAAAAACTCTTGAAACAGTATCTCACAGAAATTTATTGCTTATTGTGACACATTGTGTAATAGAAGAATGGCTCCATGTCACTGAGTGTCCTGGCTCTCTCCTGGTCCCCTTATGAATGAGAAGCGGCTGTGCAGTCTGTGGGCAAGTCCTGGAGCAGAAGAGATGAAAATCAGAAGAATATCGCTTCAGTTTGGGCCTCCTGCCTGTTAGAAAAGACTCCAGAGAGCCCTGACTGAGGTAAGGAGACAATATATTGGAACATGCCAGTGCACTTACATTCCTACAGATCACCTTTCCTCAGTTCAGCTAGAGACAATCATTACCTTGAGAATGGTTGGATTATTACAAGAGAAGCCATTAAATTTTTGTCTTCCAAATTTGACTACTCTAGCCCAATTCAGAAAAACAGCTGTGAAAGCAAAGCTTCTGATGTGCAAGACCCAAGCTATTTGAGATGAAAAAAGCATTTCAGAAATCCAAAGAGAAAGCCCCGAGGAGGAGCAGTGCGTTAACTTAATCCATACATGATAGAAACTACAAAGAGGATAGACGACTAGTCAGAAGACCCCAACCCTTAAAGTTGGGGATGAAGGGAAGGCAGGGATTGGGGAGTTCCTGACTCAGCAGTGAAGAGAGGAGAGAGACTGGAAAGGAGACCAGTGGGCTCCATGCTTGGAGAGTCCTCATGTAAGAGAGGGGTCAATCTGCCAGGACACCAGATCTCTGCCAGAGTGAGCTCTTTCCAAGCCCAGAACCATGAAGCTGCGGGACATGAGCATCGCCAGCAGACTGTCCATCACAGTTTGAGAGGTAGTTACTGCTGAGGTGCTGTGTTAGCTCCCTCATTATGTCTGCGAGGGCTCCTTACAATCATGGGCTTTGATCCTCCAGCAGGAGTGATGCTCTCTTTGCCTTGACACTTCACTTGGCCCATCTAAAGTATCTTGGGGGCTAATATCCTCCACTTCAACAGCACAGGACACTTACAGCATCCCCTGAACAAAAGAATGGGATCTTCTATTTACCACTGGGAGTGTTGTGCACGGAAAGGCCCCCAGTACCTGTACCTAAGCACCTGAACAGAAATAGCTTTATTTTTCCCTAGTTGAGAAAATAGCCAAACATACTGCCAGTTTTTGACTGTACAAATTATAACTACCACCCCCGGTGAAGAGTAAACATTTTGTACTTTGCAAGAATGATTTATGTCCTGTTTTTCACAGTAAAGTTGGTCACCTTGTTAGTGTATGAGTAAATAGTAGGAAAACTATTGAACAGCAGAAACTATGTTTAATAAGAGGCAGTCAACTCATAAGTGGGAGGAAGAGCAAAGGAAATAAAAGATGAATTATTTGATTTTTCCATTGCAGAAATCATTTTGAGACAAATGCTGCTCTCAAGGAGACCGTCCTTCCTATTTAACTTGTAGGAGATCATTTAGAAAGTTTCCCGGACTTGGCTGTGTGGATCTTTCAGCTTCAAAGTACCTTCATAAGTATTGTTCCATTGGTTCCTTCTTAGAGCCTCATGAGGAAGGAAAGCAGATATTTGTAAATCCTACTTTACAAAGGCCAAAGTAGGGTTTGTAGGGTGGGGAAACCAAGGAGTGAAGGAACTAAGTGACCTTGGAAAAAGCTATTGCCATGGATCCCTTTTGACACCAAAAAGGTAGTACTTACAATCATTCAGTAAATCTATGTATGAAGAAAATGTAGATTTTCTGATGTTTTGAAATTAATGTTTTCAAAGTTCTCTGGAAATGTTGCCGAATCTGAATTTCCCCAGGAAATCAAATACACTATTCCCACGCAAGTTAGAGACTTCGTAAGGAGAACAGCAGCTTTGATTTTATAATAATACTGTTAGTTATTCATTTCTTTTGAAGGGAACTTCAGTTGGAATTTGAAGGGGCTCTTCCAGCCCAAGTCAAAGCTATTACGGTAAATAATCTTACCTAATTCTTCCCAGCAATAGTCACTGCTTCAGTCCTTTATGTAGTAGAACAATTTATCATCACCTTCCTTGGCATAGACATGTAGAATTTGTGACTTTATATTTGTATGATTTGCTGATGCTGGATACTTGGAAGGGTCTTGGTGCCAAAAGGAAATGAAAGCCAGGATCCATCTGGAGACCTTTACATGCTCTCTGTCACAAGAGGCTGATGAATGAAGAAAGTAGAACGCTCATCTGGACAAACATCTCTGATTTGGGAGTGAAGATTGCATTAGCAGACTTATTCCTCCAATATTAACCCTTACGTTTGTCACAGGATGTGAGTAATTATGGTGAAGTGGGTGGAGGTGAATGGCAGTGTTAAAACTAGATTGAAAAGGATTTTAATGGATGATGTGGTTTTTGTGACACATATGAGCCTAAGCGAAAAAGGTATCCATTGAGTCTTATACAACTCAATGAAAGAGTTAGGGAAGGTTTATCGTCTCTATTTTATGGATGGAGAAACTGTGGCTCAGGAAGGTAAAATGACTTGCCCAGTGTTATACATTCAACCATCTGTATTTCCCTGTTGAAGAAAATATAACACTGGACTCAATGTGACAGCTCTCCAAGAGAGAATCAAAGGTTCTGGTAATGCTTATCTATAACTCAATTTATTGCACGGTTGTAGAGAGGCAACACTGGAGATCTCCAACGATCTTTTGGATTAAGAATGTAAGTGGGAAGGAACCTCAAACTCAAGGCTAAAGACCAGTGTTGTAATGTAACATAACCATAAATGGCCTGGGTAGGAGGCATCAGCTGGTGATTTTATATCAACACCAACACTTGGAGCAGACCCACTGAATCATCTGAGGTCCAAGAGAAATGGGGCACACTTACCTCTGCAATCTCTGAGAATTGAAAGAAAACTGGACTCAGCAGGATTTTAGGTACAATTGAGAAAAGGAAGTCCTTGGGTCTCAGGCCCATTTTTTCATCCCTCATCTTGCTGAGCTGCCGAAATACCTCTTTTGAAATGATTTCAGCAGCATTTGCCATGGTAGTGACTCCCCTTGATTTTGGAGAGACTCTAAACCCAGTGTTGCCAAATTTTGGGCCGTGGGCCAAATGTAGCCCACTACCTATTACTATAAATGTGGTTTTATTGGAACACAACCACTCCCATTTGTTTATCTTATTGTCTGTAGTTGCTTTCTTACTATGAATGCAGAGTTGAGTAGCTGCAACACAGACCATATGACACACAAAATAAAAAATGTTTACTCTGGCTTTTTGCAGAAAAGTTTGCTGAGTTTTGTCCTAGACTATCAATGGCAAAATGATTTAATCTTGATGCCAGCTGTGATTAGTTAGGAGGGACCATCTGGACTATTGTGTTGAAAACTCTGAGACTACGTATCTGGTCAATGAGAAAGAGTGCTGCGATCAATTAGGAATGTCTGCTATGGACTCAGAAGCTAAGATTGTTGACACTTGTGCCAAGTATTTGTCATGAGACCACCAGTAGCCAAGAAATTCCCTGATGCCTTGAGTGCTCTCCTTAATAGAAGGCAGAGCAGATGACTTCTAATGTAAGGCAAATTTGGCACTTTCCCAAATAAGTTAATTAAGATAACTAGTCATTGAATGCCATAAACTTTGCTCTCTGCTTTACAAATGCTACCTTGCTTGTCCCTGCAACTTTGAAAGGTAGATATTTGTCTCGATTTTGGTGGTTGAGGAAATTAAAATACAGGGAAGTTCAACTACTTTTAGGGTTGAACCCAAATACGGTTGCAAAGACAGTAATTTCCCATATCTGTTGGGTTGAGTTAAAGTTAAGAGGAATCACGATGTCGTTATTAGCCTTTCCTCCTGCATAAAATTCAACAATTGGAAAACAAAGCTGTAACTCTAAGAGAAATATACCTGATGTGAGCATTCACACTTCAACATGCAATATCTTTTTGTTGTTGTTGTTGATGGAGCTTTTATTGTGATAACAGGAGACAGAAATTAACAAGTACATCAGTCATTGAATGACCATTTCCAACATAAATAAGTGGTATAAGGAATATAGAACAGAAACGTGCTCTTGAGCCCGTCTGGGATGGGCGAGGCTGCCTTTGGAGACATGAGTGGTGGGAAGTAGCCAGCCACAGGGAACAGCAGAAGAAATGGCCTTAGGCGGGAATCCTGGCATATGGGAGAAACAAGCACAGGCCAAGGGCACTGGAGTCTGCTGGACGTGGTAGAAGGTACTGGAAGAAGATTGGAGCAGAAGGCAGATGCCAGCCACAGAGCTCCTCTGGACCATGATAAGGGGTTTGATTTTTCTTTGATTTGCAGTGCATTCTAATTTTTTTTTTTATTGAGTTAATGATAGGTTGCAATCTTGTGAAATTTCAGTTGTACATTAATTCAACATGCAATATCTTAATAAGACCACGTTGCCTCTTAAAAAACACCTGTAATTTTGAACGTTGTATAAATGTAATAAGAAGCTGTTTATTGGTGTTTTCTGCTTGTTTGTTTCAGCAAAGAAAGTTAGAGAAGTAATGTTGGAGTATGAAGTGTTCTTAGAGGAAACTAGGATATTCAGCGACTGAATGTCAGCAAAGGAGAATGAATCATAGCTGGGGTCCAATAGGTATTTAGGAGATAAATTATGTCTGGATAGTGTTTTAGTCAATGTTGTTTTTATTATAACTAGCAGAGACTTTTCAGAGCTAATTTATGTTAAACGGTAATTGTTTAAAAAAAATGTATGTTTTTCTCATGGAATTTAAAGGCAGAAAAGTATAGCTGGTCTTCAAAAGGAACTTGATCTAACTGGAAATTCTCTCTCTCTCTCAATCTCTCTGCTCTCCAGCCCCCACCACTGCCTACTTCATTCTTCTGTTCCTCTGTTTCTTTGTGTTCGTGGTAGAAAAATAACTGCCCCAGAAAGGAGTAGCATTACCTTCCAGAGTTTATCACAGATTCATTGTGGGGAATCAGATGCTAGGTCAGGACCTTAATTCCCAAAACATGACCAAAGATGAAAAGGACCAGCAACTTATTTAAAGCAAAGTTTCAAATAGTCCTATATCCCCTAAAGAGGAGACGATTTCCCTGGAACCTGGGGAGAGATTACAGTTACAAAGAAGAAAAACAAGTTTCTGAAGCTCAACATCTTGAAACTGGGTTCAGTGTCTTGGGGTTGTTGAGGGAATGAGGATGAGTGTGGCAAGGTCCAACCTTTTCATCACAGATCTACCTTATCAAGTGCTGTTGGCCCCTTCTTGATTAAGAGGTAGACATTTCATGTATTACCTATCCCTGGAGACACTAAGAATGAGGCTTCTTGGGATTAGTTTCCCTTGTTAGATCAAAGCTCCTTCAGGACTCAGGAATCTACTTTCAATTATTCTCTCTGCTTCACACAATTCTGGGATTCAAGGGCAATACCATAATAGCTATTATACCAGCCAGCAAGTCAAGTTGCCCAGGAAGGACAACAATCAAAAAAAAAAAAAGAGGCCGACTTGCCAATGTCTCAATGCCTTTTCATTCAAACATTTCTCCTTTTTGGTTTAAGCTTCTTTAGCACAGCCTTCTCCTTGCAGCTACTAATTCAACCAGTGATCAATTACATTATCCATTTACTCTCCATTTTTACCCCCATTCTTTCTACCCTCAACATTTATAATAAAATATGGAAATCTAATGATAAATACAAATAACATTTATAGATATTTAAGAAAACGAGACCACATATTAAGTTAATTGCTTAAGGAAAGAAAGAGAAATTGAAGAGAAACTTGTATAATTATGGAAAAAATTCTAAAAGTTACATGATAATTACTTCTAAAAAATATTTCTATCAAATCATTATGTTGTATACCTGAAACTAATATGATGTTATTATATGTCAATTATTCCTCAATTTATTTATTTTGAGGAAGATTAGCCCTGAGCTAACTACTGCCAATCCTCCTCTTTCTACTGAGGAAGACCAGCCCTGAGCTAACATCTGTGCCCGTCTTCCTCTACTTTATACATAGGACGCCTACCACAGCATGGCTTGCCAAGTGGTGCCATGTCCGCACCCAGGATCTGAACTGGCAAACCCAGGGCCGCCAAAGCAGCATGTGCGCACTTAACCACTGCGCCACTGGGCCGGCCTAATACCTCAATTTACAAAAAAGTATTTATAGACTGTTTAACTGTTATTTAATCCATAACAATACTACCAAAACAAGACAGATTGCAACAATGAAAAAATTATAGATTAATTTTCCTTATGATGGCACGGGCAAAAAATTCTTAATAAAAGACTAGAAAGTTGAATTCAACAGTATATTTGAAGTCTGTCTATAGTCAAGTAGGATTTGTGTGATAATTTCAAGGATGATTCAGTATTAGGCAATCTATTTATATGATAATTTGGATAAATAGGTTCAGTTAGAATAAATAGATTTGAGACAATATACATTATAATTTTATGCATTCCAAAAATGCACTTGATAACACACAGAATTCACTGCTCATAAAATAGTCCCAAAAGTTAGAATAGGAACATTTGTTTTCAACTTGAACAATAATTCAAAAATCAAGATAAAAAATACGGATAAAAAGAGAAGAAGTTACTCTACCCATTATTAAAGTGTATTGCAAATTACGGAAATTACAATATCGTGGGGTTTGTGGAAGAAACATCCAGCTCATCAGTGGAACAGTAGAGTTAGTCCTGAAAGAAATCTTACCATGTGTAAAAATGTAATGTATTATATGATAAGTATTTTTTAAAAATGATGAACAAATTATTCAACAAAAGGTATCAAAAATACTTTGATTTTAACTTCATGAAGTATAGAATTAAGTACTTAAAACCCAAAACAACTTGATGTTTTTATAGATAAGTATTAAACTGATATTGAGATAGTAAAGAATATAATTTGTGCAAAAGCAGAAATAGAAAATAGTAACTGTGTAATAGTTATTGTTTTAAAGTAAACAAAAATAAAAGATCCTTGATAAATTGGGGAAAGATTTTTAGAAAACAATACAGATATATATTTAAGATCCTTCCATCTGTGAAACCCAAGAAACGAACAAGAAAAAGACAATAAGAAACCATGGGCAAAATGAGCAGGAAGATGAACAGACATTCTGAAAGATAGTACACATCCAGAAAAATCTCATCATTCTTATTGGTTCAGGAATACATATTCAAATGACATGCCATTTCAATTAATAAACAAATATTTTTAAAATTAATAAATTTTAAATAATAAATAAATTTTAAATAAATAAATTAATTAAAATAAATTTTAATGAATAAATTTTAAAATTAATAAACAAATATTTTTTAAAGCCTTGAGCTAAATGGAGTGGCAGATATAACTTAAAAAGTACTCTAATATCCTGTTGTAGGAATGAAAATTAGTATGATCCTTTTGCAAAATAACTTGGACGTATGAGTCCAGGTTTTTAAAAGAGTTCATGCCTTTTGCTCTAATAATTACAGTTCTAGGAAATTTAATAGACTAAATGAATCAAAGATGCTGACAAAGATTTAGGTATATGGATGCTAGCCATGTCATTATTTATAACCAGAAAAGCTTGACAACAACTATAATGTACAACAATAGAGAATTGGTTAAATACTGTATTTATATGATGACATCTTATAAATTAAATGTTGTTTTGAAGAACACTTAATTACATGGATAATGTTCACGTAATTTTAAGTAAAAAGGATAGAGCCATTAAATAAAACTGAATACAAAATATGACCAAATTTTGCAAAACATTGTATATATATATATATGTGGATGTGTGCATAGAAAAATTAATAATATTAATTAAACAATGATTATTTCTGGACACTAAGATTAGGAATACTTTTTTATTTGTATTTTTCTGTACTTTCTAATTATTTTAAATCTTTATCATGTATTCTTTGATGTTCAGGAAAGTCACTCAATAACAAACAACATTAAAAGTAAGAATGGATAACAATAAGGATTTTGCAACAATAGTCATATTATTTGTAGGTTCAAATGAATATTCCATGGGTACCTGATGAAATTTAAGAGGAAATATAGGAATCAGAAGTTTTTATTGCTAATTTTCATAACTGTAACACTTCAGCTAAACGAGTCTCTAACTGCGAATGCTAGTAAAATCTGAATAAAGATTTACAAGTCTTTTTCTAATTAAAGACAATTTCTCACATTTTTTGACAGAATGGGGTTACACTACATTTTCAAAAAGCATATGATAAATGAATTCATATTTAAAAATAATAATCCATTTACTGTGAATTTCACAATGTCGTTAGAAGAAATCAGTGGCTATGCCCTTCAGTTTTGACGCTATCACTGCAATAACAGCTCTCTCAGGAGGATCCGCCCCCTTTTTCTCTGTATGCAAATTATGCAGCTCTTGCTCCTGGGTCAGTGATATTTCCTTCTGAGCAATATACAGAAAAATCCTTAATTCTAGTGAGCTAATTCTCCACTGCAGTCTGCTTTTTCTGCTGCTTTAACTAGGAACTGTATTCTCAGGGTTGAGTCTTTTTCATTGGCAGCAAGGAAGCATGTTTCCAATTCTCCTGTAGGGGGGAAAAAATCTCTAACATACCATGGTGCCTAGTATGAAATCCTTTGACTACAATTGAAAGTGAAAATCTTAAGTTGATTTCTTATGGTTTCAGCTCTTAGTGTTTGTGTGTGTGTGTGTGTGTGTTTGGTTTCGGTTTTTGTTTTTAACCTTGATGTCTTGGCCTGAGTTTCTTCCAAGTTGCTTGAGGATGCAGGGAATGGATCTAGGCACTTGAAGCTGAGAAATGTGCCAGTAGTTGACATGTCTGACCTGTCACTAGGAGAAGGGAGTTTACGTTTACCTTTGAAGTTTAAACTAGCTTCATCACTCAAAGGCTGTTCTGTTTACCCTAGAACACTCTTGTCATCATATGTAAAATAAGCATTATAGATTTTCTATGTCAATTCCAGAATGAATGAATAATTAGAGATTAACCAGATAGTTGGAGAAATGAATATTTTTCACTCAAATTTAACCTTGGCAAAGAGTAGTCCTCAGTTTTCATTCGGAAATAATTTAAAAAAATGAGTGTAACTTAAATGGGGCTTAAGGAATTACAGAGTTCTTCCACATCTTATATCAATTCATTTTGTCAATGAACAAGTGAAGTAGGTAAGGTTGTATCATTCTCATCATTCCCATTTTATGGAAGGGGAAAGAGAGGTTCAGAGATAAGTGCATTGCTCAAGGTCACATCGTTGAATCCTACAAGAAAGGATTCAAACCCAGGTGTTCTGACTCTTTCCACTATACAACCTAGTTTATCTATTAGGCACCAAAAGATTAAAATGCAATTGCACAAAGTAGAAAATGCCCAGTGTGGCTTTTTTGTAACTCACTAATACTTCTTGTAAAAAAAGAAGAAATCCTTGACTGTACCAAATGCCTGGATGTCAAATCACAAGTTAGTAACTTTTAAGAAAAAGTTTAATTTATGCCAAGTACTTACATTGATATCAATTTGCATTTTTATGACTCATTTCATAAACCATGTCATCCCTTTGAATCTGGAAAGCTTAAGAAGAAAATGAAAAGCATTTAACTGCATGGAATCAAGAAATGACCCAGCCCCTGGATAACTGCAGGATTCGATTCTGCAGAACTGTTACTGGTAGCAGACGCTGACCTTTAAGACACAGTTCCTAAATAGAGTCCCCAAATAGGAACATAAATATAAACAATGAGTTTCAAGGCAACACGAAAATCTAAGATTGACGGAGAACAATACAAGAATGTGAGAGAAATTTCCAGTAAGGCAGAAGCAGCGTTGAGGACGAACCTATGCAGGCTTCACCTCTTGAAAGAGACTGAATCTGAAAGTTAAGAAGGAACTTTATTATTTTCCTTCTATCTGTCTCCTGAACTAGAGAACCAGTGACTATACCAGTGAATCAGAAAGCATGTCAGTTGTCCCCGATTGTAGGTGTTTCTTCATGAGATGGCTAAAATACTGTACTTCACTTTTGTACACTTACTTGGAAAAAGTAAGTGGATAAATGTAATAAATGAGAGATGGAAGAACTTTGATTGTAGTAAATGCTCTAAAAGGAATTTTTAAAAAACTCTTTCAGTTCAGAATCAGAAAGAATGAAGCAGTGGGGATAGGATATTTCCTAGGAATAGAGCAAAGATGTACCAGAAGATGAAGAAACTATGGAAAATGTGACTTGGAATGCAAATTAGGTACCAATGTGCCTTCTAGCTGAGGAAAAATCTGATAAGCAGATTTGTTGTTTATCTGAGAATCAGGGCTAAGAGCAACCAATTTATTATCAAGTCGGGATAGACTTCACCTGGTTGGAAGATAGATAAGGAGATAGAAACAAGACTATATAAATGAAGGCTGTAGTAAATTAGTACAAAACAAGGGGGAAGAAATGTTATTCTGAAGGGCTAAGGATAAGTTCGTCTGAGAAAATATTAAACCATAGGATTCAGAAGAATATTTCATAAAACCTGACTTCTTCATTAGAAAGCAAGAAAGCATAGTCCCTAAGAGATAGAGTACTATAAAGAAAGTGATAAGGAAGCTATAAGCTATAAAGAAATCATAAGCAAAACACAAAAGAAAAAAGAACAAGATATAAAAAAATATGGATAATATAACAAGGATTTGGAGGCAACAAAAACGCAATAACAGCACTAAAAATATGCTTCTGGTAATGGTGGACCAGATTGCCCAGATCTATCCTCTTGCTGAGAACAACCAGAAAAGCTAGACAAAATATAAACAATACTTGTTCAAAGGCATTAGAGAGCTACCAAAATTGAAAGGATGTACAGGAAACAAGATCTGGAAAAGAAGCAAACTCTGCATTTGGCACTGCTCCACTCTACCAGAAAGGTGCTGATTTCGAAAGTGTCAGCTTAGAGGTCGAGAAGTTGATTAGAGTTTATGGCAGATTAACAGGGCTGGTGGTATGAAAAATGAAGTTCAGGGTCCACCAAAGAGGGGAAGCCTGGCCCAAACACTTGGCTTTCAGTAGGGACCACGACAGACCACAGTCTAGGAGTTAGAACAAGTCAGAGAGAGAAAGAGAGCAGCCCTCTATTTTTTCAGGGTCCAGCAAACGATTTTTTCAGGGCCAGAGGATAAATATTTCAGACTTCGCAGGGCATACAGTCTCTGTTGTAGCTACTCAACTCTGCTGTTGTAGCATGAAAGCAGACGTAAGCGATGTGTAAACAAATGGGCATGACTGTGTGCACCAATAAAATTATATTAACAACAGAGGCCTGGAATCCTGTTCTTCATTAGAACCTGAGATTTTTGAGTAGATATTGGCCTGATGCCAGGGTCAAAACAAGCAGCCGGAATGATAGACACCTGCTTCCTGAGTAGAAGGGGAAGACAAGGAGAGATTCAGGTAACTTCTGCTGCAGTTTGGAATTACTCCTTGTGTGGTAGGCAGAATAATATCTCACCCAAAGATGTCCCAGTTCTAATCCCCAGAACCTGTCAATATGTTTTGTTACATGGCAAAGGAATTAAGGTTGCAGATGGAATTCAGTTTGCTGATCAGCTGATCTGAAGATAAGGAGAGTATCTTGAATTACCTGATATAATGTTTTGAGTGTCTAACGTAATCACAAGCGTCTTTCAAAGTGGAAGAGGGAGGCAGAAGAGTCAGTCGGAGTCAGAAGAGACATGATTAAAGAAGCAGAAATTGAATCCTGTGATGTGAGAAAGACTTGATTGGCCATTGTGGATTTGAAGACAGAGGGGACCACAAGACAAGGAATGCAGGCAGCCTCTAGAGGTTGGAAGACACAGGAAAACGGGCTCTTTCTTAGAACCTCCAGAAAGAAAGCCTTGATTTTATACAGTGAGACCCATTTCGCACTTCCAACCTCCAGATTTGTAAGAAAACAAATTCGTGTTGTTTTAAGCAAGTAAATTTGCGGCAATTTGTTACAGCAACAATAGCAAACTAATACACTCCCCCATCTGAGAGTGGGGCTGACAATGCAAGTAGGGTGACAAGAGCCCTGTGAATCAGGAGAAGGAGGAATGCAGAGACGGAGAAGGAGGCTGAGGCCGGCACTACTGCCTTCCTTTGCAACTGAATTATGGAAACTAATGAGATATCAGTTCTTTAAATTCTATATTCTAGGAATTAAGATCAGGAACAATTACCCAGCTATTCATAATCCTTCATGATTTAATGTTTCTTTAAAATGAGCAAGTCCATAATTAACTCATTTATTTATCCAGCACCCATTATTTTTATCCCTGCTGTTTGTTTGATTAGAACACAACTGAGATTGTCACTTATAAAATTCACAAATGAATATTGCTTCTTATGGAAAAAGAAATCTATCTGCATGATCTAAAGCTAAACAAATCTCATTATATATAAATTCAGAAAGCGGCATTGTGGCAGGATTTTACCTTTGGAGGCACAAGATGGCGACATGAAGGACAAGAGGGAGAAACATAAAGGTTATCTTGTAAAACTCCTTCAAGTAAAAAAATAGGATGTTAACATAGAACACATCCTGTCTAGCTTTTGACCAAGTCACAAGGACAGTAGATAGTATGTTTCAAACTGAGTGGTTTTATAGAACTAGTTAAACAACTCACATATATTCAGATTATAAGAGGGTAAGTCTATTGGAGACTGGAGAGGATTTTGTGAAAATTTCTTTGCATGCGACTATACTCTGATGCCTAACCCACCCAAGGAGGGTGGGGAGCATAGAAGAAGTGTGTTTCTGCCACCTCGGGTCTAATGAAGGAGAAAATTCTTTCCTTCATTTGGTAGACACCTGAACCATGTCCAAAAATTCCAAAGAGAGAGATGCTATCTGAAGCTGCTCATGGAAGCAGAGTAGAGGCTGCATCTGGAGAGCAATGCATTTCCCTCCAATAGAAGGCCAGAAGGAACAGAGATCCTGAAGAATAGGTTCCATCACAAAATGTTGACCTGGGGTTATTTAAAAAGACATGCTGCCCAAAAGGGTGTCTACTAGAGTACAAGGGGATCTAAGCTGAGGGTGAACCACAGGGTACAGAAACTGAAGGATATCTGTGATGGCCAGCTGAAGGAGAGCCCTGCCAGGTCAGGAGAATTGTGGTCAGGAAGATCCAGCGGGAAGTCATCAATGGATCAGAAGAAACGCACCACCAGAGCTGGAGTCATTTTTAAACATTTGCCAGGTCCGAGAGAGGGTTTGTGTCAGCAGTCAAGTGAGAGCTCCCCGGCTGCTTCTCTGGCCTCTCCCTGCTCTGAACCTAGAGGTCCAGGAAAAGAAGTAGTGGCTGCCCCTTCAATCTGGTAAGAGTCTTCAGAGGGACACTCAGAGGGCCCAGTGTGGTTCCTTGCCTGAGTAATCTAAAGGCTAGAGGCTATGAGTACTGGCCTGAAGCAGGGGAGAGGGAGAGGATAAAAGGCTGGGCTGGAGTTGGAGTTATATATCCGAAGGTCATGGGACATAGCTGAATGCATGGGACTGTGCAAGATTCCCCAGGGAAACTTCTCCCTCCTCCCAAAAAGAGGAATACAGAGAATGAATCTGTGGGAAACACCACCAATGAAACGGTGGGAATAGAGTAGGAGATTATTTCAAATACTAAGAACAGCTCCTTAGTAGGCCCTCCTTTTGGTGAAAGACTCCATTTATGAAACCTCTTCCTGACATCAGGGCTTCAGTCTGTGATCATGTAAGAGGTCATGGGTAAAAGGTCACCTAGGAATTAAATCCCTAAGCTTGATTTTACCAGTCTGTAAACTAATGAATGGAGCCATTTAGGCAGAGATGTAAAAGGAAATCAAACTACCATGGAATGAACCTTAGGTTATTTATTAGTCCTTTGAAGCATAATCGCATTTGCTCTTACATATGAATAGTAATACTGCCAGTAGTATCTTCTAGAATGCAAGTAATGATAATTTTAGTAGTAATAACTACGATTTACCAGGCTACACTTTTCCAGGCCCTGACTAGGCCTTTTTTGCACAATATTGTTAATCTTCTTGGAACAAAGAAGGGAAAATGTATTGACCAAGGACACGAAGTAGGTCACGGCAGAGAATCCTTATTTCCCATGCATAGCATCCGTGAATGGTTTGCACCAGCCTATTAATTATTTAAATAGTTATTATCTATATTTGTCCTTCTTGCTTGAAATGAAAACTGCTGATCTAAGCTAATTTACATAACATCTTGTAGTAAAACAAAGTGTGTACAGGACCTTTTTTAGCAGAGAAGGAAGAGGAGGATGAATCTTACTATGAGCCAGGCATCATGCCAGTCATTTTTACATGCATTATCTCATTTAATTATGACAGCAAACTTGTAAAGTAGGTGTCTTCCCTTCCCTTTATAACTGAAAAGACCAAGGTCACTAAGTTAAGTGGCAAGGCTCAAGATAGATCCTATTGTCTGATTCCAGAACCAAGAATGTAGAATTAGTCCCTGTGTTCTTTCCATGATACTGTTCAGAAAGTCCTTTATGTAATACCTCATTTTATTTCTCCAGATGCCCATGAAGTAGGCAAGAATTAAATGATATGATGCTGATTTCACAGACTGAGCATTTGCAGAACTGAGCATAAGAGCCAGTCTGGATAATCCAATGAGTCAATCGTTTCTAACTCAAAAATAAGTATGCGTGATCTGAAATCAGGCCATTTTCAGTTATGATTGCTTTGGTGCAGTTGGCTGAAAAAATGCCCCCTCCTTCCAAAATAAATTCGCTTCCTAATCACCAGAATCTGTGAATATTACTTTATTGGGGAAAAGATTGAATATTTCCTTATGTAGCAAAAGATATGATTGACAGGCAGGAGTTTATCCAGGGTTACCTGGGTAGGCCCCAAATGCAATCACATGTCTTCCCATAAAAGAGAGGCAGAGGAAGATTTGAGACAGACCCTCAAAGACACATACACAAAGAGAAGGTGATATGAAGGTGGAGCAGAGAAAGATGCTCCCAAAGCTAAGGAATGCCGACAGCCACCAGACTCTGGAAGACGCAGGGAATATAGTCTACCCTAGAGACTCCAGAGGGAGCGCAGCCCTGTTGACATTTTGATTTTGGACTTCTGGCCTCCAGAACTAGGAGAGAATAAAGTTCTATTGTTTTAATTGACCAAATTTGTGGTAATTTGTTATGGCAGCCCTAAGAAATGAAGACAACTGTTGTTCAGTCTTAGTTGGGAGTAAATATATTCAATAGATACTTTTCCTAAATCCTTGGATGACACTGGGAGGCAAACTAGTGTGGTGATTATATGTTTCTGAAATATAAAAATATTGGTTTAAATCCAACCTCTAGTGCTTATGACTTGGGTAATATATTTAATGCTTCTAAGCATCATTTTCCTCGTTTGTAAAATTGTGAGGTTGATCGTATCTACCAAATAGAATTGTTTGAAGAATTAAATGGGATAGTGCAATAATAACGTAAAGTATTTAGCACAACACTTGGCCCTTGGTAAGCATTCAGTAAATTCTAAAAATCAGAAAAAAATGAAAACCTAAGGGACATGCTGAAAAATAAAAAAAGTGATAAAATTATCTTGCTATAAGTTACAAGAATAAGAAAAAAGTTACAAAAAAAGGACAAAAAAAGAAAAATAATAGGGAATGACTTTTCCGAAACATTCTTATTTAGATGATTGAGTTTGCCAAATTAATATTTACCATGAATATAGATTAAAAAATCCTAAAAAAGCCCTAGCAAATTCAATCCAGAAATATTCATTTTTTCTTTTTAGATTGGCACCTGAGCTAACAACTGTTGTCAATCTTCTTTTTTTTTTTTCCTTCTTCTTTTCCCCAAAGCACCCCAGTACATAGTTCTATATTCTAGTTGTGAGTGCCTCTGGTTGTGCTGTGTGGGGCGCCACCTC
The DNA here is from genome assembly GCF_041296265.1 of Equus caballus. Lineage (NCBI taxonomy): Eukaryota > Metazoa > Chordata > Mammalia > Perissodactyla > Equidae > Equus > Equus caballus. The sequence goes on from NC_091708.1 coordinate 15,585,124, forward strand.
AGCCTGGCCTGATGAACAGTGCTGTGTCCCTGCCTAGGATCCAAACTGGTGAAACCTGGGCCGCCAAAGGGTAGCACGCAAACTTAACCACTTGGCCACCGGGCTGGCCACAGAAATATTCTTTTTTTTAAAGATTTTATTTTTTTTCTTTTTCTCCCCAAAGCCCTCAGGTACATAGTTGTATATTCTTAGTTGTGGGTCCTTCTAGTTGTGGCATGTGGGACACCGCCTCAGCAAGGCCTGATGAGCGGTGCCATGTCCACACCCAGGATCCAAACCAGTGAAACCCTGGGCCACTGCGGCGGAGTGTGCGAACTTAACCACTCGGCCACGGGGCCAGCCCGCAGAAATATTCTTAAAAAGATAATATACCAGGGCCTACAATGGAGAAAAGAAAGTCTCTTCAACAAATGGTGCTGGGAAAACTGGACAGCCACATGCAAAAGATTGAAAATTGACCATTCTTTTTCTCCACACACCAAAATAAACTCAAAATGGATCAAAGACCTAAAGATTAGGCCTGAGACAATAAGTCTTTTGGAAGAGAATATAGGCAGTACACTCTTTGACATCAGTTTCAAAAGAATCTTTTCGGACACTGTAACTCCTCAGTTGAGGGAAACAATAGAAAGAATAAACAAATGGGACTTCATCAGACTAAAGAGCTTCTTCAAGGCAAGGGAAAACAGGATTGAAACAAAAAAACAGCTCACTAATTGGGAAAAAATATTTACAAGCCACTTATCCGACAAAGGGTTAATCTCCATAATATACAAAGAACTCACACTGCTTAACAACAAAAAAACAAACAACCCGATCAAAAAATGGGCAGAGGACATGAACAGACATTTCTCAAAAGAAGATATGAATATGGCCAATAGACACATGAAAAGATGTTCATCATCGCTAATCATCAGGGAAATGCAAATCAAAACTACACTAAGATATCACCTTACCCCCGTTAGATTGGCAAAAACATCCAAAACCAAGAACGACAAATGTTGGAGGGGTTGTGGAGAAAGAGGAACCCTCATACACTGTTGGTGGGAATGCAAACTGGTACAGCCACTATGGAAAACAGTATGGAGATTTCTCAAAAAGTTAAAAATAGAAATACCCTATGACCCAGCCATCCCATTACTGGGTATCTATCCTAAGAACCTGATATCAGATATCTCAAGAGTCCGTTGCACCCCTATGTTCATTGCAGCATTATTTACAATAGCCAAGACGTGGAACCAGCCTACATGCCCAGAAACTAATGATTGGATAAAGAAGATGTGGTATATATACACAATGGAATACTACTCAGCCATAAAAAAAGACGAAATTGGCCCATTCACAACAATGTGGATGGACCTCGAGAGTATTATGTTAAGCGAAATAAGTCAGTCAGAGAAAGACGAACTCTATATGACTCCACTCATAGGTGGAAATTAGTATATTGAGAAGCAGATCTGATTGGTGGTTACCAGGGAAAAGGGGGGGTGGGGGGAGGGTACGGAGGGGGAAGTGGTGTACCCACAACATGACTAACAAAAATGTACAACTGAAATCTCACAAGGTTGTAATCTATCATAACATTAATAAAAAAAAAAAAAAAAAAAAAAAAAAAAAAAAAAAAAAAAAAAAAAAAAAAAGATAATATACCATGACAAAATGGTGCTTATTCCACTAATACAAAGTTGGCTTAAAATTAAAAATTCAACCAATGTAACATACCACATTAAAAGAATAAAAGATAAATAAAAGAGGTAAAGATAAAAAGGAGCCTTAAAATTATCTCAGTAGGTAGAGTAGAAAAAGTATTTTTAAAAAATGCAATACACTTCATGATAAAATTCTTAGCAAACTAGGAATAGAAGAAATTCTCAAACGGATAAACACCATCTTTGAACATCTACAGAAAACATTGTACTTAATTGTGAAACATTAAACCCTTCCTTCTTCTAAAATTTGAAAGAAGAAAAGGACGACTGCTCTAATCACATTAATTCAGCATTGTGCCAGAGGGCCTAGCCAATGTAATTAGGCAATTCAAAGAAATGAATGGCATAAACATTTAAAAAGAAGATATAAAACCACCGTTTGTAGAGGAACAACTAACTAGAACCGACCAATTTAACAAGGTTGCAGAATAACAACGCCAGTACGAGAAGAGCATATTTCTATATAACAGCAGTGAAAAACTGGAGAATTTATACTACTTGACTTTAAGACAATGTAAATGTAGGGTGATTAACACAATATGATAGTGTAAGGAAAGTTAGAGTCTAAAAATTACCTTCCACATAAATAGTTCATTGATTTTTGACCAAGGTTCCAAGTCTACTCAATGAAGATAGAAAATTCTTTTAACAATGCTGCTGGGATATTTGGATAACCATATGAAAGAAAGAGTCTCAATCCCTTTCTCACATCATATCAAAAATTAATTTTCAGTGGATAATGGACCTAAACATAAAACCCAAACTCCTAAAGAATCTAAAAGAAAGCACAAGAGACTATCTGTATAATCTTGGGATAGGCAAAATATTCTGGAAAAACACAAAAGCACTGATATAAAAGAAAAAAATTGATAAATTTGATTTTGCCTAATGAAAAATTTCTGCTCACGAAAGACACTGTTAAGTAAATAAATATACAGACCACTAATTTTGAAAACAGTACAGCATATGTGTCTAAGAAAGGGTTGTATCTAGTATATGTAAAGAGCTCCTATATGTCAACAATAATTAGATGAACAACCCAATGAAAAAATGTGCAAAAGCCTTAAGCGGGTACTTCACAGAAGAAGGTATATGAATAGCCAGTAATCATATGAAACAAAAAGGCCCTCAATATCATTGGTCCCCAGGGAAATGAAAATTAAAATTACAATAAGATATCATTCATATCCAGTAGAATGGCTAAAATAAGAAAGACTGACAACTTTATTTATCATTATTATTATTATTTTTCATTGTGGAAACATTGGTTTATAACGTTATACAAATTTAGGGTGTACATCATTATATCTCAATTTCTGTGTAGATTACATCATGTTCACCACCCAAAGATTAATTAAAATCCATCACCATACACAAGTGCCTTATCACCCCTTTTGCCCTCTTCCCTCCCCACTTCCCCTCTGGTAGCCATCAAACCAAATTCTGTCTCTATGTTTTTATTGTTGTTTTTATCTTGTGGTTATGAGTGAGATCATACGGTATTTGACGTTCTCCCTCTGACTTATTTCGCTTAGCATAATAGCCTCAAGGGCCACGCACGTTGTCACAAATGGCAAGATTTCATCTCTTTTTATGGCTGAGTAGTATTCCGTTGTGTATATATACCACATCTTTTTATGCATTCCTCCCTTGATGGACACCTAGGTTGCTTTCAAGTCTTGGCTATTGTGGATAATGCTGCAATGAACATAGGGGTGCATATATCTTTACACATTCAGGTTTTCATATTCTTTGGATAAATACCCAGCAGTGGGATAGCTGGATCATATGGTAGATCTATTCCTAATTTTCGGGGGATATGCCATACTGCTTTCCATAGTGGCTGCACCAGTTTGCCCTCCCACCAGCGGTGTACGAGGGTTCCCTTCTCGCCACATCCTCTCCAACATTTGTTGTTTCCTGTCTTGTTAATTATAGCCATTCTGACCGGAGTGAGGTGATATCTCATCGTAGTTTTGATTTGCATTTCCCTGATCGCTAATGATGTTGAGCATCTTCTCATATGCCTGTTGGCCATCCATATATCTTCTTTGGAGAAATCTCTGTTCAGATCTTTTGCCTCTTTTTAATTGAGTTGTTGTTTTTTTGTTGTTGAGATGTATGAGTTCTTCATATATTTTGGATATTAACCCTTTATCAGATATATGGTTTGCAGATATCTGCTCCCAATTGTTAGGTTGTCTTTTCATTTTGTTGATGGTTTCCTTTGCTGTTCAGAAGCTTTTTTAGTTTGATGTAGCCCCATTTGTTTATTTTTTCTATTGTTTCCCTTGCCCTGTCAGACATGGTACTTGAAAATGTGCTTCTAAGACTGATGTCAAAGAGTGTACTGCTTATGTTTTCTTCTAGAAGTTTCATGGTTTCAGGTCTTACATTCAAGGGACTAACAACTTTAAATGTTGGTGACAATATGGAGCAACTGGAATATTTGCTAGTAAGAATGTAAAAAGTTACAATTTTGGAGGATTGTTTGGCAATTTCTAATGAAGTTAAACATATGTATATCCTAGGATTCAGCAACTTCATTCCTAGGTATCTACTCAAGAGAAATGAAAATATATGTCCACAGAAGAGTTGTACAAGACTGTGACAGGAGACTAGAGATAATTAAATAATAAGAAAATATGGATCTGAATTGATGGAGAAAACTGTAGTTCAAAACACACAAGAGAAAGAAGATTCTTACACTTCTGGGGGTGCTGCAAGCTTAGAAACAATGGGAAAAAGGAATTGGAGGAGGCCTGGGCGACCGAGGAACAGCATTTGGAGCTACCCAGCAGGTTGGTTCCTGTCCCACCACCAACTTATGTTGAGCAAGGGAGGCAGATATTTTTACTTACAGGCCCAAGTAGGAAATACGGATAGTTGGTCTATAGAGAGACAGAGCATTACCCTAGTAGGTAGGGAAACCCAGAAGAAATGCTATCAACACCCTGCATCCTAAGTATATCCTTCCCACTCAACATTATCATAAGAGGCAGGCACTATACATCAGGAGTATCCATAGATGAATGAATAAAGATGATCAGTCAAGTAGAAAGCAGACAACCAAGAATCACTATATGTTTGAGAAAAAACAGTAAAAAACCATGAAAAATAGACAGTAAATTCAACCAAAAGAAGAACTAATACCAAAGAAAAAAGAACAATGGAGAAAATACTTTTAAATATGTATAATTAATATTTTCATAGAGATACTTACAAGAACAGGTAATTGGGAAAGGGACCCAGTTAAAGATCTTAAAAATCAGTAACATGGTCAAAATCTGAAAAGTAAAATCTATGGACTGACTAGAAGAATGGATTTAGCTAGAGTGAATTGCAGAACTGAAAGTGCTGAGAAATTCTCCTAGAATTCACTATCAAAAGACAAAAGAGTAGAAAGCATGAGAAAGTTAAGTAAAAGGGAAGATTATATAGACTATCTAATATGTACTTAATAGAATCTCAGAATGAGACAATATTGTTGAAACTGAACACGCAATTTACACACCCAACAAAGCAGGCCGTGGATTTTAAAGATTACTGAGAAATAGCTAAGTGAGCCAAAGGTAATCACGGGGTATACATAACACACATTGGGATTTCTTTACTAAAGGATGTCACGAGCCATATTACCCACGCTAAGTAGAAACTACTGTGTTTGGCCCTTTATTTTAGTGCTCATTTAATCATTATAGTAGAAGTAACAGTAATAAATTACAAAATAATAAAATATCAACCAAAGCTTTGTATCTCTGATGAACTGGTCAGCTTCCTCTCTTTTCTCTGGTGTGTTCTTTCCATATTTTGCTTTCTGCTCAGGCAATCAGGAAGCATTGAAAAAAGTTCAAGACTGAGTTCCAGAAATTTTATTAATCCTTGTAGCTAATATATGTCCTTCCTGCTATCTTCTATGATATTGGTGTCTTTTTTCTATTTGCATTTTATTGACATTATTTTTTACAATAACTGCCCTTCATTGAAGGTGCCTCGACACGAATGTATCATATATAAATGTGTCACAATATAATGCAAATTGTGGCATTATGGGAGAAAATTTACAGTAAGATTCAAGTAATTAATTTATCTAGATTCCCCATTATATTCCGTTGACCAAAATCCAGTTTATTGGTTTATAGGTACATTAGTTTGCTAGGACTGCCATAACAAAACACCACAAAGTGAATTGGTTAGAACAACAGAAATTTATTGTCTCACAGTTCTGAGGCCAGAGCCTGAAATCAAGGTGTCAGAAGGCCATCCTCCCCCCGGATTCTCAAGGGGAGGATCTGTTCCAGACCTCTCTCCTAGCTTCCGGTAGTTCCTTGGCTTGTGGCAGCATAACCCCAATCTACACACGGTCTTCTCCCTGCGTGTCCAAATTTCCCCTTTGTGTAAGGATGTCGGTCATATTGGAGTAGAAACCAACTCTACTCCAACATGACCATATTTCCAAATAAAGTCACATTCTGAGGTACTAGGGGTTAGGACTTCTACATATGAATTTTTGAGGGACATAATTCAACCCATAGCAATAGGCTTTCACTTATTCTTGAAAAGAAGCCTTCCATTAATATGTTAAATTAGAACTTGTAGTTCCTAGAATGGAACGCATAAATTTCAATATTTATCAAAACATAGGTGGGAAGAAATCTATTATTTCTCCCCAAATAATAACCCTGTCTTCTCATTGACAACTCCTATAGTTCTTAGCACAATCATCCAAGTGTCTGAAGATAGGCAGTAAGAAATGAGCACCTCATCAAATGTTGCCTTTTGGGCTAGTTTGTTCCTCTTGATGAATACACATGGCTTGTAGCCAGCAAAAAATTGTCTGTCGTTTTAACTTTTATTTGCAGACATTTACATGTGTTTCCCATTTAATGATAGCTCATCTCTACACCAGTCATTCAAGTAGAGCAGCCTTGAAGACTGACAGGGAGTATGAGTAAATGCCCATGGAAATTGACAGGCGGACAGGCTGACAAATTCAAGTGCTCCCACACAGCCTCCACGTATTCAACCGGCTCAGACTTCAGATACACATCAGACTCCTTCGGAAAATGCCATTAAGTGTTTGTTTCTCCACTTTTACAAAGATTTTGCTCAGGCGGTGGTGAAAGTGAAATATGTCAACTATAATAAAAAATGGTGATAGCCTCATTTTTGGCTGAATTTCCCACTACGGAAAGCACTTCATTACCAGCAAAGAGCGCAGCTACTGAGGAGTTGCTCTGCTGCTCCTCACCCCCAGCCCCGTGAAGAATTATAATGAGAGAAGCCGTGGGAGGCAGCATGCTACTGAATTTTCCAAACCAGCCTTCTCAGCCTAATCCCAATCACCCTTTCCTCACTAGCAATGTGCAAAACCATGGCCAAAAACCATCATAGATGATATTTGTGAGGATCCAACATTCTGAGTCTGTTAGGTGCTATGAAATGTGTTAAAGGGAAAGCTTATGCTTGCATGAGGCTTAACTTCAATAGTAATAATAATAATGGAATTACTATTTGCTACACATTATGCTAGGTGCCAAACATGTCTCATTGAATCTTCTAAACTATCTTACAAAGAAGCCATTGTTTTCAACACCATTTTACAGATGAGGAAACCAAGCTAGGTGAATTGCAGTTATGTTACACAATGCTCTTTCCATTCATCTACAGTACTCCTCTATTGAGTTCGCTGCATATGTTTCTATCTATGTAATGCCATCCAGATCTAGCCTGCAGTGTGTGTGTGTGTGCACATATGCACACGTGCTTCTGTGCTCTTTGAGCTGCATGGTGTTCATACCCTCACTCACCTCACTACTCCTGTATCACAAGGAATTTTACTCTATGATATCACTGCTCCTTTCTTATGGGTCCTAATACGCCCCAGGATTTCCTGGGGACTGTAGCATAACAGTCATCCACGTGCTCCAGAATGTGCCCTTGTGTAGCCTCTGACCTCTGTGAAAGTGAGAAATATCTGAAGAGGCACAGAGAAGCTCTATGTTAGAAGATGCATGCCGGCTGGCCAGGGTTGAATCCTGCTCGCAGACATGATTTCTTGGTCAACACAGAGTTGCTTTGTTTGTGTTTCTAAAAAAGGTCTTTTCAACTTAAAAAAAGCAAAGATTCCATGTAAAACCTGATTTGCAGCTTCTCTTGAAAAACAATGAACTGGTAACACTTTGCCCGTTCCTGCATAACAACTATCAGCTGCCTCCTTTGGAAGGGCCCACACTCTCTGGTCCACCCCAGACACTTCCACTTAGGAGTCTGTATCTGCATCCATCTCCAGCCTTCCTCAGTGATTCTCATTGCCTACTTGACAGGCTTGTTGAGTTTTCTAATTTCCGCTTTACTTGAATCATGGCTACCATCATCTGAGGCACCGCTAGCAAGGCATCTGTTGAGAGTTAACTAGCCAAGATTGCCCTTTTCCATTCATAGTGGGAGGAGAAGCTGTGTGTGGCTTATATTTGGTAGTTATTGATGGTGTTGACTGCTTCCATCACCCACAACCAACAAACCCCTATGCTGCTAAATAGTCAAGGGAGAATCCAGGTAACCCCTCTCTGTGGCTCCTTCACCCCTCGGCTTTCTCAGGGTGCAGAATGCAGAGTTTTGTGGGATTGTGGGAAGCTCTAAGGATACCCAGGAAGTGTGATTGCTGCTTCAGAACCTTGAGGACATCTTTTTCACTGAAATGAAAGCTCCGGTCCTGTATATTTTTTCCACCCAGATACAAACCATCTGGTGAACGTCAATCCTTCCCCCAAACTGAGGAGAATGAGTAAGGATTTATTGATTTATCCTGGCAACATTTCAGTGCTGTGTTCAGAGATAGAGATAGCTGTCTTGTATTTCAATTCGTCAAACGTTTACTGAGCACCTTCTATGTATAAAGCACCATGCTGTGCAGAGTGGCTGCTGATCACGCTCCATGTTTGCAGAGCACTGATGTACATGATCTTAACTAATCCATATATTGATCCAATGAGGTGGGTCTTTATGGTGCATGTTTTACAGATGACGACCCTGAGGCTGAAAAGGACCTTACCCAATATCAGTGTGAGAAATAAATAAAGACGATATCCCAGATTTGAATGTAAGATTTGAGGCTCTATTTCAATGCAGTGCCTAGAGTTTGTAACAATTACTTAGGCCATACCAATTTAGAGGAAATAGTCTCACTGGTAAAAACAAATGAACAAACAGTATTCCTCTGGCTTCTTCCAGTTTGTTATGGTCTATCAAATGAGGTCACAAGTATAGATGAAAAGAATTCTCTCCTCTACCACATAGAAACAATCATTTTCCTATTCTTTAATTCTGGCTGCTGGCAAGGGAAAACCATTACCCTGGAAGAGGGAACCTCAGCATCACACTGCTGCTGATGTCTACCATTATTGGCACGGATGCTGATCTTTGTGGCAGAACCAAGACCCTGAGCCAATATTGCAGGCGCTGCTGAAGTCCCACTGCCCTCAATACTGCTGACACTCATTAACCTAGACATGAGGTGGCACCGCAGCCACTAGCCATGTGAGGGTACTGGCACCACTGATGGGCCAAAGCTGGGCTATGTTCCCTGGTGCTCCATGCACACCTATGATATGCTGCTGTTTGGGGAGTGGGCACAGAGCTAAAAGTGATTTAATTCAGTGAAAGTGGCAGTTGGACGCTCCAGAGCCAAGAGTTCTTTTCTATTAGATCTAGTAACAAGTACAGGGAAAGTGGTGAGAGTCCTCCTGGTTCTTCTACATCCAGGACAGCACAATCCATGTTCACTTTGAATCAGCCACTCCAATGGATGAGCAGAGGAAAACAGCCACATTTTTCCTGAGATGAGACACCCCCTAAGAACCAGGCATTTACCTCCACATTGTATGCCCCAATTCTAGCAGGGAAGCACAGCTATTCATACGCCATGTATTCATTCAACAAACACAAGCTAAGCACCTATAATATACCAGGTAAAAGACATAACTCTTATCTTTAGTTTGCTCACAGGTTATAAGGTGAGTCACAAATGTAAATGTAATTACAGTATACTATGAGAAGTGCTAGGCTAGAGGTCAATTCAGGGTGCTATGAGAGAACAGAGGAGGGGGTACTTAACTTCCTTCCTCCTCCATTGAGGATTCAAAGAAGGCTTTCTGGATGAGGTAGTGTCTGAGCTGACACTTGAAGGACAAATAAGAAGCAGACTTGGTGGGGAAAGTGAGAACAGCATGTAAGAGGGGCAGAAAACGACACACTTGGAATAGTTGGAGGCAACAAGATTTGGGTGGGTCATCAATAGTAAGATTTGGAACTGATAGGTAGTTTTAGTCAAGATCATGAAGGACCTTGAGCATCAGTCTTGGAAAAGCCATTGAAGGGTTAAACCAATGAGTGACGTGGTCAGATTACATTTTTTTAGGTCACTTTGGGATGGAGAATAAAAGGTGGACCTGAGGAAGAGGACAAACAAGGACAGTTTCTCTTCTTGGAAGTGATGCTTGTGAGCTGAACAACTCTGGGAGCTGTGGGGAAGGAGGGAACACCCACCAAGCCAGTCACAGCAGCCTGCCAGTCAGAGGGGTGGCAGCTGTTCTAGGCACTTTCCCTGACTATCCCTGTGGTGCAGGGGCCTCTGGGGTGGGAGGCAGCTTCAGCCTGTCTTAGTGCCAAGGGACACCTGTCTGATCACACAAAGCTGTAATTGGCACATGGACTGGCTGGGGCTGGAGAAGAACAAGGAGTTTCCAATACCACTATCATCTTCAGGAGCTCAGAGAAGCTGACAGTAAGAACTCAGACCAGCCTTAGCTGGATATTGACAGCAGTGGTGGTTATAAAGTAGGGCTGGGCCTGAGGCCAAATGAGTTGGCAGGGTCTGCCTGGCCTCTGCCTTGCCCCCCTCAGCTCCATCTGTCTAACGGTGGGTGACAGCCTTGAAGAGTGCCAGCCTCTGAATCTGGCAATTCAGAAAAGGGGAAGAGGACACATAAGACGTATGCTCATGGGTGGAAGACTGCCTAAAATGTTCAGGGCTAGAAATCAGTCATAGTGTGACCAGAGATATCCTTTAAACTCTGCTCCCTTCCTTTGCTTGCTTTCCCTTGTTTTTGCCATTATTATTCTAAAAGAGAGGCCAAAAGTAATGTATCCACAAAGATTTTGAGTGCAGTCAGGGAAAGTAAACCTAATTCAAAACGTCTTAAGCAAAAATGGATTAATAGCTTGAGTGAGTGAAAAGTCCAATGATACTTCAAGGTACGGCTAGGTCCAGGGTTTCAAAATAGTGTTGAAGCCTCTCTCTTAGCATTCCTAGGCTTAGAGTATTTTAAATGCTTAGAATCTCAGTAAAAGGAGACATTTTCTTTCCCATTAGCAAAAGTCCTGGATTTTAATCTAATTTTCCTGGTTTGGATTATTTGCCATCTCCGTGACACACAGTGTCGCTACAGCAATGGGAGATTCTGATTAACTAGGTTGGGGTTCTATGCCCAGGCTTGAGGTGGGAGAGTTTTTTCATCACAAACCACACGGATTAGTGGTTGGAGAATGGTGGTTTCTTGGAGGAAATATATCCATACAAACCAAAATAATAGATACCCAATCTAATTGACTCTTCGGCTTACTAAGCTATGTAGACTAAAGGTAACTAATTCTGGTGGAGACTGTCCATGATAATGATGGTGATGTTAATGATGATTGATATTTTACAAAGAGGTTTCTATAGTGTGGTATATACTTCAATAATTTTCCTGAGAGAGTTTTCCTAGTCAGAACAGTGGTTTAGGCACTTTGCTGGGTTACTGTATCAGTTACCAGTTATAAGGGCTATGCTTTTTGTCCATTGTCATACTGTGGTGGCCGTATGTTGCTGAAAGCTTTGCCATTTGTATTTCAAATACCAGCAGGGTCACACATGGTGGACAGGTTTCAACGGAGCTTCCCGACTAAGACAGACTAGGAAGAAGAACCTGGCTACCCACTTCTGAAAAAATTGGCCATGAAAACCCTATGAATAGCTGCAGAGCATTGTCTGGTATAGCACCAGAAGGTGAGAGGATGGCACAAAAAGACTGGGCAGGGCTCCACTGTGTTGTACGCAGGGTAGCTTGGAATCACAACTGACCTAAGGACAATAACAACAACAACAAGGGCCATGGGATAATCTAAGGAGTAAGAGACAAGCTCTTAACAAGGCTCAGTCAAATGACTTTAAGTCACAACTCATATCTACATTAAAATTAGATGGTTAAAATAAAATTTTCATAGAACAGTACTGTACTATTCCAGTAACACCTTAAGATTGCTTTTAGCTGAGTCCTGAAGGCATTTCCTTTATACTTTTCACGGAATTGTTATTTTATTTTAGCAAAATATCTGTAAATTGAAAATAACATAAATACACAGTCAGAACATTAGGCATAATTTCCTCAGAGTACTATCTGGAATTCTTGACCTTACATTCTCTGATTACATTGGCACCAAACATTTAATAAACATTGGTTAAATAAAAGAAAGAAATAATGAATGACTATCTTATCTGGTACGTTACCCAGGTATACACCCAGGATGACATACCCAGGTAATACCCAGAAGTGGAATTGCTGGATCATATGATAATTCTATTTTTAAATTTTTGAGGAGTTGCCTCACTGTTTTCCATAGTGGCTGCACCATTTTACATTCCCACCAGTAATGCATAAGGGTTCCCATTTCTCCATATCCTTGCCAAAAATTGCTATTTTCTGTTTTTCTTTTTCTTTTTGATTATAGCCACTTTAATGGGCGTGAAGTGGTATCTCTTTGTATGTTTTTTTCTTTTCTATGAAAATCATACTTTTTTATCTATTACATCTTATCAGTATTATCTTTATCATTGTGGTTTTGATTTGCATTGCCCTAATGATTAGTAATTTTGAGGGTCTTTACATGTGCATATTGGCACACTGGATATTGTATATCTTCCTTGGAGACATTTCTATTCAAATCCTTTGCCCATCTTTGAATTGGTTTTATTTTTGTTGTTGTTGAATTGTAGGAGTTCTTTATATGTCCTGAATATTAACTTATCAGATATGTGACTTGTAAATATTTTCTCCCATTTTAATTTTGCTGCAGTACGATTTATCCATTTTTTCTTTTGTTGTTTGTGCTTTTTGTATCATATCTAAGAAATCACTGCCAAATGCAACGTCATGAACCTTTTCCTCTATGTTTTATTCTAAGGGTTTTATAGTTTTAGATCTTATGTTTAGCTCTTTGATTTATTTTTAGTTTATTCTATATATAGTGTAAGGTAAGGGTCCAACTTCATTCTTTTGCATGTGGCTATCCATTTTTCCCAATACTGTTTGTTGAAAAGACTGCCCCTCCCCATTGAGTAGTCTTGGTATCCTTGTGAAAATCATTTGACCATATATGCGAGGGTTTATTTCTGGGCTCTCTGTTCCACTCCATTGGTCTATATGTCTCTGTCTTTATGCCAATACCACATTGTTTTGATTACTGTAGCTTTGTAGCAGGTTTTGAAATCAGGAAGTGTGAGACCACCAACTTTGTTCTTTTTCAAGAGTGTTTTGGCTATTTGGTGTCTCTTGAGATTCCACATGGATTTTTCTATTTCTGCAGAAAACACCGTTGGGATTTTGAAAGTGTTATGGGCTGTATTGTATCACAAAAAAATTCACATGTTGAAATTATAACCCCCAGGACCTCAGAATGTGACAGTATTTGGAGATAGGAACTTAATGAGGTAATTAAGTTAAAATGAGGTCATTAGGATGGGCCCTAATCCAATAAGACTTTTGTCCTTATAAGAAGAGGGAATTTTGACACAGACATGTACAGAGAAGACAATGTGAAGACACAGGAGAAGATAGCCATCTATAAGCCAAGGAGAAAGACCTGAAAAGAAACCAACCCTGCCAACGCTTTGATCTCTAGAACTATGAGAAAATAAATATCTGTTCTTTAAGCCACTAGTCTGTGGCCCCAGCAAACTAATACAGATAGGGATTGCACTGAATCTGTAGATTGCTTAGGGGGAGTGAAATTTTCAGATAGGCTGAATTTCCTAACTTTGGGCTGAATGTGTAAAAATGCTCAGCCAGCAGCCAAATTTGTGCGAGTTCAACCCAGTAGAGGTGTTGCTCCTGTATTGGAACCTACATAAGAATGGATTCTTTTTATCAGGGTTGATTTTATTTATCTTTAGAGAGGCAGTTTTCTTAAGGTGCTAGTCACAATTAGAATATATTTACCTGCCCTATTTTAACAGGCAAGAATATTGTGCTCACACTATCATTTTTTTTGGTTTCCCTTTAAAATATTCCTCTCATTAAACTTCTAGGACTGCACAAGTCAGTTTTAGGCTAAAAATAGTATACTTGCTGTTGCTGCCACTGTTCCATGTGGAAAACATAGCCAACTGCTTTGCAGAAAAGGAAAAAATAATTTTCTGAGTGTATTCTTAAGATAGCATGAAAGCCATGCTGACAAGGAGCCCCTAAACTGACAATGGACTAAGATTTCCTGCACCAGTTTCATGGCTTTTATTATTTTCCTAAAGGTAGGACAGAAAGCAGGATTCTTCAGGTTCCTTCTGAAGGAAGGAACACACTGCTGGTGACAAAGGTGAAAGGCAGAAAATGAAGGGATTAGTTTTGGGGTTGGCAAACTATAGCTTGTGGGCCAAGTCCAACACACCACCTGTTTTTGTAAAAAAAAAAGAAAAAATTGGAACACAGCCATTCTCATTCTTTTATGCACTGTCTGTGGCTGCAGAGTTGAGTAGTCATGACAGAGACCGCATGACCCATAAAGCCTAAAATATATACTATTTGTTTCTTTACAGATAAGTTTGTTGACCCCTAGGCTAAATTACTAATAAGTGATGGCTGAGTAATTTACTTAGACCTCTCATTTTAAAGATGAGAAAAATGAAGACACTAATATTGGGAGTGAAGTGTTCCACACTGGCAGCATGGGACAGACTGAAGAAAGAGATGGATGGACTTGGGCAGACCAGCCTCTCCTGATTGGGGCAAGGTCAACAGACAGGCATTGCTAGCAGTGGAATGTCTACAAAATGTGAAGTCCCAGGGAGGTTGAGTTATGATTCTAACAATTTCTGGTGAGCTTTCCCAGAGGCGATAACAAGAATGACATCAGGGGTGGAACCAAACAGTGGGGGAATCAATGATAGGTGTCTGGGTCCCACTTGTGGCGACATGGAGAACTAGGTAGGATTTCCAGCAAAAAATGTGCATGGCTCCTGGGGGCTCAGCCATATGAGGTAGTAACCAAGAGTACAAATCATATATGGGGTGTATGGGGGGACCTAGCAATCAGAGTAGATGAAATAGCAACAAGCATTAGTTCCAAAGTGGGTGATATGAGTCCATAAATAAGAAAAAGATTCTTGAAATCTCTATCAGCCAGATCAGCAAGAAACAAAGGACACCCTCAAATGAAGTTAATCTGAAGAGAGTACCAGGGCTAGTCTGTGATTGATAGAATGTGGCAGAAGTGATGGCATGTTACTTCTGAGACTAGGTTATAAAAGACTGCAGCTTCCATCCTGGGATCTCTTTTTCTCCCTCTCTGAGGCTATTCTCAAGAAAGTCTCCTACTGGGTACATGAATGAAAGAGGAAAGGTAAATATGGCACCAATCACCAGGTCCTCCCATTCTCCTACCTCTGGTTCAGAGTGGTTGAGGTCAGAGCTGAGATCTTTTATAGTTTGGTCTCCCCCCTTCTCCCCACCGGCTTCCCATCTCCAAATTCCCATCCATGAAAACAGAACCAGCTTGTCAGTGGGCCATTTCACTCAAGACAGTACTAACAGAAATCCTTGGAGTGGGATGTGGGGGTGGTCCTTTTCACTTTTTGGATTATCTCTTTTGAAGAGAAAAAGAGTTCTAAGCACTATGGATTCAACTATTTCATCCTACTTAGGGAGAACGTTAAATAAATTAGAACATTATTCTAGCTGGACTAGGTTGGCCAGCACGAAGCTATCCTTCAAATAATGCCACTTTGAGCCAAAATGCATTCACTTTCTGAACCAGAAAAATTAGAATGGGCTAGATTTATATGTTTCCAAGGGCATAAAAACTATCTGCAGAAACCTGCTTTGCCCTTCTCATCCAACTTTCATTTTTAGATAACCACACACACAAAACCTTAAAAAATAGTGTCTACTGGCTTCATCGTCTATGAGGAGTGCCAAGTGTCATGGTACTTGGGAGTCTTTTTCAAAGTCAACATGTTACCAGTAGAAATTTATTTTTGGTTATATATTTCATTTACTCTTTAAACATTTACTGAACATATACCACTTGCTTACTTTCATGAGGCACCAGGAGCATAAAAAAGAAAGAAATCTATGCCCTTGAATGGCTCGCAACCAACCTTGGTAGGGGCAAGTCAGACATACAAAAGGATTTGGTGTATTAAGAGTGATAACAAGTGTCCACGGAAAGGGTTATAGGGATAGTTTTGTAATAGTTTTTGATATTCACGGAAACATCTTGATTCCTATAATAATAAATCACTACTTTAGCCCTTACAGTCATGACTTGACATTTTTACTGAACCAGAAAGGATGACTATATATATGAAATTTCTATAAGAAGAAAAAATTGTAAATCTATTTGTCTCATTAGGGTGGTATTTGAAAACAACCAAAATTATACGTGAAATACAAGTCAAATAGTAAGTGTGTTTCATAATTATTAGAAAATATTCAGAGCAGAACTTATGCACACACTGCATCACCACAGAGCTGGTATATTATTTCAGCATTAAATAATCTAATGAAATTACTTTCATATAATTTTCTAAGAACCAAGACATCTCTACAGCATCCACAACTTTGGAGAGTTTTATGTTCAAACACTATCTACTGCCAGTTTTTATTAATTCTAGTTTTTTTTGTACTAACACTATGTTTTGAACAGCTACAAGACTAGGTCATTTTGCTGATAGAGGAGGTGAGGCCATTAGACCTGTTTGTGGGTGGAGAGAGGTGCAAAGTTGAGGGACTGCCCACTAGGTAGGGTGATGAATGCTAAGTCTGAAATCTGAATTTAAGGAGCACTGAAAATACCTGCAGCCCCTGAATTTCTCACCATTAATTTCTCTCAAAACCATCTGCAGATGTGTGCGTATTAATTGGCTTCTGGCATTCTGTTACCTAGGAGGAGTAACACATTATATAGGTAAAACTAGAAGGAAAGCAAAAAAAATTGTAGTGAGCCAGTGCAGGTGGGGCATTACAGCAAGAAACCCTGACTGCCAGGCAGGAGGGGTCCTTCATCTCCGGGAGACGTGAGTGGCAAAAAGTACTTGAGATGTGTTACTGAAAGATGGTGCTCACTCACACTGATATCTAGATCTGAGTGTGGAGGGGTGAGGGCTGGGGTTATTCACCATTCACACTGCCACGTATTTTTATAGCATGCTTTTCATTTCATGGATTTGAATACATCAGTGATTGGGGTGATGCAGGAGGGGGCGATGGAGGAAGGCAGAAGGAAAACTGGAAGGCATTTGGCTATCATCTGTTTTATTTGTTTAAGCTTAGGGAAAAAAAGAACATTCAGCCTTTTAAAAAAATCATAATAATGAAAATGTTAATAACCAAAAGAATAATGGCTACAAGTTACGGAGAGCCTGCTAAGCGCGAGGCACTGTGTTGAATGTTTTATGTACATCATCTCATTCAACGTCCCCTGGGTTTCCTCCACTTTCCCCGAACACTAAAAATCTCTTCCAGAACTGCGAGTTCATTCTCTCGTAGCAGTACCATAAAGGGATTCCACTTTATTTGCAATTCCAAATTTATAAATTCTCCTTCACCCTTGACCTTGTTGGAGCTTTGAGATGGTGAATAGGGTGTCCCTGAGCATCCAGGGGAGTGGTGTTCCTTTCCTCCTCACCCAAGGCTAGGCTCAGACAAAGGAGAGTGTACTTCTTGGCCAGGCAGCCCTGGAGACTTGCCATGGTAGAAGGAAGTGCCTCAGCCCCATCTGTACTGATAGAGCTGCAGAGTTGAGACCAGCACCAATCCCAGCCCCACCTCTCTGTTCCAGGTCCCACTCACTTCTGGATTTAGAATCCTCACTTACCTTGTGATTATTCAGCGCCAGGGCAGCGAGAATGGCTCTCCTGCCTCAAGGCCCTGCCAATGCTAACACCCTGAGATTCCAGGGAACGCTCTTCACTGTTCTGAGGGGTATGTGGTAACAAGGCAGATCTGTCTTGAATGGCTTCCAAGAAGCCTGGTGCCCAGGGGAAGCCTGAGAAAAACAGATGTAGAAGTAGGAGCCCCAAATATTGCGAGTGGTTCACTAAAGAGGCTTTGCTGCTTTTCGGGAGAACCTGGTCTCCCCTACCTGGTGGTTAAAGACTCAGACTCACTGTCCTTTAAGCAAAGAGATGCTGCAATTCTACTCCTGTCAAGGAGCTACTGAGAGAAGGAAACCAGCTGCTACACTCAGGGCACTTGCTGTTTAAGAACTTTCCTGTTCTCTTAATTTTTTCCTTCCTTCCTTTTTCTATCTCCTAAACTTTGCTTTTGTTGGTGGTATCTAGACACGCTGTTGTCTCTCCTCCGGGTGTGTGCTGGGGCTTGATCTAATTGTCCTGCTGTCCAGTGTCACTCGGCATTATTATCCGGAAGATGAATGGGATGGGGGTCAGAGTTCAGCAAGGATGCATCTGCTCACTTGCACTGCATAGTAGAAGTGCTCAGAGGTGGTCTTCACTGAAAGCTTGGAAAAGATTTGCACAGAGTAAGCTGTCTTCTATCCCTCCAAAGATGGGGTGACCAAAAGGTAGTCCTTTTCTGGAGGGACCATAAGTGAATCAACAGGAGGAAGGAATATCTTTACCGGGAGTTCCCTGCTTGGGATGTCTTGTCTTCTGTAGGAGAGAAAATACGGAGAAAGACTGGGTGATTAAACAAGCAAGGGAATGCAAATGGAAGCTCTGGAATGGGTCCTGACCACTGGCCTATTTTGCTCATAGAATAATCTCACCAAAGAAGAGTTTCCACTCCACTCGCAAAGCCTCTTGCCCAGTATCTCCCCTGGCCTCAGGTTACTGCGCCATCGCCACACCGGGCTCAAGTTCTCTTACTGGACTCTCTTCACGTTGACAGTTCTTCCACTTTACCAAGAAGTCAGAATCCCCACTTACGAAGACCTGCTGTGGCATTCGAGGCAAGGGGGACAATGGATCTATTGTTCTTTTGGCGTTCTTGACTAGGGGATATGTCTCCTCCATCTAACCCTGTCACCAAAGGAGGCCGAGTATGGAGCCCTGAGAGAGTCACCTTCCCTCCACTCCCGTTTTGTTCTTTGGAAGAGGGTTTCTCTGTGCCCCTCCCCGCCCTTGCCACATCAAACCTGTTTTGGGACTCGAGTGGACGGTTGCCTTTTTCCGCCCTTCACAGAGTGGAAGTTGGGAGAGGAAGAAAGAAGCAGAGACCAGGAAACTGACTTTAGTTCAGGTGCGACTTGCTGCCCATGGGTCCTCCTGGACCTCTGGGGAGACGCATCACGGTCACCCCCACAGCGCAGAGGCAAGAGAGAGGTCCACAGGAACCCCAGCGCAAGCACTAAAAATACACGGCGGGGAGAGCCCGGCATTCCGCGGACTCGCCGCTGATGCGGTCTCCCAAGATGGGTCGGGATCCCGCCACCGGCTTCCCGTACCGCGGGCGCCAGGGAGTCCCCGCGCAGGGCGCACCTTTGCCGTTCGGTTTCCCAGCTGCCTTCCGCGAACCCCGCCGAGCCCCCTGCAGCTCCGGTGGGCGCAGTCTTGCTCGCCTCACCCCCCGGCTCGCTCTCCTCCCTCTGCCTGCACTCCGGAGTGAGCGCTTGGTGTCCCTCTCTGAGCATGCGCGGCCCGGCGCCCTCCCCGCCTCTCCAGCGCCCCTCCGCCCCCTCCCGCCAGCCTTTTGCTCCTTCCTTTCATTAAACAAACAGGAGAGCCCGAAACCTGGACCCTGTGCAAGCGGCAGCGCGACCGCGAGGCGGAGGCGGAGGCAGAGCGTGGGATGGGCGCCGAGGGGGCCCTGTGATCCTCGCACCCCCGCCCCACGCGCGCGCGCACACACTCACACACGCTGGCACACACGCACTCGCGCGCACACACATACACACTCGCACAAGCACACACTCGTCCACGCCCGCGCCGCGCGCTCGCCGGCTCGCTCTCCCACGCAGGCGGAATGCAGCAGAGCCCAGGGAGCGTGTCTCCGGCCGCTGCCTGAATGCACCTCGTGCCCGGGAGCCGGTTGGCCCAGTAGGGCGCACGGGGGACGCTCCGCCACAAGAGGTGAGTAGGGCTCTGCAGCCGCGGGCCGCTCGGGGACGCCGGGCAGCAGCGAGCAGGTTTGGCCGGACGCGGCGGTCAGATGGCCCAAACCGGCTTGCGGGCTTCAAGGTGTGGATGAAGGCGGCATCTGGGCTGTGCAGGGGGAGAGGGCGATCCCAGGGAGGGTCGCCTCCTGCGAGGTGGCAGATTGACCCAGCAGAAAGCTACACCTTCCCTGCTCGTAAACTTTCCTCTCCTGTCATTTGGGAAACGTGGAGACAAAGGGGGCGTGGAGGCTCCCTCAGTCCCGTTCCACCCTCCTGGCTGCATTCCGGGCTGCGACGGGAGACGGCGTGCGGGCGGGGGCGCCCTGCAGGTAGCTGGTGCCAAGTCCTCCCGCCCGGGCGCGGGTTGGGATTTCTCACCCCTATCTGGAAGCGTTGCCTTTGATTTTCCCTCAGGCGTAGGTACCTGTCATCCTTTCCTCCCTGCACCCGGCACCCTAGGCGCATCATAGCGTGTGCATGGGGGTGTCACCTGGAGAATTGGAGGGACAGCCTTTTGGCTTTCTCATTCAGCGCCAGTGTCAGAGGCGCCGGGGTGAGGCTCGGGTCAGTGCGGAGATGAATGATGAGTAACTGAAAGGTTTGCCATAATCACCTCCTGGGTGAACGCTGGGCGCCGGGATCTCTCTCGGGGAAGGTGCTGTCTTCATGCACACCAAGGCGGCAGCACTGGGAGCTGGGCTGCGGCAGCTGTGGCTGCGGCTGTAGCTGGGGGAAGCTGGGGCTTTATTTCTGCCCTGGGGTTTTATGACACATACACACACACGTGGAATACGTGGAGGATTCTGGGTTATTTTTCTTTGCGGGGATACCGTTTTCCCTTTTAACCTCTTTCGTGGGAGAGATTCTCTGCAGCCTGATATCTAGCTGGTGGGCAGGCATCGTTCTGAATCTCTCTTCGGTCTCAGGGAAGAGTTCCCGAGAAGAGGATTCCCTAAAATGCCAGCCCCATTGGGGCGGGGTCTCAGAGTGCAGAGCGCCCGCGGACACCTGGGAATAGCCTCACATCGAATGGCCCTTTGAAACAGCAGAGACTGGGTCAGCGTGTGAGGAGTCCAGGACTGGGACAAAGGGGGCTGGAAGAGGGACAGATCAGATGGCCATTTAGGAGAGTGACTGGACGCCAAATAAGGCAGGAAGATGTTGAGTGTGAGGCATGGTACCCTGCAGCCCTCACTGAATTCATATACCCCTTCTCCTATGGTTGGTGGTGGCTTTTATTGACGGGGTGGGACTCTAATTTGGAGATTTCTGGAATGTCACATCTGGAATTTAAAAGGCTCGATTATTCCTGGGCTAACGTTTAGCAAAGTCACAAATTAGTTAAGTCTGGAAAGTGCCATATGTGAAAGTTTCTCCATCTTGACATTTTGTTTATATCTGAAAGGTGGGCTGGGCAGACAGGTACGTTTTTGGCTCTTCTATTCCCCGGGAGTCTTAGATTTGTAAGAGAAGTGTGTGGGGAACCTGGAAGCCAAGCTGGTGCTGACAGAAGAGAACACTAGAAGTTCAGATTCAGTACTTGTGACTATGGGTTGTCTGAGGGTGTTCTCTTCACTTTAAGAGGACAGGCGGAGGTCATGTCTCTGCTGCTCTGGGGACCTTTAGTAATTTTTATTTTTAACATTTTATAACTTCTTTGAAGTGGAAGAAAGCGTAATATACAGGGGGTTAATTGAGGAAGTTGACATATGAAAGAGACCTGGACTCATAAGTCAACATAGCCAAAGGTGAAGAAGTTTTTGAGAAAGAAATTGAAAAAAAAAAAAAAAAAAGAGGGGAATTGGGAAAGAGAGGCATAGTATTATTAAAACAACTTTGCTTTTATGATTTTTAAAAAGCATTCAGTAAGATAGAAATCTTGAAGTTTTTTTTTTCTTTTTCAAACAACTAGTGAGGTAAAGGCCTTTCCAGAAATATTTTCAAGTTGAAATTGGCATAGAGGGGTTTTAAATATAATTGTCAACATATGTCCTTTTTACTTCGTGGTGAACATTCTCTTCATTTTCTTTGCAAAACTTGGCAAGAAAAGCTTAAAATTATTTTTTCTTTTTACTAGAGCTCTATTTTCTCTCTTTATGGTGTATTTTCTTTTCCTACATCTGCAAGTTCAATTTGTTTTGATTGTATTCAGATTCTGTTTACAGGTATTTATTGGCCACCTATCCTGTATTCAGCATTGGAGCTCGTATAAAAATGTCTAACGTAGTTTTGGCCCTCAGAGGGTTTATGATCTAGTTGTAAGTACAAGATTAACACACATGAAATCATCAGAGTGGGAGAGATCTTTACTGTCCTGTGAGCTCCTAACATTTACGCTATACACTCCATCTTCCTTTCTGAATTTTCTCAACATTCAGAAAACACACACCGGCATTTATTATGTGCTAGAGGCTGGAGGAAAAAAAAAACCCCACCAGGAAGTAAAAAAATAGTCTCAGCTTTCAAGGAGGGGGAAACAGGTATTCAGCTAACTATGATGCAATCTGATTAACTGTGAAAACTATCAGGTAAATCAGCGCCCATAGTACAGACATGTAAGTGATTTGTTCTTCCCCTGGGGGCTTTGAACAGGTGATCTTTGAGATATTTTTGAAAAATGAATAGTCCTTTACGAGGTAGGGGAGGATAAAAAAGAACATTCCTGGCAGAGAAAATGTGTTAGAGTGCCTGATGAGTTAGGGTAACTGTAAGCCGTCCCATGTGGCTAGAGCACATGGTGCTGGAGTGTGGATACAGGGATGCATGGCAACTGGGCAACACTAATTATCAACCGATGCTGTAGAACAAGTGTTTGGTTAGAGATATGCCCGGGATGCTATGGAAGCACAAAGGGAAGGCATCCACCTAAAGGAGGGTACGATCAAGATTTCTTAGGGAAGTTGACATGAGCTAAGTCTTGAAGGACAAGAAGAGAAGGGCTTTGCAGGCAGAAAAAACTATATGAGAACTGGAAGTAGTTCTGTGTGGCTGCAGCGAGAGATGTGGGTTCTTAGTTAGCTCCATGGAGTCGCAAACCATAAGGTGAGAGAGATAAGCAGAGATGGAGTGTGAATGGAGATATCCCAAGCAAAAGAGCTTCTAAGAAAGAGTTGGACATTGGGAAAGTTTGAGACATGTTCAGATTTGCATTGGAGAAAGATGGCTGTGACCGCAGTGTGGAGGATGGACTGGAGGTGGTGAGACCAGAGGCAGGGAGCTTATTGTGGAAATATAGGTGTGAAATGATGAGGATGGTGGTAGTGGGGGTGGAGAGGAGGAGATATATCAGAGAGACAAGTTAGAAAAGTAAACTCTGCTAATCTAAGAAGGTACTCCTGTGTACTCCCATACTACCCTCTACTTCCCCAGCATTCACTCTCTTGCCTGTATTTTGAGGGAAAGGTATTTACAGATGCATCTCCAGCATTCATCATAGGGTTGGTACAGAGTAGGGACTCAATAACTATTTGTTGAATGAGTGATTAAATCAACAAATGAGAAATCCAGTGATGATGTGATGATTCCTGCCCTGGAATAGTAGACATTAAGTTGTGACTTCGGTTTCTCCAAGGTGATCAACCTTTGGTGGGTCAGTGACAAATGATCCAGGGAGACTACCTCTAGGAAGAACTGTCTTATGAAGTGCCAGTAAGAAAGCAGAGTTGTGACATCACATTTTTTATATTTAAAAAATTGTATCATCCGCCCATCTTGGAAGCAAGAGCACTTAGCATAGTTCCTGTTTTGTAGTAGGCTGCCAGTAAATGTGAATCCCTTTTCCTTCCTCCTTACTTGTCAGAATTTCCTGATTTCATGTGGTTTGCTCAAACTTTTAATATAATCTGGGGTCAGGGGGTTTTAAGCCACAGGGTCTCATTTAAAGAGCTAATAGCATCGTGGCATCCTGGAATGAGGGCTGGACCACCCGTATTCCAGTCATCAACCATGCAGCCCTAGGAATTGGGTCCCTTACTCAACCAAACCCAAACATACTGACTTCTAATTTTAAAATCCCAATGGGAGATGTCACAATAGATAAAAATGTGAGAATATGTCAAAGATAGATTTGATAGATTTATCAAAGATAGCATGTTGGGGCTGAGCTTTGGTAGCTGGATGAATGGTGGCAGAGGATTGGGGAGGGAGGTTAGCTCAGAGAAGAAAGACTCAATGCTGTTTTGTGGAAATTGATTTTGGGGTGACACTGGAACATCCTGGAAAGTACATAGTACAGATCCCAGTTTGTAGTGGTTTCACAGTAAATGCCAACTATAGCTTTGATTCAGGGAGAGGATGGAGAGAGCAGGAGACTGTAGAGCCAAAGACTAAATCTCAACATTTAGCAAAATTTAGGGATTAATGAGAAACAAGTAGTACAGAATACTCAGACAAGATGGGAAAGAACTGGCATGAAAGCAAGAGCCTAAGAAAATCATGAAGAGGGGTGGTGAGACTTCACGGAAGCAATCCTACCTGTATCAGGCCTCGGGTGAGCGCCTACAGGTGGAATCTCCTTTAATCCCCATGCCACCTACGATTCCCTTCTCCATTTGACAGCTAAGGAGGCTGAGACAGAGAGTCCAATAGCTTGTCCAAAGTTACCAAGCCAGTAAGTGGAAGAACCAGGTCTCAAAGCCCATTCTAATAATCCTGCTGACTGTCTCCCCTCATCAAAGGGTGTAAATTACCAGAATGATTTTAAGTGTGGAGAGGTTGAAAAGATCGAAAGTAGGGAACTAAAAAAAGACAACAAAAAGGAGTTTACCAGTGACCATGGAGAAAGCAATTTTAGTACAGCCGCGTGCTCAGAAGCCATGTTTCAGGGACTTCCATGGAGAATTGGAGGGAAGAAAATCCAGGCGAGGCATACCTATCAGTCACTGATGAAGTCTAGCGGGGGAAAAGTCTAGCGGGGGGCCGTAGGGAGAAGGTACAGTGAGCCTCAAAATGCAGTGTTTATCAAGGGGGTGCAGGTGGCAGAGCTGGTGTCCAAGGAGAACAAGAGGTGTGGGAAGGGAAAGGAGAGGAGGAAGGATGCCTTTTTCCAAGAGCATGGAAAGAGGGATTCAAGGACAGATATGGGGTGTTCTATTCTCCCCTACAACTAAATGACAGAGGTGCTTCATAAAGCCCAGAGAATTCAGATCCTGAGTGGCCTGGAAACTTAAGGAGCCTCTGAGGGCCATACTCTAAGGGTGTCTCTTGGGCTCGCAGGGTAATGACACTTGGGTGTGTAGCACAGTGGCCGAAAGCACAGAATCTGGAGTTAAACAGGCTGTATTTGATTTGGATCTGCCATTTATCAAATGTGCAACTTTGGGCACACTGTTTACTTTTCTGTGCTTCAGATTACTCCTGCTCTTAAGATGGAGGTAACCATCTTAACCCATCACATAGAATTGTGAGGATTACATGAGTTAATACTTGTAAAGCTTGGCACAGAGTAGGTGCTCAATAAATGGTAGGTATTATGTGTGACAACAGTGAGGTTAAAACACAAAGCCTTGGCTTTATGCTCAGGACTCTAGAGATTGGTTGCTTTGGTGTTCATTTAAAAAATTTATTTTGGTTGATTATAAATAGCTGGCTCTAATTCTGTCTTCTGAAGTGCAGGAATTAAATCAGGACACACAAATATGGCAGGAGCAGACCAGCTCCACCATCACAAGCCTGGGTGGAGTAGCCTGGCTGCGTCTGCCCATAACATTTGTCTATTTGCCTCCTCACCTTGTCTGGGGAAGATGAGCGTTTACTTGCCTTTAGGCTTGTCCTTGAGTTCTTCAGGCTCATGGGCATCACACAACATCTACTTAGCTGTTTAGCAAATTGTTTTCAGGGAAGTAATGACATGTATTAATTACAGCACCTCTTTGGTACTGAGCGATGTAAACTAAAGATCTCTGCTGTGAGGTTTGCAATATTCTTTGGGAATTACAAGCCTCCCTTCTTCATAGAAAAGTTTGCAGTGTGTTCTAAAGTAGAGTTCCAGGGGATATGGAAGCCCCGTTATCTAGCTAGTTGGCAAAAGGGCAGTGGCCGGAACCCAGGTCTAACCATAATCCAATGCTCTTTGTGTTACACTCTGCCAAATACTTTTATTATTTCTCTGTAATCAAAGACTGACCTTTTTTTGATTTCATCCATCCTATTTATGTTTTAGCCATAGTAAACTTATTATAGTTCCCCAAGTGAGATTTTTCTTTTTCACCTTCAGGTCTTTGGCCATGCTCTTCTCTTTTGGGAATCCCATCCTTGCCTTCCTCTGCCTAACTCCTTTAGTCCTTTTGGTCAAAGCCACCTCCTAGGGAAAGTTGTCCTGACCTGTTAGCACTGGGATTGGCTTCCCTTTCTGTGTGTTTCTGTAGTCCTCAGCTTTGTATTTTCAGTACCTGACTTAGTGCTTATTGCATAGTAATTGCTCAGTAAACATTTTGGATTGAATGACTGACTGAGTGTATGATTCTTGTCCTTTTGAGTCATTGCTGATGCCACAATAATGCAGCTTCATGTTGTAGAAAATCATAGACTTTTCAAATTCAAAGCTTCAGTGGAAATTTCCTAAATCAGACTCCCTCTCTTCCAAGGGAATCTGAGAACCTGAGAGTTTTGGTGACTCACCTGAGGCCATGTAGCTAAGTAGCGTGAGAATGGGGACCAGAACTGCAGTTTCTGATTGCATATGCAGAGTCTACCCACCAGGGCTGGGATCAGGGTGAGCTGAGGGAGGCAGGGGCATGCAAGCGCCGGGTTGGTTCCTATCTTTATTTAAAATTTTGATGTTTTGTTCCTCATGGATTTTATGTGTTCATTTTGATTTTTTAAAAATATTGCATTAAAATATTATTTTCTTGATGACTGAGTTTTTTGGCGCCCCTTTAGATTTTGCGCCTCATACAAATGCCTCACTTGCTGCACCCTAGTCCCACCTCTGCTCTTTCCACAGAGTAGGAGGGGGCATACTTCCTAGCCTTACGACACTGGTGTAAGAATGCAGTTACACTGCGTATGGCATGGGCCCTCATGGAAAATATCAAAGGAAACACCATTCAACATGGAGGTATGAGCTGTTAATAAACATTTCATGACCTGGCTGATCTGCTAATTAGTAAACATTACATTCACAGTATGAAAGCAAGGCCGAAAGGATAAAATAAAAGTTGAATAAAAGCTTCACTACCTACCATCTATTTATCTATCTATCTATCTATCTATCTATCTATCTATCTATCTATCTATCACAGGGCTAAAGGACAATGTAGAGATCATCTTCATTTATAAGTTTATGTGGTTGTTTATATTTGTTGATATTTTTGAGTTTTTGAAGACGGAAAGGAGATGGAAAAAAGAGAAAATTATTCTACCCATCAACTTGGCTGATCTTGGCTTATGGTACTGCTGGCCTCTTTTGAAAATTTGAGGTCAGAAGTTAAAAAAAGCCCAACAACTTGGCGATTTCTGCCAAAAAAAAATAGGAAAGGAAGGAAAAGAAGCATTAATGGAAAGGAGAAAAAGAGATAAAGGGAGGAAATTTTGAGGGGGTATCTACTAAATACCATCGAAGGTACTACTATCAAGTCTAGAAGGGGCTTTATGTATATTATTTCATTAATTTCTGCAGCATGCTGGAATAGGTATTAATATCTCCATTTGACAGCTAAGCAAACCAAGTGCCAGAAAGGTGAGTTTGCTCACACAGGCTCTCAAAGCTAGAGCTGGATTCAAAGCTGGGTCCAAGTTCAAAGCCTATGCTCATCTCACTTCATCCTCCTGATTCTCAAAGGCTTGGGGTGACAGATTACCCCATCACCTTCCGCCATCATCAAAGACTTAGGTGCAGCAGCTTGTCTGGGTTCACTGGATGCGAAGTCAGCAGTCAGCTCCCCTCCGTGCTGTTATTTCCTCCTTCTGTGGTACATTTATCTTTTCCCATTCATCAATAACAACAGAAAGCAGAGATGCAGACACATAGGAAACAAATACCCCTCTTTGTGTGAATGTCATAAATTTTTGCTTGACATGAAAGCACATATTTTACATTGCCTCCATTACACTAGAAAGGGCTTTTCCTTGGGTAGTATGGCATTAAGTGTTCTAGAAATGCTCCCAGACATAGACTGAAGAAAAGGTGATTGTAATTACTGGAGCAAATCTGTCACGATGAAGGGTAATGTATTTGCACGGGTGGCAGTCAAGGGTTTCTGGGGTGCTCTTTTTGTTGACGTTTCTGAAGGGTAGCATGGAGCAGTGACCCCCAGCCCCAACATTTTAAATTCAATGAACTCTATAATCAAGTGGAATCAGATAAAATTAACAAGAAATAAAATCTGGTTGAGAGTAGTGCTGTTCTGCTCAGAGCTCTACAAGCCAAGCGTGCTTTATTATTATTCTCATCTTCAACCTTTGCTAGCTGTCGCTTCCAGGCAAACCCACACACTCAAATGCTCTAATAATCTGCCCACAGCCTTCTCTCCCGGGGGTCACAGGAACTGAAAAAAAAAAACAAGTAAGACCTTTTCATTCACACTTGTATTAACTGGAAAGAACATTATCTCTCCGTGTGGTTTTTTTTTTTTTCTTTGCAGTTTAAAAGCAAGGCAGTATCTCTGGGTTTGAGATTTGGGTTTAGTTATTTACATGGGCTGACATGTAACATGTGACACGAAGAATTCCTGGCCAGGCTAGTTTGGAACAATTAGAGTATTTTACCAATCAAAAACTAAACCAATTATATGTGTACTACAATGTTATTCAAAATGCAGATATAATGAAGTGCCTGATTTAGAAAGTAAAAGTCTGTCATATTTCTGCCCCAACCTCTTTCCCAGAAAACCACTGTCAGCTGTTTAGTGTGTGTTCCTCCATTTTTGTTCCATTAACATTTACATATGTTATTATTTTTTCCTTTTTTTTAAAAGGTGGGATTATACATTACGTATTATTTTACCATTTACTTTTAGTAACATTTCAAAGGAGAGCAATTTCTTGAGAGTAATAAGCATTTGGCAAATATTACTGTTGCATGAGTAGGATGAATGCTGCTTTCTGCCCTAAAATAGAGCTCAGCTGACATCTCCTAGGGCCCTTTGGCCATCTGTGCTCATCTATATTTTGTAGACACAGTCAATGATGAATATTTTCTGAGCTCTTTCTAGGAGCCACCTACTATACCTTGTGCTTTTCAGGAGCTCACCTTCTATCTAGCATGATAGAAGATAGATTTTATCTATCTAAAATAATGAAGGGACTTACTTTGAACTTAGTGAATGGCAACAGCTGTAGATTCTCCTTGATTCACAGAATTTCTGGAAGGGATAGTCTATGCCACTTGTCTTATTTTTCCAGATGAGAAAATTGAGGTCCATTGAGGTTAAGTGACTTGTCCAGGGTCCCACAGCTGGTGACTGGAGAGGCTGAGATGACAGGTTGGTTTCCAGCCTGTTAGCCAGTGCTGATTCCATTATATGTGACTACAAAACAACCCTCACATCTGGGAGAGTGAACAAGGGAACTCACTGCACAATCGCTAGCTTGAGCAATGAATCCATAGCAAATTGAAGCTCATGCTTTATGTAAATATTGTCACCCACAAGCTGCTGCAGAGACTGCCTCCCCATCTTCACACCCCTCCCTGCCTGTCTACTTCCTGGCCAAACTCCATCTTCTCCTCCTCCGTGAGCTGATACTCTCTCATTTTGGTAACACTTTGAAGTTAGGCGATAATCTGACCATCACGCTGAGATGAGATGGTACCCATGTTAGCTAGGGAGGGTGTTTTTCTATAAACATATTTAGCACAGATTTATTTTTCAGTTTCGCTCTTGCTGTCTTGAACCTTAAGGAATGAGTTCTAAAATAAATGCATTTTACCTGCCAACTTTAATCAAGGCATGAACTCTCCCTTATATTAACTGATGATTTTTCTCTGTGATGGGAGCATAAGTAAAACTCTGATTCGTAAATATTCTGATTGTCCTTCACTGCCAAGTGAAGGTAGGATCACGTGGTGGGTTAACAGCCTGGACTGTGGAGTCAGATGCTATTCACCTGGCATTGTGACGTCAGGCCAATCCCTTAGTCTTTCTAAGTCTCAGATTTCTCATCTGTGAGATGGAAGTGATAAAAGTACCTCTCCCCGCAACAGAGATTTTGTAAATTACTTGCCTTAACATAGAGTTTAGAACATAATAAGGACGAAGGAAGTTGTAGCTACTATTCATTATTTATAACATAAATGACATGTAGTTGATATAGCCCTCAGAACCATTTAGATGTCAACCTTTAAAATACTGGGTTGGCACATTTCTTCCATAACACTGTAACCTCCTGTTTTTGGAAATTAAGACTTAAACCAAGAAGCTGAAAATATGACTCATTATGCTCATGACCCCAAAACTTTGTCAGGTCTTTGTCATAATGTCACCTTCAGTCAATGCTGACCCATGAACCACAGAATTCAGAAGCATAGCAAGAGGTGGGGCAATGGAAGGATTCGGTCAATGCCTGGAAGCTCTGCTTTAAGAGTAAATCTCAGCCCTCTTTGTGTGAATTATTCTGCTTTCATGGAAATGCTTGGGAATTAATGAAAATGTATGCCTTTCTCAAACACGAAGACAACATTATTAATCACTATTGGTTAAATATGTGCTTTCTGTCTCATTTTCCTTAGTTGTACTGGTAGGTTACCTAGATGTAGACATATATATGTATGTATGTATATATATATATATATATGCTTGCATAGAATCATAGAACCTGAGGTGTGCATGGCAAGAATCCCAGTCACCCACTCAGTGCTGGGGTCTCCCCTTTCGTACCACATAACAAGAGGTTATCTAGCCTTGCCTTCTCAGCACCAGGGCTCCATTTCTTCCCCTTATTGATGACCATAATGGCTACACTCAAGATAGAAGCCAATTGGATCTGAGCTGTAGTTGGCCAAGATCCTGAGAGCTGGGGCAGAGAAGGTAACCTTGATGAGCATCAAACACCCCAAACATTATTTCACCTCAGGACCTTTGCACTTGCTGTTAGCTCAGTCTGGAATGCCCACTTTCAAAAATCTACATATCTCCCTTTCTCACAACTTCATACATCTGCTCAAGTGTAATCAGATAGGCTGTCCCTGGTCACTAGGTCTAAAATACCCAGCCCATTCATCTTTGACTTTTTACCCTGCTTTACATTTCTCCATTAGTATTGACTACCACCTTATGTTTCATATATATGTTTACTTGCTTATCTATTTGTGCTCTGTCTCGTCCCACTAGAATGTAAGCATCACAAGATGAGGGACTCGATATGTTTTGTTCATTTTTACAACCCCAAGACCTAGAAGTGTGCCTGTCTACTCTATAAGTTTAATTGAAATTTATTGAGTAAGAGAATTAAAATGTTAAAAATAATTAGTGTCTTGAGAGTGGATCTAGGAAACCAGTAGGAATCACTCAGTCCAAAAGGCAAAAGACCAAGGAAACACCTAAAAATGTGAGATAGCTCCAGAGACTCAGAGCTGGGAAGATCTGGGAATGCATGGTGGGAACTGAGGCCCAAGGTGGGTGGGGGGGGGGGGGTGGTACACACGACTGCCCCAAAAGAGGCAGAGGGGTCTCAGTTGCAACCTCTGGCTCTCAGACACATGGGGTTCTGGTGGGTGGGGCACATGCCACTGAGCTTACTTCTGCATAAGAGTCCCTTTCACTGTGGACAACTTGAAACATTAAAACATTCTTCCAGACTGAGCTGAATTCAGCCTCCCTATAGCTACATGAGTCCAGATAGCCAGGTTAAGTGGTGAAATTTATATGGAAGAAGATAAAATTAAATGATCCGCAAAGAAATCAAACTTCATTTTATAAAAAGACTCATTTATATAGTGCTCCAGTGAAATGAGCAAATGGACACAGACTGAATATTCACAAGGAAGATACCTTTGGAAAACTAAAAACATTTAGCCTGTGTACTTTCTTACCTCTATATGTGACCCACTATTGGAGAAATGTATATTTGTATAGGAAATCTATCTATCTTGGAACCTGTAAATTGGAGGTTACCCCTGGTTACTAGGTTTGCTTCTGGGTGAAATGCCGACAGGTGTTGTGTGGTTTGTTGGGTTTGTATTATTTGTCAGAGGTAGCTCTGTGGAGGCTGAACTGCCCTGAAGTTGTCCCAGAGTTTCTTCTGGAGAAGCTGTATAAGGTGTGGCAGTGTTGCCTGAACACATGAGCCCACGTCTTGATCCCTGTGGATTTCCTTGGAGAACAATTATTGGATTTTTTTATGGTTCTTTTGCTTTGAGCACAAGTTTTCACTGTCTTAAATACCAACTACATAGAAGAAACTTACCAAAACTGATTGAAGGGAAATGTAAAATTCTTGAATGTTTAACTATGTTAAAAAAGAATATGCTACAGTCACTCTTAAAAGATGTCAACCTTTATAAGAGTCATCAGGAAAAGCCAGTCTGGAGGCAAGTGATGAAAAACTAAAACTCTATACTTTTATACATGGAGAAAATAGAATTTATAGGAAAAGAACTGAAAGAAGAGAAATCAATCATTCAGAACTGGGTGTATTGATTGCCTGGTGTTACAAGAAGGATAAAGACACTAGAGAATAAGTCGGACTTTATCAGATCACTAGTACCTTTTCTAATAGGGCATCTGGCAGAGAGAATTCCCCATAGTCTTTCACCAAAGGGAGAATCTTCATCCAAGAGGGGATCTTTCCCCCACCTCCTCCCAGACCTCACTTTTGCTATAAATCTTTGTTCCTCTACCTCTTCCTTGAATTCAAGATTCTTTGTTGTTAATGGGCCCAAGGGGAAGTTCCTGAGACTAGGGTTTCTTTTTCCTCCAGAAAGCATGTAGGGACCACCCCAAGGATACTTTCTGTCAAGGAATGTTTCTGGCCTACCACATCCTTTAGTAGCAAAGAGAAATATCTACCCGCCAAGAGTTTTCCCCATTTTTCTCTCCCAGGGACTAGATCTCTGCTCCCATCCTACAAATAATGGTAAGTTGCCTTTAAGGTGGATTCAAGCAAACGGGGCTCTGAATTTCTACAATCACAGGAAGAAACTTGAGAACTTTTCTTTTTCTTCAAAAGTAATTCTGAATTATTTCTCGATTTTGAGTTTAGGAATTGGCTATAACTTAAATGATTATACTTTTGACCAAAAGGAAGTTTTATTGAATTGTAATTCCTTGGGTAATACTTTATAAATGAAGGTGATTTAAATATTGTTAAAATGTGATTTAAAAAAGAATAATCATTCCATTGTTATAGGACATGAAACCCAAACTTCACCTTCACAATTGTTCTGTATGGACTTCACCCAGGAGAGTTTTTTCTTTGACATCCTCCCTTCCTCTGCCCCTTTTCTCCAGGGCCCCCCTCCCCTTGCATCTGTCTTTGTCTACACTCTTGCCCATTTTAGACAGCCGTTGTTGCTGATTCTTTTTTTTTTTATTGAGTTATTGATAGGTTACAATCTTGTGAAATTTCAATTGTACATTAATGTTTGTCAGTCATGTTGTAGGTGCACCACTTCACCCTTTGTGCCCACCCCCCACCCCACCTTTCCCCTGGTATCCACTAAACTGTTCTTGGTCCATAGTTTTAAATTCCTCATATGAGTGGAGTCATACACAGATTATCTTTCTCTCGCTGGCTTATTTCACTTAACATAATTCTCTCAAGGTCCATCCATGTTATTGCAAATGGAATGATTTTGTTCTGTTTTGCAGCTGAGTAGTATTCCATTGTATATATGTACCACATCTTCTTTATCCATTCATCTGTTGATGGGCACTTAGGTTGCTTCCACGTCTTGGCTATTGTAAACAGTGCTGCAATAAACATTGGGGTGCACAGGACTTTTGGGATTGCTGACTTCAGGCTCTTTGGATAAATACCCAGTAGTGGGATGGCTGGATCGTATGGTAGTTCTATTTTTAGTTTTTTGAGGAATCTCCATACTATTTTCCATAGTGGCTGCACCAGTTTGCATTCCCACCAGCAGTGTATGAGGGTTCCTTTTTCTCCACAACCTCTCCAACATTTGTTGCTATTAGTTTTAGATATTTTTGTCATTCTAACGGGTGTAAGGTGATATCTTAGTGTAGTTTTGATTTGCATTTCCCTGATGATCAGCGATGATGAGCATCTTTTCATGTGCCTATTGGCCATCAGTATATCTTCTCTGGAGAAATGTCTGTTCATGTCTCCAGCCCATTTTTTGATTGGGTTGTTTGATGTTTTGTGACTGAGTTGCGAGAGTTCTTTATATATTAAGGATATTAAGCCTTTGTCAGATATATGACTTGCAAATATTTTTTCCCAGTTAGTGGGTTGTTTTTTTTGTTTCAATCCTGTTTTCATTTGCCTTGAAGAAGCTCTTTAATCTGATGAAGTCCCATTTGTTTATTCTTTCTATTGTTTCCCTTCTCTGAGAAGGCATGGTGTCCGAAAAGATCCTTTTAATACTGATGTCAAAGAGTGTACTGCCTACGTTTTCTTCCAGAAGCCTTATGGTTTCAGGTCTCACCTTTAGGTCTTTAATCCATTTTGAGTTTATTTTGGTGAATGGTGAAAAAGAATGGTCAATTTTCATTCTTTTACATGTGGCTTTCCAGTTTTCCCAGCACCATTTGTTGAAAAGACTTTCTTTTCTCCATTGTATGCCCTCAGCTCCTTTGTCAAAGATAAGCTGTCCATAGATGTGTGGTTTTATTTCTGGGCTTTCAATTTTGTTCCATTGATCTGTGCACCTGTTTTTGTACCAGTACCATGCTGTTTTGATTACTGTAGCTTTGTAGTATGTTTTGAAGTCAGGGATTGTGATGCCTCCCGTTTTGTTCTTTTTTCTCAGGATTGCTTTAGCAATTCGGGGTCTTTTGTTGCCCCATATGAATTTTAGGATTCTTTGTTCTAATTCTGTAAAGAATGTCATTGGGATTCTGATTGGGATGGCATTGAATCTGTAGATTGCTTTAGGTAGAATGGACATTTTAACCATGTTTATTCTTCCAATCCATGTACATGGAATGTCTTTCCATCTCCTTATGTCGTCATCCAGTTCTCTCAGAAAGGCCTTGTAATTTTCATTATATAGGTCCTTCACTTCCTTAGTTAAATTTACCCCAAGGTATTTTATTCTTTTTGTTGCGATTGTGAATGGTATTGTATTCTTGAGTTCTTTTTCTGTTGGTTCATTACTGGAGTATAGAAATGCTACTGATTTGTGCAAATTGATTTTATACCCTGCAACTTTGCTGTAGTTGTTGATTACTTCTAACAGTTTTCCAATGGATTCTTTGGGGTTTTCTATATATAAGATCATGTCATCTGCAAACAGCGAGAGTTTCACTTCTTCCCTCCCTATTTGGATTCCTTTTATTCCTTTTTCTTGCCTGATTGCTCTGGCCAGGACCTCCAGTACTATGTTAAATAAGAGTGGTGATAGAGGGCATCCTTGTCTTGTTCCTGTTTTCAGGGGGATGGGGTTCAGTTTTTGTCCATTGAGTATGATGTTGGCTATGGGTTTGTTGTATATGGCCTTTATTATGTTGAGGTAGTTTCCTTCTATGCCCATTTTGTTCAGAGTTTTTATCATAAATGGCTGTTGGGTCTTGTCAAATGCCTTCTCTGCATCTATTGAGATGATCATGTGGTTTTTATTCCTCAGTTTGTTGATGTGGTGTATCACGTTGATTGATTTGCGGATGTTGAACCATCCCTGTGTCCCTGGTATGAATCCCACCTGATCCTGATGTATGATTCTTTTGATGAATTGCTGAATTCTGGTTGCCAAAAGTTTGTTTAGAATTTTTGCATCTATGTTCATCAGTGATATTGGCCTGTAGTTCTCTTTTTTCGTGGTGTCCTTGTCAGGTTTTGGTATCAGCGTGATGTTGGCCTCATAGAATGTGTTAGGAAGTGTTCCATCTTCCCTAATTTTTTTGGAATAGCTTGAAAAGGATAGGTATTAAATCCTCTCTGAAAGTTTGGTAGAATTCCCCAGGAAAGCCATCTGGTCCTGGGGTTTTATTCTTTGGGATGTTTTTGATTGCTGTTTCAATCTCTTTCCTTGTGATTGGTCTGTTCAAATTGTCTGCCTCTTCTTGAGTGAGCTTTGGGAGATTGTAGGAGTCCAGGAATTTATCCATTTCCTCTAGGTTATCCATTCTGTTGGCATATAGTTTTTTGTAGTATTCTCTTATAATCTGTT
Source organism: Equus caballus (assembly GCF_041296265.1). Classification (NCBI taxonomy): domain Eukaryota; kingdom Metazoa; phylum Chordata; class Mammalia; order Perissodactyla; family Equidae; genus Equus; species Equus caballus. The sequence goes on from NC_091708.1 coordinate 15,621,430, forward strand.
GTATTTCTGCAGAGTCTGTTGTTATTTCTCCTCGCTCATTTCTGATTTTGTTTATTTGAGCTTTCTCCCTTTTTTTCTTTGTAAGTCTGGCTAGTGGTTTGTCAATTTTATTTATCTTCTCAAAAAACCAGCTCTTTGTCTCATTGATCCTTTCTACTGCCTTTTTCGTTTCTATGGTATTTATTTCTGCTCTGATTTTTATTATTTCTCTCCTTCTGCTGACTTTGGGCTTCATTTGTTCTTTTTTCTCTAGTTCAGTTAGGTGTGCTTTAAGTTGCTTATTTGGGATTTTTCTTGTTTGTTACCTGTATTGTGATGAGTTTTCCTCTTAATACAGCTTTTGCTGTATCCCATATGAATTGGTATGGCATGCTACCATTTTCATTTGTTTCCAGGTATTTTTTTATTCCTTCTTTAATTTCTTCAATGATCCATTGCTTGTTCAGTAGTGTGTTGTTTAGTCTCCACATCTTTGTGCCTTTCTCAGCTTTTTTCTTGTAATTAATTTCTAGCCTTATAGCACTATGATCTGAGAAGATGCTTGTTATTATTTCAAATTTTTTTTAATTTGTAGAGGCTTGCCTTGTTTCCCAACATATGGTCTATCCTAGAGAATGTTCCATGTGTACTTGAGAAGAATGTGTATTCAGCTCCTTCAGGGTGGAGTGATCTATATATGTCTATTAAGTCCAATTGTTTTAGTTTTTCATTCAGCTCCACCATTTCCTTGTTGATTTTCTGTCTGGATGATCTGTCCATTGATGTGAGTGGGGTGTTGAGGTCCCCTACTATTATTGTGTTGTTTTTAACATCTTCCTTTAGGTCTGTTAATAGTTGCTTTATGAATCTTGGTGCTCCTGTATTGGGTGCATAGATATTTATAAGCGTTATTTCTTCTTGATGAAGTGTCCCTTTGATCATTATATATTGTCCCTCTGTGTCTCTCTTTACCTGTTTTATTTTGAAATCCACTTGGTCTGATATGAGAATTGCAACACCTGCCTTTTTTTCCTTGCTATTTGCTTGAAGTATTGTCCTCCACCCCTTCACCCTGAGTCTGTGTTTGTCCTTGGGGCTGAGGTGTGTTTCCTGGAGGCAACAAATTGTTGGATCTTGTTCTTTAATCCATTTTGCCACTCTGTGTCTTTTTATTGGAGAGTTCAATCCGTTCACATTGAGAGTGATTATTGATGCATGTGGACTTAATGCTGTCAATCTGTCGCTCATTATCTTGTTTTCCTGTGTTTCTTTTCCTGTGTGCTTTAGACTACCCATTTAATACTGCAATTTCTTATGCTGGGTTTCTTAGATTTTTCCTTATCTATGATTTGTGACTCTGTTCTGTACTTTATTTTAGTGTCTACCTTGAAGTTTGTATTTAGAATCTCGTGTATAATATAGTCTATTCTCTGGTGGTCTCTTACTTACTCGACCAATACTGATTTAGACCCTTTGCTCTTCCCCTCCTAAATAATTATTTTCGTTTTTTATTCCAACTCGTCTTATTAATTTGTAGTTAGAGTGCTAAGATCGTCCTTGTTTTGGTAGTTTCCTTATTTTTACCCTAATGCTATCGTTGAATATTTGCTATCCTGTTCTGGTTCTATCCATCGGTCTCCCTAGTCTGTGGATTGTGTCCCCTTTCTCCCTTTTTTCTTTTTTCAAGTATGAGAGCCTTCTTGAGGATTTCTTGTAATGGAGGGCTTTTAGTTACAAATTCCCTTAACTTTTGTTTGTCTGGAAAAGATTTAATTTCTCCCTCATATCTGAAGGAAATTCTTGCAGGATAGAGTATTCTTGGCTGAAGGTTTTAATCCTTTAAAGCTTTGAATATATCACTCCATTCTCTCCTAGCTTGTAGGGTTTCTGTAGAGAAATCCGCTGACAGTCTGATAGGGGCTCCTTTATAGGTTATTCTCTTTTTTTTTCTTACTTCCCTGAGTATTCTTTCCTTATCATTCCTATTTGCCAACTTTACTATTATGTGCCTTGCGGTGGGTCTTTTTACATTGACAAATCTAGGAGATCTAAAACCCTCCTCTACACACATTTCTCCGTTGATCCCTAGATTTGGGAAGTTCTCTTCAATAATTTCATTAAGCACACTTTCTGCTCCATTTTCCTTTTCCATATTCTCGGGAATTCCTACGATGCTTATGTTCTTACTCCTCATTGAATCCATTCTCTCTCGGAGATTTTCCTCATTTTTTTAAGTTCTTAGTTCTCTTTCTTCCTCTGTCTGGCGCCATTCAGCCTGTCTGTCCTCGATTATGCTGATTTGCTCCTCTAGGTTGTCTACACGGGCATTCAGGGAATCCGTATTCTGTTTTATCTGGTCCATTGTGTTTTTCATCTCAAGTAATTCCGTTTGATTCTTCTTTATGATTTCAATCTCTTTTGTGAAGTAACTCTAGAACTCAGCTTGTTTCTCTATCTTTCTCTCTATCTCATTGAGTTTTTTGATTATAGCTGCTCTGAATTCATTATCACTTAGTTTACCTAATTCCAAGTCCTCAGGACTTAATTCTGTGTTTTTATCGTTTATAAATTGCTGGATGGTAGAGGAGCGGTTTTTTCTCATGGTGGTAGAATTCAGTTGCAGTTACAGCCTGTTGCCACTAGATGGGGGTCGAGAGCGGCGTGTTAGCTCTCCGCCTTGGGGCAAGATGGCTGCGCCCACTGGCTTTGCTGGGGGGGAGGGGCTGTTACTCACACGCGTGGTCTGGGTTCACATCAGTTCTGTTCTCTGGTCTCCCAAGGCCCTTGATTTATGGGGTCCCCGCAGACAGAAGCTTTCCCCCCTCAGCGGGTCTCCACTGAATCAGCGGCAGGAGTCCTGGATGATCCCCCGGTCACGTGGCCCCTCACCCGCTCCTTCCCGACCTGCGCCGCAGTGATCGCAGACTCTAGGGGAGGGAGCGATGTTCTCTCCTACCGTTCCAGCGCCTCCGAAGGTGTAAGCAAGGTTATGATCTCCGCCTTCTTGGTATTGTAGGTCTCTAACGAGCTGGCATTATGTTTATTCTCTGAAATTCAGTTCTTCCAATCTTTTGTTGTATTTTGGAGGGGAGAGAATCCCGGGTCAGCTCACCCCGCCATTTTGCTCCGCCAGTTGTTGCTGATTCTTAAAGCATGACTCCCACCCCTCCCCAGACAACTTTGCAGTCCATACTGACCTCTAGCCCCTGAAAGAGATCATAAAGATCATTTGGAAATGGTGTATTATAGTGGAAAGCATGAGATTTCAATCCAAAGATCTGGGTTTGAGAATTTACTGCATGACCTGAGAGTTTTCTTAACCTCTCTAGATTTAATTACTTCATTTGTAAAATGAGTGCAAGAGTAACTCACAAAAAATTGTTTTGAGATAATGTATGAGAGGGTAAACCCTAAAGTTCTGCAAAAGTGCTCATTTATTAATACATTATTGCTAATTCAGCGCCATGATTTTATAGGAAATGAAGGGAGATGAAGTAACTCTTCTAGGAATGTGAGGCTCAAATTTTTACTGTTCATTTGGCAATCGAAAACCAAAGCATGTAGTATGAATCAGATGGAAATGTATGTGTGGGCTGAGGATATAAATCACCCTAGGATCTGATATGTTTCTCTTTGATATGACTCAGAGGTGTTCTATGGTAAACAGAGTACACATTTGGCATTCATACAGGGAAGCACTTTACCTAGTTTGCCCCAAATTACTTACCTAAAGCTATTAAGTTTTATGCTTACTTTGTTACCATTTTAATATTAAGCGTGTCTGTGATTACCCAGAGGAGTTGAGAAGGTTCTCAGCCTTGTTTTCAAAACTGTAGGTGGGTGGAGAGGGGTCTGCTTGCAGAAGAGGAAAATGGAGAGGACAAACTGGGGAGGGGTCTGAGCTGATCCAGAAGGAACTAGCTATTTCACATGAACCTAAAAGAGAATCAGCAGCCTTGCTAGATAGGGCTGTGTGGTTTGATAAAGTAAATGTCACATGCCCTTTACCTCTGCAGAGTTGGAGAAACAAAAACCCTTTTGATTAAAATCACCAGGAAAATTCAAGTGGATGAATAGGTAAGCCCTGTGCAGGCTGACTAAGGTCTTAATGACAGTCAGGCAACAGTTGAAATCGGATAGATTCCTTTTCTTTGATTATTAGACATATTTGAATATGTAATAAATATTTATTGAATGGGTGAATAAATGGAAGAGTAAGTGAATGAGTAAGTGAACCAAAAGAGTCATGAATGAATGAGATTACCCTGAGCTTCTGAGAGTTGGAAGCTAGATGCCTAATGGAGCAACTCAGTTGGGCAATGGGTAGGCAAAGGGTGGGCCAAAAACATGCTGGGTTAGAGATTCCAAATGATTACTCCTGAGAGGCATATTTTAATGAGACAGGGTGAGATAAGAGGCTTGCCCCAAAGCTGTGTAGGCGGTAAGCGATATGCCACCTGATACTTAAAGAGTTTATGATATCTTTGTACTTGCCCCAGAGACATAGTATAGAATAATGGGACAAGCTTGGGTTCTGGAGTCCAACAGACGATTTTCAGGTCTGCATTACTAGCTTTGACATAGGCAAGATATTTGACCTCTTTGACCTTCAATTTCCTCATCTAAAAATGGGTTATTAACACCTACCTCATATGATTATTGTAAGGAGTATCTGATGATCTATAAATCACCTGGCATGTTGTTCATTCTCAATGTCAGTTACCTTCTCCTTTTATTTTTGGACAAAATACCAGCAGCACCCTTCAAATACAGACATGTTAAAAATGAACAAAGAATCATAGCTTTCTCCAACATTCAGAAATTCTTGTTCACTAACTAACACTGATTTACTCCTACTAAGTCCAACATATACATTCTTAAGCATGTTTGTGTTTGTAAGTACACTACATTGAGGGCCTGCTAAGTGCAAACTTCACCTTATCAGTTGCTCCATATGGCTTTCTCCTCTGGGGAGTTTCTCCTTGGACGTTTTCTCAGTCTTCTGCCCCTTTTCTCTGAGCTACCTTCCCCGTGCATTTCTTTTTCATCTACACTCTTGCCCATTTTAGACAGCCCTTGCTGCTAATCTCTGAGCCATGGCTCCAACCCCTCCCCCAGACAACTTTGTAGTCCATACCCCAACCAGGGCAACAGAAGAATTACCAAGTTCCATTTTTTTACCCATCATCTACCCCATTCATCATCTCTCTTTCTTACCAAAGCCAATAAAACTCTCCTTTTCTCTCCTAATTTTTTTTCAACCCTTCGTTCCTGTAGTTTGTTCTTGCTGTTACTGTCCTTACAAATACTTGTAATTATTTATTTGAATATACTTATCTTATTCATGTGTCCCTTTTAGCATATGGTCTTTAAAGCAGAACCTGTTGAAACACAATCTTGTGTAGTCACCCTAATCTCTCTAGATAACTCTCCTTTCCTTCCCCAGCAGAATCATTTATTGTTTTTTGAGTCATAGTTTTACTCTTGGGACTCTCCTACTCCCACATACACACGCTTAGTCCTTTTAACCATTTCTAGAGCTTTAGATTAAGAAATTTTTCTCCTTTCTTCTCTGAAGTCCTTGAAATATTCCTCCTTGGCTATCATGATCCCTCATGTTCCTATTTTGAGGATATTTCCATCATTCCACATCCCTGTGGATCGGAATAAGTTACAGGGTAGTTGTCTACCTAATGATTTTATCTACCCTTTGAGAAATGAAATCCTGCAAAGAATGTTAAGCGTGTGTCTGGGCACTGGGTCAGTCAAGTTGTCTTCCAGCCAGCATGTGGATATTTGTCTTCCACGCCTGCTCTTCCTCTGCCTAGCCAGGTGCCCATTCTGTGGTTTGTGTCAGGAACATACCATCATTCCTCTCCTTCCTGAGCCCAAGAAGTCTCCATTATATTCTTATAATGGTGTCACTTCCATTTCTCTCACCTTTCATTTTCACCCCCATCGTAGACTGTAGCCAGCGTGAATCCACTCTCAGGTTGTCACCATGTCGTTTCCTCACTATTTGATACTCAGTATTTGTGCTTTAAAAAATGTATGTTTGTAATGGTCATGCTGCAGGTTAATGCTATTTCCAAATACGTCTGTGACTGTGCTTTGTCTTGAACACCATCCTATCTGTGAGCAGCCTTTCGATTGCTTTTTCTTCTTGCCCCTTTGGATTACTGTCATGAGTTTCTTTATCTGAGGCTATTGATTTTGTCTAGGATGTTACTAAGATCTTTAGGAACTGAGTCTTTATTGTTGAGGGAGGTGTTTTAGTTTAGGTGAGTCTTGTGATTTTCCTTAAATTGTATAATGTTGGTAGGTAGGCACCCGGACTCTTCCATAGAAAAGACTCAATAGTTGTTGATTGACTGAGTGAATCCCCTGCTGCTTTATCCCATTTTCTATGCTGGGGAGCCATTTGGCTCAACTTCATTCCTTCTTTCTCTCTGTCTTGAAAACTATGTCAGGAGAAATGTGCCAGAGAAACAGGTCCATAAATAGATCATTACTCACAGGGAAAAGTGCCAAATAACCTTGTTCTGTGTCCAAGAAAACATCAGGACTCCTGAAAAGCAAAGTAAAAAATGACAATTGAGCTTACCATTTCATTGGGAAGACAAAAACCATAGACATAAGACAGCATGATCTTTGATCTAGTGAGTGTTTGAGGTAAGATGCACCAGGCCTTCCCCGAGCTAATTGAAAACCACAGGGATCCTAGAGCTTCTTACTGAGCCTCATATATTCCCATTACATATCAGAGAAGAACACAATGCTTTGGGATGCAAGATTGTCCTGGAGAAATGGGGCTCACAATGAGATAGTGAATGAACCAGACATCCCTTTTCAGGAAAAGGTTTATTTTTCTTAAGGTAAAGTGTGAATATTGATGTGATGCTGTCTCATTTCAGGGAGATTTTTAGAAGAATTGATTTTATAATAGGAAACATGCATATCTCCTAATGCATTTGCATTGAATGCTCATACTTCAATAACCACAAATCCTCAGCGGCCAGGAAAGACTGATTCAAAGCCATTGTCTAAAGAGTGGCCATTCACCAATACATGGATGATGAAGCCTTGGAAGGTAGAAAAATACTAACAGTACATATGGCATACACTGGGTTAATGAACATACTATCAAAGAGCACATACAAAATGATAATAGATAATAGTAAAATGAGCAAAGGCTACAAACAGGAAACTCATAAAATGCAAATGGCCAATGACTGTATCAAGTGATGTCCCATTTCAATAGAAGTTGGAGGAAAGGAAATAAAAGCTGAGCATTTTTCAGCCCTCAGATTGGTAAAAAATTTTTAAATATTGTTTTTATTCAGTGGTGGCAAGTGTGTGTGTATGAATGTGTGTGTGAAAACAGACACTACAGGGGCTGGCCCTGTGGCCAAGTGGTTAAGTTCGTGCACTTTGCTGCAGGCGGCCCAGTGTTTCGTTTGTTCGAATCCTGGGCGCGGACATGGCACTGCTCATCAAACCACGCTGAGGCAGCGTCCCACACACCACAACTAGAAGGACCCACAACGAAGAATATATACAACTATATACTGGGGAACTTTGGGGAGAAAAATAAAATCTTTAAAAAAACACCCAGACACTACACACTGCTGGTGGTTGTGTGAATTATTACAACAGTTTCAGAACTTAATTGGCAAGTATTTTCAAAACTGAAAGTGCGCACACCTTTGTACTCAGTAATCTGACTTTGGAGAGGATATCCTAAGGAAATGAGGGCATGAGCTTTTAAGGAGATATATGTCTAATAATATAGCAATTTAGTAGCTAAAATATGGAAAAATATCTGAATACTTATCAATAGGGCATTGAATAAATTATGGAATACTAAATAAATTGGATTATTGTGCCACTTTGCAAAAGGTGGCTTTATGTTTATTCACCTGGGGGGATGTCCATTATCCTTTGGCAGTGGAAAAGAAAATTAATAGTAGTAGCTAAAGCATATATATTGCTCACCGCGTGCCAGGCACTATTCTAAGGTGTATATATGACTTCGTTTACAGTTGAGAAAATAAAGCAGAGAGCAGCTAAATGACTTCTAAGACCACATGAATGCATAGTGGTAGAACTAGGATTTAAACCCTTGTGGGTTCACTCCAGAGTTGGCACTCTTAACGACCAGGGTGTACTTTTTCTCAGGTGACAGGTATTATAAAATTCCATGTTATATAAAAAAATTAAAGCAAAGATAACCACATGTATATGTACATATGTCCATACCTTTGCATAGTATGTTAAATAGTGATGCTTCTAATAAAAGCCTTGATTATTTTTAAAAACAAGATAGAAGTGAGATCAGTTTGCCTTTGAGTTTATCACACCCAAGCAATCAAAACAAGAGCCTCCTTAAAGATTCCAGGAAATTCCAGGATCTCTGATCCTGAGGTCTCCAAATTGATTTGAATCCTCCTCAATGTCTTTTTTGACAAAAGACTTATGTACTGAGAGCATTTACTGTCCACCTGAGAGGTGGAGGGGAATCACAGAGCAGGTTGTATTTTAAACATGAAGCCATGAAGGTAACAGACAGAAAAGCAATGAAAACTAAGTATATCTGAGCTCTCCAAGTACGACTTAGGTCTATTTTTGATAGCCTAATATATATGAGGAAGATATCCCCAATGAGTAGGTGCTGTGTTTTCTGCTATTTTATTTGTTCTTGAAAGAACCAAGTGTGAAGGGGTAGCATCTGAGATGGGGGATATTGTAAGAATACTTTGAAGTATTGTGGAGTGGGATAGAAGAAGGATCCCAGAAGATGATGAGAGGGTACTCAGTGGACCTTGTTTCTCTGCTGGTGGTGCAAAGTTGATAAAAACATAATATTTATGGGGCTGCCCTGTGACATAGTGGTTAAGTTTGGCATGTTCCAATTCGGTGGCCTGGGTTTGTGGATTTGTATCCCAAGTGTGGACTTATACCACTTGTTAGCCATGCTATGGTGGCGAGCCACATAGAAAGTGGAGGAAGACTGGCACAGATGTTAGCTCAGGGCTAATATTCCTCAGTAATATTAATAATAATAATAATAAAATTAAAACTCCCCATAATATTTACAAGCTAAAATTGGCCCAAGTTCATGCCTAGTAACGAGGATATTGGTCAATCCTAAACAAACTAGAACTATTTCACTTCTAAAACCTGAAATTCTGAAACAGTTGTGTGACCACAACCTCTTAGCCTTTCATCTCACTGTCTCTGCACTTGTCCATCCATCCATCACCTCTTACCTGGACCCCTTAGCCTTCTTTGTCAGTAGAATCTTTCACACAAACTCTACTGTCACTCTAGATTCACTTTCTTTGTCTTCTCCAATGGCTTCCTCTAAATGTCCTTTTCTGGTTTTCCTTTTGCTTCTATGGCTTCTTGTTTTCAGTCTACTTTTCTAGCTTCTCTTACTCTATCTGCCCTTAAATGCTGATGTTCATGAGCCTCCATTCTCTGCTTTCCACAATGCTCCGAGTATTGTTTCTGTTTTTTGATGTTGTCCTAGTTAAGGCTGTCATCATTTTTGCCTAGATATTTTCATTCTTAATTTGCCTCTTATCTCTGCTCCTTCCAACTCGTAACTACTGTTTGATCTCTCTCTATAAAACACATTTCTAATCATATCACCCCATTCCTCAACAATTTTCAGTAGCTCACCAGGAAATCCAAACTCTTCATTCTGGCACTCAATATCCTCCAGTGTTGAGCCCCAGACTATCTTCCCCAGCTTATCTCGTACCTGCTCGAGCAGATAAGACTTCTTCCCTTTCCACAAGAATGCCCTACATAATTCATACTCCCATATCTTAAACCTTCTTGCCCTATGTTCACCTTAAAATTTTAATTATCTTTCAGAACCTACTAAAATCTTCCCCCACCTTCTCAGATGTGCCTAGTCAGAAATAATCATTCTCTACTTGATTTTCATGTTATATTCTGTTCTTCTATTCGTGCTTATTTCATTTATGTTCTTGCTTTATAGCTATTTCATACATGTGTTACTCTCTCCACTCACTATGTACCTGCTTGAAGATAGGTAGATGTTTATTTTTAAATTTAGAGATACAGAAAGAGTATAAGAAATTCCAGCACCCAGATGGTGATAACCATGGTGAACATTTTGATGTATATCTTTGCAGGCTTTCTTTATGCCTACATACAGTGCTCCTCATTTTAAAAAGTAAAATGATATCACAGTATACATATTCTTTTATAATCTGCTTTAGTACCTAATGAGAACTCAGCAGTGAATGGGTTCGCTCCAGATGGTAGTAAAGGAGTTGTACTGGGAACAGATTGCCTGAGTTCAAATCCTTGCTTCTTTACTTACTAGCTAGGTGAACTTAGGCATAATATTTAACCTTTATTTACTTCAAATCTCTAATCTTTAAAATATAGATATTAATAATACCTACTTCTTATGCTTGTGTTATGGGTTAAGTGACATAATCCATGTAAAATATATACTATAGCATATATGACATAATAAGCATATAATAAATGTTGCTTGCTATTATTATAAAAACTACCTATTGAATATCTCCAGATGATAATGAATATGTCTAGACCAGAGCTTCTCAAATGGTAGTGATTTTGCCCCCCAGGGACATTTGGCAATGTCTGAGGACGTTTTTGGCTAACACAATGAGGGAGGGAAGGGTGCTCTGGCATCTAGTCGGTAGAGGCTAGAGCTTCTGCTAAACATCTTGCAATGCACAGTAAAGCCCCTCACAAAAAAGGATTATCTGAGCTCAGATGTCAATAGTGGCAAGGTTGAGAAACTACAATGTAGGGTGTCCAGGGCCACAGTTGGCACAGCTGAGATGGCTGGGGCTTCTCCCTACAGTGTCTTTCTTCCTGTAGGAAGCCAGCCTGGGCTGGTTCATGTGGTGGCAAAAGGTTTGCCAGCAGTAAGAGAGGGAAAACCTCAATGTGTGAATACTTTTCAATCCTCTGCTTGTGTCATGTTTTCTAATGTCCTATTCATCAAAGCGAGTTCTATGGCCAGGCCCAGATTCAAGGGGTAGAGAAATAGACTCCACTTCTTGATGGGAGGAGCTATAAA